>NC_141240.1:35667798-36867798 GCF_054856555.1 Leptonotus elevatus | reverse complement strand
CAGGGGCCAGCAGGCCGGCCGACATGCGCAATCCAGTCTCAACTTCATCGTCACCAAGGGATGACACAGAAACCTGTATACAAACACACAAGTGCAGCAAATAGTTTCAGGGGATGTAAGGTCACACACACGTGTGCTATAGTGTCATAAGTGTGTGAGCAGACTTTTTTTTTTACAGCTGAGGGTGTGAATCACACATGGATGCGGGGGCCAGCAAGGACAAAGGCCATGAAACCTCAGACGATTTACTTGTTACTCACAGAGTTTAGAGAGAGTTCAGCATTCTCATACATGACTAAGATTTCAAGTCATGTGTATGTTGAAAATATTTTTGATTTATATACAGTTGATGCACAAACATGAATGCATTGAAATGAGCTCATAAATGTTTGGATTACAATTAAATTGAACATAAAAGGTGGTTAGATTAATATGAAACGCCCAAAACAGATATGTGCCATTTTAAATAAATTATATATACATTATTAACGTGAAAGTAGCCTATAAAATAGTGAAGTGGGGGCCACGCACGTCGACAGCGATGGTGCTGCGTGAGGCCTGTGATACTCAGCATTTTGTTTTGTTTTTAAATATAGGCCTATATACAACAGGGCAAACTTATGAAGTGAGTGGGGTGAATCGATACATAATCGTGTCAGCCAAAAATCGGGCCGTGAGAGGCTCTAGTTGATCACGTGAGATTTTCTACACGATTAAGACTCCAGCAAATAAGACAAATTAATTTCACCAGCACTCCCTCACGTACAAGCGCGTCTCCACGCCGGATCAAACTTTAGACTGATACTCACATTTTAAATAACAATTGGTGCTTTGATGCCAACACAAATCCCCAAGACTCGCAACAAAGTCACACGTGCTTGCAATTAGGAATTGTTTTTGCAGCCAATCACGTAGGTCGATTTAATTTTAAATTGTAACGAATAATTCTTGCCGTGTATTTTTGCATTTGACGCTCATGCATTTAATTGCACTGGAATTGGCTTGTATAGAATTGGAGGCGCTGCAGGCTTCTGCCGTCGGTGACCCCTCCCGCCCCCTTGGAAAACATTTGACCCCAACAAAAGTGGCCCTGCTCGTTGACCTGTTGACTGATAACTAGCACAGCCATTTGTGGTGCTAAAAGTGGCGTCGAATTGAGCGCATGCACTTCCGTTAGAGGAGCGGTGTCGAAAATGATCAGAGAGACTCGAAGGGACAAGTCGTTTATATTCAGAACAATTATACAAAATTATTCCAAGTTAATTGTGTTCTTACATTTCAAAACTATTTTAAATACCAATTAAGAACGACACAGGGCAAAGTCTATCAGTTTTGTTTTTAATTTCAACTATTTGGATTTGTTTATTTTAAGTGAAGCAATGATGTCTCGTTAATCCCTTAATGAGCCTAATGAAATAAAACCAATAACATTTCAAAAAGTTATTTTTCTCTTGTCTGTTTCTTCCGTGCTGATGTTCAAACCAGGAGAGGGAGCCAATTGCTACGCTTTCATATAGCCTACAGCAGCAGAGAGACAGTAAAAAGCTAATTTAAAAAAAAGTTATATTCAGATTAAATAGCTTTATATTCGTATTTTCTTAATTATAAAGCAAAAAAAATAATCTATAATGACATATTGCACATTTAAAATAAGTGCATTTGTAGGTTATAATAATTAAAGTTGCAGTGACTCAAGAGATGCTGTACACTCACGGAGCTGGAAGATGTAATCCACCTTCTGCAGGCGATGTCAAAGCAATAATCCCAGTGCTATCCCAGGTGGATACTTTATTTCCTTTTTCTTGCTATCCCAATCTGGCTCGAGACAAACTTGACAGTTCTTCAGTTAACACCCCCAAAATAAATCACAAAGTTAAAAAAAAAGAAAAAAAAGTCGATCCTTGCGCCAAGCATCAAAATTTGATCAAAGGCTTTCAATCAATTCAATTGAGCAGGTCTGTCTCAAACAAAAACAATTGTAAAATCGTCACACTTGAAGCGACAAATATCAGTGCCCGTTTTATTTCACTATTTTAACCAGGAGGGGGGAAAAAAAGTCATGTACACAATTTGGGCAGATTGTGCGTGAAGGGCATCCAATAATAAAATAAAAAATAAATAAATCCCAGCCGCGTACGCTTTCAGGTGCGAAAAGATCCACACGTTGCTCCGCGCCACGAGCGACTTCTCAATTCAGCTTCCATTCTTCGCCAGAACGTCTCTTGACAATCCGCGAGTCCAAGCAACCAGTCACCCGCCTTTTGCAACAGTGGGTCAGATCCACACAAAAGTGCTCCAAAAATACCAAATCAAAACTAAGTCCCAAACGGTGCGATTTGGCGCGCGTGCACACTGCCACGAGGGGCAAAAAAACAACAAACAAACAAACAAACAAACAAAAAGCAGACAGCAGCGAGTTGCGAGTTGCGCCGACGATCTCGAGTGTCGTCCTCCCGCGCCGCGTGCGTGTGCTCGAGTGCAGCAGAGTGGAGACGACTTGTGCTCCCCTCTCTTGATTTGTCTCCCTCTCTCACCTGCTCGTGTGGCCTCCGAGTCCTCCCACAATGCGTCGTGGACGCGCGAGGCCTCCTACAGTCGCGCATGCGCAGTCTCTCCCATGCCACAGACAGAAACCCTTGAATTGAATAGGAGAGGGCGGGACAGGCTGTAACAAAACAAAGCTCTCTATTACCTAAGATAAACTTGAAAAAAGCACCTGAGGCTATTAGCTTATCCATTCCAGAGCGGAGCAAGGATTTTCCCCTTCAGCAGATCCAATTTCGTTCTGGCAAAATGGTATCTATGCTTTTACAGGCTGCTCTCATCACCTGAGTCCTCTCCAGGATGGCGGCCTATACTGTAATTATTATTCTATGTTACATGCAGCACAGATCCACAGGCTTACACCTCCGAAATAATTCCGTGAACCTGACGAACCGGTGTCCAAGGTCATCGTGTTTTAATCATTTCACCATCCACGGCATGATGCCGTAAAATGACTTAATGTTGACGGCTATAATATTGCACCATTGTAAAAGCAGATAATGCTAAAATGGGTGGGAAAATAGCTATTCTCAACTAGAATGTGCCCACATAAATAATTGCTGAATCATGGAGGACAATACCAGACTTAATTAAACAAATTAGCCATGTGTAGCCATGGGCATAGCAAAGTATAACTACTCTCATAAGAATCACAATTCCCATTTAGTACGATTCAGAATCGATTTTAAATGTCCCAAAATTGATTTTATTTAAATTATTTTATACTGTCTCCCCTTTGTTTGTGTATGCCTTTATTGGGAGCGCTGTTCATGTTGTACCCAATGTGGCCACTTAGGGGCAGTGTGGTTTCACACGGTCTGATACACTGTTAAGTTGTAGCCACATTAGAGAGTAGAAGGAAAAAGTCACGATCAAGTTATTCCAATAAAAGTTGTTTTTTTTTGCAGCTTGGAGCCGTTCTTTTGAGTGATAAAAGTGCCGCGAGTTGCGCGCTAATTAGCATTAGCGAATCAGGCTGGAGTAGATCATTACAATTCCTTGCACATCTATAAATTGAAGCAAAAATCATCAATCAAATCATTTTAAAACAAAAATCATTTTAAAGCAAAAATCTGTCCTAATCGAAAATAGATTCTGAATCGAATCGCACAAACAAAAATCGGAATCGAATCGAATCGTGAGAAATTCAAAGATTCCCACCCCTTAAAACTAACATTCACAAGAGATGGCTTTGGGTCTTCAGTCATTTAAAGGTGGACCAAACACCCACATTTTTAGAACCAGAGTATGTACATTGTATGTGTCGGCACTAGGCATGGGCCGATACTAGATTCTGACGGTCTGATAACAACTGTGAGCAAAAATATCGCAGTTTCATCACAATTATTTGAAATATTTGAGTTAAAAAAAAATCCATTGACTCAATCTATTTTAACAAACTGGTGAATATTTGGTATAGAAGAAAAGTGTACCATTCCTTTGTTTGAATTCTTATTAAGTCACAGTTTCCCACCTATTTTAAGAAGAAGCCTGTGTGTTGTCCTTGCGTCTAACTAGTACCCGCTGGCACCATTTTTTAAAAACAATGCACATTAATCAAAAGTATAAAAAGGCATCCGTGTTTGTCTCTTTCGTCTTGCTGCCTTCCTCCTCCTGACTGCTCACCCTCCCCTCTCTGTTAGCTTAACTTCCTAGAGGCGGTTCGTATGCGCAACTCTCATGCAGCCAATCATATTGTTCCCTACAGCCAATATTAGCGATCGTTGGAATCCTTGACTTATTAAAACCTCGGTAAACCGCCAATCCGATAATCGGCCCATGCCTAGACGGCACTTGTAAAAAAAACAAACAGTGTACTTTAAATAATACTGCGTTTGTAGAATAAAAATTAAATAGAATAATTAATTAACATGTTGGGTGAAATTATGGTAATTATGGTTAATTGAAGACTCTAAATTGCCCAAACTTAGTAAGGCTTTGGGATATGCAGATTTGGGTAATTTAAGCAGCGTATGTCATTCCTAGTCCTCGGGGAACACTATCCAGCCTACTTTCCATGTCTCCCTTCACCAACGCAGGTGAGGTATGTGGTCAGGCTTTTCCAGAGCTTGCTGATGAGCTGATCATTGGAATCAAGACCAAGGGCTGTGCAATTAATCAAAATTCAATTATAATTTCAATTATTGCATTCCACAATTACAAAATTGGCATAATCGTGAACAAAAATAAAAGATTATTAATACTAATTTTGAGTTGTTTAAATGTATATATTTGTACCTTAATTATTATTATTTTTAAATAACTAATGTAATAAATCTTGTTTGGTCCAAAAGAAACTATAATTATAGTGTTTCAAATAAATGTATTTGTCTCAATATTTTTGACGTTAAAACATTTTCTTGTTTTGTACCAAAAAACAAATGATCATCCTAATCGTGATTCCAATTATTACCAAATTAATCGTGATTAACATTTTCTCCATAATCAAACAGCCCTAGAATCACCTGTGTTGGAATAGGGAGACATGGAAAACAGCCTGGATAGTGTTCCCCGACGACCAGGTTTGAGAAACACCGAATTAGTGGAACCCAGAGTTAAGTAAACATGGTGAAGCTGCATTTACTTGGTATGCTGCACACAAATGGAATCAGGCGCCAACAAAAGCCCCGCTAAGTGTACAGTAAATGCTTTTAAATCCAGGTGAAAAATGTTGCCTTTTCCAGCTCCTTTGATTGAGGTCTTTCTAAATATTTTTAAATCTTGTTTTTTCCTTTTAATTATTTTATTTAAAAAAAAAACTTATTTCTTTACTTTTAATTTTTTTTAAACAGTTTTATCTTAATGTCTTTTGCTGTGTAAATGTGAGTGTAAATGGTTGTTGGTCTCTATGTGCTTTGTGCTCGACTGACGATGAGTCCAGGATGAACCCGCCTCTCGTAGCCTCCAGCTCGTCCGCCACCCTAATGAGACGGAGCGGTATAGAAAATTGGATGGATCTCATTTCATTGCGCAGGTGTGCCTAATAAAGTATGTGAGCGCTTAACAGTATATTTACAGTAAGAATTTGGGAAAGGAAGTTTGTCTCACACGTTATATAGTCTAGTTTTTGTACATCAGCTGTTGGCAAGCTTCGCGTGCCAAGGTACATCCAGCTGGTCTTCCCAAACATGCTCAGCCACATTTGTGATCCCGCCCCTCACAGTGTCCCAGCAAGTACCCGCCCTCCTCTATCACCTCCACCACCACCACCACCACCACCCCCATGTTCTGCGAGGAAGAAACATCTGGCTGAATTTATGAGAGCGGGAGAGAACTGGTAGACCATGAAAAGTGGGAAAAACTTCAAGAGTCTATTGTTGAAAGCGCCATTAGCGGCGGGGGAAACTTTAATCTTGTGAAAATAGCCATTGTTGCACTCCATTTGACCACCAAACACTGTCAATGGCAACGTTATTGACATTATTTCACATAAAAGACACCTCGGAGTTGCTGTGAAAGCAAAAGTTTATTAAAACAACAGGAAACACGCTGACCACTGCAAAACACTGGAACAAGTCAAGGGTGAATTCCGTGCCCCCCCCCCCCCAACATTCAGAGTCATAGTAAAAATAGAACTAAACCACACACACACACACACACACATATGCAGTATTAAAAAACACACACATTTTTTGTTCCAATGGAGCAAACAGAATAATCAAAACCAAGATTTTTAGAAACCAAAGTCGTTATTTTGTGCTTTTACAGTTGTAAGCGACAATCAAAATTTTAAATCCAATTGTGACTATATTTTTTTATCTATTGTTTATGTAATATTTGGAAGGGTGTTTAGATCAAAAGGTGGCAGTAGGAAGATTCATTTCTTGTCCATGTTTGTGAGTCACTGTACAGTATTTGAGAACTTAAAAGTTGCTTCTTGATGAATATTATGCACTGCATGAAAAAAACCCAAATAGTACATCACTTGTCAAAACCAAAAATAGTGGCACTCGGATATGAAATTAATGTAAAAAAAACCCAAAACAGAACAGAAAACATGATTTTGTTTCATCAAACAAATACACGGCAGGCTTTATATTATTTGTAATCTGATCCTTGCTGATTCAAGCGACACTCAAACGGATGTGACTTTCAGCCTCTTCATTAGAAAAGTCCACCAAATCATGTCAGTTTGTAGTTTAGCTTAAGATCACGAAAGATTCTGCTCCGGTCTAATGTCAGAAGAAGAATGCGTCTGCAAACAGGTGTGTCTCCATTGGCACAGTACATAGAGAAGGTCTTGGTGGATTGGAGGGTTTGAGGTCCACGTTGTGAGGTCCAACATTTAGTGGCAGAAGTAAACAAACTCCTGTCACAAGTCCAGTTGCACCAAAGCCTTTTAGGTATTTCCACTGGCTTGGCTACATTCGTATGAAAAGTAGCGGGGGGGGGGGGGGGGTGGCTCAATTGTCAGCTGATTGAAAGCCACAACTCAAAATGGAATATGTGACCCTGCCCGCAGTTCCCCACCCCAAGCAAAAATTGAGAGCTATAAAGGCAAGTCCAACATTGTTGACTGCCCCCCCCCCCCACCCCCCTCCCATGAGAGTCATGGCATCCGTCAGCAAAGAAGAAGACAACATATTCAGAGCTTCTCAGAAGTGGCGAGTCCTGAAATGCACGTACATCTGGCGACTGGCGGCGATCATGACGTTGCGGTAATCGGCTCGTGCCGCTGAAGCTCCTGAACCTCTCGAGGATACCATGACTGTTGACAGAAACAGGATGAAAAAGTATCCGTGTCAGGGGTCATATACCAAGATGAAAAATAAACAACAACAAAAGATAGATGAAGCGCCAAATTCGGCACTGGTATGAAGATTCATCATCCAGCTTGTTTTTCTTTGAATGGCAATTTGTCATTTCTTGAAATGTTACAAAAACATTGCTTGGTAGTGGACAAATAAAAGCTCAGCGTCTCCTATCAGGTTTTCCATTTCTCTACCGTTTTGTTCCTAAACGTCTGGCGAGCCTCCAGAGCTCCTTAAGAATGTTCGAAACGCGGTTGGCAGCAGACCAAACATTAAGTGCTCATTAATAAAAATAAAAAAAAAAGGAGGAAAGAAACTGGATTTGGAATGTGTGTGTGTTATTCAAGCAGCACAGTAATAAGAAACAACTCACTACTTTCCTGAGGGTTGTTTAAAAAAAAAAGAAGTGATGTATGTCTATCCCGCAGGCCCCCAAATTGACTCCATTATTGTGAAGTCTCACACATATGAATGTTGCTGACCAGCAAAACAAATAGATAACGTAGAGATGACATAAGATGATGATCATCATGATACAAACAAATCTTAAAGGGGTCGTCTCTGCTATGTGAAAGACACTTATGTCCATTTTTGTCTTTTTTCTTCCTTTTTTTTTACATTTTTGGGATGAAAGTGAATGCAGACATCCTAAGAACGTAAAAATGTAAAAAAAAAAAAAAAAAGGAAAAAAAATGGACATAAGTGTTTAACTGATCATATGGAATGTGTTCAGCTCTTCAGTGCTACTCACACTCTGATTGGCTGTTGGATGCCCATTCCTTACAACCAGGAGTAAATAAACAGGCAGTGCAATTCAAGTGCCATCATTTGTTATGCAACAAAGTGTGTGTGTGAAAACCATAATGTGAGTTTATCTAAATTTGTGACTCGAGTTTCTCTGCTGTCGTCTGCACTTAAGTTAATCATTTGAGGGTGGCGGGCGGCATAGAATCAATAAATATGGCCCCTGGCAGACCATAATAGAGAGCGCGAGTTGCCTGTTGATGTGCTCAAAGAACGCTCCTCTTTCTTCTCTGTCAACACCTCTCCATCACCACACACAGCAGACATTCACTACGTCAACTCATGCCAGCGTTCGCATTCACGATCAGAAACCATGTTGATGTTCCTGATTTTTTTTTTCAACATTTTTGAATATTTCATTTATTTAACTGACTTTTTTTTAAGCGTAAAAGCAGTGATAATTTCGTCGACTAAAAATTTTCTTCATAATTTGACACAAAAAAATTCAGACAAAATGAAGCAAAAACTAAAATAGAAGCCATTTATTGAGACTAGAACGATAACTAAAATTAACCGACAATTTCATCAACGACTGAAACGAAAATGAAAACAACACAATGACGAAAATTCACACAATCCAATCAGTAGGAATAAAACTCAGAAACTGTTCAGTGTTCACCGCACTTTAATGTTCAAACATGTTTACATTCATTGTGCAGCTGCAAAATTAATCTCAAGCAATTATGCACTTTTTTTTTTTAATTTAGGTGAAAACCAAGTTATATTATTGTCAGTTTAACATGGTTCATTGAAACAATAAAGACACCGCTGTATTAAATGTGTCTTGCGTGTTAAACTACAGTTACAAATAGGTGTGTTATAATTTTCTGTTTAAAAGTTGAAATGTATGCTGAAGGAAAACATCAACAAAATTGCTCTTTATCTTTGTTGATTAAAATTTGATTAAAACTAAAATGCAATCAGATGACTAAATTATGACTAAAACTAAATTAAAATTTATTTTCAAAATTAACACTGCATAAAAGTCCTATTTGTGGTAGAGACTTTTTTTAAATAGTAATAGTAGCAATTCAAGAATTTTATTTTGGTAAGAAAAAGAAGGAGTTTTTTTTTTCCGCCCCCGTATTAATTCTAATGACCGTCATTTAGATACAGATTATACAGAGCTATTCACAGGCTGGCCCGGTGCCGATGTCATGCAAATAGTTTGTGTCCTACTGTATTCCGTTTGGATTAATTTATTTATTTATTGTGGTCTGTAAAAATAAAGACAAAAGAATAACTCAACTCAACTTTAGTATAAAGCCGTATTTAAAAACAAAGTGTTCAAGTGTACACAGAGCTGTAAACGGAGTAAAAACAAAATCATGCAATCACGGCAGGTAAAACAAAATAAATTAATAAATATTACTTGGTAGTAATCAGTAGCGCTTCAACACCATCTGTCGAGCATGTACACAATCATGAACCCATGTTACATAGATGACGGTAATGCAGTCATGAAATAAAATGAAACACAAACGACAACACAAACTTCACGTGATTCATTAATATTATTAACTAGCAAGCCTAGCATACTAGCCTAAACTAGCAAAAACAAACAAACAAACAAACAAAGATGATTTAATGATACGAGTGTTTTGAGTTATGACCATGGTCACAGAACAAATTAAACTCTTATCTCAAGACAGCTTGTCCATGGGCACTTTATCACCAAATGTTGCTTTGAATGCAAGTTGTGATTGAGACTGTCATTTAACAATACGGTATGCTTATTGTGGTGGGAGTTGTTTGTAACAGTGCGCAGTGTACTTGAGAAATTTTGAGAAGAAGTTCCAACTTTGTGGATCACCTTCATTAGCTTTGAGGAGAGGAAGACTATCAAATGCGACTAGCATAATTGGTTCAGAAAAAGAGCGGACGAAAAAAAAAAGATCAAGGTAGACTGGGTGAGGAAATGATTCATGATACAGTAAACCATAATGTCAAGGGAACCATGTTAAGCCTTTCGTCGACGAAGCAGGAAAAACAATTTGAGGCTAATGAGAGATAGAATGAAATCAAAATACTGTAAATGCAAAGAGAAAGTTGAAACACAACCAGGGTGGCTACACTGGAAGAAGTGTCTGTCTGTTTCTCCTTGGTGAGGTCATACGCGAACAGGCAGTTCTCATTTGCTCATGCAACTGGCTTGCTTTGACAGCACGGTGATAAAATATCAGTGAGAGAGAGAGATGAACAAGTTCTACTTTCTTATCCTCGCACTAAAACAAAAGATTATATGAGTTTAGAAAAACAGAATACATCTTATAAGCGCAAAGAAATAAATTTTTTCGAACATGCTCAATACTGATTACAAGGATGTCAACCTCTCCACCAGAGAGACACATCACCTAAATTTCACATGCACAGCTATGCGGTTGGAAATGTTCTGCCTCGCTTCATGATCGCTCAATCCTGTTCTTTCAAAATGAAAAGTGTGGCAGCTTCCTCGTCGGCCTCAGAGTCCAATCAGCCATTCCTATCTTCTACTCCCCGACTAACACGCATCCACCTCCACAATCCTCCAGTCTCACAATGTTTGATGCTGCGATCAAACAGGGTGAACACTTTCTCAAATGAATAGCCGTTTATACTTTCTACAGAGAAACGAGAATGACTCCCTCGTCTGAATGTGGCAAACATTAAAAAGATGGACGTATATTTGAAATGCTGTGTTGTACCTAACACCTTTGTGCTAATTAAACAATTGTTCAAATGAACTATCAACTACTGTTGACACGTCTCCCTGAACTTGTATTTGCAAATGCTCAATGACCACCACTCATTTTTATTGACGTTAGCAGCTTTAGCACAAACTACATTACAATTGTAGGGGCACCATTGAGCAAAATGAACCGAATATTTGTTACGAGCTAACTTATAATGGCATCGTTACTCCTAGAGCTGCACGGTGTTGGAAAAACATGTGATATGTGTGTTGAATACTGCGATATATATTATTGTGATATTTACATGTCCCTAAAGAAATGACATTCTTATCTAACAAAAGAAATACATATCATGAGGCAAAATAAACGCATATAATTCCATATGAAAGAATGCATGTGCCACTGTTGCAGTCCTAAGATAGTGTGTGGCAGGCAGCCCTTGGGGGGCGCGATACGATGCCAGGGGGAGGGGGCGCATGTCACCCCAGGTAAGATGTTTTTTTTTCTTCTTTTTTTTTTTTTACATACAAGAATAAAGTGTAATTGCACATCCACTACAGTAGGTGGCAGCGGCGCTTATTGTCAGGGTGCGCAGGGAGTATGAACAATGTTCATAAAACTGTTCAGCAGAATTATCCTTTTTTTGTTTTCTTTAAGGTTGATTAGGATACAACAATTTGATCGACAAATGTTACTATTTAGAGTTGCGGCAGAGAGTTGAGAGGCAAAAAATATTTTGTTCTTCCTTGGGTGGGGGCGTAACAGAAAATAATTAAAAAGCACTGTATTTTCGCAAAGATGATATTTTTACGATACACTTTGCAGCCCGAGTTACGACAAACATCACCTTTATGATGTCACAGATGCCCATGAATAATATGAAATGATAAATGTGGAAAATAATAACGCTATCTTGTCCATGCTAACATGAAACCCTTTTTAAAAATAAGACCAATAATATGTCATCCCAGGAAGAGAGTGAGTGCATCTCCTCGGAAACAAAAGCCTCAAGAGTTTACTATTGCTATATTTTTTTTATTTCTCATTTTCCTACCCTTTCTTTTTTTTTTCTTCCTGACTTTTACAACTTCCTCCGAGATGGGGCTGCAGCTCTAACCCAAACAAAACTCAATTTTTTAGTTATTGGCCCTCATGGCATGTAATGGAGAATCAAGCTAATTATCCCTACAGCTGTTTTCACTTGCTTTTTATGTAAGCAATACCTGGCTGATCCAGAGAGCAACAGTGAGGCCCTTCTTAGCGCTCCAGGCCTCCAGGCTGGCTGGAATTAGTGTGCAAAATGCCAGATTTGCGTCCTCCCCCCAATGTTGCCCATATGTACCCCAGCACCCATCTCGCAGCATACAGCCTTTTCTAACTATAGCCAGCCCGACACACACCCTTAACATCAAAATCTTGCTTTTGACCTCTTCATACACCCCTCACATTCCCCTTTTGATGTTCAAGAAAGTGACTGTTCAATCATTAAAATGGACTTGTATGACAAGTGCTCATTTTCTTCCACTTAGTCGCTATTAAGACCCTTATTAATGAAGGAGGTGAGTGAGGATGTGGCTCGGACTAAATTGGAACCATCTCCTGCTGTCATAGAACGGGGAAGAAAACGCAAGCGCGGATGGGAAAAGAGAGGATAGAGACAGAGTGGTAAAGGCAGAAAGTGTCATTTCTACGACAATTCCTCACTGACTAATTACATAATTTCTTTCATCTGAGCAAACGTGCAAGAGGAAAGCAAGAGTGAGTAAGCTTCAGATATGTCAGACTGCGAGGTGCTGACGACTGTAAATGCTTTCGAGGGTTGGACAATGGCTGCCATGAAGACAATCGGCAGAACGCCCACTTTTCTATAGTCATTAAATCCTTTATGAACGCAAACATCTGTTCGGTTCACATACCACTAGACTGTTGATGAGAAAGTGCAGTGTCCTCAAAAAGCAGAGGCAGGTCATAACGCAATCAATGTCAAAGTCGATACAAAACGGTGCACTTTGAGTCAAAATTCAACATGTATGCAAGTATACAGTATGTATATTCAAAGAATATAACCGATTAGAAAAGCAATTTAAAATAATGAAAGAAAAATATAGGCGGGTCTCGGCAACATGGCGTAAAGTCCTGTGAATAACACGCACACGGGTATAATACGACATCCCGCCCCCACCCAAAAAAACAATCACCCCTTAAATGCAATTTTTCTGTACTCCGATTTGCTGGTATCCTTTATTGTCAAAATGATTTACACGATTGAATAAAGATTGAAAACTTGCCAATAAAGTGTCAATGCTGTTGAATCCAGGTGCAAAACTGATCCTTTCCTAGCCCAACTATTTAGGTATTTCAAAGTATGTTTAAAGTCATGTTTTGAAAAAAAACAAACTATTTTAGTAATTTTGCACTCTAAAAACAGTTGAGTGAAAAAATAACCCAATTATGGGTCAAAAATGGACCGATCCTATACTTGAGTCTATTTGACCCAACTTTGAGTCATGAAAAGAGGGGTTTTAGTGTAAAACAACTCATAAATATTGGTCAAATCCTTTAGTTGGGTTAAAAAATTGGGTCATTTTGGATGAAACAACCCAGAAAGTTGGGTCAAATTGACCCATAAAGTGGATCGGTCCATTTTTGGTCCAAAATGGACTATATGCCACGGACTTCTGACTTTTACACATCAGCGTCGTTTTCGGTCACTGCTGGTCGCGTTCCAACACTCGCACCCCCATCCCCGCGCCCCCGAACCGCACACTCCCGCTCATCGGCGGGAGGCTGTCTCGGCTAACTGAAATGCTTCGGACACTGAGACAGTCACTACACACTCGCAGCCTCGCACCCGTTGACGGGAACGCGCAACCGGGGGGCACAAAGGCGGAAGCGCAAGTACTGGGACGCGGCCCACACGTCGCAAACCGGAAACAGAAACAATGTTGATGGGTGAAAACCCGGAAGTCGAAAGTCCCGCCTCCTCCGTGGCATATAGTCCATTGGGTAAATTTTGACCAAACTGTTTTTACAGTGTATGTGAGGGAGATGTCTACCCTCCTTCACTGAAAAGGTGTGATTGGAGCACTCGCATGGAGGCGCTCCCATGTGAGTGTAGGCCAGGTGCACCTCATTCCCATTGATTGGACTCTCCCAAGTGGCAGCCAGGGGAGGGGAAATGGGATACTCCTCCTTTTGTGAGGCAATGCTTATTTGAAAACTGCTAATGTTATGTTCTTACAAAATTACATTGACCACCCCTTTGTACTGCCTACGTATTCGTAAATGTCTAAACAATGTGGGAGGAAAATAAACCCTTGTATAACACATCCCCTTAATTTGGAATTAAAAAACAAAAACAAGTTTTTTAAAAATCTTAGATACATATAAACAGAGAGAACAAACTCCCCCTTTACCTTTTTCTGTCTCTAATCCTGTGAGGAATGATGGAGGCCTGCATGGAATGGTGGGGTGCTTCGCAGCCAAGGTGTGTCAAAGTAGTAATGATACAGGTGGAATTCACAGAACCAGTTCCTAATGGAGGGTTTTCGGTTTTATACATTTTGCACACACAGATGTAAACCTCCCTGAGCATGTCTTTGCATCATGCAGTCCAACGCTTGAAGACAAAATGCATGCAAACCAAGAGTGTATACTAAAAACACGTATGCACACGACAAAGGCAAACTATATGCACCAGACAGGAAGACAGAAAAAGTGTTATTCACAGGACATATTCATTTATTGTTGAAAATGCCCCGAAGCAGATAATAAATAGTATAGTGTTCATACAGGTCCTAAATACAGGTTTGTGCAACGACAATAAAAGGTGCTAAAAGGTGCATGGAATTCTATCTCTTCACTCCCAGATTCCTCTCTCCTCCTCGCCCACTCTGTCTCTTGATTCCTCTCTTACAAGTTCATCTCGGTCTAATCTCTCATTCACTCTTATAAGCTTCTAATCATAGGATTCCTTTGCTCGCCCAATCTTGTGTTCTGAGCGCATTTTAAGTGCTAGTCTTTACATTAATGAGCGAGACGTCAGGAACTCTACCAGCTGAAGTCAAAGACAATGTCAGAGGGTGCCTGAAGGGTTGTACCGTTTTTACTGTACATTGGATCAATTTCACAATCACAACAGTGGAAGTAACTTTAGACATCAGGTGACAGGAAATTGAAAACGTCGCTGCTTGAACTCCATTTACAGTCACAGGTGCCATACGCTGGCCAGGCAAGAAGTGGGATCTTTTAAGCTTCTAGGAATTGTGTACAGATCCTTGCAACATGGCATGATGTAAGGTAATGGTTGTGGATAGATTGATCAGGTAATGGTCATGATCAGGTATATGTGCACTAACGATGTCAACAAAAATTTCCCTACGCTCATTGTCCGCCACCATGGCCACTCACAAGTATCCTGAATGTTGACAGCCGCAAACAGCTCACCCACATGAGGCTATACAAACTTTCTACCATCTTCCATGTACAGTGAAAAGCGATCCATAAAGAGAACACCTCTCTAAGGTGCCAGACGCCATCAAATGTTAGCATTTGGTTGGATTTATTGCCAAACCCTCTGAAACGCCTTTGGAGATCTCTTATAGGGGTGAAATAAGCATTACATTTACAGGTAACTGCTTTGGTGGACATTCCTAAAGTCAGCATGCCAACTGTACCCCCAAAACTTGTGGAATCATTGTATTTTATGATAAAACTACATTTCAGAGTGGCCTTGTATTATAGTTGAGCGACATAGAACAAGTCTTAGATAATTGGGGTCAACTCATGAAAAATGGGAGCAAAATCAATAGTGTTACATTTATATATTTCTGTTCATGCAGTAACGTACAGTAATGGAGGTCCCATAAGACTAGAAAGCATACAAACAGACAAACTTGGGTGGTAACGGAATACATGTACCGCTGTTACGTAATCAGAAAAAAAAAAAAAAAAAAAAGAACTGTATTCCCTTACAGTTACAGGAAAAAACATAAAATCAGATTACAGGTACATTACTTAAAAATGGGGATTACTTTGAGGGATCACAATTTCTATATGAGAGAGAGAGAGCGAGAGCGAGAGCGAGAGCGAGAGCGAGAGCGAGAGCGAGAGCGAGAGCGAGAGAGAGAGAGAGAGAGAGAGAGAGAGAGAGAGAGAGAGAGAGAGAGAGAGAACGCCTGCGCGATTGGGACCGTTGTTACATGTCGGGGAGGTGGGGACAAACAAACTGACCAGTCGTGTCCTCCACACGCGGGCAGTTTAAAAAAGCTTCACGGACGGGAGGAGGAAATGGCGACTGCTATTCACTGTAACTTACTCGGAGCGAAAGTTTGAGCTGAGAGTCCAGCGGCATGCTATGCGCTGTAGCTTCTTGCTAACTAACCCGCTAGCCTACAACCATAATGTGAGTTACACCTTCCAAACAAATGTTCCTCCCACCAATTCACTACTTAAACATCATACACAACATATACACATGGCTAAACTTGTGACTGGGATAAAAGTTCATTTTGCAGTTTATGTCACACATCGTCATCCTCATTGAATGACTATCTATCTATCTATGCTTTCAGTGACAGTTCGAAAACAGCATATGTACATCAATCAATCAATCTATAGCCTACAAGTATTTTTTATTTTATTTGTAGGCTGCCCGGATCCCTATCACCCCCGCAAATAGCAAGGGCACATTATATAGAATATATATTGTGGTGATATTTATTTTTATTTTGCCTTCATGAGCATACTCGGTATTAGAGTAATCCAAAAGAAATCCAAAGTAATCAAGTTACATTACTTTAATATTATGGTACTTGGATTACGTTACTAACTACATTTTTTAGCAGGTAACTTGTAACTGTAACGGAATACATTTTAAAAGTAACCCTCTCAACCCTGCAAACATAACAGATTTCTTCATCCTTAACGTAACAAGTTTTTAAATATAATTGGAATATCCTTTTTGTCACATTTTAGCCTGTTTAATTGTATGGTTCGTGGCTGGAATACACAAAGGTTTAGTGTGTAGTGTGTTTGAGGGTAGCACATTTAAAACGGTTTTAGTTATAGTGTCATACTTGCAGCAAATTTGCATTGTCATAGTTTGCAATGTAGGTCCAGGGTTGATCACAGTAAGGTCAGGGGAAGTACAAGCACTTGATGGAAGATTTAAGTATAAATGATGGTGGGCTGTCATACAACTAGGCCATTCCAATTCCACGGGGACTGGAGATTAAAACCACATTTCCACCAGGAAGTGCAGTTTAGTTCTAAGGGCCAGGGTACAGTTTGGAAGAATAAACCCAAATCTTGTGCAGGGCCTGTGTTGAATGGTGCTTGCTGCATCCATAATCTATCGAGTGTGACAACAAAGCAGCACAACACAATGACACCTGCCATTTCAACTATTACATTGTTTGAAATATAGTGTAAATGTGGTATTGTTTTGATTTTCTAAATTTTTGCTTTACAAAGTGGAACTTTTTTTTTTTGCTTGTCCTATTGTATTTCCTGCTTAGTCGTATGCAATTTGGTAAAAATTTAGCAAAATCCGTCAGGACTTGTACTACTTTGGGCTACAGCTGGATGGCAAACATGACTGTTCAGAGAAGCCAGACATTGTATGCAGGAAGCGACAGAGTGGGCATTGACATCTGAAGGAAACTCCTACAAATCTTACCACTGTGCGGTTGCCAAGCTTCTTTCCTTGGCTGTGGTATGCTGGCACCATTAGGCAGAGACGCAATGTGGCTGGACAAGACGGTCAGCTGGCACTGTGGTTGGCATGAAGTTGTTCTCTGCGGTGGCGGTGTCACAGAGCGGGACTCTGTGCAACGTCATAGACAACGGCAGTCTTTGCACTTCACTATAATAAAGCAGGCGGGTATGTTCAGCGGTGAGCCACAGTCTCGGGGCTCCCTTATGGGCAGGAGATTGCTATTATGGGAGGAAATACACACTGGACCTGATGCACTGCGTCCTGATTTTGGACTTTGTTTTTCCTGCCTCTGCTGTACTTTAACCAACCCGTCTACAACACCTTGACCTTGAGCTAAAACTCTCAGTGGTGCTTCAACAGCACGTTAGCACCCACGTTTCTAGGCCTTGAACATGCCTGGATGTAGATACCAGTGCAGGCCTGGTCATGGGGGTGTGGGCGGAGGGGAAAAAGGTGAAACCTAAGCCCACATTAAAGCACCCCCATCAGGTAGGAGATCAGGGGAGGCACCCATTCTCTCAGTGTCTGCGGGGGTCTGGGCTTCTGGAGCCCTATCTCACCTCCATCTGGAAAGAGAATCTCAGGGTAGTCAGATGGTCTGATAAGAAACCACGCTGACTGACATGGTAACAGTCTCTCACCCCCATCTGAAAAAATAAATTTGGTGGATGCAAGACTAGCAAAAGTGTTTTCTTATAAGGGTATGGGAAAGGAAGGTTGAGGTATTAGCAATGGTACATTACAATGTTTATTTTACTTTGAAAGTTTAGTATGCAAACCTGCATGCAATGGCATGAGCACATAAAACCGAGAGAAACATACTGTAGATATGTCTCTCAGACATACTAAATGATAGAAGATATCCAATGAAGGTCGAAATAGACACAAACACATTTCACTCACCATACAAAATTCTAGAAGCAACTCTTTTACACGTGTGTGCGCAAGTCACACAAAATACGACCTTGCTCATTTTCTCCTGCACCCGTTTCCGGATGTGGTAATAGCCCCGTGGCTCCATCCCCTGTTTGATGTCTTCTCAAGATGGCACCAAAGCCACTGACCCTTCAGTTCTCACACTTAAACCAACCAGCCTCGTCTCCAACTCTCCGGCCCACACACTCACCATTTCTCCATCTGTTCTTTATTGCCCGCAGTTCAAAATCTGTCTCTTAACTGATTTGCCCTTATAATACAGATCGGCTCAAGAAATAGCACAGTTTCCCAAAGTTCTGTTTTTGTGTGTGAATGTTTTAAGGTTGAACACGCCCTGAATTGACATAATACAGGCAACACAATTCACAAAACACTTTCCATTTTACAAAACACTGTCTGATTGGCATAACACAAATTGATAGTAAAGACCTGCTTAGTGAACTTTTTATGCACCACGGCAATAGACATATTTGAATGCAAGCCAAATGTGAAAGCAGACCCTGGAGAGTTCTTGTCGAGTGGACGTGTGCTTGCTCCAAATTGGCGCAAAGACAAGACTTATAACACTGGATTGCAAACATAATGGTTTAGTCTGACATATTTTGCAGTTATGAACAAATAATCATAAGGATAAGCCTGAACAATGTTCATCTAGGGGTCTATTTCTAGTTGTTCTGCTTGGATTTATTTTATTAGTATGCCAGTTTCATGCATGAATAAGCACAACACATAGCTTCACATGATTTAACCAAATGGACGAGTAACTACAAACGGGAATGTTAGAGCTTTCTGTCAAGTGGACAGAGTGTTTGTTCTAGCGCAGCTGCAGCATTGATGGTTAATGCTAGGTAAGTCCGGTCTCAGGAAGAACCAATCATCTTGTTGGCTGACTGCTTGCTGCCCCCCGGGTCAGAAGGAGCCCCAGGACATTAGACACATTGGATACACACTGGGGAAAAGAGCTTTTACAATGCTTGGTGGTCTGCTACTGATCTCTACCTAATGCCAAGCAGCTAAGTGCCAATTCTGAGCAGTGCCAAATGGATCCACTCTGGAGGGAGATTGGGAAAAAGAACGCTGTTGACTCGATCATGTTTTTAATGATTCCTTGCTTAGTCACAATCCTTAAAGAAACTTGAATGTCAGATCAAACAGTGTGTGTGTGTGTGTGTATGTGGGGGTGTGTGTGTGTAGATGTTTACATGTGTGGTAAATTCTCCGTGCTGTGGGATTCTACCGCCTACAGGCATGAATCCGGGGCAATGAACGAACAAGAGAAAAGCGTTCATCAAAAGGGATGGGTTTGGAGGGGAATGCCCACCTTTGGAGCCTCAGGGTTGAGTTGGAGGGAGGTGTAGTGGGGGAGGTCACTGGGAGGGAGATAGGAAAGACAGAGACTATCGACTATTTACACATTATAGAGGTTTTTCACAGCAGAGGAGGACCACGTTTGATAAGATATTGAGACAGTTATGACGGAGTGTTCTGAACTCTAAATTGCCTCTACTGGGCTATAAACTGACTAAAACCACTCACTCTCTATAAGCATCTTGAACATTTGCACATTCTGTGGGATGTTCTGTACCACGTCATGGAAAGGGATACACAAGTACCGCTTAATTGAGGATAGAGCCAATCGTAAATAAGTGTCATAGAAAGTGACAGATCTTGGGTTTAATGCACAGATAAAAAGTAAATAATCCCTAATAGTTATGATGAAGCGCTTCGTGTAATTTTAATATTTATTGCCAAAATATAGTGTAGCCCATAAACAGCCTCCGATATAGCGATTAACATTTAGTCTAGACGTGGATTCATGCAACAGGTTATGATGCACTGCTAGCATAAGATAAGCAAATACATTTTGTTATGATAGGGTGGAATGATGTACAGTCCAGCTGGGATGATATTCTACATAAACATGTCCTCGCCCTGTTTATGAAAGTCTGAGAAGTGGAATATAAATGTGCACGCTAGGTTAGGATCACTGGTTTCTTTAGCAACTCATGATGTGCTGTTCCAGCAACATCTTAACATAAAAAAAGATTCCCATCGTTGCACTGCAATAAGCGGTGAAAACGTATCGAGTAAAGTGCTTGCAGACTTTCAGTAACTGGAAAAGAATCACACAGCTCATTCAGTATGAAATGTTACTTTGTGAGCCAGTGTGTATGTGTGTGTGAGAGTGTGTGTAAACTTCCATCCATTTGTCTGGGCGGTGCTGGGAATAGTATCGGCTTAACGCTGAAAGACTTCAGGCCTCCCGAGCAAGGTCATGTGCTGATGTTTAGTAGGAGCTTTCTCAGGTCACAGATTGTGACTTTCAACCATCACTCACATTACCCCACATCCTTGAGTAGGCCAGTTAAAATGGCATACCCCACATTTCTCCCCCGGTTTGCTGTAATGACAGATGACAGCCATCTCGGTCGACTTACCTAGTTGAAGGAGAAGTCAAGCAATATAGCTGCGTGGAAATGGATGCCCTTTGCATATACAAACGTAAAGTTGGGTCATTTGGAATTTTGAAGAGAAATTGTAATTCCTCACCAAACAAAATACATTTTGAATGATTGTATATTCCCAATGTTGTGGTAACATTTGTGGCCTGGGCAGTGTGAGCAGACTCTCAAGATCTCGCACCTTACCCTGGCCAATGGTACAGTTTTTTTCTCTCTGGTCCCATTTTAAATCCATCTGCGTTGCCACTAGACTCATCCCTACTAGTGCTAAGGTAGTGCATCTCTCAGGTCTGGTATCCAAGGTTGCAAACTCCCTTTCATTTGTTGCAAGCACAGCGTTAGCCAGACAAATATTCCAATAATAACTACTTCCCAGCATCCGCTCGAATGAACCACGCATGTAGCTTTCACGCGTGTACTCTCCATGTAGATACATCCCACGTATAGAGATATAAGGACCATCCAAACAGTCATCTCTGTTTTTTACGTGTTCTGACTCAAATGGGAAAATTCTGATTCAGAATTCGTTTTCAATGGTCAACTCGCTACTCAATTTTAATCACAGCCCAGTCGTGCACAGCCCTATTACCTACCCCATAGTACCAAGGCAAACCCACACAGGCAAAGGGAAAACATAAAGTATAGTCAACCTTTGTCTGTCTTGCAGTAATTCAACAACAATGCAAACAACTCATTCGCCTTAAGAAAAATAATTACGTGATGTAGTGCAAAGGACGTGAGAAACGAAAACTTTACACAACTGGCAAATTAACATTTCAATGTAAACAACATGATGCTAGACTAGATATAAACAGCAACATATGCTGAATGTTTGATATGTCTCGTATGGATGGGCCCACAATATACGACGGGCCTGATGCCAGATTTGAGCCAACTAAGTGGTATAATGTACCCACCCAGCAGTGGTTAAACAAACAGACTGCTCCACCTGAAGTGCACTGACCATATTAGTACCCGATGCTTGGCTTGGCATCAGTTCTGCTCCGTACTGAACAGGAATGCATCCACAAAAATATAGAATCCTGCTTCACAAATATATATTTTTTTACTAAACTGTTTGTAAGTACATGTGTGTCTACATGAATGAGAGTGTGTGCACACGTATGCATGTGCGAGAGACGCTAACATTAATCAGCAATAGAAAATAGTCCAAGTTCAAAGTCTGCAGAATGAAACGCTCAAATACAGCAGAGTACGCCACAAATTAATTTATTAATTTGCATCCATTAACTCTGCACACATATGCATTGGTGACACATATATACAGTGTCCATGTTAGGCCTGCTGCAAATGAGTGAAGCAGGTGAACTTGACTCAACTGGACCATTGCACATACTGTATAACCGAATTGCTACAACGACAAAATTGTCGCCCTTTCTGTTCTTAAAACAGTTTTGAGCAGTTTTGAAAAAGTGCTGATATTCTAGAGGATTTTGGAAGAAATGTCTTCATTTATTGACTGCACTTCACTGACTGACTTCACGTTTCTCTTTTTGGCCATATGTGCATGTGAAATTATAAACATACCGGTGTTGTATTGGTACAACTTTGCAACACCTTGCTGAATCTGGCTTCACCCAGAAATGTCATTTTTGTTGTGAAAGCTCAACACGGCATATTTGATTGGCACGATGCTTCCGAACCTGAGTCGGACACGACTAGCGCAAAAAAAATTAGTTGGCCACTCTTATGACTCCCTACTCTCTTTTACTTTTTTGGGGGGAGGCAAAACCCCCCAAAAATCCCTCTTGGAATTGGGAACGTACTATTGCTATCTGATCCGCTGCGTCATCACCTCCAGCGGCCACAACGTGCAGGTTGTGATGTAACAGACGCAACAATAGTGAGCATCAATCAAAACACGCAATTGTGCCAATTTCTGCCAAAATATAGACCATTCGATAAAACCACTCTCATTACTAGGACATTCAATAAGTATTAACATACTTTCATGTATTTGTCTCCTGGTGTTTTGTTATTTGCTGGTGTTGCTATTACTTCCGCTATTGCTTCCGCCTGTGTTGCCGAGGGGGCGTGACTGGACAAGGGGAGAACCTAGGGAGGTCGGCGTCTATCTTTGTGAAAAGGGACCTGCAGCCCTTGTCTGTAACCCTACCCTATACAGTTTACGGAGAATTGGGAAACTCGCGGTAAGGGGCGGTATTGAGATTGGGCCTTAGAATAAGGACTCCTTGCGATTTGAACTGGGCGAGGCTGTATCGCAGGGATAGGGAACCCCAGTCCTCAAGAGCCACTGTCCTGCCTGTTTTCCTTGTCTCCTCAAACACAGCTGACTCAACTGATCAGCTAATCAGCAAGCTTTGTAGAAGCCTGATAGCGATCTTGTTCCCTACCACGGCTGTATCGCCTTCTGAGGCTACTCATGCAATATGTTGTACAGTATTACTTTTTTTTTTTTAATTCATACAAAGATGGAATGTCAGTGTCAGATCCTCGGCCACTCAGCAAGTCTTTGGCAGAACCCCACACACTGCGCGAGTGTTGAGTTCCTCCGGATCGCTCAGTGTGCGGCAGCACCTTAGAGAGATAGTGTTGCACTGACATTATTACACTGTCTATACCCCACTTGGTTTCTGACAGATGTTCAACAGCTCGGAAAGACTCAGCATAATGTCTGTAAGAAATACTGTAACAAGCCAACATCCGACTGTCAGATCACAGGGACAGAGCGGGTGTGAGAGATTATACCTGTATGTTTCCCCAGACAGTCATAAAGAGACAGTCTGAGGTGCATTGCGTCAGTTCTCACGCCCATGACCCTGTTAAATCGTTTTCACACATTCCAAAGAGGCTCAAACTGGCAATGACAAAGTAGAATAAGGCACTTTTATGTACAGTTAATTCCACACCTGCCCTTACACATCTGTTCTGGATAGCTTTCTTACAGTGTCCACACGATAAGCGGAATATTTTTTTTAACTAGTTTTTCTACATTTCAGTCACTCAGTGAATATAGTTTTTGTTTTTTTAATACACAGCTGGGTTAAGATTTTCCCTTACTCAGTTCAAAGTGTTTGGGTGTAAAATGTCTTTGGACTATCCGTTTTGACATTGCAGTATGTTATCTATCCATCCGGTCATTTTGCATACCTCTTCTATTTGTCTGAGTTGACTGGGGTCGAAAGGCAGATGATATCTTGGATTGGTCCCTAGTCAATTACAGGGCACAAAGACAACCATTCACACTCACATCAACACCTATAGTAACTGAGCAGGAATCGAAGGCCAGTTTATTGTGACTTTTGTGTCAATGACTTAAATCCATGGCTCTGAAAACTCTTATTGTTTGCTTTTCTTTTTCAACTTTATATCTAGCTCCAGCACATTCAAGTGAGGAAGCACCAAATGACAAATACTTGAACATGACTCAAGGAATAAGAGAGGCAGAGACAAAAACAAGAAGTGATGTTTAAAAAAAGAGGGGGCATAATAACAGTGGTTAAGTCCTGCTCTTTCATTGAGTAAATCTGGCCAGGGCTATTTCACAGTGTAGGAATCTCCTATGGCCCAGATCAAAGACTCGCCCAGAGACAGGGCTTGTAGACAGCACGGGCAACAGGTGACAGCTCCTCTACATATGGAGGCACTCACACACACATGCACGCACATACAAACCCTTCATGGTAACACCACACACATCTGGATGAACACACGCTGAGATCAGAAACGCAGAGTGACAGCTTCTTTTGTGTCCCGAAGAGCCTGTGGGGGATGCCTTTCGGAGGAACTCTCATAAAACCATACATCTATCATCTGGGCTTGGAGAACCACTTAAAAAGAGTCAATACAGGATGCGCACATACCACACACTAAAAATGCAGCGGGTATGACAAAGTGCATTCAGACGTAACAAGTTTAAGCACGACAAGCAGCATGTGAGTTGAACATTGATGAGACTGAACATGCACAGCTGACACAGACATAAAAGAAATATGTGGAGCTGGAGTGAAGCCTTATGATATATAGATTTAATATTAAGAGTGGGCCATATTTAGAAGGTGTGAACATAAATCTTACTCTAAACCTTCCAACACTTCCTCCCATAAAAGGCAAGGCAAAGACATTGCAATTCCCACACAAATGAACCCATGCGCTCACAGAAGAAACCAGAAAGATGCAAGCTGCTCAATCAATAGTTGTGCACTGCTGAACGTGGGCAAAGGCAGGCAGGCACGCAAACATCATGATCAACAACAGAAATGTATCCCGGGTGGTCTTGAATGCAGCACTGTTTCCATTTGAGCGAGGTGTGGTTTGGAACCATCCAGCACATACCGGACGCAAGAAAACAGCTATACACACCAGTTATAACATTAGGTACACCTGTGTTGTATCAAAAATACGACCTTCAGAAATAAATTGTAAACAGTAAGTCGAGTTGAGTCGCAACTGGGCAAAATTGTTATGGTTGCGTTTTGGGTTGGGTCTTGGGGTCATTGTGTTCTGATGTTGGTGTATTATGCTTATGCAGTTACTATGTCCCTTTTGGTGAGTTAAGCGTATGCAAGTCAGGGGATGATTATGTTATGGCTGTATTGTCCTTATGCAGTTAATATGTGTCATGATGAAAATGTGATGATGATGGTTTAGCTACTCTTAGCTAGCCAGGTTTTATGCAGTTACTATGTTCCTAATGATGATCGTGCGATAATGTGGTCAGTTGCGCTGTGTCTATTTTAGTTTGTCCAGTCGCTCTTATTTTACCCTATAGGTAATTCTGTCATATAGAAATGTGCACTGCCCTAACGAGAGATACTAACTGGCACTTTTGCTAGTACGTCAAATTTTTTAAGCGGAAGTTTTCTCTGCATCCAGCCCTGCTCTTTGACTATTTGAGTAGTCGATATGTCGATTGTAACACTCTGCAATGACATTTGTTGTCTAAGGGTGATTAATATCCAATCACGTGTTACGTCAGAAACACAGACGCGTCAGCTAATTCACCAGACACCCTCCCGTAACAGAGAAGAGACAATTTCCAGTAGCGTCTGCTTACACAATGAAAGAAAGATAAGCAGGGCTAGATCAATAACGTCTTTATTGTAAATAGGAATGGTTAACGTCTCCAAAGAAATCATCCAGCTAGCGTTTTTCTCAATATCTTGGAACAATCCTTCAAACACAAACACAACTTTGCTACCATACATTATTGAAAGCATTCACAAATATGCAATTATTTTAAATAATACACTATTATAATACTATTGCGAGTAGGACCATTGCAATGGCGTTGCCATGAAGGTCAGTAAGTGTCCAAATGTGATTGGATGAACGAGTTTGGGGGGGGGGGGGTGAAGGGGGGTTGGAGCCTGTGTAACTGGCTAAGGGGAGTGAGTGAGCTCGTGTTTGAAGCACAAACGAGTTGACGGCTGGAAAAATTCTCACTGGTATCGTCAATTAGTTGAAGTCGCCTTGACTACTAAAAAAATTAATTTAAAAAAATCGGAAGCCATTCAATCCCTAATTGTTTTCCAAAAAGAGATGAAAAAAATGGACTGAACCAGTTATTTTAGCTCTCTTTTCAACCTTTGACAATGAAAAGAGTAAACAATATGTACAGTACCAAATGGAATGTAACTGGACTGTTTGATAGATCTCGAAACAAAGTTTTCAGTGCTTTATAAAATGAAACAGTCCCAACTGAAACATGGCCATTTATGACCAATAGCTTTCGTTGTTTTCACAGAATATGAGAAGATTACACAGTACTATAGTGAGCCAATTATGCTCTTCACTAAAACACGCCTCGAGCACCAACAGCTCCATAATGATGATGACTTAAACGTTTTCACCGATTGGGCTGTCCCGGCCATATTGCACGCACATAAACATACCCGGTACTTGGCTGGCAGAGTCACACGCATGCGCACATACAAACACACACGCGCGCACTCAGGCACACACTCAGGCACAGAAGCTGACAGAGTCAAATTGAATCCTTGTGGTAAATGCATAGAACATCCATCCACTCACAAAGGGCCATCTGTGTGTGTGTATGTGTGTGTGTGTGTGCATCATCCCAAGTGGTGCGGCATCAGCAGTCAAAGATTGAAACTAAGAAACAGTTGCAGAAGAACTAGAAGTTTCAGCCTTCCTCATCTTCTCAACATCGTTTCTTCACTGCCACTACAAACTGTGTCACCTCTGACCCAATGCCAATTCACCACTGTCATTATGCAATTAACACCAATTAAGTCATTTGGCTGTAAGAATGTGTGTGCGCGTCTGAATGTATCTACGCGTGTGCTCGCATGTGTGTGCACATGCGCATGATGGGGCAATTACAACAGCACAAGGGAGCCTTTTGGAAACGGAGAGCACTGCAATCAACCAATCAGCCTTCAGATGGCTTTGACATGAAAAGAGAGCGCGGCCTCTTCTAACCCTGAGGGTCAGCCCCAATTTACTCTATTTACCCACTCAGTATTGACTCTGTGTGTGATGAAGGAGACAGAGGGAGGGAATTGGGCTGTGGGGGGATTGAGTGCTGAAGAGCCTTGGGGTTGTTGGGCAGGTGAATTGTAGTGGGTAGGAGGGTGGGCTAGGTTTGGGGTGGGATCGAGTGGAGAGAGAGAGACAGAGAGAGAAAGAGACAGAGACAGACAGAGAGAGAAAGAGACAGAGACAGAGAGAGTGCGTCAGGTTATGTTTGCAAAGCTAAAGGACCAGCATTTGGAGTCCATTTTCTGACAATTTACCCTTAGAGAGTGGCTCCACACACACATGCACACAGTATTTCCATACCTGAGACCACAAGACCAGCAGCGTGCATGCTAGTAGCAAGAGATTCAAATGATAAAAGAGCTGGCAGTGTTTAACAAAATGTAAAAAAAACAACAACAACAAAAAAAAAGAAATGGTAACACAAACTCAATCATTATTTCATTAAGTCTTTTCTTGATGTTTAGATTACTGTGATTAAAATTCCCCTCAGCATGTTTGAATCACAAATTCCAGTGAAGCGTGCATATCCTAGCTGTGCTCTTTGTAATGGATTTTTTTGGGGGATATTTTGTTTAAAGTACTGATTGTGTACTATAGGGATGGGAAGATTAAGTGATTTGTATCCATACATACACAGAATCTCACAGGCACGAAACATGTACATCAGTAGAGCAGGTGTGAATCGACACAATTTGGGGATGAAATCAAGACACAATCCATAGCGTGAGGTTATGCAATGCGACATGTGACATCTGACCAAACCAATGAGAGGTAACATTCCGACATTGTAGTTCACATGACGACCGAAAATCCGTTCTTAACCACCTTTCACGGTGCCTACCATCTTGAATTTGGGACCTCTCGTCCATATTTGGTACCCTATTCCAGCTACCTAGATGTGTCGCTTTCCATGCCTTGTCTACTAGCATCTTACACCCTGCTCTGATGTGCTGCACTGTCATCTGGAGCTTTTTTGCACAGCCTGCACTTGGGGTTCTGTGTGATGTGGTAGTGCTTGGCCTCGAACAGATCTTCTGTTTCGGGTTTGTTCTTGTACTGCCATGAAAACTGCCTCCAAGCTGTCTTCCAGTCCAGTTTTTTCCAGCCACAGGTATGGTTTTTTTTTCTTCAATTTCTGCCACTTCTTCAAATTGCTGGTGGTACATGCCCGGCAGGGGTTCGTCCTTTCTTATAAAAGTCCATCTGGCTCCTTCTCCTTACTATACTATATACTCGGCACTCCAGGCTGGAATATGACAACACTGGAGGATAATGGGCTCCGATAGCCTCATGTTTGAGGCAGTTTGAGATTTCTATTCTGTGTTTTTTGTGACCCTATTGACTATTTGCAACAAAACATTTGATGGTTTGATGATCACAGCCCAGTATCATATACATTTCAAGAGTGCTACATCCCTCTGACTTTCTAAAATTTTTTACTTTTGAGAGACAGTTTAATCTCTTTTTTGGCTTATTTTGGCTGAGGAATAGAAACTGCCTAATAATTACTCAAACCATGATATAGTGTGTTGATCTCCTTTACCTGATACGCTTAAATCAAATAAGCATTCAAGTTCATACAGCTTGGAGTTGGAAGATACATATAACAATTATGATAGGGTCAAAATACTAACTTGCCCTATCAAGTTAGTATTTTGTACATGTACGCATGTACACACATACATACATCACTCTGTGTAAGGTAGATTTGAAGAGGGTAAAGAAAATGTGAAGGAGTCCCATTAAATATTAATTTGCTTCGTAACTAACTAATGCTGACATTTCAGTCAAAAAAAAAAGTTTGTGCCATTAGAATGTATCACTTATAATGCAATGCATAGTTGGCCACCCACTGTTAGCAATATGTGAAGATCTGTCCTGATACTGGAACAGATTAGGACTCCACTGACAAAAAAAGAAAGAACATTGTTTGCTTTCTCTGCAATTTGACACACATCAAACTGTATTAATTTTACATGTGAAAAAGCCTTTGTTTGTCTTGCTTTTTACACAGACCAAACCAACCCACAGATCAACACCCCAGCTGTGAGGTCTGGTGCCAGGGCTGGGCTGCAGACCAGTCAACTAAACAGGACCAGTCATCTCTTCATCACACCAAACAGCCTTTTGGCTACACAACAAGGGGAGGCAGAAAAACTGAAAACAGACAGAGAAACTTAAAGAGAAAAGAGAGTCAGTATTTCCACAGCTCCTAGTCAATAGTATCACATATCTAAGGAGGGCGACTTGGAATAGCCTATATCTACTGGGTTTGTGTGTATTAGAACACAACAGTCCTGCTTCGGGGGTTCCGAATGTGCGCTTTAATCAAGACAAGATGACTCTGCCACAGGAAGTCCTCCAGCAAAGGACAGGAAGCAGCAACACAAGGACCACATCATTAGTCTCGCCGTTCTCTCCAAAGCCCTGCAGCCAAGAAGAGTCTTGGACATGAGGAGAGGGTTGTGACCTGTGGCATGTCTCGATGTCTTCTATTTGTAGGAGCCTGCGGGCTGGAATTAAGAACTTATTTGTTTATTGAATTGTGAGTGTTTAGTAAAGCCAGAAGTAGGCAAAGTGAAGGTGCGGTCTTTGAGCTAGAACACCAGTAAGCACTGGTTTAAGATCTCCCGATGTAACTTTTTGCTGCCATACTCTCACACATCATACACAAACACCTCTCCAAAAAGCCAACCCAGCAGTCTGCCGACCACATTCTCACCGCCCTGTTCTGTTCTGCAAGCCATCAAGGCTAAAGACGCTAATTTTTGTTGATAGCTTACAGGTGGCCAGTGCAAGGTGAACCACATCCAGTGCGCTGGCCCGACAGACACATGCATTTGGGCATGCCTCTACATAGACTGACAGTAAAACCAATCCTTTTACAAACCCAAACATCAAAGACAGAAACAAACACCATATTAAAACATCCACAGTAAAACATATGCACTCTCATAAAGTTTCAAGAATTTCCAACCAATGTTTAGAGTCAGTTCCAGGACTGGGAAGATTCCAAAAAAGCGACAGAACTATTTATTTTTTGCACATTTACGATTGACTTCGCCAGTACAGCTGTGTTATATGTATTAGTTTGCCGCGTAAATTGTTGGAACAACACAAAGAAATCTTACTCTTCGACTGACAGCGTCAATACACAGAGTGTGATGTAACTGCTAAAAGACAGTGATATTATGTAAAATGAGGTCTAGGCTTTATATAATGCACCGTGTATCCCACAATATGCAGATTAACTCTGAAATGTTGTCCTGCACACACAATGTATGATACTGTACATTATATACTACCTGCCAATGATATTTAAGCTTTATTTCTTCTTATACTACTATCGTTCTAAACATTTTCCATATGTTGTAGGTATATCATTTAGTTTTCACGCTCTTACAAGTTTCAAATTCATGGAACTCCCATCTGCCATCTCATAAAGGTTCAAACTGTAGCCAGCCGGAAGAGGTATGTTGTGTGTGCATGAGCTCTTTGAAGCCAGACCCTTAGTTTCATTAAAAACAAGTCTGAAACAACTTTCTTGAAATGCGTCGATTATGCAAATCTTTAAATGTATAGTTTGCCACAAGGGCCCATACTACACTACACCCCCCAGTAGGCAATTAATTATCTGATTGGATAGAGACAACAATGAAGAAAATGTCCAGTAACGTGTCAGCTTGTTTGAACTCTATCTTACAGTGTAACTAGAAGTCAACTTGTGTTATATTTGTGCAGGGTTGAATGGAGAATTTCACAGGACTGATAACAAGACACTATACATACTGTATATATCACAGTATGATTTGTATCGATTAACCCTGATCAGGATGAGCCTGTCTGTGAGATGGTAATTACTCCACCACCGACATAACGCAATCCATCGATAAATTAAACATAACAGAAAAAGGTGACATGGAGCAATGATGACATTGAGCATAAACAAGGGCCATAAATTCATCTCTCTGTCCATAAACCACATGGTTGTTAGAATAGCACTTCATCAATCCAATCAATCAAATATCAAGAAATTGAGCAACATTTACTTTCAACCAGTTTGAGTCAACTCTGAAGAATGAAGGGCTAGCGTGAAATAGGTTTCTCTTACTGTCCTGAGTCCGCACGGGCAGCACTTTAAAAACACACCCAGCTGCTGGATCTGGGAGTTGTGGGATTGTAAGTCAATATGAAATTAGAAGAAAGGAAGAAAACCTTCAACAGGTTGAAAAATAGAAAAGTTGTCTTAAAAATGCTTAATGGAATTTTAACAAGGTAAAGTTGTTGTTGGTGTTTTTTATTTAACATTAATATTTTCTGTTTTACTGCAAATATAAATCAGCTCCAAATATCAGTTAACCAAAGCCTCTGTATCAGTTTCAGCCCCGAAAAAACATATCGGTCTAGCACGAGTGTTAATTTCTAGTCCATCCCACGCTGTAGGTCTTCTTTGACTAAAGTTGTTAAAAAAAAAAAAAGGCCTACACCTCCTCTGTCGACCACAACACAAACAATGTTTTTAATGTCATGATAAATCTCTGTTTTGAGTCTTGTCGGTCTGCTCAGAAGCACTAAAATCAACTGGCCAATCAAACCGACTTGAACCAACTAAACCATTTCCACCGCTTGTTGGAAACACGGCCATTGACATCATTTGGAGTCAACTGTTTTTTAGAAAATATGAGGAGGTTAGAACAATTGACGAGAACTCCAGCAGATGCTAGAAAAACAAGCAAAAAAAAAAGCTTGCCATTGCTTTTGCCCAAACAGTGCCAGAGGGTACAATCCTGAGTGAAAGACAGTTAATGATCTTCTTTCATCTTTCAGTTTGTCTGACATGTAAACAAACATGCAAACAAGTAAAGGAAAAGAGTGGAGGAAAGGGATAATCCTTGTTGAGGCGTGCAGGTAATGATGGGAGGACCTCCTCGTACGCATTTATACAGGGATTACCCCAGCGCTTTGATACACCTCCCTGTAATTGCCTGTGTACATTTTTGGGGCCAAGCTTTCCAGTGCATGTATGTGTGTGTATTTCCTTTGTTGTTCTGTCTGTCGGTCTAGTTTGTTACACTTAATCCCGAGGGTGACACCCTCAATCCTATCTGTCAATCTAGGACTTTGTAGCAGCACTCAGGCAAGGAACTTGGTTTAGCACTTGCTCACTCTCTCCATTTTCTGATACACACACGCAGGCGCCCCCCCCCCCCACACACACACACACACACAATTGTGTTTGAAAGTGTGCACGTGTGTGTCAGGTAACACACCAAAGCGGATCACGAAAAGACTAAAGCATTTTTGTCTGTCAAGAAAAGCAAACAATTACACCGCATCAGTGTGTGTGTGCGTGCGGGCAAGTGATGAGCGAAAAAGAGCAGCAGGAAAAGAGCATCGCAAATCACCTCAACTGAAAAGCCACAGAGATATATTTAACCATTCTTTATCCTGTTGCTCTCCACTGTTCTTCAAACGTCATCCTTCCCATCCCTGCACTCAAACGGGAAACAAAAAATGTCCACAAAAAATCTTTCAGCACTTTTTAATAATGTTTCTGCTTGGCCACAATAAAAGCTTGGTACTGTATTTGATCTTTTCCTGCACGCCCGCACAAGGTAAAGAAATAGTTCATTAGTGCACAGGTACTGAAATCAAATGTAATTATTTCCCAACACAAATAAAAAAGATGCAATCACAACAATGCAGGCAGGTTGGTCTGAAATGAAAGATTCAAAGAGACAGAATAGCAATCATCTGGCCACGGCTTATTTCCTCGTTTATAGGGACGTGCTCAGCTGTGTAAAATGCAGTGACATGCGCACAAACAAATTATAGCTAAGCCAGTTATTACCTAAGCAAACAGAGTAGTCTGAAAGGAATGCCTGCTGTGAAACAAACTAGTTCCAGACACGAGCTTTGCATTGCAACAAAAAAAAAAAAAACGCACAAAAAACAGAATGTACACACTCGCAAGCCACACACAAAAAACAGAATGTACACACTCGCAAGCCGACTGTGTGGGAGAAATAACTGTAAAAATAATTAGACGGTTAAAACAACATAAATGCATGTTTGGGTCTTCAGTTCATTTGCACTGCTGAGCAGACACTAAATTCACTACTAAAACATATGGGGCCTTGTTGGATTGCTCAGGATGAGCACATTTGTATGTGCTCTTGATACGCTGTTAATGATTTTTGACCAAAAGGCAGCTAGTTGAGTGAAATCGTTTAAGATGGACACAGTTGTTTGTAATGACTGTATTTGATTCTTTAAAAGAGGACAGTGCCTTCTTAACCTGGAAACCAGACTCATCGCTTTACCAGCGAGTGAGTACAGGCACAGTCGCAATGAAGTGTATTTCTGAGGCGGGGCAAACCTGACCAGACAAGACAGTGGAAAGAACCAATCAGCGAAGAGAGGACATAAGGTCAAAAAAGTGACGTGCGGAAGCCAAGTAGTAAACAGTAGTTATATTCACTCTGTGCTTTTCGCAAGTGGACTATATTGCGTAATCACATCACTCCGCAAGACAATCTGTGCTCCCATCGGACAAAAATGACGAGGGCTGAATGCATAATGAAACCTGGAAATAGCGGAAAACATGAAATTCCGACGTGCTGCATTACTGCTCTGCAAATTTGTGGCGTTATTAGATGCAAGATATTTGCGAGCGCCAAGAGCAGCTCATATTCAACGGAGGTTCCGTGATTTTGGAACAGCCTCGTCGATTGCATGCAGTAACCCGAAGGAGCCGAAATTTCATATTTGTTCTAAATGTATAATAAAATAGACAATACAATTTTTAAAACAAAAATAATACTTTTTTTTCCATACTCATGTTAACGTAAAAGGGGAAATAAAATGTTAAACTAATAGAAATATGGCTGCATCTTTCAAAGCTCATCAAAACACCACAGCTCAGCAGCCTAGTGGTAGAGTGTCCGCCCTGAGACTGGGAGGTTGTGGGTTCATACCAAAGACTATAAAAAAATGGGAGCCACTTGCCTCCCTGCTTGACACTCAGCATTAAGGGTTGGAATTGGGGGGTTAGATCACCAAATGATTCCCGGCTCCCTCTGCTGCTCATCGCTCCTTCAGGGGATGGGTCAAATGCGGAGAAAGAATTTCACCCCACTTAGGTGGGTGAGACAATCAGTGGTACTTTAACTTTAAATTGAAAAGATGTACTGTACTGTAAAAAACGAGTGTGATGTTGATTTGTGTTTAGATCATTATTCTGCCACTAGATGGCATAATTGTATTTGTAAGACGGTGACAGCTCAGTGTATCTTTCTTTTCATATTAAGAGCTATCTAATCTTTAACATGAAGTAACTTGTGAAATTCTGCACATTTTTGTAAAACACAGCCTCCACAAATATATGCATGATTGGTTAATTTATTACTGCTGAATTTTAACGTGGATGTGTTTGCTGCGTTGCGACTGGAATTACCCCAGTACAGATTTCCCACGTAAGGGGTGGTCATTAATAAAAAAAATAGTGGGGTTAAAGGAACATTAAATAAATTCAAAATTAATGAACTAACCTTGACACCCCTAGTAAAAACGTTTTGATTTTGAATGTTATGAGGAGGACGACGGACTTTGTTCTGGCGCCAAAGAGTGACATTGCTGACGAAGAATACATCACAGCAAATAAACAAATTTGATTTGAATTGCGGTCAATGCTAGCCTTTCCAGACCGACCCACTTCCTGTCTTTCAAGAAAGTGGGTGTGGCTTGCCAGGCTAGTGCTTTCTGTGTTTGAGGTGCTTTTAAACCAAATGTATGGAATCAATGTGGATTCAGAAACACATGTATGCATAGATTGCATACACACGGTTTTTCATGCACTCATTTTTACTACTCAGGTGAAGGCAACAAAAAGTATGTGGCTGGCAAATGAAACGCAAAAGCGAAAGGCAGATTGCGCCCACTCTGGTATGCCATCTTTACAATCTACCCGTGAGAGACCTCTTGAAATTGAACTCAGGTGTAGTGGGATGCCGACAACGCCATTCCCCACATTAGGGCTCTGGAATCTCACATAAACAAATTACAAAAATTCTTTCTCTATGGAAAAGAGTGCCTGAACGTTCCTCAACTGTGCAGTGAAACCTGAGTGGGGTCTTGTTTATGTGCATGGCAGCGTGTTTACATTGTCCTCCATTCCGATCCCATCAGATGTAGAGCACGTCGGGCCTCTTACAGCTTCATTCCTGTACTACCTGTCTGCCTCTCAGGCTTCTGTTACAGAACAAGTGCTTTGTATCTGCGTGTGTAACAGAGAAAGACTTGTGAGGTGGTGCATGTTTTTAATCAAGATGGAAAGACATATAATTAAAAAAGAAAATGTAGGGAGCACAGAAAGTTGAAAAATCTAACCAGACAATCACTGATAGCTTTGCTAAAAAATCTGTATGGGTAGTGATACACCATGGAATAATGATGCCACAAAAGATTTTCATCATGGGTCCCTTATACAGTTTGGGTCCCACTACTCCTACAAATGTTCCAGGTCATCCTTAGGTGTAGAGGACGGTGAGCCTTAAAGTCTGAAAATGAGCACATGGTGGCAGAGCTGGTAAGGAAAATGAGGATGATGGAACCTCGTCCATCTTTGGTCATTTGGACTAAAAAAATTATCCAAAGTTTTAAAGTCTAATATAGAATTGCTATTCAAATATGGAACACAAAGCCAAAAGGAAAATGAAAAAGGACATAAATATCAAAAGATCTTCCTGAGAACCCCTTAAAGTATTAAAAATATATACCTCCCATGAGGAATCCCTCAAAAAAAAAAAGAGGAAAAAAAGCTCACAATTTGAAAAAGAAAAAGAAACCCTTGGCTCATCTAAATAGTCCCAATTGGCACACTGTCTTGTTTTATTCTCATAGGAACTATTACAAAATCCTTCCTCCAAGCTGCAACTGACCGAGTCCATTACAGACAATCCTGAAGCCTGACACCCACAATGAGTGATGCTGTTCGACGAGGGTATACTAGGAGGAGGACCACCCGGCAGTGGATCCAGCGTAGCTGCAGGGATGAAGCTTTGCAGCGGATGCACTCTGACAGGCGAGACCTGGGCTGGTTAGAACAGTGAAGTGGAAAAGTGCGGCACAATGGTACCTATTGATGACCGCTCCTAGATTTGAATCTGCCATGCCCACCTCTGCTCCTCTGAGACATACAGCAAGATATGCAGGTATCGCATATTCCCTTCTGTCATATTTAAGACTGTCTGCATTTTGTACGTAGTATTTTGGGATACAATACATTGACTGCACTACAACAGCTTATTTTGCGTACCGTGTAGTTAATGATGGATTGCGTAGAATATGCATCAGACAACCAATAATTTTACGGGCTATGAGACACATAACAGTAATATGTAATAAGGAAAAGAAACAGAGGAAAAACTCAGATTCAGTGGCAGAAATTCACTGATTCAAAGCAACCTTAAAACGTGGAAGCTTGGGGATGAACAAGCACACAGAATAAATTACTGTACTGGAATCCATTCTAATCTGAACATTCCAATCTACTTTTGACATTACACCCTGGATGGATGGACCAAAGCAATGATAGAGCATCTGAACCAAGGTTAACATCTGACTTTCTAAATCTGTATTTAGTTTACCTTCAACTTTTACTCAAAAACTAGTTCAAAATCAATTGGTTTTCAACAGGACTTATCTTGTTCAGGGTTAGTGGCAAGATGGAGCCTATCCCAGTTGATGACGTATGCTGACATTGTCTACACTGTGGGCAAATAAATAAATAAATAAATAAAAGACAAGAACAGAACTGATTAGACAGACTGCCAAGAGATTGACAGCAACACAGAGGAAGCTGCAGGAATTTCAGGCAAGGACTGTCTGTTTAAGTACATGTGACAATCAAATACTGTATCTAAAGTCCCTGTGGAAAAAACAAAACAAAAATACAACACTAGAAATCTTCCAAACACATGTGGGAAAATGAATCACAGCCATGGTTGAACCTTTTGGCCATAATTCTAAAGGGTATGTTTGGTGCAGACTGCCCATTACCAAAAGGAGACCGTATCTACAGTGAAGGAGGTAGCAGCATCATGTTTTGTGTTTTTTTGGACTGGGAACTAGTTTTATCACTAAGCATCGCAATATAGCAACAGTAAAAAGGTAAATGTCATCTAATCATCTTTTTAGACCCTGTAAAGGAGCAGTGTAAGCACAGGCCCTATATTAGATTCATTTATAAAAATTCTGAGGAGCTAAATTGTATGGCAGCGTTAAAGAAATATTGGAATGTGTGACTTTTTAGTGGCAATGTGTGTATGAATCAGCGACCAGGCAGAGCGGTCTTGGAATGACTTTCATTCAGACCGAAAGGTTTATAAATGTCTTCAGTTTCAAGCCTAAATGGGAAGGTTATTCCACAGCCTTAAGAACCCTTTAAACATTTTACAACACTTGTCATATGGGAACCTTGCAGCAGTAGGCAGGCCTGTGACTTATTTTTGGTGTTTGAAGCCCAAACTCATCAAAGATTTGGTTGGTTTGAAAAGTTCATTGACACCACATTAGAGCCTTTCGAGGAAGAAGACGACTATCATAACTAACGACATATCAATTGTAGAGGAGGTGTTGTCATTTTGACAAATGGTCACGCAGCAATTTGACTTTTTACGAGCTTCCTACATGCGGACGACCTTTGGGAAAGTGTTGGGCTAGCATGAGACATCAACTGCGACCCACTGTTATACGAGGCCTAATTAGCGGTCCGGCTCTAATGTTGAGCGGCAGTCAAAGAGTTGCTGATGTGATGAGAGCTTGAAAAACTACACAAAACAAAAAAACTTTTCCAGGTATGATGGGAGATCCGGCTGGCCGCCGTATTTACGCAGTATCAATACTCTGAGCATTGAATCATTCAATCAAGCCTTCAAGTGACTCTTCTAGTTGTCTTGGAATACATTTGACTTCTCAAGACTAGGTAGGACAGCATTAGCTTACCTAGTAGCCTTGTTGCATGAACTGAAGAAGCCTGCTCAGATGAGAGGTGAAACATCTAAGACCAGAGCAGAACAATCCAGTTGCAAACAATTCAATGGAGTGAGAATGAAATGACATGAGTGAATGAGAATATTTACAAATTCATACAGTATATTGTATCAACAATAATGACTACATATAATTTTATGTACATCTGTAACAAAAAAAAAAAACAGAAGTGTGGAGAGTCTCTTTCTTTAATTTCTCACTTGTTTGATCTCTGTATTATATTATAGGTACAGAGGCCAGAGCAATCCGCGCCTTCCTTGACAATCGCGTCATATTGTTTGTGGTTTAATGAAAAATAATAAAGATACTAGACTCAACTGTATGTCGCGCCTCAACATGTTGCAAGAATTGGTTCATGTGTGCGAGTGACAATCGCCTGGCGTGAACGTCTGAGTCACGGGCTGTTTTTTTGTGATTGTCCAGTTCAGTCCCATTAAGCTGCATTGTTCGTTGTGCGGCGTGCCCAAGGTGAGATGTAAAGTTGTGTGCTATTATGAGTGCTTTTAGTTGCATGTGTTTGGTGAAGAGTGGCTACTGAGGGCAAGCATTGGATGTTTGTGGAAAATAATTTCATGGACCGCGATTCCTTTTTCATTTTCTTCTGCCTCTAAATCCCATTCCCTCCCCCAATCAGACGTCCTTTTGTAGATGACTCTCTTTATAATATAATCCATCTGACCCTCACGCCATCCCACTGAGCATTCTTCTTTGCACATTGCAATTTTTTTTTTCTGCCATCCCACCATGAACATGCACACACAGAGAAACACACAAAGACCGGCTTTCCTTGTAGTGCCTCCACAGGTGCGAGGATCTCCTCAGGGAAGGGCTTTTGTGTGCTGCCATCTCCATAAACTCACAAAACACACTTGTAATCTGGTCAGGATTTTTCAATCTACTTCTCTTTCTTGATCTTTTTTTTCCCCACACACGAACACACAAATGCACACGTAGCACAAAATCAAAAATGCATTTAATCAATATTGGATATCAGCAAGGTTGTAATCAGTGCCAAAAAGCCTCCTCAAAATACAATGGTGAGATCTGATAGATTAAAACATGAAGACAAAGACGAAGGAGAGAGGCAGCTGCACAGTCAGACTGAATCACTCCTGGCATGTCCAGACAGAGCTGACGTTCAGAAGTTCAGTTGAAATACAGTGGAATTTTGATTTAACAGACTAATTGCGGGAAGGGGTCATCCCTTACAGCCAATTGTACATTACATCAAAGTACATCTGGTCACATTCATGAGCCACTTACTTTTTTTCCGCTTGTGGGCTTTACAGAAAACATCTCTGTATTGCAGCAGAAAAACCCGAAAATACCTGACTAGTCTCTCTCTCGATTTTCTGTCCGTAGAATGCGGGTTCTAGTTCAATTAAATAGAGGCTCCACTGTATTTAATTTACACATGCAATGATGTATCTTCAGCAACAGAAATATCAAACATGGACAAACTCAAATGTATAAATTAAATATAACAATCTAGAGACTGAATTGGTAGAGTGTTGGGTATTAAACCAGTTTTGGACACAATGTACACGTCAAGGTCTGTTACAAAGTACAAGAGGTACTGATTCGAGACAAATGGGTGTGTGAAAGCAAGTTTGGTTCATCCTCCGCCAATAATGACCCACAGAAGCATGCAGAGATCCAGTCTCAAGAGCACAAGAATGTAAAACAGAGATTAATCACCGGGGAGCGATAAATCACCTCCTCCCTGCATAATCGCAGGTATTGTGTGTGGTCGTGTCTCAGTGTGTGTAATGAGTGTGTTGTGGGAGGAGATGAGGTGCAACATTGACACACAACAGGTGTCGGAACATACAGTGGAGGCCCCCTATATCTGGGAGATAGGGACCAAACAACAAATTGTGAATTTCTGCAAATGACTGACACACCCCTTTCAGGACTTACTACATTTAATAGTTTAAACAAAATTCAAAAGACCACAAACTATGAGCCCATAGCCTTTCTATTGCTAACCAACATCTTCAAATATTGATGTACCCTTAAAAATGCCCATTAGCTGTGCACACATATTAAAAATTGATGATGAAAAAAATTACTGAAGCGTTAAAGTCCGGCGTAAAACTATGAATATTTGACTGTGCACAACTAAGTGCAGGAGTTACCGGTTAAGAGATTGTGCCAAGGCTCCTGGGCCTGTACTGGTGGGGATATTGGAGATTATGTGTTTAATCCTAGTTTGAAGAAACTATAGTGAGCCAAATAAACCAACATTTTGTTGTCTCAATTAAATACAATAAATATCACAAATATTGTAAACCAGTCATCTCAATTGTCTCAATCAAGTATTTTTCAAAACCTGCCGTGAAAAGAAAGGTTGGCGACGAGAACAGCTAGTTTCAAGAAAAACAGGACATGAGATGAGATGAGAGAGAGGACCGGGTCGCCAATTTTGTTCACCTTCTGAAGAACCGTTTATGTTCTAAACAGATTTTAAAAACCAAAAGACAACTGGATTGGTTGTACCTTTTTTGAATACTTGAACCCTTTTTGGTAGAATACTTGATGTGTCCCAGACTCTTATCTCCAGTGGCCCCAACATCAGTTGAGTTTGTAAACAATATTTTGCCATAAAAATAAAAAATAAGAATTTTCAAAATTGTGTGCCACATTACAGGAAATTGTGAACAGTTGAGATTTTGTGTAAATAACTCAGAGTAGGTTCCATGAAAAGTTGGATTTGTGACTACTGAACCATGTATATAAGGCGATCCACTGAACTTCAAAAAAGCCACAAACAGGAATAAACCTGCCTGTCTTGTAAGGTTTCCGCAACCCTTCCTCACAAGCTCGGAAACCCTTCCTCACAAGCTCCTCTGTTTGCTTGTCCCAGAAGAAGAAGAAGAAAATGAAGAAGAAGAAGAAGAAGAAGAAGAAGAACCTCTGGTTCTTGTTTGTCTGCAGTTTGTAACGATGGCAATGACCTCTCTATTATTCCTTTTAACGGACCTACCTTAGAAGTAAGTAAATATACCATGGGCACATGTGAATGGTATAATTTTTTTAAAAAGTATTTATTATATACTTTCATAATTCAAAAGTCGAAATGGTTGTGACAAGGATGTTATAATTAGATGTCTGTACAGTATTAACTGTGTTGGTGAAAAATGCAGCAACGTACAATTAAAATACTCAGTGTCAGTATACAGGTGTTGCTGAGTTATTGATTTCACTCCTCTCGTGTTCAACGTGGTGGGACGACATTTGACCTCACAGACTGACGATGCTGACAGCGGGATGAGGGATGGTCTCGGTTGGACACCTCGTCTGACCTCCGTCAATGGTTCACTGGTCACCAAAGAGATACTTGCCAGCATGTCCGCACAAATGCATCCGAAGTGCATTTAGTCACATATCTCAATATTACCCGCAAGCAAATATGTATTGAATTCATGAAACAGGCCAGGACAAAAAATGATGGTACCCTTAACTTGATACGAGTATTTTGTTGCGCAAACCATTTTTGTAACTTTGAAACCTCTGGACATCCCCCAGCGGGTATTTCGGCCCACTCTTCATGAGCAAACTGCTCCAGTAATCTCAGGTTTGAAGGTTGCCTTCCCCAGACGGCATGTTTCTGCTCCTTCCACCGATGTCCAACAGGATTTAGATCAAGGTTCATAGAAGGCTATTTCAGAATACTCCAATGTTTTGCTCTCAAGTATTTTTAGCAGTGTGTTTTGGGTCATTATCCTGTTGCCCATGGCCTTCGACTGAGATCAAGCATTCTGACATTGGGCAGCACATTTCTCTCTGGAATACCTTGATAATCTTGAGATGTCACTGTACCCTGCACAGATTCAAGCAAAGCAGCCCCCAAACATAACAGAGCCTCCTCCATGTTTCACAGTGGGGATAGTGTGCGTTTCCTGGTATGCATCATTTTTTTTACATCTGTGAACATACTGTAGAGCTGGGGTGTCTTGCCAAAGTGGAGAATAAGAGAATAAAACAACAAGCAATCCAATAATTGTTCATACTACTTGTCCTTTAAGAATTATGAGGTTAAATGAACTAACTATTCTGGTCTGGTGAAACTTTCTCTGCGAATATAATATAATACAATCAAATTTCATTGAAACAGTATTTAAGTTCTCTTAAGAAAATAGCTGATGAAAGAGTCCATATCTGTTCTAGTGTCGGAAAAACTCCTGACTGACATTAGGATGCTCCTGGCATGACAGCTCATTGAACCTGTTGTCCTTTGAATTGACAATTGAAAATGGATATGTGACCAATGCTTCCAATTGTGTTCTAATTAGACATATTTGGCCCTCTACACAAATAAAAATCGTCTTCAGAAATATGTGGAAAACTTGGCTTGGTTTTAAGTTATCACTTACTTTTAAGGCTATGTGACTGATTGTCATGGTTAAGATAACTCAAGAGTAATTCTTGGAAACAGAAAATGAGCAATGGTCTTGCAAATATGCTATTTTGTTAAAAACATGTCACTCATACTTATACTTGTGGCCGCAGTAGGGATTGGAACTATCCAGGGCTGTAAAGCAGCCAACGTTTATTCGAACCACCAAACACTTTCTTGCTATATACAACATCACCGCATGCCATCTTCAGCAAGCAGCACTGCTCATGCAAAGCTGACTGATGTGAAAAAGGCGCTGACCACTTGGTGGAAATTAGACCAGGTTTTCTCAAGCATTTTGCCAACCATATAAATCAATAATATCCATACAATTTCTGTCTTAAAAGGTACAATCCAACCAGTTTCCCCATCAGCTTAAAAAATTGACTCTGAGGTAAATGTTTCCAAGTCAAAGGCACACAACAAAACTGACAGCGTTTATTCAACACCTTCAGAGTTAAATGTAACACTTCAAAAGTGTCGATAATGGTCCATACTACTAAATATAGTTCAAAGAACACTTTTAATGTTAAATACAGAGTTAATCTAACACTAGGTGATCAACTCAAAATAACACCTATTCTAGACACTATTTAACATTGAAAATCAAAGTTCAGGAGTTAAAATCAACAGTCAAAAACTTAACCCTGAAATGTTAACACTCCGATTTATGCTGTGTAAGTGTCTGTTGTACAAAAAGCAAAAGTTATAGCAAGAGTCAAAGATTTGATTTTTTTCTTGTGTCCACTGTTTTTATTGACTGATTTCGGTGAACTTCTGGCCAGTTTTGTTCAACAGGCGCCCTTGGCCTTGTGTCGAACCAATCAGATTCAGACTTAAAGCAAGTAAAACAATTTCCTTGACAGCAACTAATGTGCATTCCAGAATATTAAACAGCACTGACAGTCTCTTGAATGTGCTTTGCAGCCTCCTTCTATACACACACACACAAATGGGTGGAATAATTACAGATGTACATAATGTGGACACACAAATGCCGCATTCATAAAAACAGCTTGGCTAAACTTTTTTTGACTTGTTTTAGCCGGAACAAACCTGTCCCCACTAGAAAAGCCCCTCAGCTTCTTTTCTCTCCATTCAGTACAAACAAATTCACGGTGGGATAAAGGCATAATGTTTCCAGAGAACCTCTTCCCCCACCATGCTTCACTTTTTGGCCCCGAGTTCTCCTTCACTTTTTCCTCCACCCCTCCTCTGGTGCGCTCTCTGCCCAAAAGGGCATTCTTATTTCATTAGAGCAGGGGGTGTCTTTGAGGCCAGGAGGGTAAACAAAACCTCTGTAATCACCAGCAAGGCATACGCAACCAACGAGCCAATCAGCATCCAGTGTTCTGACAAACATCCACATCTATACCTGGATGCTCAAAAGTTAAACAACTTTGCCAATTCCAATCTCAAAGCCCACTTTATGTGGAATACAAAGCTTGACCTCACATTGGGAGTCAAGGGAGCGTGTCTGTCAAAGAAAGCATGAACGCCTGCCGCAAACACTGTGATGTCCGCACAGACACACAGATCGCTGGCTATTTCTCTGTCTATTTGGCTATCTACCCTGTCATCTCTGTTTGTTCATATTAGGGAGGGCTCACTCAGGGACAGGATATGGGGATTAGGTCTGGCCTTATTGCGCTGTAGCTACACACCACTAAATAGCTCCCATCTGTTCTTCCATAAAGGGTGGCTAACGCACGTTAGCCGTGCTCGCATTGCACACTGCCAGAACAACAGCAGCGGATAGATGAACTGCACTGATATTGCTAGCCACAACACCACTCTGCGCTAAAGGCTAATGTGCCTGGCTTATTGTATTAGATTGGGATAAGAAGAAGCAATACACACACACACGTTAATGCACACACACTCACCACCGGCATATCTGATTCAAGATAGCAAAGCGGCAAGCTTAGCCAAGACCCAGAGTCCTAGGTTTACCTTGAAGGAATATATATTAGAGAGCAGCCAAAGGAAAAAAAATGGAGGTGGAAAGAAAGGATGGAAAAAAGATGGAGAGATGGAAAGAGGGAGAATTGGAGCAGTGTGGTCGTTCCTGATGGGGAATCCTGACACTGCTTGCCTTTGCGGCACACATGGACTACATTACAGGCTGTGTAGACTGCGTGGGTACCATACGTCGTGCTTGGTAATGCTCTTGCGCACAAATACACACTCAACTGAACCTATCATGGCTACACTGTGGAAAGACAAACCATTTTCTCCAACACACTAACAGACTTGTAATCCCTAAAGCACTATCAGGGCAAAGTGCATAATGACTAAATCACTGAGGTTAGAAAGACAATCCGTTTGTGATGGTCCACCTGTGGATTATTGGCATGAATTAATGGCATTCATTGGAAACTATGAGTGTACGAAGCCGCCTGCTATTTGCTTCACTTGACACATAAAAACATGTCCACCCCTCTCAGCCGTGCATCTCTTCATCCATGTTCCTTTCCGCCTGACTCTGTTTTAAACGCACACATTAGCGCCAAGTAACCTATAGCACAGGCGTCTTTTGGCAGGTCTGTGTTGAAAGGCATTTTGAGTCCATGGGGGGGATTCAATATAAAACTCCCACAACAGGAATTACCCTTTATGACTCTGCATTCTTCATTTTATGCTTTTTCAGCTTGCAGTCTTAAAAAACATCATGACTGTTCAGTGTTGCATTGTAATTAACTACCACACACACGGAAACACAACAGGGTGGGGTAGTACGGTAAAATTTTACTATACAGATATATACATAGGACTGTGTTTATATTATTTGTATGCATAAATTAGTTTTGGTTTCCTGGAATGTTTGTGGCGCTCGCTCACAGGCAAAAAGAATAAAAACTTTAGACCATCTCTTAAAATTAAAAGCAGATATTTGCCTCCTACAAGAAACCCACCTACAAAAATCTGAAGAAAAATTACTTATTGATAAAAATTTTAGCCAAGCGTACTCTGCCCCTTATAACAGTAGACAAAGGGGAGTCTGTATACTCATACATAATAATTTACTCTTTACTCTAAATAATACAATAACAGACCCAGAGGGCCGATACATTATTATTCAGGTGACTATATTTAATAAAATATATACATTCGGTAATTTATATGCCCCTAATAATGATGATCCGGCCTTTTTCCATGAATTTTTCTCTAAACTGTTTGAATTAGCAGCGAACTCTACTATTATTATTGGAGGAGACTTTAACACAACCTTAAATCCATTAATAGATCGTTCTAATAAAACAACATGTATAAGGCGATCACAATCCACAAAAGTAATAGGGGAATATATGGATGACTTTGGCCTCGTCGACAGCTGGAGACTTAAAAACCCAAATAAGAAGGAATTTACCTTCTTTTCCGCTGTGCACCGGTCCTTTTCAAGAATTGATTTTTTTCTTACAAATAATTCTATTGCTGATAAAACCGTTACAAAAATACATCCTATTATTATTAGCGACCATGCACCAGTCTCCCTTTCCCTACAAGTTGATTATACCTTTAAACCACCACCTACATGGCGTTTTAACATCTCACTACTAAACGACGCAGAATTTGACAAAATTATAAGAAAAGAATGGGCGGACTTTTTGGAAATAAATGACTCTCCAGACCTATCTCCAGCTCTTCTCTGGGAAACCGGGAAAGCAGTAATTAGAGGTAAAATTATATCATATTCATCTTATAAAAAGAAACAGGATCAAAAATTAGAAAAAGACTTGGAAGATAAAATTAAACAACTGACGGATGAGTACGCAATAAACCCAAATAACCAAATATGGACTGACTTACAAAATACAAAAATACAGTTAGACGATATGTTAACTAAAAAGACAGAGTTTATAATACAACAATTGAGATACAACAACTTTGAATATAATAACAAATCAGGTAAATTTCTTGCAAACCAACTTCAACGTAATCGGGAAAAATCGCTTATAACGGCTATTAAAGGTACAACTGGTGAATGTACACAATCACCAGAAGAAATTAATCAAATTTTTTATAATTATTATCACAATTTATACTCAGAAACTAATAAACCTAACCCAGAGCATATTGAGGCATTCCTCAGTAGCTTAAGTATACCTCAGGTAACTACTGAATATAAAGATATGTTAGATGCACCACTTACTATAAACGAGTTGTACAGTGCTCTAGATAGTATGCCAAATGGCAAAGCACCCGGCCCTGATGGTTATCCGGCTATATTTCTAAAGCACTTCTGGTCAATGCTTGCTCCACTATTCTTAAGAGTAGTAACAGAAATTAAAACTAATGGTCACATACGCCCACACATGAATACAGCAGCAATTAAACTTTTATTAAAGCCAGAAAAAGACCCCACCCTTCCATCAAGTTACCGTCCGATTTCACTAATTAACACTGATATTAAAATTATCACTAAGGCTTTTACATCTAGATTAGAAACAGTAATCCCGACAATCATTCATAGCGACCAAACAGGCTTTATTAAAGAGCGTCACTCTACTAATAATATTAGAAGGCTCTTTAACCTTATTAGTATGTCACAGCGGCATGATAAAAAGGCAGTTATTATATCATTGGATGCAGAAAAAGCTTTTGATAAAGTTAACTGGTCCTTCCTCTTTGCTGTTTTAAATAAATTTGGCTTTGGGAAGTCATTTATTCACTGGGTGTCAGTATTATATGATTCTCCTAAAGCTACTGTTACTACTAATGGGATTATATCTAAGAGTTTTACTCTACAGAGAGGCACAAGACAGGGATGCCCACTGTCGCCTTTATTATTTGCAATATTTATTGAACCGCTTGCATTAGCCATACGCCAGGAAAGAATGATTCAAGGAATTCACTCTGGGGTAACAGAACATAAAATTAATCTATATGCCGATGATATTTTACTTTATTTAGAAAAGCCTGCTATTTCATTAGGGGAAGTATTTAACTTAATAACTAAATTCTCACAGTTATCAGACTATTCTATTAACTGGACAAAATCAACACTTCTACCTATTACAGAAAATTCATGGAACCCTGCAAGCCAGGACCCATACTACTCATTTCCTATAGGTAATTTAAAATACTTAGGCATAAAAATCTCACCTAAATTAACTGATTTAGTTCATTTAAATTTCACTCCACTTCTGGATAGCATTTATAGTGACTTGGAGCGCTGGAATAATCTTCCTATTTCTCTAATAGGACGAATAGCCACTATTAAAATGAAAGTTTTACCCAAAATAAACTATTTTTTCTCAATGATTCCATTTAAACCTACGGCTAACTGGTTCCAGTTGTTGGACTCAGCCGTTACAAAATTTTACTGGAAAAAAAAAAAAGCAAAGATTAGTCTATCTACTCTTCAGAAAAATAAATCCAAAGGAGGTCTAGAGGCACCAAATTTTATGCACTATTATATAGCCAACCAGCTACAATATATTATTTTATGGGCACAACCCAATAGAGATACTAACTGTTGGCTGGAACTAGAACAGAAGGATTGTAATAACCTCAGACTCCTAGATTTACTCTTTATTACAACATCGATTAAGCGCCATAACTGCTTTAAAAATCCAATGATTTCCGCCACCCTGACTGCCTGGTGGAAGGCACTAGAAATGACAAAAGCCAAAGTGGAGCCCAGCGGGCTTTCTCCCCTATGGCATAACCCCGACTTTCAAATTAACAACCAATCGTTTTATTTGAATGTGTGGGAGCAGAAAGGAATTACACATCTCCACCATCTCTTCTCAGATAATATGTTTATATCATATACATCCTTGCTCCAAAAATATAAAATAAAAAACGGAAACTTTTTACATTATTTGCAAGTTAAAAGTATGATAAAGAAACAAATTCCAACACTCCAGGGTACGCTCCAACCGCCTGTTTTAGCTAAAGATATTACCAAGCTTTCTCCAACAACAACAAAAAAACTCTCAAAAATATATAAGTTACTTTCATATACTGATAAAACGTCTTTACCCATCTCAAAATGGGAAACAGACTTGTCTATAGCTCCGGAATCTGTCTTTTGGATTCAAGTTTGTGAAAATGTTTTTAAAATGACGAAACACACAAATTTACAACTTATCCAATATAAAATTATTCACAGAACATACATTACTCAATATATGATGAAGAAAATGGGACTCTCAGACTCCGACATTTGTCTCCAGTGTTTACAAAACACTACAGACACTTATTTTCATGCTTTATGGTTATGTACTCCGGTTATGTGTTTCTGGACTAAAGTCTTAGAAAAACTTTCCGCTGTCTTGGACTGTAGGATACCGTTCTCTCCAAACTTGTGTTTGCTAAGTGACTTAACAACAATTGACTTACCACATAAACAATTTCAATCTATACTTGTAGCCCTTACTATCGCAAAAAAAACAATTCTTGTTAACTGGAAAAATAAACAAACTTTGAATATCGACCAATGGTCTAACCTCCTCATAAATCATATTTTAATGGAAAAAATATCTGCCTCAAATAAAAACCAAATGTCAAAATTTAAAGAAACATGGTCTACGTATATAGAATTTTTTAACCTAAACTTGGATTTTAATTCTGCCTGTTAGCGAGAGCCACAGCAGCGTTATAACTGGCATTGATGTTTCTGTATTAGGCAATTTGTAACTAATGGTTGTGTTTCCATAGTCAGGAACCCGGCTGCTGCCAGCGGGATCGAGCGGATTCACCTCCGATGGGCACCAGGGGTTGATATTCGGATTCACGGCATGCCAGTGGGTTAATTCTGTGGGTGCTGTCCCCCCTGGCGGGGAGTGGGCGTGTCTGCCCCTCTGTTGGCTGCTGGGTGGCGGCTGCGTCTTGGCCGTTCCCTGGGTCTCTTGGGGGGTGCTGCGTTGCGGGGCTTTCCCTGGTGTCGGGGGCGGCGCCGTTCCGGCGCGGTCCGTCGCTCTGGGCCCGGCGACGCGGTTCGGGGCCTGTGGGCCGCCGGGATGCCCGGTGGTTCCCTCTCCCCTCCCCCTTCCTCCCCCTTGCTGCCTCTCCCTCCTCGCCTCTCCCCGCCCGTCCTCCGCCTCCCTGTCCCCTCTCCCTCGTCGCCCTTCCTCCTCCTCTCCCCCTCTCCTTGCGTCCCTGCCGCTGCCCCCTGCCCTTCTTGTCGTCCCCTTCCCTCCTCCCTTCCCCTTCCCCGGTACGCCTTCCTTCCCCTCCCCTGGGCCGGGGGCTCCATCCATGGCCCGGGTCTCGGTGCTATGGGGGCCGGCGGGGGTGGCTGGGGTTTGGTGTCGTGCCCGCCCCGCTCCGGTGGGCGTCCTGACACCTCGGGCGGGACCCAGTATCCGGGGGGCGAGCCCTATCGCCCCGCCGGACGGGTCCCATATGCCCGCCGGGGTCCTGGTGGGGTGGGTGGGGGCTTGGTGGGCCGGTGCGCCTCCTGCCCCCGCCCGGTTGGGGGGGGCCCCGCTGGTCACACCTCTTAACTCACTACACTAGGTTTGCACAATACACTTTTATAGACATATAGGGCACATAACACACTTTGGGGGGTGGGGTAGGGTGGAAACACCGTCTTCACCCTACAACTCCCCTCCAATTTTAATACACCACACAACTTGTGGGTGGGGGGGGGGCTTGGGGGCTTGTGGGGGTGCCATCGGTTGGGGGCCGCAGTATAGAGCAGTGCTGCGGTCCCCTGTCCGTGTCGCCACCCGCCCCCCCCCCCCCCCCCCCCCCCGCCCTATCTATTTTTTTTAATGCACCACATACACTCAGCAACATGCTTGGGTGGCGGGTGGATCGGAGCGTGGGAATATCATTTCCATCGGCTCCGGTTCACCTGCTCCTAATTTTAATGCACCACACACACACACTTGTATATACACTGGGTGGGGTCACATTCACGGTTTAGGGGTAGAGTTCGCCAGTCCGCGAGCTGGCGGACTCAGTAACAGGGGTTAATTTTCACAAAGAACGCTGGGGTGACGACCGGGGCCTTCCCCCGCTGGGCCTGGGGTTCGGGGGTGTCGGCCGCCCTCCGGTGCCCCCATCTCCCCCTTCTGCCCCCGGTGTTCCGTCCTTCCACACGGCGGGGGGTGGGGTGGGCGCGGCTGCCCTCTCCGCTCCGCTGTCCGGCCCCTCTTCGGCGCCGGTGCCTGGGTGCGGGTGGTCCCCGGGGGCTGGGGGTCGGGGGTTGGGGGGCTGCCGGTTGGTCGGGGTGGGGTCGGGGGGGGGGGGTGGCTTTGTTGGGGGGGGGGCGGTGGTGGGGGTTGCGGGGTGGGGGGGTGCTGGGGGTGGGGGGTGTCTGGGGGATTGGGGGCATGGGGGCGGCTGGGGCTGGGTTGGGGTGGGTGGCGGGGGGTGGATGGGGGGCGGGGGGTGGTGGGGGGGCGGGGGTTGGGGGCCGGTGGGGTGCCTGGTGGGCCTGCAGTGCCCCGTCCTGCTGCGTTGGGCCGGGGGCGCGGGCCGTGTTGGGGCGGGGGGCGCTCCTGCTCCTGGGTTTGCTCTCCGGCCGGTGGCCCTGGTGGGGCCCGGGGGTCGTCCTTTGGCGCTGCCGCGGCCTGGGGGGCCCTGAGGTGTTGCGCTTGCTCTGTTCCGGCGGGGGTCGACGGCTCCCCTCTTTGGTGGAGATTTTCATGCATGCCAGATCCACCACACCAGCATCTACCGAAACTCAGACACAATCTGTTTCCTCCTCAGGTTATTGAATCGGTGGAGGCTGGTGTCTCGGATCTCACGCGGCTTCGTCTGTCCTTCCTTCCTTTTCTCGGTCTCTCCGTTGGTCTCTTGAGGCCTCCCTGACTTTATGTTTTTTGGATTTGTTGGGGTCTGGATGTTTCTTGGGCTGGGGAGGAGTTCTGGTGGGGGGTGTCTGGTCGGTGCTGGATTTCACCTTCCTTGGTTTTCTTCGGTCCCCTCGGGTCTCCTGGTGTTCGATTTAGGTGAACGGTATAAGATTTTTTTTTTCTAATAGGTTTTCTGGTGAGCTAACAAACACACGCACGCACGCACGCACACACACATACTCACCCACACACACAAAAAAAAAAAAAAAAAAGGTATGTATGTATGTATGTATATATGTATATATGTATGTATATATGTGTATATATATATATATATATATTTAAAAAAAAAAAAAAAAAAAAAAAAAAAAAAAAAAAGAGCAATGATGATGACATTTCCGAATGAACAATACTGAGCTCTAAAAAAAAAAAAAAAAAAAAAAAAAAAAAAAAAAAAAAAAAAAAAGAAAGCATGAACGCCTGCCGCAAACACTGTGATGTCCGCACAGACACACAGATCGCTGGCTATTTCTCTGTCTATTTGGCTATCTACCCTGTCATCTCTGTTTGTTCATATTAGGGAGGGCTCACTCAGGGACAGGATATGGGGATTAGGTCTGGCCTTATTGCGCTGTAGCTACACACCACTAAATAGCTCCCATCTGTTCTTCCATAAAGGGTGGCTAACGCACGTTAGCCGTGCTCGCATTGCACACTGCCAGAACAACAGCAGCGGATAGATGAACTGCACTGATATTGCTAGCCACAACACCACTCTGCGCTAAAGGCTAATGTGCCTGGCTTATTGTATTAGATTGGGATAAGAAGAAGCAATACACACACACACGTTAATGCACACACACTCACCACCGGCATATCTGATTCAAGATAGCAAAGCGGCAAGCTTAGCCAAGACCCAGAGTCCTAGGTTTACCTTGAAGGAATATATATTAGAGAGCAGCCAAAGGAAAAAAAATGGAGGTGGAAAGAAAGGATGGAAAAAAGATGGAGAGATGGAAAGAGGGAGAATTGGAGCAGTGTGGTCGTTCCTGATGGGGAATCCTGACACTGCTTGCCTTTGCGGCACACATGGACTACATTACAGGCTGTGTAGACTGCGTGGGTACCATACGTCGTGCTTGGTAATGCTCTTGCGCACAAATACACACTCAACTGAACCTATCATGGCTACACTGTGGAAAGACAAACCATTTTCTCCAACACACTAACAGACTTGTAATCCCTAAAGCACTATCAGGGCAAAGTGCATAATGACTAAATCACTGAGGTTAGAAAGACAATCCGTTTGTGATGGTCCACCTGTGGATTATTGGCATGAATTAATGGCATTCATTGGAAACTATGAGTGTACGAAGCCGCCTGCTATTTGCTTCACTTGACACATAAAAACATGTCCACCCCTCTCAGCCGTGCATCTCTTCATCCATGTTCCTTTCCGCCTGACTCTGTTTTAAACGCACACATTAGCGCCAAGTAACCTATAGCACAGGCGTCTTTTGGCAGGTCTGTGTTGAAAGGCATTTTGAGTCCATGGGGGGGATTCAATATAAAACTCCCACAACAGGAATTACCCTTTATGACTCTGCATTCTTCATTTTATGCTTTTTCAGCTTGCAGTCTTAAAAAACATCATGACTGTTCAGTGTTGCATTGTAATTAACTACCACACACACGGAAACACAACAGGGTGGGGTAGTACGGTAAAATTTTACTATGGCTGAAAAAAGGCAAGTCTTGGGGGAGACCGACTTGTCCATCTCTGGTTTGTGTCACTGTGTCGTTTTTATCACCCGTGGACCCTAGTACACCCACATTAGGCTGCTTAGTGCATTTAAATCTAATAGCGCACAGTTGCCTATATAACCATGCAGACAGTGAATGAAAAGCACTTTAAAGAACCAGCACATGCACCTTCACCATAAAGGCTGCCATAAATCCCTGAGTGCTCTTTAGTCAACGGAAATTCATAAGCAATGGGAAAGGTGCTGTTACACTCCCTTTGTCAGAGTTAGGTAATGGTGTGGTTACTGTGGTCGAATCAACGTTGCTGGCCAGTGATTACGCTAGCTTACTGTAGGCTATTGTTTAGAGTAGATGAATGAATCATGAATGCATTTGGACAGGATACAAAAGTTTGGGTACTCACTTTGTACAAATGTTCCAACGATGATGCCACTTCATGCCCAAATGCCCTCTTCATCCTCCTGGGTATAAACAGGGGAGAATGAGATACATCATTGTCAGTCAACCGTTTCAAAACCACACTTATTGCTGCAAACTATTTTTTTTTTTTTTTTTTTAAAGACTCTTGTGCACATTGAATACTTTTAAACGCAGGCAATAAGCCTTTTAAGCCATGTAAACGCCAAAAAAACAACAACAAACAAACAAACAAAAACCTGAATATGCTCTTATACGGGCTAAAAACCCGAATAAGACCACTGGGTTACACCTATTGTAACAATAATTCTTATTAAAATAGACATATTTGGAATATCTTGTTTGAATTGGGGATTCGGTTGCCTTGTACGCATGCTCTATTCTTCTTCTTCTCCTTTTTCTTCACTTATTTTTATTCATAAGGAATCTTGGTCTTTGTAGTACAGGAAGGACTTATACACTAGAATTTTGACCTGAACCCGAATAGTGACTGCATGTAAACGTAGTCATTGTGACATTCTTTGTGTTGAGCGGTTGTGACAAGCTCACTGGGCCGCAACTCGGCAGTTACTATAATTGCCTTTGTATGCAATGTGCTAGCTAGCCAAGATGCTAAATGTTAGCATGCGGCAACTGGCTGTGACATACCCTCTAAACAAAACCAGACCTATATATACTCATTCTGGCAGGTTAAACACACAGTCGGACACACTCTCGCACACAAACAATCATGAGTGCCATGTGTAATTTCTCACAGATCTGAAGAAAGCAATATGTTGAGGCCTAAAAAAGGCGCAATAACCTAAAAGAAAGGGTTGTACAATTCAAATTTTGATAAACACTTGAAGAATGTTTTCTATTTCCTCCAGGGCCTGCTGCCAAGTGTCTGGCAGTGGAGCTGGCACAGCTAAATGAGAACAACATGGACACGAATATGCCTGTCAAAGCACACACACTTCCTGCTGAGGCACAGAGCTGGGCTATATCTCAAGAGGATAAACACACTTCCCGTGCTTGTCTTCATCAATTATATTTCACCTGTACACCTTGGCAAATCAAAGTGGAATATGGGTATTTATTGTAAGCACACGGACAACTGATTGCACTTACAGAAAACAATCTGAGACACAATTTTATGTTGTCACTCACAAAAGAGGGTCCCAAATTTTTTTTGAAATCCGTTTTTGTTTTTCAAGTCTTGTGTAACCTGGACTAGATGCTAGGCGTGTGAGAGTTTTATGAGCTAATCGATGGCTAATCTGCTCCAGAATTTGATGGTGGGGGGGGAAAAAAAGATTGAGGGGAAGAGTCGAAGACCATATTGAAGAAAAACAAACAGAGTAATTAATCACCGAGATGAAAGAGAGAAATAAAAGGTGGTGCAGAGTCTTGTGTTTGGAGGGAAAACAGTCTCAGTGACATTCAGACTGTGTGACCTGACATACCCCTTCAGCACTACACACACGTGCGCGCACACCCCCGCACACACACGCACCCGCGCACACACACGCACCTGCGCACACACACGCACCCGCGCACCCCCACGCGCGCTCCTTTGGGGCTTTGTCGTAACCTTGGGGTGAAAGAGCAGATATGAGGAAAAGCCACGTGGTGATATGCTGACCTCTGTCAAGACGTTCTGTTGTTTTTAAAGTATGTGTGCTTTACACAAGAGGAAGTGCTAAATGGTAACAACTTGCCTAAATAACAAGCCGTGTGACCGTGGTTTGGGAATAGAAGACAATGACTACAAGACTACTGTAAAATGCAAATTGATGACATTATCAAATATATTCACTTATTGTACTACATACTGTTTTCAATATAGTATAATGATAATAATAATAATAATAATAATAATAACCTACTTTTAATCAAGTTAAATGAGTCCTCGTCTAACCTGCTCCTCTGACAAATTAAGAACTCAAATTAAAAAATTTAAAAAAGGATCAAACAATTCATCAACACTCATTCATACTTATATCCCTAATTCTATGGGACTTAAATTGTCGATAAAACCATCCAATAAAGTATATTACAATTACAGACGTTATCATTTTGTTTTTGCACACTATCAACAGCAAATGTGATCGGAGTCGGAGTCCATTTAAATATACAGTACATTAACTTCTTTTGATTTTGTAAAGGTGTTAAAACATTGTTGTCAAGGGTTAAAAGTTACATATAGATATCTGTGCTAAATAATATAATAATATTTAACACCTAATAACTTCAATTCAAAATGATGTAAATCTACACATTCATATACACTACTGTAATTCATTCCATAGCTCAAACATGAATGTGTCTGCAGGCAATCTGTTGTGCATATTTCACTCCAATTTAGACAGCAGTTCCAGAACCATTTAATCAATTTGGAAACATTTAAAACCGCATATAAAAACAGACATGGGTATTTCGGCTTGTGGGAATCCCCAAGTACGGTATTAATCATAACCTGCCAAACAGTCATTCAGAATAGAATTATCTTTACTGTTTAGAGTCACCTATACACCAGGTCAAGGCTTTGTGACATTCTACTGCATTCCTTCAGTAATATTTTGTCATCTAATGCTATACACACCAAAAATTAAAAAAAAAATAAACAGAACAGGAATATATGAAAATGTATAATTTTTTCTGGCTAGAAAACATTACAATTTGTGTGTACATAAATACATAAAGTGATGTAAATGCTCAAGTATTGAATGTTGGTGTTGATAGGAAATACAGTGTAATCTTCAAACATACACACTAAGTCTTGCCTCGGGCTTGTCTCTTAATGATAACCAGACAGAGAAAAATATGTCATGAAAGATTCTTGATTTCAACTACACAAATCCCAAATTTGTTTTGTTTAAAAAGACCATCACATGTCCTTTTGTGTTATCAAACCTGGACTTGACACTGATGTGTATTGATGCGGACATTCAAACTGACCTGGTCCAGAGGGGATCGGTGGTTGGCATGCGGGGGTCCTCTCGGGAGGCTTCTGTGATGTATATTTGCCGAGTGCAAATGGACGGAATGGTGAGGATGATGTTGAGGGTGGATGCGATCTTCCTCGTAGTTATCGGCCATCATCTTCATTCGGCTCTGAGTCTGCCAAAGTCGACACAACAAAACAATTTGGTTATTATTAGTCTGCTGATGGGCCTTCTCCAGGGTAGAACATGTTGAAAGCCTTCAAAGATGTTAAAAGTAGGAGCGCTGACAATACTTGACAGGTGATACATTGCCTAAGTCGGAGTGTCTGATGGAAAGACCATAAGTCTGTCAAATATTATCCATTTCACAGAGTACCACTTAAAAGGATAAGACAAATGACACTAAGAACAGTTAGCGAACGCTGTACGTAGCCTGAGGCTGCAGACGTTCTCACGCATTCTAGATTCCATAGACTAGAAATTATGCTCAAATATTTGTCGCTCTGGATGCCCAAAAATGGCTTTCTTTGTGTGTTTGTGTAAGAAAGTGTTTATGTGAAAAAGGCTGTCATTCTACTAACATTTCTGGCATGCACTAAAGAGAGATAACAGACTGCACTGACGGACAATAGGCTGACTTGTGTGAGGCCAGCTGTCTAGGAGATAGACATAGATGGAGTGGGTGCAGATATATTGACAGGTTCAGCTTTATACTATATTTTCTCTGCTGCAAATACTTTCCCTGAGGGTGGACTTCAAACCTGTAGGCACAAACGTGTTGAGGCTGAAAATGATTCGAGGGAACGTTATGTGCGCGCCTGTAATCCTAAAAGGTGTGACATTTATTTAAATGAGCGTCAACCTTAGATGAAGAGACCATAAGCCAAGGTCAGCCGCCACAGATACAAGGTAGATACAGCCTGGGGACACAGCCGCTGAGATAAGAAGTGAGTGCCTAGAGACTGAGGAAATGAGGCAGGAGAGGATGTGGCTCATATTAAAGAGCTTAGCCATTCAAATGAGGAAGAGCTACTTAGATAAGACAAGAACCTCGACACCATGGTTAGGGGGAAAAGGATGAAGAGTAAGAGGCCTCAGACGGACACCAGGATGGGTAAACACTAGACTGAAATTGCCAGTCATTCCTGACCTCAGGTGTTGACATTGCCAGGTGTGACTGGGTGGGGGAACAGTTACAGAGCGGACACCTGTCGAGACAGGACAAGTGACAACCGCACGCCATACTGTACTAAAACACAAGGCATGCCGAAAATATTTTTTGCTTATGCTGAACTAGTTGTGTGTGTCCTTGGAAAGATACATATCATAGAAGTAGTTTTTTTGCCACACTGTACGTGTTACCAAAACACATTTCTCTACTGTTTGGGTACACTGTATGTGTTTATGTATGTGTATCAGAGTGCAGCTGTTGTTGTAAACATATCTCAAAGCTTGGGTCAAGAAGACCTGCCTAAATCCAAGCTTAACCGCACCACGCAGCCGGCTCTGGAACAGCGTCCCAACCTAGTTGAGGGCCACCCAGAGCCTGGGCTCTTTTAAATCAGGTCTGAAAACTTTTTTATTTAGAAAGGCTTATGACATTTAATTATGAACATTATTATATATTTTTTTCTCTGTAGCACTTTGAGATCATGTTGATGAATGAAAAGTGCATTACAAATAGATTTTATGACAAATTGGGCCGGGGGCTCCATCCGTGACCCGGGTCTCCGGGGGCCGGGTGGGTTGGTGTTGTGCCCGCCCCGCTCCGGTGGACCTCCTGGCACCTCGGGCGGGCCCCAGTATCCGGGGGGCGAGCCCTATCGCCCCGCCGGGCTGGTCCCATATGCCCGCCGGGGTCCCGGTGGGGTGGGTGGGGATTTGGTGGGCTGGTGCGCCACCTGCCCCCGCCCGGTTGGGGCAGGGGGGGCCCGCTGGTCGCTCCTCTTAACTCACTGCACTAGTTTTGCACAATACACTTTGTTTATAGACATATAGGGCACATAACACACTTTGAGGGGGTGAGGTAGGGTGGAGACACCGTGGGCGCCTGGGTCTGGGAGTTGAGTGGGGGGGGTGTTTCTGGGGGTTTGGGGGCGACCGGGGCTGGGTCGTGGGGGGAGCGGGGGCTGTGGACCGTTGGGGTGCCTGGCAGGCCTGCAGTGCCCCGTCCTGCTGTGTTGGGTTGGGGCGCTGGCCGTGTTGGGGTGAGGGGCGCTCCTGTTCCTGGGTTTGCTCTCCGGCCAGTGGCCCCTGCGGGGCCCGGGGTTGTCCCTTGGCGCTGCCGTGTCCTGGGGGGCCCTGAGGTGTTGCACTTGCTCTGTCCTGGCAGGGGTCGACGGCTCCCCTCTTTGGTGGAGATTTTCATGCATGCCAGATCCACCACACCAGCATCTATCGAAACTCAGACACAATCTGATTCTTCCTCTGGTCGTTGAATCGGTGGAGGCTGGTGTCTGTGGATCTCACTCTGCTTCGTCTGACCTTCCTTCCTTTCCTCAGTCTCTCCTTTGGTCTCTTGAGGTCTCCCTGATTTGTTGGAATTTAGATGTTTCTGGGGTTGGTGAAGGACTCTGGTTGGTGGCCCGGTGGGTGGTGGGTGGTGTCTGGTCGGTGCTGGATTTCACTTTCCTTTCTTTTCTTTGGTCCTTCCTCGGGTCTCCTGACGGCCTCACGACTCTGGCTGGATTCTGAAGTGTTCGGTTTAGGTGAACGGTATGGGATTTTTTAATAGGTTTTAGGTGAACTAATGAATACACACACACACACACACACACACACACACACACACACACACACACACACACACACACACACGCACGCACATGCACAAACTCACCCACATACAAAATAAAAATTAATAAAACAAATTTTAAAAAAATAAAAAGAGAACAATGATGATGACATGTCAAAAAAGAAAAAAGAAAATGTCTTTAACAGTATTTTCTTCATTTCTTCAATCAGGTCTCTTTATAGGCATGCGTCTGTGTGAGTAAGCAGTCCTGTCCAACATTACACATCTTTCCCAGTAGGACTGATTAAGACACAGTTACCCCCTCTACAAGCAAACCAATTGTATTACATTGGTACACCTCTAAAAATACAAAATTCTACTTTCCACAGTAGAGAGATTAATCTTGTGGGGATGGATGCTGAAGTTTTTCAGACCTAAAAGGAGGATATGAGTCTGAGAACAAATATATATTTTCTCAGTCATCTTTCACTAGGTTGGGACCACTGTGAGAAATCCCGCAAGGAGACATGAGTGACTCCTGAGGAAGTCTAAACATTACACTTTTCATGTGTGTGAGTTAATGTGAGTTTTTCAACTTCAAAGGGTAACTGGATGTCTAAGAAAGCGGGGTTGATCTTAGACTGCTTACTCACACAGATACACATGCACGCACGCACGCACAATACGACAAAAATGGTTGATGGAGAGGTCAGACAGTGCACAGCTATCTGTAAATCAATCTGTTTCTCCAGATCGTTTTCTCCACAGGGTCCCATAATTCTTTGGCATTTCCTGGTCAGTTTCTTTGTACCAGTGGCTATTGATGATCTGAGGAGGGCAATTTATCCTTCACATATCTCAGTGGGTGCAAAGAAAGCACGCAAAGGTGTGTGTCATGTTGGGAGATGTCATGAAAGATCATGACAGGAAACTGTATTAACCATTCTTATGAACCATTTACCCTACAGCCTCCATAACATTAATAGATTTAGTCCAATGCTTTAAGGCCTTGGTTCAGACTACCAGCCAAAATCTTCGAATTTAGTCCATCCAGATTGAAACTCTTTTGTAGTCTTGACATCGCAATTGGAGAGGATGTGTCTTAAGTTTGAACAGCTCTTAACACACCCAACGGTTTTGACTGTCTGTGACATCACTCAACGTGACGCAAGACCCAAAGAGCAAGACCAGAGAGCGCCAAACGGTAAAAAATGTAGCACACTGAAGAAATTGAAAACAGTCGTCCTTGGACAGAGGAGGAAAGGCAATGCCTTATCGGTCTGTCGGGAGCAAAGCTCAAGGGCATGTATCAAAACAAGTTCATTTATCAAAGCATATGTGTGTGATGAAAGGCTGCCTCTGTCGCAATTATATTGATAAACAAAAACCCACTTCCACATGCGTGTCCGTTGCGGATCCGCTCAGTCTTGACTGCGTGCTCCGGACACGTCAATACCATGGACAAAACTCACCGGCTGCGCACAACTGCGGTCCAACTTGCATTGTAAAAGTTTTTACTGAAGTTAGTAATAACTCACCGTCCACCGCTTCTGCTCTGACGTTTCATGCAGCATCCTTTTTTAGGTTGTCCTTAAAAAAAGGATGTGCCGTGTCATATAATTTTGTGACTTTCCGCCTCCATTATAAATTTCTCTTTGTCCATGTTAGCTGGTGGTTAAACTGTGAATATAGCACTTGGCCTGTTGACTCCAGGCCTGGCTCCGCCCATTATGATGTTTTGCTGACGTGATTGCGAAATGTTTGAAGTGGCATCGGTCTTCCTGTCCCGCTCACTGTGTTCTGTGCTACTTTGCCATTTGAGAGAAGCTGACGGATGCGTCGTCCGGCAAAAACAGAAAATAGGTCTATTCGTACGGTGGCCTCTGGCATGACGGGGCTCGTCCGCAGTTGACCCGTATTCTGCAGCGCATACGCAGTCGGTGTAATTTGAAGAAGCTGATAGAATGGAAAGGAATCGGTTCCGCCGCCGGAGCGGAGCGGATCCGCAACACACACACATGCGGTGTAATCTCAGGGTTAGTCCGTCGACTTTCTAAATTTCTGTTTAATCATAAATCGTCAACAAAATGGGTGTCCATCATTGACAGATTGACGGACCTTCCGTCAATGTTGACGAAATGCCCACTTCTGTTAACAAGCCTTCATTCAATCTTTCTTCTTCCAGATCACATTCTTGCAAATAAAGCCAATCACGTCATAAGATATAACTGTATCCTCAGGTTGTCCAACAGGAAAACATGATGAATGCAAAGGTGATAAACAGATAATGAGATTTCCCTGAAATCCCTTTACTGCAGTGCCTGGCAATTGTTTACGAGGCAGATACAAACATTTAGGTCGGTGCGCATTTACCGCTCCATCTTTTGACTTGAAATGCACCATGTTTCCCAGAAACCACTCTGATTCAGGACACAGTCAGACTCCCTGCTATTGGATCATTATTGTTAAGAGTTCATTTTGGTTTTGTCGGCCATGTGGTTTGACGAGAACCTCATAAACCACATACCTTGACTGGCATTGGGTTGTAGTGAACAAAAAAAAGGTCAATCTGGGAAATAGGTGGTGACATTTAACATCTGTTACACCAGACGATATCAAACAGGACGCTCAATCTGCTAATGACTTGCCCATGAGTCAAATGCAGGTCTGCATTACATAGACCTAATTGCAAAAACAGTACTGTCATATCAACTTAAGTGATCATTTGCCTGAATGTGGAACCACAGCCGCTGCTTGGTTTGTCATGTGATGACTGAGCACAAAAATGCGGTTTGAGGCGGAGGAGCCAATTCTGTTTACAAGGAATTATTAACTTCTGCCTGTTCTTAGTTTGAAAGTACAACGTTTGCTTGTGAGGCTGCTTTGCAGGCAAAGCCTGGCGATCTGCAGCAGGTTTGAATTTGTCGTTCAGCTTTGATTTACAAAGCCACAATGTCCTAAATTGTGACCACAAGGCAAGGCTCCACATCATTCACATGTCAGTCACCCATTTCGACCACAATGGCTGCATGTCTGCCACATTCTTCATCACTTGGTGGGCTGTGCGTACTGGTTGTACCTGCTGTTTGAGTTGGTGCATGAGCCGGTCCTTCTCCCGCTTTAGAGCCAGCACCTCCTCTTGGGCTTTCCTCCGCTTTGAGGGAGACAACTCCAGAAGGGCTATATTTGCATCCTTCTCACTGATAGCTGCCAGTAAAGCTTGCTGCCTGAGGAAGACACAGTTCAAACATAGTAAAACGTCGGCCTGAGAATATTTATTTCAGAGGTGATACCAATAAACATTTATCAAGTCCATATATGTGCAGACATCCTTCCTCGTTTCCATTCCAGAGACATCTTTCAAGTGGTCTGCTAAGTGCTCTGGTACCACAGTGTGACTCATGCTCACGTAATAATGTAATGAAGCCTAATAGAGTAGCCTGAGGGGGCAATGACATCTTTCCTGTGTCACTGCTGGCTCCTGCTAAATTTGTGCAAATACTGTAAGTGTCCACAGGTGCAGACGGAACAAGCATAATCATACGCAGACAACCAGACATTCAAATCTACACCCGCTATCCGAGGGAAATTATATCCCTAACAGATTGGCGATGACTATCCTATAGAATAAACTGTATGTTGTAAATAAAGTAATGGCAAACACACCACCAATAATGATGGACAAAAAACATAGAATTTGGTCTAAACATTGCACTATTCTAAGAAGACCTTATCCAAGATTTTAGTGTCCCTGTGGTATTTGGTGAGTTTAGAGGACAATGATCTTGGATGACAGAGCCTCTCAATCTTTGCTTGATGGGGTTGCGGTCAGGGCACACAAGTTGTTGTTATTTTTCTATAACAAACTCATCCAAGAATGCCTTTCTGGATCCTGCTTTGTGCAGAGTCTTGCTGGAACGAAAGAGGGCCTTCCCAAAACTCTTACCAACAAGTTGGAAGTATACAGCTGTCCAAAATTCGCGATTCGGACTCCTGTACTCTTGAATGCCCTACCCGATGAGCGGCGACCTCTGTAGAAATGTTTACATCTCCACTTAAAATTTATTTTTACACTCTCACATTTAATTAAACTACAGCTAATTTGCAAATTTTCTCTTACCCTGCCTTTCACCCTGACATCTGGATTTTGGCTTGCTTTACTGTCGCTTATCCACTCTCTTCCCCCACTCCTCTCCTGTGATGATCAAAGTGTGACTGTAGCTGATTCTGCACCGACCGACCAGGACAAGAGTTGACCACTTCCCCAAAGGTGTTGCTGTGGGGCTTAATTTTATTAAATAGACTATCATGCTGTTTTAACTAACACTGTACAGCACCATACTATGTGATAAAAGTTTCCCACTTGCCACTTGGCATCCATTGCACCCTGGCCTTGCGCGATTTCAGTATTTAGACTAGGCAATATCAGTAATCAGTGTGAACTGTGGGCGTGCAAAGCCCCTTGAGACTCTTTTGTGATTGAGGGCTATAGAAATAAACTTCACTTGACAAAATTAATATAAGCTAAGGTGAGCTACAACACGGTAAAATAAGCTAAATTAAGATAAACTAAAGGTTTCACATTGGATTCTCAGTTAATAAAAAAATGTTTTAAAAGAGGGGGGGGTTCCTGTGCCTTCTGGACATTTCACTGAAGCCGGATATTCAGGAGGGAGTCTGGCTTGATTAATTACAGTAATCAAGAGTTATGCTTTATTAGATTTGAACAAATAGAAGAACATTAGTTGAGAAATGTGACTGACAGGGCTCTGACAAGAAACTTCTACTGATGGATGTGGTGTCTGCTGCAACTGGGTCCAAGTTCCTTTTTTTTCTTTCTAGTTGCGTTTATATAAATGGGGTCGATGGAGGATTTTCCTGCAATCCAACACCTAAGTAATACTTCTAAATTATATATGCTCACAGACAAAAAAACAGCATCTGTTGATGATGAAGCCATAACCTCCTTGGCGGAGGTAATCAGGAGCATGTCAATGCAAGGTAATGTGTGGGTTGAGTTTAGGGGAAGCGGAAGAGAGAGGGCACATTCAAATTGCACTTTGGGCTCAATTAAAAATTGACCTTCATTGGAGTGTTTTTATTCCATGATTCAAGTCCCTGCAGTAATAACTCAATTGCAAAAATAAACACACTGAGTCCCGACTAAAGTCTAGCTGGCCTGGGACCCTACATTTGGTGTTTTTAGTACAATTATCCTTGCACCGCATCTGGATTCTCCCATTCAAGACCATTAATAGGCCGCTGTGTGTTTGTGTGCACTCACATGGTTACTCCCATTCGTGCCGGTCGGTATTTGTGTGCGCATGGGTGTGTGTTCTGACATGTGGATCGGAGCAGCTAATCACACCATTAATCACGCAGCAGCTCTGACGTGACACGTTTCGTCTCCACACACCTTCACTGTTATTTCTTTTAATACTCACTATAATGGGAACGCACACAAACACATGCACAATTGAACATACAAACCTGCATAGCACCGCTATCACATAGCATGTGCTTTCAACCCAAACCAGCGACCAGCACCAGACAACATTTTAATATTAGGGCGGTGTCATTAAACTTTTACAGTCTGAAATCCTCTGAGTAAATACAAGTAACTCAATGTCTAGACATTATTTGTTACTTAAATGGTCGACAACATGGACTGGTGAAGTGTACTGGACATAACTTTAGATTTTCAGTGCTCCGGATTGACAAAACGAAAAGTAACTAAGTAACTAGTGGGATTATTTATTTATTTTTTTGCAATTTACTGTATTTACAAGACAAGCTTATGCGCCATTCACGTTTTAACCTTGTTATATATTTTTTTATGAACAATTGATGAGAGCTAAAACAATAAATCCTACTTACATCCTCTAACAACAAATTGGTGAAAAGAACTAACCCTTGAGCAAAGCATAGAAACCATGAGTCTAGTGTGTGCTTAGCTTACTAACTGCTGTGATGGAGGACTAGTTTCTGAAACTGAAAAAAAAAGAGGAATGCACTAAATGATTCAAGAAGGCATCACAGTGTGTCCACAATCATGAACATGGCCAACAACTTCAAAATACATTAAGATGGGGCCATCTTGACAATACACTGCCAGATTCAAACTCTCCAACTCAGCTTCCCACCCAAGTAATTCCATCTCATCTAGCTCATCCTCTTCTGTATTTTCTGCATTCAAGCACAATACGATAAGGATTTTTTATTTATTTTTTATTCATTTATATAAGAAAAAGCAACTTTCAAATAGCTACCCAGTGCAATGACCACTGTCCCTGAAATAGTTTGCACGGCTTATTTACAAATAATACAATAGCTCAACATTTGGGAGGATTTCTCACCAAACCCAACCAAGCAATCCAGCCATGAGACTTGCGTTGTGAGGGGAAAATAGTGAGGTAAAAGGTTAGCATTTTTGAAAGATAAGTTTATATTTTCTGAGAACGCATCTCCAAACCAGAGATCCATCTCTCTGACCCCCTCTGAGTCAAATTATCAAATATTGCTACACAGCGATAGCTCAAGATGTCTTTTCACTTGCTTGTAAGAAGAAAAATGTTTGTTTTTTTAACCTGTTAAAGATTGATTCATTACAAGAGGAAAAAAATCATGAGGTCATACTTCGTACGTAACAGCTTGAGTGTAACACATCTGGACCTTGTAGAGAGTCAAGCACATCAGGTTCTTCCCACTTATATTGCAAGCTAACTCTCCGTAGAATTGCATTTGTTTCATTATTGATTGACCCTTTGGATCCTCAGAGACGGTCCCCAGAATCAATGGCTGCCCCGTCCCCTCAAATTTGTAAATTAATCCAGCAGATTACAGCGCTGTCTCCCTGTGGGGTGAACTCTTAGTAGTCCTGTAGGGGTATGCTGACTGATGTCTTCCTAAAACAATAAAAAGGATCATTATTATGATTAGCCAGCCAATAAACTCTGTCTCCCGCATCCTCAATCAATGAATGGGTGTCCAGTGAATGCATAGCATGCGTCAGTGTGATGATTGGCCCTTTGAATCAAACTAATTTGAGTGACCATTTGGCCTCCAATGTAAAACAACAGGATTCATTATGAGGCCAACACACACACAAGACAAATGCTTGCACTTTTTACAAAGTTTGCTTTCCTAGCCTCTGGTCTCACTCCCTTTTTAACTTACACTTGGAGTGTCATTGCATAACAAAGGATTATCTTCATTTCCCGTCCGGTGGAAAGGGTGACAATGAAATGTTGTGATGACAAGCGCATGATCGATCTTCATAAAAGTCAGACCCTGTGCACTCAGAAGTCATAAGGCACTGTAATAAGAGAGTAGATCAATCTTGTTGCAGAGGCTTCACAGTTACAGAAGGTTGTTTTTTTTAGTCTACTACATAACAGCTTTTTGTAAAAGAATAAACATGGTCCTCCTATGAAAAGTTGTGTGTCTATGTACATATCACATGTTGGTTTTAAGAGCACACCTTAGTCTCCAAAAATGGCCAGCAGATACTGTAGTTTGGACTGACATCTTATTTATAAAGGGGGTGGATATCATAGTTCAAGTAAAACATGTGATTCCAATTGAACCCAAATGGGCCCAGGACATATTGAGACCCTCGGCTCTACATTGGTTGAAGATGGATGGTTAGAGTACATGAGCGAGTGACGGGAGGTGAAAGGAAAAGGAGTCGAAGAGGTCAGAAATGGAAAGAAAATACAGACAAGGTAAAGAAAAAGGGGGGAAGGGAGATGTGAGTCTGGGGTGGTATTGAGGACAAAAGGATGACAAATGAGGAGACGGGACTTAGATGAAGACATTCTGGCTGTGGAACTGCTCTTGGCAGACGGTGATGTCACAAGGCAAATCAGACACTAGCTGGTCAGATCCACCTCTGGGAAAAATAAGGGTAAAGAAAGAGCCAAACTTAAAATTTTAACCGATTCAAATATACAGGATATTGGTGGATGGGTAAGGCATAGCTAATCAAACACACACAGAAAAAAATGCTACTCAAAAGGAAAAGGTTATTGATTTATTTAAATGCATCTGAGCTTCATGAGAGAAAGGGTAGAAAAAAGTAGAGGAGGGAAAGAAAGAAGGTAATGATTTAAGAGTTTGTCTCTCTCCTAAATCAGCCCAGCACACTTTACGTTGTTATTCCTTGGCGTCGCACTTGCGGGAGATGTGTTTATAATTTGTGTTATGACTTTCTTGAAATTATGAGTGTGGAGAGTCAGCCGGACAGAAACAGATGCGTTCATGGGATGCCCCAGGGAACCATCTATACTGCCCCTGAAAACAGCACACTTTAGGCTGTCTGTGCGTATGTTTGCGCTTTCATGTCTTCCATGAAAGTGTGATATATTCCTTCAGCAAGATCACGGGGAGCCTACTAATATCAGTTCCCAGACCGTTCATTATAAGCTCCTCCAGTTTGTGATCAAGACTATCCACTGCTAAACTGTCCAGCTCTGCTGAGACATTTTATGGCCATTCCGTAATTGCAAGTGTGTGAAGCTGCGGCATGGGCAGGTTGTGGTGTAATGGTCGGTTGGGGGAAGGGCTAACTAATCAGTCTGCCTCTGGTGAACGCAAGCAGAGGACATGAAAAGGGACAGGGTTGACCGGCACTATTATTTATAGACTTATTTATTGTCAAAGGAAGTATAAAAAGGATGTAGATTTCCATTATTAAAAGCATTATTGATTTGGTTGCCATGATTACTAAAAAGAAAGTTTAACCCTCTTTAGCTGTAGGCTCAGTCATGACTCAAGTTCTGTAGCGAATTGACCGTTGCAAACGCACGTCAGAAAGTAATGCTTGGATGGGATGGATGTCCCATCTCCCCTCCTGTTTATGGTCTATGTTTATAGGATTTTTTGGCTGGCTAACACCATACTAGCAAATTAAATATTTGACTGCCGTCTCGCTGTTAGACGGCTCGGGCTAAAGCCTCGCTGTTAGATGGCCCGGGCTAAAGCCTCACTGTTGGCCTCTTAAACCGTCCTAGAGACAAACACAAGGGAGTTTGCAAACATGGGCGCTGGCCAGACTTGAAAGACGAACTATTTGTAGCTTAGTGTTAGCTAGGACAAGGTTGTACAACACAACAGAGATGGATTTAAAATGGGACCAAAGAGAAAACAAACAACATTCTTTGTTCTGCCGTTGGCCAGGGTTTGGCACAAAATGCAGGATGTTGAAATAAGTTATTGTAAACCTTTTTGTGGGTGGCTGCATTAATGGGCTAGTGTAGGCTACACTCTGATATTTAAGTGACTATGAATTTGTAAACATATGAGCAAGATAAAGTGCTATATAAATGCAATTTACCATTTAAAATTCTGATAAAATTCGATTTGTCATGTTTTGGACTTTGAAGCGTTTTTTGGGGGGAAAGTACAATAAGTAATCGATTCGAGTTGATTTGGGATTCTCGCTCTTTAACAGCTGATTTTGGCTGTGATATATATACTGTATAATTACTTAGTAATCCTGAGCTTCAGTTAAGAATGCTAGAATGTTAGCTCCCAAGTACAAGCCATGACAACAGATGGTTCCCCCAGAACTGGGCCAGTTTGTGTGTGTTTTCACTTCACTAATAAAATATACAACCCACTTACTCTGCTCACTCCCACTCCCTCACTGGTTCTCTGACCGACTGGTCTAATTGAAAGGGTATGTATCAGTTTTACAGCAACAAGAGGGAAAACATAAGGGGACAAAAATCAACAAATCTGCCAAAAGTAGCCAAATGTTTAGAGTGGGAGAAGGGACGAGGAGAGGTGGCTGACTGCTCCCAGAGATGAGCAGGACCAGACGGGCCACCAGTGCATTCCAGGGGGGAAGCGAGATACAGAGACCCAAACACAGAGCGAGACCAGGTGGCCTTGTGTGTATGTATGCAGATTAACGACACAGCGAGTGCTTTCGAACATTTATCTCAAACTAAACTATAAGGTCCAACTATTGACAATATTTATCATACATAACAAGATATACAGAAGCATTCCAAGAACAATTCAATGTGTTTATATGAAAAAAACAAACATGAGATTAAAGAATATTGTAAATCACAGCTCAATAAATACTGAACACTGACAATTGTGTGCACTACAGTCAAATAGTAGCGTTTTATTTAGATTTTAGTGTTAAATTAGGCTATATAAACCACCCTATGTCCAAATGCAGTTGGAAAACCCAGGTTAAATAAATAAATAAATAACAGAACGAAAGAAAAGAGTGTCTCATAGATTTCTCCCAACCATCATACACCCAGCCTGACATGGAAAAGGCACAACATAATAATTATTAAACTGCAAATGTGTTGGTAGGTTTATTTTAATACTGGGGACAGAGACAGGTTGTCTGTGGTCTTCATGCTGTGCACATCCTGAATCGGGCTCCACATCTAAAGCAAAAATGTCAAGATTGAGATAGTGATCTTGAAAAGCAAATAAGCATACAACCCAAAGCTGGTGCTTTTATTATACAGCAGCTCTCGCTTCTAAGTTCATTGTATCACTGTATAGGATCAGCAAAGGCTCGGGTGGATCCTTGCTGTAAACCTGCATAAATAAATAGAGGAAGCTCGGTCGGACACCAAGGAAGTAAAGCTTGTGATGCAATTGCTGGGGTTCTTTTCCTCCCAAAACTTCAGAGGGAGACTCCCTGCATTTTACATCAACTCAAGCATAACATACTCAATGAATGCTTTGGTATGTGATGCGGTCAATACTAACTGCTGGCCTTCTAAAAGACAATTGTTGAACATGATATTGGCAGCAGAGGAGTGACAGTAAAATGTTCAGCTCTTAACCAAGAGGATTCTTGTCTTGAAACTGAGATTGTATCTCATTCTCCATCGACACCCAATCAAAACTCCTTACACATCTTTGTTATTGAAAGAGAGGAGCAACAAATCACAGAATGGCCCCATCTCTCCTTCGGGCTTTTGCATGCCCTCTATTATTCTTTATTCAGATCCATAGTGACCTACGCTCATTCCAGAGTAGGACAAAATATTAAGTTCAAGGAGGTTATGTAAACACGTTGAAACAGCAATCCTTGGTCTAAGTATTACCCTGAACCCTTCAATTACCCTCCTTGCTTTGCTCGCTCCCCATTCCTCTCTAGCCTTTCCTGTTCTCTAAACTGTGTCGCTCACATAGGTCATTTGACTGTAGCTTGGAAATACACTCAAAACTCTTGACATGGAGCCAGGAAGACCTAAAATATCGTGCTTGAAGAGTGTAACCTGGTGTGGTGCCATTACAGAAGCACGCAGACATATGCTAAAATTGCACGTGTTTGCACATAGATGATGAAAGACTGGTCCAGACTCCCAGATCCCAAGCGTGTTCTCAGAGATCCAATTGTAGGACCTGGCGGTGGACCACAGTCGAGCCACAGCCGACATGTGGTGGGATGGGAGGCCACCACACTTATTTCCAGAAGCCATCGTGACATACAGAACAACACGCATACAAATTTATAGCCGCATGTTCACCAATTTCCTAGATAACACTGTCCTGACGATTTGATCCTTGTTGAGTTTAAAAAGTGGTTTGAGGTAAAAGGGACAGATCGGTTATCTGTGTCCCACAGTATGAAAAACATCCCAGACAATTATGTAACCAACGAATGTGGTCACCGGCTCACAGGCTAGGTCTTTGCCTAGTGCAAGCTTAGTGTGCATGGACGGAGACTGGAGACAACATCTGTGGACTTTCCTTTGGCCAGGATAAGCCTCAGTATGACTCTTTTCCTTGGCTGTGCAAGTGTCTGCTTTCCCGTCAGAGTAAAGGATACCCACGTGCACACTAACATTCAACCCACACTTTGCCAATCACAGCTACAACCATTTGGTGTTACAGTTATAGGTGCTCCCAACAACTGACGCAGAACAAAATTCCGTTAACTTTCTAAATCAGCTGCTCCAGAAGTTGTTTAATTTAAAGGTTAATAAAGACTTGGAACCCTATTTTCATAGTCAGTTGTCCATGCACTCTGCATGAAAACGGGCACATCTTCATTTAGTGTGTTTCTAAATTTGGTAGACCACACTACCCTTTGATAGGTGTTCCAGCGTATTCAATTGCACAGCCCTGACACATCTGGCACTTTGGTGACCAAAAGTAGACTAGATTTTAGACTAACTAAAGTCAGGTCTAATGCTACGTTTAGACCAACAGTGGGGGAGGCGTTTCCGGTGGCGCGATGGCGTGCCGGGCGGCGTGATTGGGACGTTTCCGGCGAGCATTTCTCTACTTCGCCAATTCATCGCCGTTGGCTGAGTTTAACTTTTGCCGCCATCGCGTCAGCAATAGCTAATCGGTGTCACAATAGTCCAAGTCGCCAAATACGTCACACAGACAAAACACAGGAAGCGATTGTGTGCCGAACATATAGCATAGCAGTAGAGGATAGCTTAATCGTCGCGGTTTGCAGACATCCGGAGCTGTACAACACGGCGAGCTACGTGTACCGGAACCGGGCCAAAGAAGATATTGTTTGGAGGAAAAAGAGTGGAGGTCAGCTTATCCGGTGAGTTTGTTTGTTTAATTGTCGAAATGTGAAGCATGCTAGAAATGCTACACTAAAGTCATCTACTGAAGCGGAAATCCATCCTTCGTTGGGGTGCTGAGCGAAACAAATTCCATTGAGGACCCCGCGAACAAACAGCTTTAAAGCCACCTTCTTTGAAGTCAGCCAAACTGTCACTGTGCTGTGCTGTGTCATTTACCGACCTCCAAAATACAATAAGGACCTTTTTAAACGACTTTGCAAATCTTCTTGCTGAAACCATGCTGAAATATGATCACATCCTCTTTATGGGGGACTTTAATATTCACGTGTGCTGTCCTGAAAAACCCTAACGTTGACTTGAGTACTGTTTATCCGCGTTGTCACTTGCTATTCTTGCCCCGTGCGCTGATTCGCTAGCTAACGGCCAATCACAGGGATCAAATGCCCCTGACGCCGATTCAACATGTCAAATTTGCTGGAAACGCCTCCCCCCGATGTATTCCAACTAAATCAGACTTCACGTAATTTATACACTGATCAGACGGCGCATGACATCGGCCCAACGCTGTCCGACTACCGACGTCGGCTTGCTGTATCTAGGCCTTAACACGACTTTGGTGGATTTAAACAAGGTAAATGCAGACAGATTGTGAGCTCTGCGGATGTCATCATATTTCATACATAAATATGACAACAGCGTGGGACAATCCCTCTGAATCATTGAAGAAATCAATTCATTGGGCAAATTATTATCATTATCATCTTAAAAATATTGCAGCGACGCATGTGGTCCTAAGGAGCTACCTAGTGCCAGTGGACACAATGTTGCTGAGCCCTAAGTTGTGCTGAAATTCATTATTATAAAAAAGGTATCTTTAATATTATAACCTAACAATAAGCTTAGAAATTCCACATTCTAAAAATTCCACATTTCGCCTACCTAGCGGCAAATAGTAAAGAATGCATGGCACGAAAATTCTTAATGCATTGTAAAAGTGTCTTTTTGAGAAATGCCTCAAGCTAAGAAAAGGGAATACCATTACTCGGGTTGAGTATGTGCACCTACATGTATATGCTACGCAAAGCGTCTTTACCAGCTCTGCTTTGAGATGAGTCAGCAAGAAGAGTGCATCATGTTTATAGACTAAGACGCGAACACACTCTGACCACATACTAACTTACACAGACTTCATTAAGTCAGCTTTACAGCATAAACATTCAAAGCCAAGAATGAAACATGAAAAAGCTGCAATAAAGATACAGATGTGAAGAGGCAGAAGGAGAGCTTCACGAACGCACAAATACTCACGCACGTGCACACACACAGATACATTGAGGATGAGATCAGGGCGATGATTAGAGGAGCGCTAACCAGGTCTGGGCAGGTCTGCTGTATATTTAAACAGATCAGGGAGGATCATAGAATCAAAGAGTAACGTGATTAGCACTTGGCCTTTGAATAACAACAACTGATTATTTCAATGCCAATACGAATAGGAAACCACTTGGAAAGAGACACATACCTAAGTGCAAGCATAGGAATCCCCTGGTATCAGCATTAACACATTAAAGAACATACACCGAGACACAAATATTCTCACTCACACGCAGATTTACAGTACAGCCAGTCCCACTACTCTATAATCTGTGTAATTTATATGTAGGTCGTGCAGACAGATCATGCCGCTGGTGCATTCGGTCTTGTCATTGCATTTTGCTTATTCGGTGTGAATTCCCAACAGAGAGATAGTTGTAGTTATAAGTATAGTTATAATAAATATGGTTTATGCGAAAAAGCCTCGGAGCTTTACTTACTGGAAGATGCTGTGTGCCTTTTTATATTTTACAAGTGAATTAAAAAAAAACAACTGTTGAGGTTGCGCATACGCGTGCATGCAAGCATAAAACGGCCAAACTATGCACCTTGTAATCACTGGTAGTGCAAACACTGTTTGACATTTTGAACCCCTGCTTCATGATGTCGCAATATCCACGAATGCACATAAATTTCAACCCACGTACAGACGACGTAAACGCAGACTGACTCAGCTGTCGATTGCTCAGCCAGCCCTCCCACACACCTGTTCCAGCTCATGTCTGGTTTCTAATAACAAGACCGGTAGTTTGCAGTCACAAGCGACTGATGCAACTGCTGATTTCCACCTGGATAACACACTCATGCACAGCCAAGCAAGCTCCCTGGGTGGGTTACATCACAGTCATTTTAACAATGGCGTCCACTCAGGCTTTCTGAGGGCTATGCTTGCAAAAAGGAGTGTACTGTATACTGTATATGTGTTTATAAGCTGCCAGTTTGGTGCTGGTGGTTATATTGTGCCACCGTTGCAGCTTGGCATTCAAAACGGAACGAAAAAGCAGATGGTGGAATTCTTAATTTGAAAATGCTAGCAACCTCAGTTGAAGTGTTTCCAGTCCTGTTTCAATTCAGTCATTCAGAATGGAAATGGAAACGCCTTTTAATTAATGAACATTCATCACACATGAAGTACCGCCTCAAAAAATTATTCACTCTCCAAGTACCAACATCAGGTGTAACGGTCATTTAAACACTCTGTCTGTGGAACGCCCTCCATGACACACTGAGGGCACCACAACCTATTGACTGTTTTAAAAGAACTCTGAAGACATTTATTTTTAGCTGAACCTATGGCCCTTACTCTTAGATGTAAAAAAATGCATGGCATTTTCTTCTTTACTTGTAGCCCTTTGAGATCTTGCCATGTAAAGGGCATTATTATTATTATTACTCTGAAAATCATTTGTATCAAATATTATTTTTGCATTTTAAGTACACAAAATCTGTTATATGATAATTACCTGACAATATTTTTTAATGAATATAGTTTGTTCCATGTTCCCCTGTTAAAAATGTAAGTTACACTGCTGCTCCTTTTAATTTCGGTTGGTATCTTTAATTCTCCTCTTTTTTTTTTTTATGGAAAAAAAAACGCCATTGTGGCCGGAGAAACTTCATGCTTACTTTGTAAAAAGTACATTAGCTGTTATTGCAAGCCTCTAACATTATACAGTTTAAACATTAACACAGTGCTTACATATAGAGACACAAAAGAATTGCATTTAAATTATAATTAAATTAAAATGTATTGCACATTTTAAGTATTGCACACATTGTACAAAATTAAATGCAACTGTATTGTACTTACAAGCTAAAGACAATTGAACTGTATTTTACAAACATACCATACGCCAGTCATACCCAAACCAGACTGAGAATTACGGGACAAAATCAATTCCTCAAAACTGAAAAATAACTTTATATCTCTCTATAGTGAACACTCCTCAAAAAAGCATTAAATTCTCCATATAAAAATAAAGCACTGTAAATTGGTGCAACAACACAAGTCCCATCCGGAATACAAAAAAAACAAAATGCGCTGCCAACACCTGTTTGTATAACTCTATTTAGTCTATGATGAATATATAATACAGCATGAAGTAGTGCAGGCAACCTGCGATATTGCCTGGGGTCCCGAGCTTGAAGGGGGCCTTGACAGCCGGCTGTCATTGGCCCACATCCATGGGCATAAATGATTGATAAGTATACTGTAGTTATAATAAATACTTTTACAATCATTAAAACAATTACATTCTCTTTTAACATGCCCGTACATGCTTTTTTGAGCTACTCTTCACATCATGAACTATCACTGCAAGCATCCATCCACCAATTTTCCTGCCAAGGATTACGGGTGAGCTGAAGCCTTTCCCCAGAGATTTCAGTCGAAAGGCGAACTACAGTGGTCCCTTGCAGGTTTTCTTGCTATTTTTCTTCTGTCGAAATTGGACCAGTCTTTTTTAGGGGAAATTTGACAACCTGGACTACGGACATTAGAGCTGTTGACACAAAATGCCAAAATAAACTCAGAGCTTCACTCAAACAGTTGAGTAAATGTGCCGTTCAGTTAAATAGAATGCCCCTCCAAAAATGAAGCCAAGTGTGGGAAGTACAAGGAAAGTAAACAGTTGTGTTCAGAAATTATTAATAGAAAAAAAAATCTTTCCTATGAAATCCTTCCTTACACAGAACAGGGACAGTGCCTTTCACAGGGCACTGGAATAACTACGGTTACAGATGAAAGATGCTGCACTTTGATCAGCTTTCAGGTGGATGAGTCATCTGGCTGTTCAAAAAACACGCTATGTGTTTCTGTCTCTCTGTGTGTTTGACATCTTAGCTAATTGTCTGTTTGCATGCATCTGCGTGTGTGTTTATTGTGCGCTAATCGGCCCAAGTGACATGACAGGACACTGATGTCAGCAAACCGAGGCCCTCTGAGCCTGACAAACAAACCGTGCCAGGAGGAGGATTCAAACAATGCGCTAAAATTGCTTTATGAATTAGCTTTTGCCCTGAGGTGTCGTGCTACTGGAGTTGGCGGCACCATGGGAGACTTCAGTACGGTTCAACGGTGTGCCGGTGTGTGTATTAGTTTGCTTTGGCAGAGTCTCCTGTGTGGTTATATTGGACATCCTCCAACAAAGCCAAACACACAACAGGAGCAGCAAGCAATTAAGGGTTGCCATAGTATAACTGCGCCTTGCACACCTTTGCTTTTCCACCTTGTCATCATCTAGTTTGCTTCGCTCTCCCTCCATTTGCATGTTCAGTTGGTGCCGCCATCCTGTGTGGCATCATGTCATCGTTTGCATTACGTATGGGCCTTAGGCGAAAACAACATCAACTTGCAAGCCAAAAAGACAAAATGATAGCCGGCAGGCTAAGCCCCTGAATAAATACATATTAGCACAGGCTTAGCAGTGAGCTGGGTGGGCCCAGCGTCTTCATTCCATTCAGTCACGGGGACAAGTTTGTCTGCAGCCACATTTTCTTTGTAAGCTTAGGTGGGGTACTCATATAAAGGATTTCTCAAATCTTAAAAGTTTTTTTGGGGGGGAGGGGGGCAGATTTTTGGCAGACCCCAGACGTAAAGATAAAAAAATTAGCATAAACAGCATGGTCGTATTGTGTGTGGGCTGCTCCGATAATGCCAATACAGGCCCCGACAAATGTAAAAGCAAAGGACTATTCACAGGCTGGGTCGTTGGAAGCCTTTGTAGGCTCCTCCTCATGTAACCTTCATGCATTTCTGTAGCAAATTTGGACTGGCCTTCAGTTAATTTGAGCTCAGCCACACGTGTCAGCAGGAAATCTGTCACTCCTTCATGACTCTTTGCAAACAACCAATCAGCAGCCATTGTCAAGCAAATAATGGACTTTACTGAATGCACTGCCATGCAATTGATGTTCATGAACAAGTCAGCATAGAAGACGACGGCGCAGAAGAAGAGCAACGTGGGCTATGAAAATTTGCCTCGCGGCAGCTTTCGCTTATGACCCGTCTCCGTGGAGACGAAAGACAGATTCGAAGGCCTTGCAAATTTGGACGCAACCAAAAAATTCTCACAACACCAATCAAGAATTTAGTTCCCCAAGGGGGAGGCTCTCGCTTTCTCATATGTGATCTCACAAACACAAAGACAACCAGGCTCTTCTGAAAATACTTCCTGCCGTCTGAGGAACCCGCATTTATTCACAAAATGACATTAGGTAGCCGACAGCTGGGATAGTCTCCAGCACACTCGCGCCCCTAGTGAGGGAGAATAAGCGGTTGAGAAAATGGATGGATTAATAGGACATTACTTATTTACCGCCACATTCTTGTTTGTCAATCAGAGATTTTTGGGGATTGGCTACATTTCAACTGGCTAGCTTTGATTGGCTAAAATTCAACTGGCCCCCATATTGGCAGCCCCAACTTGTTTTAGAACCTATTATCGGGACAAATCCACTCTTTAACACACATCAAACATAAGCATAATCTAATAAGACAATCTTGATATAACATTGGCAGCTTTTGACGTCCTTGGTCGGGAAGGCACAAAACAAAGGGACAAAAAACTGTACAAATGTACGCATGGATTTAGCCTTACTTGTACATTTGCTGTACTTGTGTAGGGTGCTTGATGCAACATCAACCCAGCACATGTGGATATTTTTCTTATTTCTCACGCTTGCATGGATGATAATGACATCCTTTCACAGCAGAGACAGACAGAAAAAAAATGAAGATGCTATCCAGTTCCAATCAGATTCCCCCCCAAGGCCGAGTGCCGAGTGACGGGGTCTCAGTACATGTTGCTTGGCCGGTATGTGTCATGCAGATCTGTTACAAATTAATGTGAAAAAGAAAAGCCATAAACTCCATCTGGGTCACTTTCTCCCTTTCCCCACATTGCCCATTGAAATACATTTGACTCCATCTCCTCCTTGGCTCCTCCTACCTCTCCCAATGTATTAAGAATGTCACCCAACACCTTGTGACAGGTACGTTTCTGTAAGCATGCACTGCAAGAGGTCAAAGACATGACTGAGGATTGTTGTACCTGTGAATGGAGTTTTGGGGGAGTTGGTTGTGTGTGTGCAAGCATCTCTCGTGTACTCGTAAAATTAATGACAGCCATCTGGCCAACAAACAGATTCCTAAATTCTTCTTTCGCCTGTGTCACTAAGTTATCACGTCATGATGCTTTTTTTTTAAATGTTTATCTACGATTGAAGTGGAATGAATGAAATGTACTGTGCAAAGGACCAACATTAAAGTGATACTGACAGTATTTAACAGTGATATGCCAAATTATGGGCAACAGATTGTCAGGATTGTGAGATTGTCAGGGGTCTGCATACCACAGTAGGTTTGTCCTGTGTGTGTCCACCTTTTGTGGCTCTCCTATTACACACACTCGTGCACACACACATGTGTTCTTTATGGGCTAGCTAATGGAGCTATGCTCTTCCTGCCTCTGTGATGTGGTTTACTGTTGTTTGATGTGCTCAGGAATCCAGCATAGGAGAGCACTCGGGTCCGATCTTATCACATAAAAGCCCTTGCGATGGAAGAAGACACTCAACTTGCTTTTTTTTTTTTTTTTACTTAATAGAAATCAGTGTGCTTGGGAGGTTGTATGTTTGTGAGAGCCTGTGTTAGTGTGTGTGTCAGCGTGTGCACATGTGTGCGCCATTTCTTCTAATTCAATCAAGTGTAACCCAAGGCCAAATACACATTTGATTTTTGTAAATGCTGAACTCAGAGGCCTGTGTATAGAATGGGGCAGTGAGTGCCAGGGAGTGTTGTGTTGTAATCCAATACATATTGTCAAATTCAGTGAATATCTGCACACAACACGCGTCTATGTGTGTACAGAGAGAAAGAGAAAAAAAAAAAGTGTATTCCAACATCGCTTTGGCTCAAAGAGGCTCAAATGAAGCCACACGACAATTTTGACATGCTTTGAGGCATACTTGCAGCCTACAACTGCCACGGGATTTTAAGGCTTGACAAGAAATGGAAATAATGTGTGTCGATGACAAGCCTTCACAGCCCCGAAAACATTGTTTTGCAAAATCCTACAAATTCAGTCTACAGCTTCGCAACACCCGTATCAACAAACGTTTGAGGTTTTTCCAGTATACTGTTGACAACCAGTGTCATGCAAAGCATGTTGGATGCCTGGGGCAGCCGGCCGACTTTGATGCCTTTGATGCCCCCGGATTAACAATTTTTCTTGTTTTTAGGGCCCAAGCAGTGACCCAAACATTGCAAACATACCGGTTAGGGATGTTTGATACCACTTTCTTTTTTAGACAGATACAGATACTCACATCTTCAGTACTCCCCAAGCTGTTTAGTGTGTTTGATGTTTGATTATATCTTGTTTTGAAATCCATGCTTTTAATTTGAAAGGCTGCTATGTATTTCTGTTTCACGTTCTCGTTCATCATTCATCTCATAGCAGTGCAGTAGTCAATGACGATATACAAATACAAAGATATGTCTGCACTTAAGAGCTAATTTAATTGTTGAGTACAACTGAAGAGTCATGTGGTCTCTCACAGAAGACCCCTATGGCGGTCAATAAATGGAAACTAACCATTTCAGCCTTTCGTTCCCATAAAGTTGTCCACATTAACTTAGAAGAATTACGCTGCCTGAAGCGGCGTAAACGGCACCGTTCTATTTTTAGCAACGCAGCTCGGACGTTATCTGGCAATTAAGTGCCTGTGGCAACGTCCATCCATCCATCCATCCATTTTCTTAACCGCTTGTCCTCACAATAGTTGCAGGGGGCGCTGGAGCCTATCCCAGCTGGCTTCGGGTAGTAGGCGGGGTACACCCTGAACTGGTTGCCAGCCAATCGCAGGGCACACAGAGACGAACAACCATCCACACGCACAATCGCACCTATGGACAATTTGGAGTGTTCAATTAACCTGCCATGCATGTCTTTGGAATGAGGGAGGAAACCGAAGTACCCAGAGAAAACTCACGCAAGCACGGGGAGAACATGCAAACTTCACCCAGGAAGGCCAAAGCCCGGACTCGATCTCATGTCCTCTGCACTGGGAGGCGGACGTGCTAACCGGTCATCCACCATGCCGCCCGCGTGGCAACGCCAACAAGGCAATTAAACACGGCTAAGTTACATGAGCTACAAACATATATAACACATGTAATGAAATGATCAAGTGTTACCTCATAAGGAGAGACACACAGGAAACCAACAAGAGGAATAAAATGTTTGTTCTCCCCAGTCTTTCTTGCAGTCAGAAAAACGGCTACAAGAGCGCAGGCAGATACCAGTATCGAGTACTGTGCCCGGTATCGGCCCGATATTGATGCCTGGTATTGGTACTCGCCCATCCCTAATATTGGGTCTTAAAGTTCTCTACACGAGTAGAAAAAAATGGGTCTGTAGTGCCCCCTACAACAATTCAACAGACGCCTGTCCCGGTACGTTTGACCAACAGCGACTAAAATTGGAAGGCACATGTAGCACTCCAATACAAACAAAAAATACTTTTGTAAGGCTCGGTCCTCAAAGGCCGGAGTCCTGCAGGTTTTTGGATGTTTCCCTTCTCCAACACAGCTGATATATGATCAGCTCATCAGCAAGCTCAGCATAAGTCTGAGAACGATCCTGTTGATTGGAATCAGCTGCGTTGGAGCAGGGAAACCTCCAAAACCTGCAGGACCGAGTTTGCCCACCACTGCCCTAAAGTGTACTGGAAGTCAGCTGTGAGTATGTGAATGTATAATTTTGGCTCATTCTTGCGCTTCTTACAGAGGTCATACTCTTGCCCACTTGTCCGAGACGGTTAACCCGATTGACTTCAAACTTGGGCTGTATCATCCCAACACCTGGGACAACAGCAGCAAATAACATTTTTAAGTTTTAGACACAGTAGATGACGAGAGAGGGGCATCAAATTTCGTGTTTCATAACTTCTTATTACCAAAGCATATCAATAAGGAATGCTGATATTTTGCACACACTGTCAATAAAAAAATTAATTACAGCCTGACTGCCAAGCCATTGTCTCTGCTCTCATTCTTACCATGCTTGACTCTGCAGGACTTCTGTCAGATGTCAGACTACACACATTATACTGTGGTTGCCATCCTGTATAATGTATAATCATTTGCTTCAAATAAACACTGGCTTTTCTGTTCCTTTCCTTTGTGATTTTCTTTCATTTGGATCATCACCAATAGAAAGTGAGTTTATTGCACATCAGCAATTATTCTTTTACAAAAGAAATCCCAGCAAAAGTATTATGCTGAGATTCATTTTGTCTTTGCTCTCCAGACAAGAAAACAGTCATGGTTCCTAGGTCTCAATTTAATAGAGACAATATGGACAGGATCAAGCAAGAAAATACAAAATCACAGCAAAACCTGACCACTTTCTTTTTTTTTTTACACTATGAGCGATCAAGCTCTTCACATGGTTGTTCTTCTGTGCCTCAGCACTGGCATGCACACGCTGAATAACAAACTCATGCAGGCACTTGTTTTTGTGTGCACATAAACACATTTAATGCACATCAGAAAGAATACACACATTCATCTGTACTCGCTCCTGCCATTGCAGAGAAGTGCATAATGATAATTACAGTTTGGATCTGCATCCATAAATTAACCAAATCAGACACACGTTCACAATTTAAAAGCGCCAGCGGCTGCTGCGGTTAATGCAGTGTGGGTGGTGGTCTGCTCTGCCATTCTTTTCAATTAAAACCTCATGGGAAGGTGCAATGACACGTATCTTCACAGTAATCGTGTTTTGAAAACAGGTTCCATGCTAAAATATTTGGAAAACACCAACAATCAGGTCACCATGTAAACAACTTCAAGGGCACTGTCAAGAGCAGAAGACTTAACAATCTTTCAATGTATCAAAACCGAATTGTACAACTTCAACAAAACACACTTTCTGGTTTCCGAATCACCGCAAGGATCTTTATGGCTTCTAGCTGTTGAGCTTCTGACTACACACACCCTAAATATGCACTAGTGTCCCCCAACAAATTTGTGACTACTTTACCACTAATTCACGTCAAAACTAGATGACCTCTTTTGTCACGTGATGTGCTCGATTTAGACCCAAAAGCAGACAAGACACGGGAGTTGGAAAAAAGAGACTTAGACAAAAATACAAAGTAACAACAGAGAGCAGGGCAGGATTCAGAGGGCCTCGAAGAATACACTTGATGGCGAAACCTTGACTAAAAACCTTGAACGTACTGGATGCAGAGAAAATTTGATGTATTGACTAAAACCTCGACATACCAAATTGTCACTCAGTAACTCTAGTTAGGACCATGCTCAATTCTATTTGACAGAATAAAGGTATATATGACATAATGAGCATGACAAATACAGGACCACAGCAACTGCATAGCAACTGACAACATCATCATCACAAGGGACAAGGGACAAACACAGGACCATAAAAACACAATTACCCAACCCAAAACACAATCTCACCATCTCAGATGATGATTGACCTACGGCAAATTATTTCGTAATCAACAGGCTTATTTATGTTTTACATTTCAGCAGTGGGCTTTGCATGTTTCATATTTATTTAACTTAGCTTTTACTTACTTTTACAAAACCCAACCTCCTACAGTGTGCATGAAGGCTAACATTAGAGATGCCATCCGCTTTGACGTTTAAGGAAAAACAAATGTGAAAGTGACATTTACAGAGTTGAAAAATAGTTCACTATGTGGAAAAGCAATGATGCTGAGAAGTTAGTTAGATGTTGAAAAAAAATGCATGGAGAGAAAAACAGACAGGTGGAGTCAGACGAACAAACACACCCGTACCCCGCTCAAGAATAAAGACAAACATGTAGTTAGGGAAAAAAAACAGCTCAGGTGTGCGTGTAAATGTGTGTAGACAAACCACAAAGTCTAAGAAGTGTTTACAGTGTGTGAAAATGTGCCAGTAAGCTCCACTTGCTCACAATGCATGGGCAGAGAAACATTTTATGCACCCATAATGGTAAACCCATGTGGGCATTTCACTAAGCCACCATTTGAAATTGCTGCTTTACAACTCAGCACATTCCACTTGTACAGCACACACTCAACTGTATCAAAGCCTCTCATTGGCATCACATACTCACCGTGCATCCATTCAGCAATTTAAAAATAATATTTAAAAGAACTCCAGTGGCACACAGTTGAGAGCCCCTCCTCCTATGACTCCCCTCCCTCCGAAACTGCCCCCCAACTTCCTTCTCCTCATTCCATCCGTGACCCCGAGGGCTGCACTGTAGTTTAGGAGGCCATCACTGGTCACCTCTGGGTGCTGTGTCCTGGACTGGTTCTTTACGGCCGCAGGGCCTGCCTAATCAATTGCGCACTCATGTGCACACACAAACACGAGGCTTTCAGTCAATTAGCCCTGAGATTTACGCAACCATACAAACTTGGGGGTGTTAGTCTCCCAAAAGCCAATCAGATTAAGCCTACTGGAGACTTGTACACCAGCCAAATGACACTAATTAGCTTTTTTTGTGTTGCCGTGTGTGCGTTTGTACATTTGCGAGGGACACTAATTAGCAGGACTAGTGCACCTACTTCTCCACTTCCTCAGGACCATTTCCTGGGATAGTAATTATTAGGTACGTGTGATAAATTCCAGGCCTTCTTCGACCCTTCAACAGATAGAGCAGGAGAGTGAGAGAGTGGCAAACAAAGAGGAAAGTATTCAATACTGAAATAATCAAGTCAGTGTTACAGAAATCACAAAATAAAAGACAGGAGAATCCATCACAGAATGTACTTGATTCTCGTTTGTTCCCAAATTCCACCTTTGATGTGTCACACAGTGCAACTTTTCTTTCTGTCACATCTTCTGTACCTCAGCCTCCAAACTGGGCAACATTTATATTTAGCGTATAGAAAGACTATTTCATTCATGTGCATCAGTTTTGCCAATCACTTGTGAGTAAACACTTTGCTAGCCGTTTCTTTGCAGCAAAAAACTCATGCATGATATTAAGGATACGTTTATTCAGATGTTTAACCTTTGATTCCATTATCATACTACCACTACAAGTGAGCATAAATTAGAGTTGTAGAGTTGTAAAAATACATTTCAAACAACATACTTTACACATGTTTCTCCGGAATGGTAAACCTATGATTTTAAGCAGAAATATCTACAAGTGAGTCCGCAATTTACAACAACGGTGTAACCCAAACATGTACATACAGTAAGTCCAAACACACCATAGTCTGCCGCTAGCCTTAATGCCATGCAAATATCTGTATGGAAAACATATACACAAACATTGGCCATAAATACCATAGCAAACGTTCAAATGAAAAACGGTGTGCCGGTAACCAAGTGCATGGCACAAACCAGCTCAGACATCTAAAATTAGCATGTACAATTTTTCTGTCTGTCCGTAAATTTGTTAATATTTGTTCCATGAAATTATATAAATTTATTCCCCTGTCAGGATACCGTTGTGCAGTTAAAGTTAAAGTAAAAAAGTTAAAGTACCACTGATTGTCACACCCACCTAAGTGGGGCGAAATTCGTTCTCCGCATTTGACCTATCCCCTGAAGGAGCGGTGAGCAGCAGCAGGGGCCGCGCTCGGGAATCAAACCCCCCAATTCCAACCCTTAATGCTGAGTGTCAAGCAGGGCGGCAATGGATCCCATTTTTATAGTCTTTGGTATGACCCGGGCGAGGATTGAAACCACAACCTTCCAATCTCAGGGCGGACACTTTTTTGTGCAAGTTAAAGCTTCTTTAGCTTAGCATAACTTGTATGGGCTAAAATATGTTCCACCAGAAACGGAATTTGAATTATTTATAGACTTATTTGAATTTGAATTACTGAACTTGAATAATGCATTGAAATTTTTAATTTGAACGACATAAATTTAATTTGTATTGTTTAATTTGACTTTGCATTTAAAAAATGAATCGGAATCGATGAATGAACTGATTTGAAACTGAATTTAAAATAATGCATTTCGGTTTCTTTGAAACTGTATGCTATTTCATCCTCATTGAAAATTCAATTTTGTGTATTTTCCAAACACAAATTAAGTTCTTCTCAATACAAATTCAGTTCACTTGACAGACATACGGGTACTTTAGAAAGCGCAATCGATCGCAGATAAACAGATCTCCTCTTCAGCCAATTTGCACCTTAGTTTATGAGCAAGTGACCTGGGGGGGATTTTCAGAAAGTGGAATCTCCTAATCATTATAGCACCTGTCATAAACCTTTGTGTTACAAGTCATTGGGTCAAAGAGGGATGCAAAGAAGCTTCCTTTCAAATAAAGTAAAGGACAGTGTTAATGTTGGTATTTCAGGTGATAAACTAAACTAAAGATTCGTTTACGGCAGCCATAAATGGAAGTTACATGCTATTAAATTGTGTTTTGTAACATACAGTGTTGACGCTTTCTAGAATTGTGACGGACAGTGGTGGCATTTAGAGTTGGATGAATTTGCCCCGCAAATGCCTTTAGCATCAACTGGCCGTCTAATAAAATTGTTAAGCACTAGCACATACGATGTTTCCAAAGATGATTTCGGTCCATCTTGTGTTCGCTTTTTTCTTTCCATTTATCTCTAAAATTCCTGTGGTGATCTGGCCCCCCACTGACCAAATGGAGGAGGTAGCGGCGTAGGGTGGAGCCGGGCCCTGACATAATAACACACCTCGCGAGCTGACAGCCGACACACATGTCGAAGGTAAACACGGGTGTCAGAGGGCACGGGAGCACAGACAGACATGATGAATGGCCCCGAGTTCCCACGAGGCGACACGCACACAAACCTGCTCAGGAAGAGGAAGGTGATGTGTGGTCAGCTCCACCTCATCACTGCAGCACAGAGAATCCCTTTCAGCCACCTTCAATGTCTCATCGTTGCCTTAACACAACAATCGCACTTGAACACCGTACTTGTGCGTGCGTCAATCGCTGTGTGTGCGCGTCGACCCGCTCGCACAAAGCGCCGTCTGTGCGTGTTCTTTTCTGTGTACTGTACGTGAGCTTTGGCAGCTCGGAATGACTTATTTCAAAATCGCACATGGGAGCACAATACCGCATACAACAGCAAACGTTTACGTGGATAAGTTGTAAAATATTTTTCCATTATTTCATGGCGTGGAGTGTCAAGGCCCTTCAGACAGATCAATAAGCAGGGACATGACCTTGCCTCTACAGCTGGACTCTTGAGTGTTTTGGCACCGTAACCATGGCGATGGCTCGACAGAGACAGGATGTCTACGTCGAGGATTTGAAAGTCATAATGTTGCTATTGCTCTAAGCTTCATTATGCCACGGGTTGCTCTCACTTGCCAACAACAGGTCAGAGCAGCAAACTTGTTGGACAGAGTATGTGACACTCGGATTTGGGGAAATGTAAAAATTGGCTTAGGAGTTATTTTTCAATGTCATATGGACACTAACAGAAATGCAAATAAAGAACATACCTTTTTTTCTAAGATCATGAAAAGGTCTTTAGAAAGTCAATAACTCACCAAACAAATGAAGTTCAATTGGGTACATCCCCCCTATGTAACAACCTCTAGTCCGTGATGCGTTTCTAATACTTTGTGATTTGCTGAATAAGCAACTAATTTAGGAGAAGCGCCTCCGGTTCGACACCACAGCAAACTAAAACCACACCATATGGACATTGTCACTCAAAACCTTTTTCATAATTTCAATTAGGGTTGTTCTATACCACTTTTTTTTTTCAGACAGATACGAGTACAGTACTGATACTGCTGGTACTTTTAATACATAAAATTTCCCCCCAAAACAATTGACAGATAATTTTAAAGAAATACCTACATATCCCATTGTGGCATTAATGGCAATTTTGCATTCTTCTCATTTCTGATTCCTGATTGTAAATCGGCTGCCGTCACGTCACGAGTATGATAACTTGAAATAAGGCCAGGTATCAACCGATCCCTTATTTTCATCATTTAATATTGTAGATGATATGCAGATTTTACTTTATTTAGCCAAGCAAAATTGATTAAGAACAAAATCATTTGTTTACAATTGTGGCCTGACAAGAGGCAAAACCTCTTGAGGCAAATAGACTATATAAGTAAGACAATAAACATGACCACAAGACAGCTCAAAAGATAAACACGGGTTTCTCATGCCAAGGAATGAAGAAATGAATTTTGCCAACAGCCATGGAAATATATCCATAAATAACATTTGCATATATTACACAGATCAACACATATTTTAGTTCCAAGAAAGTTCTGAAGGTTTTAGACTATGTTGACGTTGATGAATCAGAAAATGACATTTGTCTTTCTGAATTGGTTCTAATTTTTGAGGAATTCCCAGTGCTAAATGCTAATTATATGCAAGTTATGATGACATCATAACTTTTTATGCAACAACTTTGATGAGGTCCATACAACATCCTTCCATGTTGTGAAAAACGGCAATCATTATCTCATTTTATATGCAAACTATGTTTCATGTGAAAATCGAGCAAAAACTTGGAAAATTAGGCAATATTAGCAATAAACAAATGCAAAAACAGGTGATGTCAAAGCATAACTTTTAGTAATGGTCAAAGTAAATTTCCTAAACTGTCAAAGCCCATTAATTATCAATTCTGAAAAATATTTATCTCAAAAACGAGTGCCAATTCAAAGAAATTGATGCCATTTTGGTACTCAGCAGCCCAAATTTAGCCAGAAACCATGAAAATATCTTTGGCTGGAAAACAATAAATTGTTGGCCAGTGTAATATTTTTTTGTGAGAAAGGATAGTAATATTCTTTAAAGGTATGCCAAACTGTATACAAATCTCACCACTCCTTATCATTGCTGAAGAAATCCCTCAAAATGCTGCTCCAAAATTTGCCATAGCGTGATGTTTACTTGTGTAGCAGCACATGGTGGGCTTTACAGCGACACCAGACTTCCTCCCTTGTCATTTGCAGCTCCACTCGTTGCTTTTGTCTGGTCTTTCTTCTATCACTTAGCCATCATACCCTTACTCCTTTTCCTCAACCACCACCCTCTCCATCACTCACTCCCTAAATATGAATCATCTTTTTTTTTTTAACATTAAATCTTCTTCTGCCTCTCTTGTAATTATTCTGTCTTTTGACTCATGTAAGTGTGATAGATCGATGCCTCATTTTTTCACACAACATCATCTGTCCACTTTGATGTCGAGTGCATCGCGTCACGCTTCAAACTTACTGACACTTGAGACAAGTGAGGTGCGACGGACGCATGGAAGGAAGCGGTTGCTTTTTCAAAATAAAATAGGCTGCAGATGTGCTGCATATGAAAGAGAGAACAAGTCACTTTTCATTCTACTAATGATCCGCTCGATCGTGCCACGTGGTTGGCCACCACGGCTTTCGATGCGACACACACAGACACGAGACGAGACGAACTCACTCATGCAACAATACTGCAAATGATTCGTCTTTTTCATCAACAACACTGGAGTCTCTTTTTCAGACACACACTTTCAAACATTGCCATCGTTTTCCACAGCTGGCCTTTTGTTTATTCTTATTTGTATTTTTTTTTTTTTTTTTTTTACAAATGCCCCACTACAAGTGAAAGAAAGAGCGACTTGGCACACATGCAAACTCCTCTCCTGATTTCTAGGATTTAAATGGTTCAGTGTGTGTGCAGCGCCCGCCCGCCCGCCCCTCCCTCTCACGTTCTCCCATTACTTCACATTTTCAACCTATCTGGCCCGTTTGCTTGTGTCTGTACTAAGTTGAACCAGAGCCGTGTTGTGGGAATACGGTGCGTGTGTTTACAGTATCTGCGGGAGAGTGAGCATACGCAAGCGTGTGCACGTTCGGCATCTCCGAAGGCTTGTTAAGATGCAAGTGAGTCTCTCAAAGCTCCGCCCCGCTCACAGTTCAATAGTCCTTTAATCCGCATCGTTGCTGACCCCAAAACCATGCTTGTGACCCCCTCATGCACACGGCATCGCACGCTAAGACCACACACACACATACATCATCGTGCCCTCCGCGCCCCCTCCATTAGCGTGTGTCAGTGTAGACTCGCATCCACACAAACAGCACATGTCATTTTGATGTTTATGTCAGCCAACCATCACACTGACTTTCTTCCTCAAATATCTCTGTAATGGTAATATAATAATGATTTGCGAGTAGCGTCAGCAGACTATACAAGAATAATTCACCAGCCAAGGCAATGTTCTGTGAGTGTGTTTGTAATTTCACATCTAAAAAGAAGCGCAGCTTGTGACAGTCTCATATATCAATACATTTGTACCGATATTATCGTGCATCCCTAAAACTATGTTGTCTCCAAAAAGCAAGAATTACTGGAACTAAAGTTTCCAATACTACTCCATTACTTTGTATGACATTCCATTTACTTTTCTGACAAGTACATTTGGAACTACCTGCACCCTCCATCTGAACCGTCAAAACAAATGCACATGCACTTCCTTTACTGACACATCACAGAATTCACTCACGCATTCATACACTCATACTTTGAAACACATCCAGCTCTTTTTTTTCTTTCCTTTTGTCAAACACGGGCAACATCACACGTTTTATTGGAGCAGCTCTTGCACTCAAACACATGAAAGCAACAACAGATCCCATATCTATGTGAGAATCATGCATACATTGTATATCATTTCATCTTACTACAGATGCAATTTGGGAATGCTCGTATGTGTTTCAGCATGATTGTGCCCCAGTGCACAAAGCAAGTTCAATTAACGCTGCAAGGAACCACCATGCTCCTTTGGGATGTACAAAATTTGGTAGGAGGACTCACAATGTGGGTTTGAATGAAATCAAAACGCATGATTTTCATCACACAAAACATTTGGACCTTTTGATCGTCGCTTTATGGCTTTTTCAGATTTATTTGTTGGTCGACAGTAATTTTTGGACTATAAGGCTCACCTGACTATAAGCCGTGCTAGCTAAATTTGGGGAATACTCGAGTCTGTTACATATATAAGCCGCATCCGACTATAAGCCGCAGGTGTTTTAATTACCCGCTACTTTCTTATCCATAATGAGGGTGCAAATTGTCTCGCTCGAGTTCTGTCTTTTCTACTGTATTTGGGCTCACTTGGTTTGTTTTGCTCTGCCTGACGCTCTTGCGCTTCCTTTATAGTGCGCCCCTTGTGATCTGATGGATAAGCCACACCTTTGTATTAGCCGCAGGGTCGAATGCAAGTCAAAAAATAGTGGCTTATAGTCCAGAAATTACTCATGTTAGACATACCTGAAATATTGTCAGGTGAATTTGAAAAAAAGAAACAGGGGCATACCTACCAAAGCTTTTCATCAGCTCGACATTAGTATCTGACATCATTCACAACACTGTTCCCCAACTCGCACTTTAAGTCATGTTTTGATGACACACTTATTAACGCAGTCCATGCATTAAAGGAAGAATTGAGGTAGGTACAGTATAAAGACGTGAAACTAACTTCATTTCCAGAATTTCTTCCAGCTGCTTTCGTCTTTCCTGCCGCAGGCTGTTGAGATGTCCGTTTCGTTCATGCAAGGTCTGCTGAGTGGAGGACAGATGCAACTTTGTGGTGTCCAGTTCCTGTCTTGTCTTCTCCAGGGCCCTCATCAGCTCTTCCAGCTAGTCAAGGGGAGACATACTTTGAATATCAACCGTATGGACCCGTGCCGCGTAAAAGAGACAATGCTTGTGCATGTTTATACTGTACACATGCATGCTAATAAGTACTGTATTAGGTACACCTGTGCAACGTAACAAGATCCTTATATGAAATTCAGCTTTGGAAGGACATGAAGAAAAAAAAATGAAAGTACAAATGAAGCTAAAAAAGGTAGCCAGAATGTGTAAGAAAACCTCAACTAAATGAAAAAAAAACATAAAAAATCTATGTTAAATGTAACCTAAGTAATGTTACCTTTAAAAGGCTGACTGCAAAATATAGTCGATGCTGTATTGGCTTTTGTAGGATTGTGCAGGTATAACTAATGTTGCTGGTCAGAAGGAAGGTGAAAATTAAGTGAAATGAATGAATGGAATGTACGGCTGCTTTAAAATGAGGGGCAGGTCAAATGACCGGAGTCTGTTGCAGCGGAAAGTCTTCTCTCTCTCCCCTCCTCTTCCTTTGGCTTGCTAATTTTTTTACACGCTGGAGTGTTTGTCTACTTGAGAGCAGGTGAGATCAATGAACGCGCATGCCCTCCAACCATTCAGGCCCACTTGTCCCACCTGAGCGTCTGACAGACAGGATGTGACCTTAGGGCATCATTATCCCAACACAGGAAGTGTGTAATTGTCTTGCAGAGAGCGCTCTACCAAAGGACGCAACACTGTCTTATGATGATGTCGTTGGAAAACTACAACAATTGATTCTATTTTCAATTGTGACAATGTGTAGATTTCCGAGATAAAACAAATTATTGTTGGATCTAACATAAAGGAAGGGAAGTGGAAATGAAAGAAGAAGTGGAAAGCACTCCATGGGGTGGGACATAAAAGAAGGAGCGGGCCTCTTTTATGATGGGGCCAAATCGTTCGCACATTTTCAGGACGCTCTGTTTGGTAGGTGTGTTTCACAGATGTTCGATAGTCTGCTCGCTGTTCATACAGATCACGCTCACACCAGCGAGTGTCGGGCGAGTTAACATTGCCGAGTACTCAACTTTGGAATGAAATGCATTTTTGATTCATCGTAGTCTGAAAACACACTGTAGCATTGCAATAAAACTAAATATTCCTGGCAACAATTAACTTCATTATTAGGGGTAGACGATTTATCTTTTGGTACCGATTATCGGTGCAGACATTCAGCATTTTGACGAATATCGGCATCGGCCATTTTTAAGAATTATACAGCCGATAATAGATCCATTTAAAAAAGTGTTCATGGAAAAAAATAAAAAATAAAATAAAATCAGGGAAGTAATTTATCTGACCTTGGAAACTCTCTGCATCTTCTGTCTTTGTTTGAAATTAAAACTATGGTTGTTTTTAATATGTCAGTTATTTTGAAATTTTAAACAACTTTATTTACTGTAGCAAACAATAGAGAGCTACTTACGTTTTTATTAAAGTTTTGAAGACATGCTACTGCTCCTGGAAGATCCCTGATATCCATTGACTAAGATTTTTTTTAACTCCAATATTTTAGGAACCCTAAACATTGTTCAATAAACATGTGCTTAAAAATAAAATAAAAAAAGAAAAGAAAAGAAAAGAAAGGAGCATTTTTTAAACTTTTAATGCCAATATTTTCCATTTTAGTGAAAATGAATATCGGCTCCAAATATCGGTTATCGGCGTCCTTGACTACTAATAATCGGCATCGGCCCTGAAAAAAACATATCGGTCTATCTCTATTCATAATCGTCCAACAGCTAATACACCCAGAAAACAACACATCAAAATGTCAGAAATCCCATCAAGGTCTCCCAGCACATGATAAGCAAGGGTGTTGATAAATGAATAACTTGGAATTATTTTAATTGTTTGATGTTTTGTTTGAAAAGCTCCATTATGAAAGCCAAGGGTCACCCACATCACATATGAATCTGTCAGCCCGACATTGGGCCACCACCCAGACTAGCCCTTGTGTCACAATCACATCATTAATAAGGAATACAATGCATTTTAGTGAAATTAGCGAGCTAATCAGCTTAGCGGCAAGCCTGTGCGTGCTAATTTAGCTCAACTTCAAGGGAAAGCCTCGCAGCCTGGCTAAGGCTTACTAAGACTGGCTAAGCTGATTGAGGGCTCAGAGGTAAGGGCCAAATCCCCCTTGTCCATTTACGTCGGTGTTGATGGTTCAAAGGCCTGGTTCAAATGCTAGATTTGGACAGATAGCGGGACGACAGCAGAACAAGTGTGGAGATAATTGGGCCAAACAAGTTAAGAAGGCAGATGGGTGAGAAAGCAGCTCAGGGTGACGGACGCAAGAGACCGAGTGACTCTACGTAGAGGGTGTGAAGAAAAGTGACCCGGAGCATTACCCATGCTCCATTTCAGCCAGTCAGGCTGATGGAAGACTTTCACCGCATTACACATCATGAGACTGATTACTTTTGGACACAGAGGAGAAGAAAGAACATTTCAAGGGGGGCAAATGTGAGAATGCCAGGAATGGTGCCAAGATCAGGTGATGTTTTACTGACCCATTATGGAGTGGTTTTTTTTTTTCCTCCTTAGTCTGGGCCATGGTGGAACTGCATGCTTATGTTCAAATGTAGCCTGTGTCTTGCGCGCATGATGTCATGTTGGCTCACAGCGCTCAAGATGTGTGAGCATCGTGGCCACAGAGCAGCTTGAGCGCTAAGCCAAATGGTTATCTTTTGTTGGGGAGACAGCATGACTGCTAGATTCTGGCTCAGTAAGGATCAAATCCATTCACCAGCATGACAGCACAATGGCTCAGTATGTTCTCTGCATGTTGGGGCCCAATTATTTTGGAGGTGTTTCTCGCTTCATTTGGGGCGAAAAATGACTTGGTGCGTGTGAAAAGTCCCACCGCCGTATTTATAACTTTCGTTCCCACCTGTCACAAAAGCTCGTTTGCTCAACTTGGATTCTACTCGTATACTTAAGAGACTGGAATGAAACTTATTCTGTCCTAAATAAGCTTTGTTGCATGAACCAAGGTTATTTTAGTTCAGGAAAAAATAAATAAAAATTGCATTAACGAAATAAAATAAAAATGTTTTTAAAAAAACGACAACTATCTAAAAAGCACATTTTATGTTTACATAACTGACAAACGAACTATCTGTCCTTTTTTTTCATCTGTGGCAGTTCATTTAATAGATTTAATAGAGCCTTTAGGATTGATTTTAAATATGATTTTACGTGTATTTTTTTAGTGCTGTCAAAATTAAAGTGTAAATTGATTAATTCATCACAAAAATAAATATATATAAAAATATTAATTTTGACTATAGATTATCCTTTAGCTTGACAGCGGATGGCTACGTTTAAGGTAGCACAGGTTGTGTTTGAGTAATAAACATAATTTCATGCATTAAAGTAAAGCACTTAATGAGTGTTTGCGTATCACATTTAGAATATTTGTTCATGTCAAAATATCGGGGTCATTTTTTTTCCCATTATAAATTATGCAAGTAATTAACTGATTAGAAAAAGAGGAGGATGAGCGTGTGCAGTGGATCAAAAAATGTGGAGGACGTCCTCATAACATTAAACGTCAAAATAATTAACACATAACCGGTGCTGTTCGAATTTGCCGGGGGGAAAATGTTGATAATAAAAAAACTTTTTTATTGGGCGATTAATCAGAATTCTAAGATGTGATTAATCTGATTAAAAAATGTAATCGATTGACAGCTCTAAAAAAAAAAAAAAAATCAGTAAATAGTAGTTTGCTGAAAGATGGAAGGTCAAACAGTCGTCTGAGAATTGTGGTCCTTTTACTGAGTGTTTGCCAAGGAATGACACCATCTGGCAGCAGCCAATAAAAAAGCGCCACCAGATGAGGTCGCTCTTAGGCGACAGTCGTGCTTGTGGCTATGTGTTTGTTCTTCGTCAAAAAAGACGAAGAAAAAGAACGGTAGTCATGGGAACTAGCTTTTGGATTTACTGCCACAAAAGGTGCATTAATCTACCAGGATTGTACCTTTGGCTACAATGCAATGAGGGATTCTGGTTTTCAAACAAAAAAGAAAAACTATAACGTAGTTAAGAGGACGGTTTGTTTTCGTGTCTGTGTGCGCGCGTGCGCTTTATCGGTTTACTTTCCGTTTACTGCATGACACACTGAATAAACGAACGACACAGTTGAGCAACATCCTGAGTTTCCAAAAGGTCTGATTGAAGCAGTAAGTATTTCCGAACGCACAATAAGGGAATGGTGATTTTTGGGGCAACAAGCTCTAATGTTCATGGCATCAGTTTTTGCAAAACAAATTTCCCGTATAAAAAGTAATGAATTAATTCATTAATAAAAAATATATCATTATTTTTTGACTGTCCCGACTTAAATGGAAGAAGAATAGCAGGAAACCTGTGAAATAGCGTAATGTAAACCTGCATTATATTACGTTATGGTCACAAATGTTAGCCCGCGATGCCGCAGTAACCGCGAAGTTGCGATGGGAACACTGTACATGGTTGCTACTACCTGTTAGCTCGTGAGCTATCTGGTGGCAAGCTTCTTTCGTTGTGGGCATTGCATGCCACAGCATTTGAGTGCGATTTTGAAGCATCCATTTATTGACTCGGCCATTTATTTGAATGATCAAATTTTGATCAAACAATGTTCTCTGTGGTGTGAAAAAATTCAGAAGACATTTATTTTCACTCTAAAGTATACTTTTATATGTTGCTTTTGTCCTTTGTTATGTGTACATGTCCTTGTGAGTAGCTTCTATGGGGAGCTTCATTTTCCATGTTGTGTGGTATTCTTTAGAATACCCTGGTGTTGATGCGAGTGTTTGATTGATTGCGGACATGAGGATAAACTTATGCTATGTTATGTTATTGAAGTCATTAATGGCCTGGTGTCACAAATACTGACTGAAAAATAAGCATGAAAGGAATATTAACTACACTGGGGTTTTGTAAACTGAGTTCGACCCTTCTTTTGCTTCAACCACCCATACTTTTCTTTTCAATTCCTCTTGTCAGTGTTTGCCTTTCTCCGTATGAGAGGAAAGAGGTATTCTACTCCACCGCAAAAATTCTAGTTGTAGTTGAAACCGCTGGTGGCTCCCGTCTTTCTTACGGCACTTATAACTAATGTGAGGTCATTCTCATTCAAATGCACCCCCCCCCCCCCCCCACACACACACACACACAAGGGGGAAACACACACATTCAACCCGTTTCTTGACTTCCCAGCAGGCACACGGCGATGCAGACACATCTGCAAAACATACTTAAGGCGCTTACCAACCAACCAGCCATCAATCACAAAAAATTGCAGAACATGCAATCTGAGGATCTGAAATTACATTACAAAGACAAAAGTCCCGGGGCACATCTCTTAATAAATTGATTAATACATCTGTGTTGTGGATTCCCCACTGTTCTTAATCATAACAAGCTACTTTGAAAAATTGCATGCTTCCAATTTTGTTAGATCAGTTTGGGGTAGGTCCTTATCTGTTCCAGCATGACTATTTATTTCTCAGCGCACAAAGCAAGAGCCTTAAACTAAGGCACATGAGTGTGAGTTTGGGATGGATGAACCTGAGTCCTGGCCACAACTATTACTCAACAAAAAATATAACATTGTTTATGAAATGAACTCAAAGATCTAAAAAATAATAATAATAATCCACATACACAATCTAACCATTTCTCTCAAAAAATGTTCACAAACCAGTCTAAATCTGTGATAGTGAGCACTCCTCTTTTGCCGAGATAATCCATCCCACCTCACAGGTGTGCCATATCAAGATTCTAATTAGACACCATGTTAATTGCACGGGTTTTCTTTTTCATGTCTCTGTACTTGTATGTTTTTTAAATGAATTGTAATGATATGCTCAATGCATAATTAAAGTGTCACACATTATGTAAACGATAGTGATGCCCCATTTAAAATACGGTGCCGACACCTTTACATAATTGGAGTAATGATTAGGTTTAGGTTTTCAGCAGTAAAAACTAATTATTTTGTCCAGAATTAATTTGACAACTTCATAATTTTTATGTACAATTAATACCTTTAAAAACAAATGTTTACACTTGCTTTCGACTGAAGATGACATCTTCATCTGCTGAGGAAATAGGTAACAACCATTCATAGCGCACCTGTTTTCTGGGTTTGGTCAGCAAACTGAACCATAATTGGTCATAACCTATTTCCTCAGCACAGGTGATGTCAACAGCAAGTGGTAAAATTTGTTTTTAAAGGTATTAATTGTTCATTAAAATAATGAAGTTATCGCATTAATTATAGACAAAATACTATCTTCTTACTGTTGAAAATGGCTCAATGAGTCAAGTCTCCCTTTAACCCCATCCTGCCTGCAGTTACAAATGTCAGCCACACGAGGGCATATCTCATACTCTTTTGGCTCGTTTGAATAAGTTGCCCAGCACTGCAAGTTCCGCAGCCCTTGAAGACATGAATGAGTGTATGCAGAAGGTATCAGGTACACCTGTCTGTGGGCCCGAACGCGGGCCGTCTCCTCTTGGGCCCAGAGCACCTCCCTATGTGCAGAAGTGTTCATGTTCTCCCTCAAGGCCTTCTCCAACTCCCCTATCCGCTCAGCCGTCTCCTGCATGGCCTCCTGGGAGGCTGAGAGAGGAAGCTGAGGGCCAAGAGGATTTTATTTAACGGGTTGGAAGCAAAGTGGCGAAATAGTTATGTATATTTTAAATATTGAACACTGTCTTAGACTGTAAGCCTGATTAAATAAGGCTGAGAAAGGAAGTCCAAAGGAAAGGGTTAGAGCAAGTCAACGCAGTGGTGAAACCAAACCGTCTATTAAAAAGAAACGAGGCAGAAATTAGTTATAAGAGTGTAAATATCAGCGCGCAATACAAAAATGTGAGTGTGCGTATTCGCATGCAGAGCAGGTGTGTATGTCTTGTGCATGTGTGTGTGCGCGCGTGTGTGGCCTCGACAACACCCGCGTTGAGTCGGAAAAGGATCACTCTCCACATTGGCTGATGGAACTGTGAAAGAAAACACGGAACAGAAAAAATAAACCTAGAGTTTCGCTCGCCCGCTTTCATTTTGGGATCGGGGGGGGGGGGGGGGGGGGGGACTCGCCTTCAAGTTCACACGTTCACACCGCGGACTAGCCGTGCAGTAATTGGGTCACTTGGGCATTGAAACACGGCCAACCCAAACTTTAGTTGCAAAACACTCATGCATATTTTTAAATTACACCAATACAGTCACATGTACGTAAGGTCACAGTTTATACAACACCTTCTAGGCGCCCAATTGCAATCTGGGGATTCTTAGGACTCAAATCACAGGACACCCAACTGAAGTAAATAAGTCATAGGGCGATACTGACAGCAGCAACGGGATTCTCCCCGCGGGTGATGAGAACCGTGCCAAGCGGGCCAAATCGCAAGCGGAAACTTGTTGCTCGTCACGTCAGCGCGGCACAGCTGGAGGTGAGCGACAAACCCCTGCGCACACGCACAGAGGAAGCCTGTGTGCATCAGCCCCGCAGCACTGTAATTGGACGTGACAGACGGCCAGAAATTCGATGCACCAGAATCAACAAGTGCTGCTATGACCCCGCCCGGCAGAGATATGTGCGCACACGCATTTAGACCAAACGAAACCGCCAGCCCGCTGAGATGCTGCTGCTGGGACCCTGAGTGAAACCCTACCAGAAGGCTGCCCCCGTATGTCAATGTGAATATCTGTATATCCTATGGGTTGTATGACTTTTATTAGCCATGAGAGGATACCGCTTGTCTTTCAAGGATACACGGACAAGGACTACATGGGTGTGCAATTTGTGCATAGGAGAAAAAAAACTGAAATAGAATGGAATGGAGAAGAAATGGATGGATAATTGGCTCTACAGGAACAGTCATCACCAAGGTCCCCAAGGAAAGGTCATTTTCGAGTTTGACCCTTTCTGCTGGGAAGGAGGATTAAAATCATTATAATAACCCAGCAGGGAGTGAGAAAAACCTCCAGCAGCTGTGTACCCCCTGAACACTTAATTTGACCTTTTTTAAACTTCTAAACGCACATGTAAATGCAAGATGTGCGAGTTCAATTAGAATTTGCATTAAACAGTCCTCTTCATAATGCTGTTCACATTGAGATTGTGAGACCAAGATAACGCATGAAAACAAACCCTGAATCACAATTTTCCCAAGAAAGCTACATAGGGCCTTCGCGGGCCAGTTTCGTTGGCCAAGCTTTGGCTAACTTTCCACCATTGGCCAGCTACCACCAGCCTGGCAAAGGGAATATATGACCTGCTAATGCCTCGCTGCTGGCCAGCTAACGCCGTGCTAGCAACGACCAAAAGGGAATTTGAAAAACTTAGATGTCGGATCTGAGAGACGAACTAGCTTTATGCTAGCTAGGATGAGGCTAGTAGCAACGGAGGAGGTTTAAGTACTTTAAACTAAAAAGGTTAACCTTTGTAAATACATGATCAAGCACGATATAAGTGCACTCTATTTACCAATTTGATCAAATTGGGAAATTTCATGTGTCGGACTATGGCATGTTTTGCGGCAAAAGTACATTGCGTATCCCATCCAATTGATTCGGTCATTCGGTGGCTAATGTCAATACAAATAACGAATGCGGATATTTGGTGCGAGTCTGAGTATAAATCGATTCAATCAATTCAAATTTTGATTTCACTCTTTAAAGTAAAATAAATTAAAGGGGACATAAAGAAGTAAAACAACAACAACACATGAATGACGGTTAACGGTTAAGACCTTTCAGTGGAACAGTACTACAAAATAATAATTCAAAATAATAAAATTGCGTGTCCTTGTGCTATATATATTTTTGCAGTAATCGTGCTTTTATATATATATTTTTTTAAATACAAATAGACTGAGAAGATTTTGTTTTACAATCCAGATTGTTCCACAGACTGACACCTTGAGTTGAAATACATCTTTCTTTTTGTTTTGTTCTATATTTAGGTTTGGAAAAAAAATTCTGTTTCTCTTCATTTGTACTCACTTTCCCTTTTTATAAATTTGGTTTGCATATTAACTGGTAACATTTCATGATGGGCTTTACACAATATTGTAAGGTGGTTGAACTCCATCAATTCATTAAATTTTAAAGTTTTTAGTTGTATAAATAATGGATTAGTGTGGCCTCTGTATCCACAACCGCAAACAGCACAAATAGCACGTTTCTGTAAAAGAAAGATGGATTCAGTGTAGGTTTTGGCTGCACACCCCCATACGTCAATGCAATAGGTCAAGTATGGAACAATCAATTAATTATATAACAATAACAAAGCATTCTTGTTCAATGTGTCTTTAACCTTGTGTAACACGGCTACGGTTTGTGACACTTTAGATTTGACATATTCTATATGCGCTTTCCATGTTAAATGTTTATCAATAATGATACCTAGAAACTTAATTAAATTAGTCCTTTCTATTTCTATTCCTTGCACAGTTCTCATATATACATGTACAAAATGTCATGATGTCAGTGATATTAAGTAAAGCCGACGTGTGCGATGTTTCTGTGAATTTACTCAGATACATAGACTGAAAAGAAGAAAGTTTGCGAAAGATAGAGGTTGAGGGGGTTTATAGACTGTTACGGTAAAAGAAAAAAAGTAATAAAAGGCCACTTTGAGAGCTTAAAGGAAAAGACTTCCGAAGTGTGTTTTCTTTGTGTTGCACAAGTGCAGTGTGGTGAGAAGAAGACGATGAAGCAGAGAGATGCTATCTCATCATCCCACATAAACTCTCCTGCATGCATGGGAAGCGGGAATTTGATGGAGGCGCGGTTCTGTTTGTTTGTGTTTATCCTTGAGCATGTTTTGTTCCCCATGAATGCACAGATAAATGTAGAGCAGCGGTGTGAAGGGAGCACAATCTGACCGCTAAGAAAACACTATACATACAGCACTGACAATTTGATGAAGATAATAATATAAACACAACATAACAGAGAGTGCGCTTACAGTACACATACACGAAAAATTACAGCTTTGAATCACACTTTAGTTTATAATCAGTATTTTTTTTTTGTATACTTTTGAATTTCTGTTCATTAAATTTATTTGAGAAGAAGTAGGAGAAATATGATCTAGTGTAAACAAATTAATGTAAATTTGTCAAGCTCTGTGCCAATCTGATTGTAAGATGGAGAGGTGATGAAGACTTAAGGGAGAGGCCAAATGTACCACCACGTGAACACACACACACACACACCCACCCACACACACACACACACACACACAATTCTATATTGATCATTTCAAACCTGCGATAAAGAGTGTGGATGTCCATCCGGCTGTGCATCTTTCCTTGTTTCACCAGGCACCATCTGTTTTTGGATATGAGGGGACTTGACTTGCCTGGAAATAGCAAAAGGTAAAAATAACTAATAAACATTTTTTGATAGTTGCTAGCGTGATTCTTAACATTAAAGCAAAATTATTGTTCTTTTTTGTTTTTTGTTTTTTTTTTATATAAAAGGACTTGCAGATAATTAATGGCATGTACCATGTGTCACACTACTCAAAAGTAAACAAAACAACGCGTGTGCGACTCAAGGCAGGCAAGATGAGTGATGGAGCCGAAGCACGCATGTAAATCTGTCAACTGCAAAGTACAAGAAACACAAAGTACACTTGCCGATAGAACCCAACATTAACCCGCTCCTGGGGATAGTCACACTGAAAAATGAAGTGGATGAGACTGGATTTGGTAATTACTTTTCAAGTTCAGCTTGCCTGCCTTTATTTAATTCATTACATTAGAAATGTATTTGAGCTTTTAATCAAACTTCAATCAACCAATCTTTATTTATATAGCACCTTTCATACATTAAAATGCATATCAAGGTGCGAAACAATTAAAACATCCATAATACAATAAAAAGATCCCACCTCCCCCACCCACAAAAACATATGGCAGGGCACAGAGAAACCATGTGAGGAAAGGCACCCAGGAAACACTGAAACTAAAAGATAACAAAATAAAAACAATTAAAGGCTTTTAAAAAAAGGAAGAAAAGGCAAAAACAAAGCTAAAGACAATATGACAAAAAGGAACTAGAAACTAAGAAAATAAATAAAAAGCGTTGAAAAGATAATTTAAATGCCAAACTTAAAAGGTTTTAACATACCATTTCAATAAATAAGCCGTAATGGGCACATTTTAAAAACATCCAAGTTTGTTACTCACTGTATTTTGAGGGGTAAAACGGCGAAAAGGCAAAAAAGCTGACAGTGACAAATTAACGAAAGAACTCTACGGCACTGTAAACAAGCTGCGAGCAAGCAGCTGCTAAAAAGGTGCCACCTTATTATTCCACATCCATGCCGGCATGTTGATTTTGGGTCAGCGCTACAAGCTGGCCCCACATGTGAGCAAATATTTGCTGCCATTTCCCCCCAAATGTTGTTTGTGTGTGTCGGACATGTGAGTGATGTCGGCGAGCAATTCATTTAAATATGCTTTTTTTTTTTTTTTTAGATGATGAAAAAACACACTCACCTGGCACACATGCACACACTCATTCATTCACAAATTCAATGCATATGGACTAAAAGCAGTTCAGTTCATCAAGCAGAGGAATGATACATTCTGGAAATTGAGATTCCAGCTGTCTTTTCTGTTCCATGGCAGGTCTGTCTATCATCAAACTATTATTGTGCAAGAACTTGACAGTTCTGACCTCAATCCCGCCAAACACCTTTGGGATGAACTACAAGACATATTGTGAGTCAGGTCGTCTGAGCTCAAAAGTGTCATTCTGGATGAGAAACTCCCAAAAGTGCATTCTAACATCTTGGAGAACGTCTTTCCAGAGAAGTGGAAGCAATTACAACTGCCACCTCCAGATTCTCTTCCATTCTCAGTTCCTGTTATCGTCAGGTGTCTCAATTTGTTTTTCTTTCATATAAGCATGGAGAAATCCACATGCAGATATTAACTTTAGAAATGATTGTCCTTCCAGAGTCCTCACCTGCACTTTGTTTTTCCTGATTATCTCATGTACGTATTTAATCTCAAATCACATTCTGTCTCGTCGCCACCTTGTCATCTCGTTCCAACATTCCTTGTTCTCAACACTGACTCACAGCGAGCTTTGAAGACGTCTGATTATAGACCTGGTCTCTTTTTTGCCTCACGTTTCTGGGCACCTTTGCATTCACTGATTGCCTGACTTCCCTTAAAAACAATCCACAACACACACTTCAAACTTCTCCCATCTGGCAGACACTACGGAAGTGTCAAAGCAATCGCAACATGACTAAAACAGAGACAGACTACTGACCAAATGACATCACAATTGTGTAATTGTGACTGAAACTGAGGCTTATATTAGACACCCTTTTAACATAATGTCAAAAAAAAGGGTCCAGATTGTGCAAAAGAAAATATTACAGAATAGATTCATGCATGCATTAATCCGTACAAATACTGAATTTCATTGCTTAGTGCAACCGTCAAAATATCTTGAATCTTACCAAATCCAGCCCGTTTATTAAACAGTATTTTTTCTGTAAATCATATGTTTCTGAGTCTCGCTTTTCGGTCCTATTCCTTCTCCTGTCCACGAAAATAGCACATTTAGACCAGTATCTCCTTTAGTCATCATGACATATACATACACCCTCATAGACAACGACACGAGTTGAGGAATCTGTTTATACTGCAATCTCTGTGTGTGTTTGTATAAGCTCAGACACATGCCCACCGAAAACTAACCAGCCATGAGGGCATATCAGCTCTCACACTGCTACCGGCGCAGGTGTGTAAAACCCGCAGACGTGCTGGTCTCTTTTGATAGCTAATACAGTTCCATCAAACCATCCGGGCAAGCTTGATGAGCTATCAAAGTGTGAGTAAGCGTATCAGGGCTGCATGTGCTTGCACTAAAATTTGATGGTTATCGGAAGGGACAATAATGTTTTAGTGCAGCAAGATTTTGGAGACAAACAGAGTTGTTGGAGCCGAGAGTGAAGAAAAGCACTGTGCATGAAACCTGATAGATTTGCAAGTCATTTTTCACATGTCCTTGTGCGTCTTCCACCTGGAGCACTCGACACGTTCATGTTCCAACACAAGCAGCTCCAATTTATTCCTGGTTTCAAGAGCAGCTGTGTTTTTATCTTTTTTTATGCATATTTCACCATCAATCTTAACCCCTTCTCTTTATTGAAATGTGTTTTATTGGTCTGGCAAAAAATAAAAAGGGACCTACCAAGATAATTAGCAATCATTAACAAACAGTAAAATGATTCAGCTGTTATTTTAAGAATTCAAGTTCCAAAAGGTTAATGTGTCCTACGGAGTGGCAAGACATTTGGAATGTACAAGGACTGTTTATATTATATAAACACGCAGAAAATAAGTGCAAATAATGCTATGCAAGGCCGTGAGAGGACAGTGGTTATGAAATGTAGTGTGGCGTTGCAAGTGATTCAACATCCTGAAGGCCTGTGAATACAAACTATTAGTATTATGCAAAAAAGAACAAATTAATTTAAAGCACATAAAATGGTTTTGCAAAACTCAACTCAGTAAGATAATCAATAAATCATCAATATAATAGAAACATGATAATCCTGAAACATTTAAAGAAGATGGGTTGAGGCAGACACAAATCGTATACCTGTAACAAACTGGACTCATTTTAACGGTTACTATGAGCCTTAGCTGTTCAAACAGCAAAGTGAGTTTTTTCTTTTTAAAACCGCAATTTTTTTTCTTTTAATAAACAACAAAGCAGAACGAAAGGCCTTATATTTTAAGCAGACGGGCAAACAGGAAGTTTGCAACAGAGATGTGCAGCTTGTGTAAAGTAAGGCAGATATAATCTGAATTATGTACATTCTTCTTTCTGTGGAGCAAAAGACAAATAAATGCTGCAGAACGGGTGAAGAGAAGGGGAGGAAGAAGGAACTCCGAAAATTTAGAGTGTGGCATTATCGGAGGCATTTGTCTTGATGCATTACTGAAAGATGCAAAAGGGACAAGATTGTTTATTATTTATAGATTCTTTATGGTGCTTATACATCTTATCGTAGTAAAAATACCATTTGACATGTTGTCTATACATGTAAAGTCCGATGGGTGAAACTGGGAAAAGACAAAAAGGACTTCAAGAATGTTATTTTGTGCCGTGCTTTAATATTTACTGCCCATCACAAAGCAAGAAATTATGAAACCTTTACTATGCACTATAATGTTCATGTCTGTTTTCAAAAGCTTGATAAGTTTGCAAATTCAGCGGGTTTGGCTTCTATTACATATGTCTATGCAAATGTGTTATTTGGAGAGGTTCTATGAATAAGTCTGAGGACAACGCTGAGGCAATTACAGTATTGTATATGAACACACATAGAAACCTCCCTTTTACTGAAACTCTCCCTTACATACCAGAGTGCTTACCATGTCACTAAGTGGGATATGGTCAGATTGGAAGGCAGATTTATTTTCCAAAGTTATGTCTCCATATCAGTACAGAAATTATCAAAAGTACAAGAGTAAGAAACAACATACGTAGTTTCTCTGGGCTTTTCCCAGATTTGTGAAACAAGCCATCTGACTGTTCCCATTTGGCATCCAGCCCACTAACTTCAAATGAGCTATATTTGTGACGGATAAATTGTTGCTATGAATCAAGAAATTCGCACTGACATAAATACAAACTTAGAAGTAGTAAGATGATGTCATAGTCAGATCTTGGAAGTTGGACTGTATCCGTTGTCAACAATTTTTTGCCAGTTGATTGTGAAAGTGTCGTATCATCTGGTTCTTTTTAGCTCTCCAGAAACGTGAAAACAACTTGTTTTGTCCTTTTCAGAACACTCACACAGAAACATAAGGTTTGTGCACAGACACATATTGTAGCACACTGCAAGGGTGCCGTGAGATAATCTGGAGTGTTGTAGCAATTTATCCCAAAAAATTGTGATATATTCATTGCAAATACTGTATGTCTTTTTTCACCTATCTATGACGTAAAGTTGCTGTCAGAACAATTAAATGTTCTTCCATTAGATGGCAAAAGCTATTACCGAATATCCTTTCCAAAGCAAAGTTAAGAAAACCCTTTGAAACATTAAATTAACTTAATACCAACTGATAGACACATTACTTGACATCATGTAAAGTAGGTTCTGAAAACAAGATAGGATTCTGTTTTCTTCTTTTTTTCTTTATGAAAACATCAGCCTCTTGGCTGCTCTTCAACATTAATGAGGTAGACTTTCTCTGTGAATGAGAAACAATATCAATGGATGCTGTGGATTCCCCTCTGATAACCCCCCACTGACTCCCAGATCTGAAGCCATGCAGAACCCATAAGGGGCTGTGCACCCCAACACACACACAGACAAAATACTTTGGCTGGAGCTCCACGCTCAAATTGTAACAATCAGCCCCAGAGGCAAACACACACAGACAGACTATATCTTTATTACACTTGATGTTCCTAGGTTCCCACAGAGTGTGATTAATGACTTGGTTTCCACACCAAAGAGTCTTTTAAAAACAGCTAATGAATGAAACGGGAACGAGTGTTCATGCAGTAAGTACATGCACACCGTCCAGATTCTGTTAATCCAGTCCTACAAATTCCCACAGTTACAGTGAAAAAGTTACTTTACAGATTAATTGACTTTGAAAGTGATTTATAAAGTAACTATATTATATTATATTAAATTACATTACGAGTTACTCACTACTACTTGAAGAAGTAGTGCTGGATGTAAATGTTTCAACATTGACGTTTAAAGTGGTGAACGCGCGCTTCCGTCAGGATTCGTTCAAGGTTGGCAAACGTCCATGTTCAAAATTTTCCTTGCGACAACAAAGACCATTAAAACTCTAGGCAAACGTTTACCAATTGTTTGCAGACTTCAGTGAACCCTGACTTGAAATCAACATTCACACACAAATGTGCACAAAACCATTCACGTGGGCCAATTGACATTTGGCCAGAACAACCACTCATTTAAATCCAAAGGCACACCATGCCAATCCCAATGCATAAATCCCGTGACAACTGAGCAATCCGTGTCATCTTCTTTACATTAGGACACATTCTTATCATAAATTGACACGGCAATAAAGCACTTTTTGGATGCTGGAAGTGACATGTGAAGCAAAGAAAATGGAAAAAGAAAACACACATGACAGAACCGATGATAGCAATGAATCTGGAAACTGCGCTCTTTTTTTGTACGGAATGAGAAATGTGATTGCTTGCAGAGAAAATGTACGGCACATTTACCGCGCTACTGGGAAACTGAGCTTGCTGAGGATCAGATTGAAGCCAATATGGCGGTTTTCAACGTTACACTTGGGAAAGTTTGAAATTGACTAAACAGTCAAAGTCTGTTCACCCAAAGCTGCAAACATTTAACACACAAAAACCATTGATAAGACTTGTAGTTGCGTGATTAAAAGCGAAGTATGTACACAATTTACTGTACACAGTTGTGGGATTGCATCAGGGAAAACATGAGAATGGAAGCATTTTTCCAGAGGTGGGAGGAAGAAATGGAGAGTTTACATCTTGTGGATTGCTCCTTTATAAATAGAGCACTTAGGAAGGAATCAAGGACTTCAAATAATCCGGTAACTCAGAAGGATGCTTCCTTCAGGACACCCAGAAGGGCCCATAGATGTTGTCTGTGTCTGTGTGTTTTTTTTTTTTTTTTTTTTTTAAACACTCACCTCTCAAGATCGTTTATTCGCTTCTCTCTGCCAGATCTGTCCACCTCAGCGTCTTTCAGCGCCACCATCAACCTTGCGACCTCCGCTTGCAACTTTCCAGATTCCTCCCTGTAGCGAGCCACTTCCTGCTCCAAAAGCCTCAGGCGATCTGTGATGTCTGGACACTTACGCAATATGTCCTCTGGGTTTTGGGCCTTGGGGGAGGGCAAGGTCATGCGTCAGGTGTGCAGGTAGTCTATTAGACTAGATACAGCATTTGGAATTAAAAAAAAAAGATTGATGTCAAGGTGCATATGGCTATAAAAAATAAGGTTCTTGCTCTGAAATAGATCAAATATCTGTCATATCGGGGGAAAAAAAATTGAATTTTTGCCGTCAGTGTGAGCTAAAACAACAAAAAAAGCTCTGTAGATTCAAGAAAGCTACACATTCAGTAGCAGTCAAACTCACCTTCTCATTCAATACCATGAGAACGTTTGTGCAAACCTTTGACTGCTCTGTTTAAAATAAGGAAACAAACACAAGAGGGACATAATAACATGGAACCTACCATGGAGCTCACAGCTGGTCGTGCTTCTATTTGGCCTGGCATCTAGAGGGTGAGATGAGTAGGACATGTTTATTGTGTTAAACAGGGGGGGGGGGGGGTCACACTAGCTTGCTCCTGCGTGTTTTAGCTGTTTCCCTCCTCCAACACACCTAATTCAAATGATCAGCTCATCTGTAAGCTCTGCACAAGCCTGATAGCAATCCTGATCATTTGAATCAGGTGTGTAGGAGGAGGGGGAAAAAAATAAAACATGAGAACCTGAGTTAATGACTCCTTGTCTACAGTATTCAGCATTGCTATAATTGGTTTCGTTTCAATATAGCTTTATGTACTGATGACAAAATTACATTGCACGTCCATCAATGAAATTACATCAATTTAAATAAAACTAACTAAAGACTAACTGAAATAGCTAAATTATCTTTTCAGTTTCGTCTTCAACCACATGCAAACCCAATTAGGGAAGCCCACTTCCTTCCGAGAGCTTCTTTCAATATTTGTCTCTTTGAAAATAGCGTTTACTTTCTAAAGTCCTTTACTTTGCCTGGGATGAGCAAATGCAACATCCTGGGAAGCGGATGTGGTGGTTAAAACAACCCCGAGATGAAAAAGCTCAGCTAACAGCTCGACTGAGTCAGATACCAAACATCTGCAGAGAGTGTGTCTCTATACCATTTGACTGCAACGGCCTTAAGACATGTGCTTTACAAGTCACACAACTGCAGTATTTAGTTGATTATTTTTTATTAAACACAAGTGAAACAGCTTTTTTCAATCTGTACAAGGAACTTTGTGTTTTATCATAAAAATAATTACGGGAATGCTAGACACAATCTTAAATGAGCTCATCTAACTCAGCTTTTTACCAGCAAGAACGTTGTTTGCAATATTGCAGTCCTTTATGGATGAGACTGACTCGGACCAAAACCTTATTTGGTTGCCTTTTGCGTTTCTGAGCTACCAAAGCAAAATAGGTAGGGCATTTTCACAATTTGGGAAGGTAACTTGTCAAGGGCATTTTATGTAGGCAAATACTGCTTTCTAATGTATTTGAGTATTTAGTTTGACAACATGCCAAAAAAAATGGAATCCAGTCTCTAATTACATGGATGATCCCTTTTCACTACATTCGCTTTTTTCATTGAAATAGTAAACGTGTGGATACAAAACCACTTTTCCCACCCTCTGTTAATGTGCCAACTACCTTGTTACCCTACAAGGCGGAGCTGTCAATCTGAAGTTCACCGATTTTGTCAACAGAGAAAGAACACATCCAAGTGACAGCTGATAGGGAATGAGGAAAAACACGTGCAGAACAGAACGGAGAGTAAGAAAATGTTGGATTTCATATCCAGCAGAATGGCCACATCAGCGCAGTAACAGAATATATGATATACTTAGCAATAATCTAAGCTTCGCCTTGAACACAGAACCCAGAAAGAGCGAATAATTGCCACGTGTACACTTTTGCACAACGACATAGCATTCCGCTAAAGACGAGTGCCGACGTTAGCGGCAGCATCTGGTGCCATCCCGCCTCTGGCACAGGCAGACTAACGCCAGGATGACTTCAAGGGCTTACATCATGTTTCCCCTTTTTGTTGACGTCAGCGGCATAGTACACCGTATTGTGGTGTTGGTCTGATCTCATACTATTTACATATGTATAGAAAGTGTGAATCTTTATGTGCACTAATGTATGAAAGCATCGCCTTTGTCTTGTTGCGCTGTACGTCATTCTAAAACGCGTTCGTACGTTCGCACTGTACATGTTAATGTAGGTATGTACATGTGCGAAAATATGTTGCGCTCAACCACCCAAGCTCTCAAGAACACACACACATTGACATAAAGAGCAACATGATAAATCCTTTTGAAGAATTTGCAAGTTTACATAACAGCTGCCGACAACACTAAATAATCCAATTATGGCAACACTTCTGTCAGAGTGTAAATCTGCGAGCTGCAAAGAGTTATCGAGCTGCCGTCCTTTTTTTTTTTGTGGCCCAACACTCACACTCAAGATATCACTTAACAGGAATGAGATGTGTGTGTGTATGTTTTTTTATGACTATAAAATAAAAGTCACTCATAAATTCTGGCAGGATGACAGTGTATGTGCTGGTGTGTGTGTGTGTGAGGGAAATGGGAGGAAGAAATACTCTTACTTGGCACCCAATAAGGAATGGAGAGATTTTTATTTTTCCATAAATCATATCCTTTTAATATCACTAGCCTAATCCTCTCTTAAAATATATCGAGTGCAGGGCACCCTATCAATGGTGAGATGCTAAGATTATTATCAGGGATCATGAATTTTAGATGCTGGCGAAAATAAGAAATATTTGGATTTACCGGTTCCTCTAGAGTTGGGAACTCTGTCGGCTTCCAAGCCACTGTGGTGATTAAACATCAAACACATATTTGGTGACAATCTGACTTAAGTTACATTCAGATAGTTAGCAGACGTTCAACACAAAGACGCTCCATGTAAAGCTGCACATCCAAGAATGGTTAGAAGTTAAAGAAGCCAAGCCAATGAGTGCACATAGAACACTGAGTAAGTATTGTTTATGCTCTGTCCTAGCTGGTCCGCAAATATCGTTGACCGCTAAAGGAGCTAATCTCATTTCATTTATTTATTTATTTTATTTTTTATTTTATTAATTTTTTTATATAAATGGGACAGAACATTAATGAACATTTACAAATGTAAATATGTATGGGATTATACCGGTTTGACTAATTTGCATCCTTTGTCCCTGTCAATTATCACTGGTCTGTATCAAAAACACAACAACATTTTATGGGAAATTCCGGATGTGGAATTCAACTTTTTTTCCCCGTATGCTCCCATTTTTCTGTAATTTGACATAAAAAAATAATCTATTAATAATATTAATATCTGATTGTTATTTTGTCAAAACAAAGCAGGAAAAAAAATTCACAGGCCCGTAGCCACAATTTTAACCAAGAATGCCACTGAAATATGTTTTAAACTGTAATACAAAAATGTAGGATTCATGTAACTAGGGATGTTCTATATTACCACTTCTTTTCCAGGCCAATACCAGTATGAGTTCTCAACTCTGGAGTAGTCACCGATATGATACCAAAATACCACTACCCCCCCCCCCCCCAAAAAAAAACAAACAATGGCAGATCATTTTAAAGAGAAATCTGCTGTATAGATCCCAATATAGCATTTTCCTTAAAATAGCGTTAAATTAATGGCAATGTTCAATTCTTCCTTTTGTCTAATTTCTAGATTTCGGATTTTGCCAATACCTGGTATCTGTACTCACCCATCCCTACATATAACAGATTGTATACTGAGCCTTGTTGAGGCAAAAAACAGTAGAGGATAAGTTTACTTTTAGCTAATCCTTGAAAGCTCCTGATAAACATTCACCTGTTTCAAAGCCACTGGCTGAGAGGAAAAGTGATTCCAAAACAAAAATACAAATATCCTTGCAGCAAAGTGCGGTGAAATCTCTTAGAGTGGTCTAATACAGTGGTCCCCAACCACCGGGCCGCGGACCGGTACCGGGACGTGGGCCACGGCGGGCCGCACAGTTAAAAGAATAAAAAAACAACGGACTCGACGCATGTCAAGATGCTAATTATCTCAGTCGCGTAGCGCTGATGCTAATCGACAAGTTAGCAAAATGATAAATAAACAGCCACATTTGGAAAGCATTACCATATGAAAGCATTTACACGGTTACCCTTATGGTGTTTGTGCTGCTAGTAAAGGCACATAAAAATGTATAGTGGATTTGCGTTAGTTGTATCTTTTTATTAATCAGCCGCCATTTTTTAACAGCCAAGCATCCCCCACCCACCACAACCCCAACCCCAAATCCACTGGGTTGCTGCTGAAAAGTTAGCAGTGCACAGCGTTTCCTTTAAGCGGTGTGGTTGGGCCAGTGCGCTACCTAGTAGCCTACCAAGATGGCCAAAAAAGGGCAAAAAAAACATAGCTTGTAACAGAAAAACTGGAGCTATGGGGCAAAATGAACAATACCACTGCTTTCCGTGCGAAAAACTGATCTAGAAAAGATTTGTCATTCACGTGTATTTGTTGATGCAGACTAACAAATCACTTTTCTATTTCAATTCAAATAGAAATAAAATGTGAAGGCATTTGCTCGATATATTCTAAGACTTGAACTGTATTTATTTTTGATTGTTTGAATGCATTTGAAATGGTTCTTAAGGTTTGTGTTCTGGAATTTACGTTCCAGCGTGCCTGTGTTTGTGTGAACGTGAGAGTGAATGTGTGTGAACATTGATGCCACTGTTGCTGCACACTGTACATACATACCACTCACAATCTTCAGCGTGCACAGTGCTTGAATCAACAAGCAAATCATTTCAGCCATTTGTTATATTGGTTTTGGATTATTTGGGTTTCATATCATGGTGTAAAAAACAAAAAAAAAAGAATACAACAACAAGCAAAATTTAACAGCTCTGACATTGACACTTTGCAATGTTATCTCCCCCAACATCATTTGTTTCAATTGCTCCTCTCGGGTCCTCTTGAGCATATAAATTTGTTAAACACACACACGCTCACGTTTCCACTTGTGAAGCCCCCTACTTCCTCCCCACGCTCACCCCATACAGACCTCTCCGTCGGGCCTCTGGCCTTGGGTTGGGCCCAGGATCGCAGGCTGGCTGGGGGACAGTTTCTGAGCTTGGACGACCGTGAGCTTGTCCTTCAATTCCTGGTTGTCCTTCCGCAGTCGCTCCAACTCCTCCAGTTGAACCCTGTCCGCCCGCTCCTTCTGTTCCCGAAGGTTCTCAATAACTCGCTCCTTGCATGAGAAGTGAGGAAAATTGAGAGGCATGAGATTGACTCTGGTAAAGACCTTAAAAGATATTATCTACTTATTTCCTTATTCCCATTAAAGCTATAAAGCTTTTCACTTCCAAAATGCAAACGATTGTCCGTCCTGAGTGATTCACTGCTATCATTAATGAATCATAGCCTTTTACTGAATGGGCCCAACAGCGTGTTTTGCAAAGGGCAGCCAAGCCAAGTCTTAAATAAGACCACCGTAAATAATAGCTGGGACAGGGAGAGATCAGAGCAAGACGCAGTATCGAGACAGATTTATTGAAAATGGATAATACAGTACTGGAGATCACTTCCTTACTGCTCCACGCTGACTGCTGATAAACCAAGTTGGAATGTTTATATCATAATTCTCCCTGTTCTCTAATCACAGCAGCACGGCGTTGGGCAGTGGCCCGAAACCACGTCCACAACACGGGTGGGTGCGCATACAAGTACAAAGTGTGTATAGTAGTAGGTGTGTGGACTGAAGCGATTATCAAGGTGTTTATTCAGGTGTTTATTTAGGCACACAGCGCAGCTCAGAATTGGGCCTTTACGATGTGGCATTGCCACATGATTGGCAGCTTTAAACCCTTGGGTAAATTGGACAAATACAACATCTAACGAGGCCTGGCACATCAATTCGTTCGGGGCAGCTTTTGGAGGAGCAAGAGAGAGAAAAGAGACACGGAAATGGCTAATGGGCCCTGGGTGTTTTCCTCGTATTATGTGCTATCAGAAAGATGTTTGGGATGGAGACAGGAAGTCATGGGGGGAAAAAAAGAACTAACACAATGAGGGTGAAAGTATGACGTGCAAGTGCAACGTGAATTGCAAACAATAGCAGAGTTGGACACAGTCACAAGATCTCCAGGCTTGGTCTTGGCACTAAACCCCAGCATGTTAGATTAGAGCCACAGTACTGTGGCAAGCGGGTTTGTGATTAGCAACACACATGAGCACTCTTGTAAACACATTACACACACACACACATTGTTGACCGCAAGCTTGCCAGTGCTCTTCGCATCACAGCTGAATTCTACGGTAAGACGGCTGCGCCAGAAGCAAGTTTGGGGGTAAACAGATGGGACAAAATTTTAACAGGACATTGTCGCTGCAAGACCCAAATATGGTCAATTTAATGTTTTTTCACAAATTGATGGTATTGGTGTGTCCCTATGTCATTTGTTGTTTCACACTTTATTAATGTAACGATAAAGGCAATATTAGGACATCGAAATATTAAAATTGCTACAAAATTATCGTCATCACGTCACGATAATAAAAGAAGCACAAGGCGAAGTTGTACTCCATTTGTGGCATTTGAGCACATTCTGGTGGTTAGTTTATTAGTAGCGTTTAATTTTAATTAGGAATGTTTTGGCTATTGTGGCATTTATCACACCCATAAATCAGTCATACCAGCAAATATTTTTCAACATCCCCGTCAAAAATCATTACTTTTTGGCCGCTTCAGCCAAACACAGCATTGTGAACTACATGGACCATGTTGACTTTCTGCCGCCGGGCCAATAGGAGCACATGACAAAGACGTATGACATGACATGGCCAAGCCTATTTTTTGTCACATGTGAGCTTTTATATATATTGCCAACATCCCTACAATATCGTGATAATTATCGTATTGTGAAGTAAATATTGCGGCATTTATCGTATCGTGACGTTTGGATATTGTCAAATCGCTAATTATTAACCAATTTAAAGTGTTGAAAATAACTTCAGAACTAATATATTAACTCTCATGTAAATTAACTGTCTAAGAATTGTCGACTCTTCTAGACAATAAATGATAAATTTGAGTAACCCTGTTATTTGAAAATTAAGGAACTAGTCAACAATTAAGGTACAGCGGATTAATTCCTGCATATCACACTTCTTAGTCAGCTATTTTTTAACTAATCCATGATTCTGTAAGATCCTTTTAAAAAGATTTTGGAAAGATAATGTAACCACAGTTTTGTAAGGTATTTATTCACTGAGTTTTGTGTGGTGACAGTGACGTGTCCGTACCATTTCGATCAACGAGAGTGTAATAAATTGTCAATTTCTTAGAAAGTTAAATTAGCGATTGAATATGATTTTGAGGTGGAGTTGTGTTGATGTTGGTGCATAACTGTATGCTGTATAAAAGCATATACAGTATATGGCATATATAATAGCAACTTGAACGATGTGGTGTTTGCTAAATTAAGTAAGATGGCTTCTTTTTTTTCCAAATTTTCTGAAAAGTTGTGTTTTGGAGACGACAATTTGCAGTTTAAGACACTATTATTTTATTATTCTGATAGTCCTTCATACAACCAAAAAAAGAATTTACCAGAGAAAAAAATGATCAAGTTGGATGGATACTTGGATAGACAGATTCCCCCAAGGTTCAGGGCTGAATCCTGATTCAATGCCCTGTTAAACTCCCTCCATGCTTCTACTTTCAGTTTTCTCACATCCTCCCGCGTGTGTCCATTGTCTTTAAATTAGGAGGCAGGCATGTGTCCATAAATTATGGCAGTGAGTCATAGCAAAAGAAGCTAATGAAGCTTTTCCAATTTCCTTAAAAATCTCTGTACCTTGATGAGTAAAATTTTCCAGACTGTTAAAACCCGGGGTGGTCTAATGGTTTCATTTTGTGACTACACAGTATCTGACGAACTGGTTTTAGCATTAACATTGCTGTTTTTCGTTTCTTTATTTTTTTAACCCTGCATAAATAACTTTATCTTTATTGCATCAATTGTGATCTTAGTGTATGCTTTTAATTATTATTTGCAGTGTTTCCTTGTACCTTCTCTGACAGGGCCTCCTCCAGTGTGGCAAGAGCTGTGTCTGTGTTGCTGGAATCTGTTTGAAGGCCTTGGACCCGATCCCTTAGCCCAGTTAGCTGTTTGTCCTTGTCCTTTAACTGGTCCAACAGGTTCTCAATCTGGTGAAAGAAGGTCAGAAAAAGCAAAGTGAGATCCTTAAATCGTTTAATTAATTTCGAGTTAATTTCCATGAACAATGACATTTTAGTTAAACAAGAACATGCACTGAGACAAATGATATTGAGAGATTGGATTCAGTTAAGTTTTGTGATTGTGTTTTTTTATGCTTAGTTACTTAGAGCGTGTAATATAAAAGCAATTACACCCATAATATACACGCAGAGAGTGAAATTCGTGGCTGTGAGGATGAGTTGAATTGACCTTGGAAAGAACAATGTAACATGATATTTGATGTTACAGCAATAAAATGAGAAAAGCTATTTCTCCAGCACTTTTATTTGAAAATGCAAATGGAACCGGATATGACTGAGTAATAAAACGGAAGGTTTATAATACTGTAGAAGTTCAGAATTGAAATTGCTGGGGGGGGGGGGGGGGGGGGGGGCTCTCCAGACTTGGCGGACTGTAGCCAAATTGTATGCATTCCCAGCGCTTCACTGGGACAACAAAAAGTCAATCCAAGTTAAAGGAAGAATTTTCTTTCCATTTCTGTCTCTTTTTCTGGTTGTCTTCAGACACACAATGCACCATTCAGGCAATCAATAACACCATAATCAAACCTAATCTTTTTTTTTTTTTTGCTTTTCATTCAAAATACAGTTTGAGTTTAACAAAATAATTTAATAAAAGTAAGAAAAGCCCTGCAAGCCAGAGGAAAATAATAAAAATAAAAAAATAAAATAGGAAGCCACATTCCAGTCATGGGTACATAGATAGATAATGTTGAAATGTCCACAGCTATTGTACAAATGAATCCAATTAGAGTGCAGACTTTGGAGTGCTCCGCTCTCTTGAGGGCAAGCAGCAAGCTTTAATGGAGCCATCTTGGGTTTGGCAAAAAAGGGGAAAGTAGCAGGACGCAATGGGAAAAATAGGCTTGTTCCCTTCAGTAAATCTTGATTGTTAATGGCAGTCATTACACTTCAAGCTAAGTACGGTGATTGTTTAGTACGTACGCGATACGGACAGTAAACCCTTCAGGGAATGATGAGAACATTTCACACTACCACTGACGGAATTCCAGAAGCTCACACTGTGATTTCAAAGTTGTTCACATTTGTTATGGTCAGTTTCTTATATCGATTATGTAAATAGATTCTACATTTTCGCATGCCCTCCAAAAAGTCCATGAGTGACAAAAAAAAAAAAAACAGTCTTGAAGAGGTCACAAGATGGAAAATATTATTCCAGAAAGGTTCCTGAATACTCAACTCAACTGTGGAAGCATTTAAATACGATCTTCAAAATATTGTATGCCCGAAACATACTCTCACACACACACACTCATGCATATCATTGCTCCTGGCCCCTATGGACACCACAGAGCCCTATTTCAGGCCAAATTGAGCATATCGCTCATGCTCTTAGATAAATCATTACACTCTTCATGAGGCTGATGTTTGCTTTGGCCTCTTTACATAAAATAACCAGCAGTCAGTAAAATATTGACCTTGACATTCAGCCTACTGCAACTGTCTTGTAAAACCCAACTTAGGTCTCGGGACTGAAGGAATTTGTCATTGGAGTCACATCTATCAGAAGGGAATGTGATATTTTGTCCCAAATGTCAGGAGCTCGGAACGGTTGAGGATAGAAGCTCTTTCGGGTATGGCTAAGACGCGGTTGGCTTCTTGCCTCTCTGGAAAGTCGAGCTTTCCTTTAGGAGCTTGGGTGTTGCTGATGAGAACAGCAGTCAACCTCTCAGTGCATATAGCGAGCGCCACATATGCATACAGTGGGCATTTCATGTATGATTTTTAGACAGCTCTGACTCCCGGACACAAACAACTCCCAAATGTTTATGGCGTTACTGATAACTTTATCTGCAAGACTCTATAACCTTGAATGTTGGAGTGCTGATGCGGCATGAGTGGGCCGAACATAAACGGGAAACTAAAATGGTGAGTCTGTTAGGTGGACAGGCTCTGAAAAAGTAGCAGGTTAAATAAGAAAATGACGTAATCAGAAAATAAGCCAATATTCAAACCAGAGTTTCAACAAAAAGATTACATCCCTCCCAAATAATATAAACTGTTAATACAACATCAAGGTTGACAAAATGACAATATGCACATCTGATCACTGGCTTGCTTTTACATTGTGGTTATAGTTTGTTAATAATATTGTTACTCGAGCTCAGTTTGATGTGATGAGTGAAAAGCTGTTGAAAATGTGTTTCTGGCAAAAACACTGTGACCTAAAAGCAACATGTTCCAGAGGAGAACCACAAACTCAGTTGACCCATCTGTCTTCCATCCAAAGAAAGAACAAGAACTCAGTGGCCTCCGGAAGAATCATTTCAGCAGAACACCGAGGAGGCCCGGATGGAGCGTGACCACCATTGTTTGCGTAGTATTTCTCTAAGTCTTTTGGACCAATAAAATGCCGCACCAGAATCACTTTCTTTTAATAAAAGCCAATTAGGTCTTCATTTTTCTCCACTTGTAATCGACAATAAAAACCAATAAATAAACCAAATAAACCAAGAGAACTAAGACATTGTCATCCACACAGGCGAACGCAGCTTCATTACAAAAGACAAGTGAACATAATGTAGTTCTTCCCAGGAGAAATCTAGGTCACAGTCAGTCACCCTGACTTCAGAGACTACAAAGTGAAAAGTGGCCCTGGATACTGAACACGCAGTGATTAAAGCAAAGCAATCAAACATTCCAATCAGACACGCACACGACGACTTTGTGATACACATTATGTGCATGTGTTGTAAACAAAATGCTTCAAAGTGTACACCTGCATGCTGCCCTATCTTTAACCATCCCAGCGTCTTCATTCTCACATGAATCGATAATCGCAAACGTCCTTCCGCTTGAGAGCTTTCAAATGTGACTTTTCAAAGCAAAGGAACACGCAATTCAATCATGAAGCTCAGGGGAGTCTATCACCTCTTCAGTGTGGCCTTCATTTAAACCCCCCCCCCCCCCCACCGTCTCTCTATCACATCTCACAGCCATCTGCGCCTGGGACGTTTAACTCGGAGAAAGCAGATGAAAGATGTGATGTAAAGTGATGCCCCCTTGTGGCCTGTTTCTATCCACCAACAACTCATGTTAAAGTTAAAGTACCATTGATTGTCACCTATATATGAATATATATATATATATATATATATATATATGAATATATATATATATATATATATATATATATATATATATATATATATATATATATATATATATATATGAATCCGATGCATTATTATTATTATTATTATTATCATATGAAATATGACTGTAACAAATAACACGTCCATCAATCCATTATAATATGAAGATCAATTTCAGCTCAGTTTTGTCGTCTTTTTTTTTTTTGTCGTTTGTTCACACATACAGTGCTTGGTTGTTCTTGTGTAATCCCGCCCACACAAAATATAGTGACGCAAACCTAACCATGTAGCACTTTAAGAAAAACAAAACAAACTGTTGACTCAGTGACTGACAATGTAAAAGTTCATGGTGACATGCGGGAAATAGCAACCCAGGATCACCTTCTTGACCGCCATTGTTGTGTCTCAGGGAGTACTCGTACTGTATTGTGTAACATCCATTCACAAGAATAGAGCGCTGACATACACAGAAAGAGGGAGGAAAAGTAAGCTCAAAACATACTTCTGCAATAGGAAAAACAATTGATCTATCCATCCATCCATTTTCTAGTCTGCTTGTCCTCATTAGTGTTGTGGGTAAGCTGGAGTTTACACCCTGAACTGGCCAGCAGTCGAGCACAGGGCACATACGCATGCTGTACTAGCTAGGCTTTACACCATCAGGATTTTGGAGCCGACCTCGATCAGCAAGTTTTTAAAAAATCAATCACCGATCCAATCAGAAGATGGACCAAAATATCTAATTCCCAATCTTGTACAGTTGATTGGGAAAGGCCCGGCCCACAAATAGCCAAAATTCACATTTAATTGACACCCATTGAAATGCATTGGTAAAAAAAAAAAATTAAAAATTAAACCCTAAAAAATCCCCCCAAAACACTGATACATATTCAGTACATTGAAAATGAGAGAAAAACACACAAAAAACATAAATTACATAAAAATATTTACACTTTCTTAAAGTAATCGCCTATGTCATTTTGTCAGATTATTCAGGAAACACCAAAAAATGTAACCATTTGCATCAGGAGGAGATTTATTTAGGCAAAAATTATGTTGGTAATTATTTTAACTCATTCACTCCCAGCTATTTTCACTGAAGCACTCCCGGCTGTTTTACTAGATTTTGACTGATTTTGCAAGGCCATAGAATATTGTGTTCTATTGCTATAAAAACATGGAACCTTTCAAAATATTAGAATTTCTTATTTCATCAGGAAAAAAAATAATTCTATCTGTTTCCATTTTGCAGGAATTATCATTAGAATATAGCCAAGTTTCATCATTATTTACAAATGTGTTTAAAACACTGGGGAATATATATTATATATTTATATATTTTTAATATATTTTTTGCAACATGGCCCTGGTTGAGCTCTTATACACTGCTGCCCCTGCTGGCCGTTTTTTGTAATAACTACCTTTGCTTTAAGCGACTTCTTCAGGTCAGAGGCTGCATTTTTTTTAACGTTTAAAAACGTATAAGTACGTTTTTGGGACCATGGCAATATTTAAAATAGAAGGTTTTTATACGTTTTTGGGAGCAAATGAGTTAAGAGGGTGACGATAATGGAATTTTTTATTCATTTTTTAATCAGACTATACATGCTGTGAAACCATGGATTGTTCAAAAAATCAGCACAAAACGTCCCTGGAGTGTGTTTGCTGTAATGGTGGCATGGCTCAGTGGTAGAGTGCTCGTCTCCCAGCCCAGAGTTTGTGGGTTCAATCCGCCACCCTTGTAACCATGTCACAGTGCCCTTGAGCAAGATACTGAACCTCCGGTTGGCTCCTGTTGTTGCACCGTCAGTAGGTGAATGCAATGTCGTGTGAAACACTTTGAGGGTCTTAAAAAGTAGAAAAGCGCTATACAAGTAAAATACCATTTACAGACTTGACTTAACCAACCATGCATGCTTGGAATGTGATGGAGGGCCACCCAAGCGAGGGGGAAAACATGCAAACAAACCAAAGCCCTCAAAGCAAAATTAAGTAAGAATAGACTCAAATTTAAACGAAGCACTAGTAGTCTGAACTGCATTACATCATACAATGTGCATGTTAACAAATACTTTTAAGCAGACGCAGCAATTATGTCCAGTCGGACTGCTGGGTGTAATGTATGACTTTTTGTGAAAACAAGTCAAGCTATGATTGTCATCATGAATGTTTGGCTTCTGGTCAAAGCAGTGCACCCGGCACTATAACATAACAAATGCCCTCGTCCTCCAGACACCCTGTTGCATCCATACATACTAATTAGAAAGTAACACACATATGTGGAGCGCTAGCACGCACGCACGCACACACACACCCACACACACACACACACACAGTAACAGACGTAGTGGGAGTTTCTTCTGCTGAGAACAACGAGCAGGGAGGTAAAGCTTCAGCATTTGAATAAAGACAGATTGTACTTGTGTGAGCCAACCTACCTGACCGTGTGTGTCTGTGTGTTTTGGCTAAGTTGAGTCATGTCTGTGCTCTTTAGGCTCAAGACCATATCTCGAGCCCCCCTTCAGCTGCAGAATGCTATGGTAATTGCTGTGTAATTACCCTGTTGCTTGATTCTCCTGCTCCCACTGCCATTAGTATTTTTTTTCCTTTTTGTTGGGAGCGGTTGGATAGCGAGAAAGTAAAAGTTACCCACCACTGCAGTGTTTTACAAGATCTGCTACAAGACAGATCAAATGTCGTCTTTCTAATATGTAAGACCAACAAAAAATATCGTGCGGCCTGTTGTGACAAAGCAAGTGAGCTTGAGATATGGTTTGTCATGATCAGGACATAGTCAGACGTATGTTGTCATCAAGTGCGGAAATCTTCAAATGTATACGATTTGTTGAACTCAAGTGCAGGTGTTGCGGTCAGACAAAAGATAGACTTGGATAGCTGGAAACTCAACATTAGGATTGTCCTGACTGATGTGTAGCCTGCATAGCTTCAATCAGTCAGCCTCAGGCTCTCAACATTAACCCAGTCTGATTGTTGATAGGAGCAGGAGAGGGAGACACGAGTTGAGGGGTGGGGGAGATATCACAAGCTTTTTGCCGGAACTTCTCCAGCTCCGGCGGGCTTATCGGCAGCCATGCTCCGATTGGTCAGATGGAATCCATTAGGATGAAAGACATTGGTGGACTTTACTGCAGCAGGAATGTATGCGTAGTTTCAGTGTTATCTCAGATGATCTGAGAAGTACAGCTGATACACACACTCAATCACTTAGCTGGACTACCTCCAAGGGAGCCCACGATGTATGTGGCACTGTGGAGAACTTTGCAACACATTCACTGATACCACAAATTTGCCTTTGGAGGACATGTGTTTGGAACATCAAAGCTGAATATCCTGAATGAGCCTTGAGCTGGCAGAATGTCATGCATAAGCAACCTAAAATGAAACATGCCTTCTCCCATAAGACAATACTATTACACAATAACAAAAAAAAAGGGTTTTCAATTCATAGTAAAATAAAAAAATAAAAAATTACATTGTCAAAATGATGCCTAGCCACAGAGAGCTGCAAAAATGCCAATAAATATACTGTGCACAACAACCGCCTCCTTGTCTTAAAAAATAAAAAATAAAATAAAAAAACCTAAGTGTATAATCAAGTCTTCATATACAGTAATTTCTGGACTATAAGGCTCACCTGACTATAACCCGCGCTAGCTAAATTTGGGGAATACTCAAGTTTGTTACACATATAAGCCGCACCCGACCATAAGTTTTAATGTTTTAATGTTACCGCACCAAGTTCCCGCTACTTTCTTTTCCATAATAAGGGCACACATTCTCTCGCTCTCATTCTGTCTCTCCTACTGTATTTGGGCTTACTTGGTTTGTTTTGCTATGCCTGAAACTCTTGCGCTTCCTTTATAGTGCGCCCCCTTGTGATCTGATGAATAAACCGCACCTTTGTATTAGCCGCAAGGTCGGATGCAAGCAAAAAAAGTAGCGTCTTATAGTCCAGAAATGACTGTACTCTGAGTTTTGGAAATAATGCCTGTTAATCATAATAAATGTACACTTCACTGGAGAAGCTCCTTAGCTGAGTAGCACACAGGCAACAATAGCCCTGTGTTCTGGCAATCAGGGTTGTGTATGCCTTTAGATTTCAGGTTTGTTTTTTAGTTGTAATACAGGCTTAAAAAAAAAAAAATTTGAAAGCAGTTTTAAATGTGTTATTTTTCAAAACTAATATTACATTAACTGTTGTGGCCATTTTCAGTCAAAACAGCTCATAAAGGCCTTTTCACACTGCACTTAGCAGTGTGCGGAGTGCCATCCACAAACCCATTCACTGTCTATGTTCTACAAGGGCTTGAGGATGTACTGATCCACACCCTTAAAATGAAAAATGTTCAAGAACACTGATTAAATGAAATAAAGTCAAAAATGGTCATTTCCACTCAAACAAAGCCTCAAATCACGGCAAGAAATACATTGACTCACGTGTGTGTTGAGTTTGCGTGTATTCAAATCATAATAAACACTGTGCCAATGCTGGACTAATATTTTCCTTTCACTCAAAATATACAGAGCCCTCTCTCGTTATCCATATGCATCTCATTCAACAGTGTCACCGTTGTTTCAACCCAGTGTGTAAAACATGAAGCAGGAGGGGGGAGAAAATGGTCAAAGTGAGTTGTCAGGAAAGTACGGGTACAGTACATACCACAATTAGGCAGCCGTTAGTGTTCATGTTCCTTGTTGAATCAGAAGATGCAGAAAGTCTCACAGCTCGTACGCTGAGTGTTAATCAACTATAGCTTGTAACTTGTGAGAATTTTTCCAAAGGCAACATCATGTTTTTTCAACTAAAACAAAGGGCTGAGTGAAGAAAAAAAAAAGAAATGTAGAAGCCAAGAATTTCTTGTTGTCAGTTTATCGCTCTACACCAGGCTTGGGTGAGGGACAACGCCAGGCCAGAGCAAGCGATGACACAAGACCAGAGATAGTGCCGAGAGTCAGGAAGAGTGTGAGATAATCAAGGGAAACCTGTCTGACAAATGGCAAAGTTGTCAGATCTTCCTTGTGATTTCTCAGTCAGGTATTTTCAGAACGCCGATATTTATATAGCAAGGGCTTTAATTTTTTTTGTAAAGGGTATCTTAACTCCCTCGCCTTGCATTTTTGCCCAAAAAGGAAATACACATCGGTGCTTGCTGCTACATAAGTGAGAAAAAGACAAGCCTTGCCTCACTAAATTTGAGCAATTGTCCGCAAAAAAACAAGTTTTTGGACATTGTTCCCGTCAAGCAGGGTAAGAATGAATTTATATTACCTCATAGTTTCAATGTTTTGTTGGCATTAACAGTAAATAAGTCAACTGACACGTTGACGGTTAGCTACCCTATCGTTAGCCTTAGGCTAAAAACAACAATGGAGAACATTACCTTAGTGCAAACTGCAGACATTTTTCTGGTAATTTTGGCGGGATTCAACTGGTCGTGTGGTCTTCCACAAAGTTTGATCCAGCGCAGATATTCTTCGTAGTTGTTTGAGGGTTTAGGGAAGGGAGGGATCACTCAGTGTGGGCATTCTTTACTGTGCCTCCCCAAAATGTTATCCTCGCAGTTTTTTGTTGCATTTTTAAAACATGACAGTTTTGTTGTGGCATACTCAAAATTAGTAACTGGTTGTCTTTGAAGCAGAAATATTAATAAAATTCAGCTTCAGCTTCATGGTACTTTACACAATGTTTCAATGTTTCAATGCACGTTACACTTATAGTACTTTGTATTCAAGTATATTTTGCAAAAAATTATCAACTTACTTATACATCGACATTTTCTAATTTATTGGTTTATCGCTATCAGTTGAAAGTGTCTCTCTCTATCTATCTATCTATATAGATAGATCTATCTATCTATATAGATAGATCTATCTATCTATATAGATAGATCTATCTATCTATCTATCTATCTATCTATATAGATAGATATATAGATAGATATATATAGATATCTATCTATCTATAGATATCTATCTATCTATAGATATCTATCTATCTATCTATCTATCTATAGATCTATCTATCTATCTATCTATCTATAGATATCTATCTATCTATCTATCTATCTATAGATATCTATCTATCTATCTATCTATCTATAGATATCTATCTATCTATCTATCTATCTATCTATAGATATCTATCTATCTATCTATCTATCTATAGATATCTATCTATCTATCTATCTATCTATAGATATCTATCTATCTATCTATCTATCTATCTATCTATCTATCTATCTATCTATCTATCTATCTATAGATATCTATCTATCTATAGATATCTATCTATCTATAGATATCTATCTATCTATAGATATCTATCTATCTATCTATCTATAGATATCTATCTATCTATATCTATCTATCTATCTATCTATCTATCTATCTATAGATATCTATCTATCTATCTATAGATATCTATCTATCTATCTATCTATCTATAGCTATCTATCTATCTATCTATAGATATCTATCTATCTATCTATCTATCTATCTATCTATCTATCTATCTATCTATCTATCTATCTATCTATCTATCTATCTATCTATCTATCTATCTATCTATCTATCTATCTATCTATCTATCTATCTATCTATCTATCTATCTATCTATCTATCTATCTATCTATCTATCTATATATATATATATATATATATATATATCTATATATATATATATATATATATATATATATATATATATATATATATATATATATATATATATATATATATATATCTGTGTCCAGTACAGCCAAGGCTGAGGTAACTGGAGCTGCCCGTCTGCGGCTGCCATAGGGAGGGAACCTGATAGTGGATACTATACTTCTACGCACAAAGCTTGGCTTTTTAAAAGCATGAATATGGATTGAGACGACCACAATGTTTGAACATGAATAACACATGCATGCCAAGACCGCACCACAACCATCTCTGCCTCTGTGCCTCGCGCAACCCCAGAAAGAGAGGAGCGGAGAGGGAAAGAAACCAAAAATGAAAATAAATAAATAAATAAATGCATCATTATGCATTGGTCACGGTCACACAGACGAAGCGGTTCCAACAGAGCTCCCACTGTTTTGCGCAGTGTTATGGGAAAGCAAAAAATGAGAAGGTAGAAACCTTGCAAACTCACATTCGTTTGTTCACTTAAAGGCCAGTTGCTCATTACTCTTGGTTCAATTCAGCCTCTAACTATTAGAATCAACCTGAGGCTCAAGCTACAGCAGTGACATCATGCTGCCACGCTATAAGTCAGAGTGGCTGTCCATGGAGAGCCCCATAGAAAACATTGGCAATCGTCTCCTGAGACAAGAAATACAAGCAAGTAACATATCCCTTGCTCTATTAAAGAATAACTACGGAACAAATGAGGGGTTAAACTAAAGCTTTTTACCATTCTAATGTTCCACATGTCAAAGATCTTTAGAACTTCAGTTTTAACAGATGAAGTGCGGTTCACTATATGCTGGTACAATATAGAAATAAGGAGTTGAGAAAGAGCGGCAGGTATGATTTAGTACAAAACAAACACCAAAGCTGCCAAAGTTTTAAGACGCAAAACTCTGTAACATAAAATCGGTCATTTGTATCATATATTTGGAGTCATATTTATTCATCTTTTACTTGTACACCCACATAAATGGCCTACGGACTGTTTTTGGCTTTTACTTTTCCAGATGTCCATCCATGAACTGTCTTTATTTTGATTTTTTCTTTTCTTTAGGAGTTACAGCACTGCCACTGCACAATGGCTGCGCATGAGGTGGGCACCAGGTAAACGGCGTGAAGAACAAGTAGAATGTGTTAGCGCCATTATTACTTATTATTATTACTATGTGTTTTGGTTGGATCAGCACGTGAATACCGACAATACCGACAATACAGAGTCGGTTACTGTGTCACAGTTCAATGCTGCAAGAACAATTTTTTACCTTTTTACTTGGGCTGTCATTTTAAGAGAATCTGGTATATTGTTGACACTTGACCAGCTGTAAGATCCTCAAGTTTGCGTATCCCAAACCAGGTTTATAATAGTTTTAGAATTTTTGTTATTTTATGATTTCCTTTTTAAGTTTATTTAATTTTATTGTATTTTATGTATTATTTTATAGATTAGTTCTCAGAGTGCTGCGCTTGTTAATTTTTGTTAGTTTTTTTGAAAATGCTTTGGTTTAGTTTTTATTAGGTTTAGTATTAGTTTTGGATTTCTTTTTTTTACATTTTGTGTATTTCTTGTGTGCAAGATTTAAAAAACAAAACAGTAAGTATTGTGTAGTAAAAATTCAACAAAAATACCAAAAAAAAATTGAATACAACCATCCACAAATCAAATACTGTATAACAGTCCACAGACATTGGCTGCTGACGCACAATAAAAGTAGCAAAACTCCCAGACGACTGTTCGACCTTCTTTCCAGCTAACGCCCGTGCTGTTATACCAAAATAAATACATTTATGATCAAGCCCAAAGGCTCATGTATTAAATTAATTGCCAGAGACGAGAATGCATTTACATTTTTGCTGCAATTATAGTTAGCTTTAGTTAGCTTTGTAAAAGTAAAAAAATGTTTCAGTAAGTATTAGTTTTTTAAAAAGCATTTTAATTTTTTTTCAATTTAAACTCGCTGCCAAAAGAAAAGTGGACAGTGAAAACATGCATTTTAAAGAAGAATGGACTTTAAGTACATCTGAATATATTTATAATATATTATATATATATCGGAATATTACAGTAGTATCACATGTGGTCTGACTGATGTCAATAAATGGACCTACCACCACCCATGGGGCATATGCCAGCTCCCTGCTTGTCAATAAATACTTCCTCACTGGGGAATATTGGGTCTTTGAAAATTAAAGACTAGAGTCTCGAGATTATCTTGAAGTTAAGAAATATCCTTGATTCGTGCCTTACAAATCAAAATGCTGAGACTTAAAGATCACAAATAATGAAAGACAAACAAACTCTACTAATTACTATTGCTGGCTGTCAGTTTGTATAAGTTCTCCTTTCATATCAAACATCGTACGTACTGTAATTGTCTGTCACAGACACAAAATGAGAGAGGGAAGGGACAGAACATAGCAGAGCAGCCCAAAATAACACTGTGAATCTTTATTTAAAAAAAAAAAAAAAAAAAAAAAAAAACAAGAGTGACATCTACAGATTCATCAAAGAGAAAGAGTGGTTGACAGATACAGTAATTTAAATAGAACTACTGTACACTTATATAATCTTTTTTTGGTCTACCTTCACATCAAACGTCCCAAGGTACCAATCGAGTGAATATAGAGTTGAATATAATGTCAATTTCAGATTTAGCCTTTTAGGGTGCACGCAAACTGTATGTAGTAGTAGTTAGAAGTTTCCTATATTCACTTCTGTTTCGCACATGTGCACAAAGCAGCACACTGCAGAGGGTCATGTTCAAGTGCTGAGAGAGAAACACTTGGAGGTATTAAATATTCATGCTGTCAAATGTGCAAACACGCAGAGTGCAACGACCTTTGGAGGCATTTTTCAATTAAAAGCAAGAGGGGGGGTGAAAGGCGAGAGAGGGAGGTCTAAATTGAGGACATGAGAGGAAACAAGGAATTTAGTTGACGGCGGGTCTCTAGGTGTGTATAAATGGCCAATAGAGTAAAAGACAACATTATCGTCACAGGTGGTCAGAGACAACCTTGAGATACGAGTGATCATGGTTTTTCAAGATACTCTTCTTCGTCGTCTTTTTTTTGTTTTAGTTTTTTGCTTTGACTTGTGAACAAACGTTGTATGGTGGAGGTGTATTTAAAACAACCAGACACTGCAACTTTGCATTAATGGACTATATGCCACGGAGGAGGCGGGATTTCTGATTTCCGGGTTTTCATCCATCAACTTTGTTTCCGTTTCCAATTTGCGACGTGTGGGCCGCGTCCCAGTACTTGCGCATTCCCGTCGACGGGTGTGAGGCTACGAGTGGGTCGTGTCTGTCTCAGTGTCCGAAGCATTTCAGATAGCCAAGACGCCCTCCTGCCGATGAGCTTGAGCGCACGGTTGGGGGTGCGAGTGTTGGAACGCGGCCAGCAGTGGCCGGAAACGGCGCTGATGTGTAAAACCCGGAAGTCGGAAGTTCGTGGCATCTACCCCATAGAAGTCGAGTCGAAATGCTAACACTTAACTCATTCACTCCCAGCCATTTTCACTGAAGCAACCACCTTCGCTCCAGTCTGTTTTACTGAATTTTGACTGATTTTGCAAGAATATTGTGTTGCTATAAAAACATTGAACCTACCAAAAGAGAGACTAGAGTTTCTTCTTTCACCAGGAAAAAAAGTATAATTCTATATGTTTGTTTTGCAGCAATTAGCATTAGAATATATCTAGTTTAATCAATATTCACAAATCTGTTTAAACAGTGGGGAAATAGCTCTTTGCAACATGGCCCTGGTTGATCTCTTATACTCACACATACACCTGCTGGCCATTTTTGTAATGTTGCTTCAATTATTTTCTTCAGTTCAGAGGCTGCATCAAAGCCTTCTGTATGCTCTAGCATTAAAAAAAAAAAAGTATAAATATGTCTTTGGGAGGATGGTAATATTTAAAATAGAACATATGTATACGTTTTTTGGGAGTTTTAAGGGGGCACCAACACTAAGAAAAGATACTCAGTCACTATTTTTGTGTTTAACGTAATAGAAGTTTTGAAAGAGTTGACAAAAAAATTTCAAGGTAGAAAAGTCCACACTAACAACACACGGGACAATTGATTTCCGGCTGGTTTGGTACGTGGATGGCGCACCTACCTTCTTCTGGAGGATATTGACTTTCCTCTCCTTGACATCCAACATATCCTTCATGTCCTTGATTTCTCCCGTGAGCGTGCTTTTTTCATCAGTCAGGTCCTGAAGCTGCTTGTTCTTCTTTGTCAGGAACTGTTCTTTTTCTTCCAAACGCACCCTCAGAGCATCGACCTAAAATAGTAAAAAAATAAAATAAAAAAACAGAACTGAGAACAATGTGGAGGGCCAAACCGTTTACATGTTTACATATGGCCTTGTGAGACATAAGCAAAAAAGATGGAAATAACAAAAATAATAATTACAAAAAACTCGCTGTATATTGAGTGTGTGCAATATGTTTACCTCGAGTGGTCCACATGGAATAAACGATGAAACTAACATGTTTATTTTTTTTTGTGCGTGCGTGCGTGTATTCGTTAGTTAACCAAAAACCTATTAAAAAAAAATCCCATACCGTTCACCTAAACCAAACACCGCCGTCAGGAGACCCGAGGAAGGACCAAAGAAAACAAAGGAAGGTGAAATCCAACACCGACCAGACACCACCCACTGGGCCACCAAACATAGTTCTTCACCAACTAATTTGATTTATTTATTTATTTATTTTTTTAAGTTGTACACGTTTCAACTTTGTGCTAGTAAAGCAAAAGTGTGTGTGTGTGTGTGTGTGTGTGTGTGTGTGTGTGTGTGTGTGTGTGTGTGTGTGTGTGTGTGTGTGTGTGCGCGCTAAGTCTGATCCTGGCCAGAACTGCCAAAGATCTTACTGTCTACACATTTTCCACACACACATGAAAGTCCCCTTTGGACATATATCAATGTTCTTCCTCACTGCCTGCTGTGAGGAACCCACACGCACACACACATAAAAACTTCTCTGGCTGTCATGTGCATCACATGAATCTCTCTGCTGTGACTTAATCAAAATGACATGTATAATTTTTTTTTCTCTTTTACCTCCATTACTACTCAATGTCACAAGCATATTTTCCTGATTGGTCAAGAATGATGCACATACGTACTTCTTTTACTTTTTTTTTTGTTTTGTTATTTTTCACATACAGATGACAAAAACGAAATACATGCTAGAAAACAATGTAATTTGAACCCAATGCCAATATGCACAAGCCGCTCTTGATCTTATCCAAAAACTTATTCTTAATAATCATGTCTTTCTACATACGCACATCCTCCTTTTCAGAAAAGATAGGTTTTTTTTTCATTTTTATTAGTATTTTGACAGGAATTGAAACGTCAACATAAAAAAAAAAATACTTGAAATCCATTTTGAATTTATTTCATATCCAAGAGGCCAAAACATGCTTCTGGTTGGAGTAGGAGAACCCAGAGGTCGAAGTCACACATTGGTCTCCTCTCAAGATGTAGCACTAGAAGACGTCACCACCACCAACCCCCCCCCCCCCCCCCAAAAAAAAAACACCCTCCACCACCACACTGTCCCACCCGCCAGTGTAACAAGGTGCATCATGTCTTATATTGCTCCTATGGCAGACAACCACAGTCAGACAATCGAGCCAAGTTCTGCCCTACTCCTGCTGCACTCATGCGTACACACACACACACACAAGCACTCCCATAAACCAGATGACACCACTAATCCTTGCACCTTGGCTATGTTGGTGTGTTCACATCAATGCATGCTGAAGTTCGGGTTCTGCAACATGAGCGCAAAGAGCCTCCAAATTCCACCTGGAAAGCAGCAATTTAGCAAGAATGTTCTAGAGAGGCTGAACAGGAAATCCCCACTCTCACCTGCACTGGCCCACTAAGATGGGATAGTACAATAAGGACACCCTGCTAATACCTTCTAAAAGCACCGACCGCTGCCAGACAGAGAACTGGAAAAAAAAAAAAAAAAAAAAAGGAAACTGAGATGGATTGATGTGGAATGAGAGCTGAAAGGATTCCAATGAGGTAAAACCAAAGGAGAGATTAAGTAAAGAAGTGAAACCCCAGATGCATCACTCCACTATAGAATGTCAACAACAATGAAACACTTCTCAGCTACACCATCGGTGAAACAGTTTGAAGCAAAATACACACTGGTGTCTTTTAGGGCAGTGGAAAAAAAAAAGCAGAAAAAAAAAAGCCAGCTAACTTGGTTAAGTCGACCATAAAAATTGGTCGACAAATATTTTAGCCACAAAATTATACAAGGATTCATAAAAATCAGAGGGACAAAAAAAACTTTTATAGACATTTATCAGTACCTAGATGTTATAGAAAATGGCGGACTTACATTCCAACGTGATATTTAATGTCGAATGTTACAAATGTATGTAATTAATCAACTCTATGGGGCCATTATTGTGTATTTAGAAATGCGTATTTCAATCCCAAATGCGTAAAAAGAATTTGTATCTGTAACCAAAGTCACAAATGCAGAACGAGAATCTAGAAATGTGTGACTTAAGTCACAAATGTGTGACATGAATCTGCAAATGCATACACTGATTCGTATGCGTAAACACATGGTTGAATGTGTATACATTGCTGATCTGTAAACACCGGGCCTCTTGATTGGCTGTATTTTTTACATGTGACTTTTGTCACAGTCATGAACGCGTTTGGCGATTTGCAAATGGATTTATGGAGACCACCAGAGGAACGCTATTTTGTGCGTACTTTTTGCACATTTGTGACTTTGGTTCCAGATTCAAATTCTTTTTACATATTTGTGGATCGAAATACGCATTTGTAAATAGTGTTGGCACAATACTGGCCCCATAATTATCAATCAATTGGTTGTCAAAAATATCAATCTCTTTAAAGCTAGAGGCAATTCAAAGACATGGATGTCATTTTTTGGACTCAGCCAGAAGCCCAGAATTATTCAAATCATTAAAATGTCCTTGGCACACGGAAAAAAAAAAATTGTTGGCCAGTATAATAAGCGATGCCAGCCATTATACATGGGTACAGAGGGAGAAAAAAAGGGTTTTTTAAGGATGAGAGGAAGATTTTGGAGGGCATATTATACACACCCCCAAAAAATTATTACTGCAAAGTGGAGCTGGGGTCACTTTATTAGCAAAGCATCTTAATCGTTGTGCACGGTTAAACTTGTCCCAGGCAAGTTAAAGTTCCTCGAGCTAACTTAGCGTAGCATAGCTTGCTCCAAAGTGCGCCTATTATTAACACATTAGAAGTGATTGAGTGTATAGTGATGTATTCATTGTGGGAAATGTGGACAAAAAATAAATAAAGAGCAGGCGAGCGTGAGTCAGCTTTTTTTTTTGTTGCTTTTTTTTTTTTTTTTTTTTAATAAGTCCTCGCATCTAATGCCAGCAGGCCTTGAGGACAGCAATTAACGGGCTGCAAGGGGCACTTGTAAAGCAAAAGAGTGTGACAACAGACCCTTTCTGACTTATATGAAAAACATTATGAAAACCTTGTTGACTTTGAAGTTAGTATAGTGTTCAAGCATCGACTTTGAGGCGCACTTGTCATTGACAGATATTTTTCCGCAACAAAAAGAATTATCCGAAAGGGAGGGGAGTAATCGATAGGACAATCGAGTCTAAAAAATTGTCTGTGATAACCTGTGTCTTTATCTGCCAACAGCGAAAAGGTGACAATAATGAACCGTACAATATTATTAGAATCAAATTCCTTGACATTCCCTTACACACCTAATCAACACTGGCTGATAAAGATTAAAGGGATCTAAACTTCAAAATGTTTAAAGCAGGAATACATTGTATGTGTCAACACTAGTAAAAACACGACACTGACTAATATCGTGTTTGTGAAATAAGAATTAAACATAATAATTATAAACGCAGCGCCATGTTGGGCAAAGACATTTTCAGACAGTTTGAAATTCGAAAGCCAAGTGGCGCCTTGCCTGCTGTTATTGAATTGTGCCGGCTGACAGATATTTGAGAGTGTTAGATGTAATCATTCGATCCTGTGCACACCATGGCTGAGATGGAAAACATTTAACAGCCATCAGAGGAAGTGTTGTGAAGAGAAAGGAGTCAACTTCTTGATGTGCAAGAGATCCGTAAAAAACAAATCCTGATCGGCTCAAAAATCAGTAAGAACATGTATGATGATGTTATGATCATTTATGATGTATTTTTTGGACATGTAATGTAATTGAACATGTAGCTTGCAAATATTTACTAATTTTATGGTTTTCTTCATTGCAGACAGACATGGGATGATACACATCACATTCACCTAAATTTGTGATAGTGAAAAGGCCTAACAATTGCGACCCAGTATGTATTACAATTTACAAAGTAAACAGCGTCTGATAAAGAAGATATGCACATTTTAAAAGCAAAGTTCAAGGAAATTATTTAAATCAGACACGAGTTGGTAAAATTGCAGAAATGTTGTCAATTATTTCAATGTATCAGTATGAGTGCAATGAAAATTGTATATGTGAGTATGAGGATGAATTATTATAGTGTATGCCTATGAATTACATGAACATATGCTACTGGCAAAAGTGCAGTACACGAACAGGTTTATACATTTTTCTTTCATAAAAATATATTAACCTATTATTGTATCAATAATGAACTAAGTCAAAACATAAGGGGTAGGACTAGATAAGTTTTCAACTTCTTCCTACCCCCTTTCGAACATTTAAACTGTGATATTATTGACTTTTTTTTTTTAACTTTAACTTGTATTTTATACTTGTAATGTGTTTATGTTTATATGTTCAATAAACCAAGCCAAACAAATAAACATTTTTACAATTTGACATGTTTGGTTTAGTTTCTCTTTAATGAACTGAAGAATAGTCAATAAATCTGACTTTGAAAATGATTCAGATGTGTTCAATATTCTGTGGTTGCAATATGCATAACGGCTGCAATCTTCCGTATTAAGAAAACATCTTTGTATGTTTGCCACTTGCACACAAAAAAAACACACATACGCAAGGTTAAACCGACAACCACTTTGAGCTGACTTCCTCTTTCTTTCAAAGATAGCCAAATGTATATTCTGGACAGTGGTTAGCAAAGTGAAACACAGGCTCAAAGAAAACATCGTCTCTGTTTGTCCTCACCTCCCTTTTTCCTGCCTCACATTTCATCATAAAAGTTTTTCTGGCAGCAAAATCTGCAAAGGTATCAGGCCCAAAGTGGGCTTTGGACCGCAATAAACAACCCAGGGAACCATATGAGTCAACCACAATCAAGACGGCAGAACCGGAGACGATGGGAAGACCGCGACGGGCCAAGCCCAGTAGACACTTACGCAGTTTACATAGTAACTGTTGCATTCCCACGAGGATACATATTCCTTGTAGAAATCTAGTCAGGCCAGTGATCCGAAAAACATTCCTAATACACCACAAATATACTGATGTAACATTTTAACCACCTGTGACCTTCAAATAAGTGTAAAAAGATACAACACACTATCTACAGTGGATATGAAACGGCAACGCCCTCTGAGAAAAAGTCCGGTTTTACGATATTTAAAAAAAAATAACAAATAAAAAAAAGTGACCCCAAGATAAAACATTTCATTACTTTTTCCACTTTAATGTGAAAAGAGGCCCGTACAAACAAACGAATCGTTTAGGGGACATAATAAAAGTAAAAAAAAAAAAACCAACTGTTGCATAATACTTTTTTTCTTAACCTTTTGATTGCACTGCAACATTCAATATATTTTCCAACTTACTAAAACACTCATTATTGGCTGGATTGCGCAGACATCTCCTCCGGCCCACCCATCAGTTTTTAGAATTAATTCAGGATCATGGCTGGGTCATTCCTCAACTTTAAACTTATTCTGGTATTGTAATTGCATTCTTTTGTTGATTTTGGTGATTCATAAATTATTTTTGGACTTTTCACCATGTCTTGGTTTTACAAAACTAGATGACCAAGACATTTTCCTGCTTGCTTCTGGAAAACTTGATGAATGTGTTTGCATAATTGCGATGGGCTTATGTTGTGCCATACTTTAGACCAGGGGTCACGCAATAAAGATGCCCCCTCCCAGCAGCAAATTGATTGATTGATTGATTGATAATGATAAATATAATGATATTTATTGGTTTCCTACGCTAGGTATGGGCTGATATTAGCTTCTGGCGGTAACCGTGAGCCAAAATAGCACTGTATCACAGTATTAAAATTACAGTTCTAAAATGACTTTTTACAAAAAATTAAAAATAAATTGGGCAAATCAAAACTGCTTTTTTTTTCTCCATTGAACATAATCTATTACATTTCTAAACAAAATATAGAATATGTGGTACAGAACAAACATGAACCCTGTCACATAAAAAAAAAAAAATCTTAGTAAGTCACAATTTCCCATCACCGGTGAGTTTTTTTAACCAGACCTGTGAGCCACTCATGTTGACATTGGGGCTAACTAGTACCCAGTGGCATTATATTTTTAGGACAATTTACATCAATTAGAGCAAAACACATCAGCTTCCTCAAAAAAAGAAAAGAAAACCTCATTACCGGTGGCAACCAGTATTAGCACTTATTGCAACCTTGACTTTGCCCATGCCTACATTACACAAACCATTGATTATTAATCAGTAGCATACAATCAAAGGTAATTTCAGCAAATGTGTTATTTCAGAAGTGTCTATCAAACTGGTAGCCCTTCACATTAATCAGTACCCAATAAGTACAGTAGCTCTCAGTTTAAAAAAAAAAGGAAAAAAAAGTGGATGACCCACATTTTGGACAATAAGACGCATTAAAATAAGCGATCAGGTGTCGAATGGACATTTTACATTGTACAGTCCCAGTCTACGGCAAGGTCTGTTGTATCACGTAAAACCATGACAACACAGCTGTTTGCCCAAAGGCTACAGAGGTAACAAGGGAAAACACAGATGTAATGTGCCCCCCCCCCCTTCCCCCTCCCACACACACAAGTGCAACAATCTGAAAATAAATGAATGCTTTCTGCCGAGGCATGAAAGTCAGTCATGGTGTATTGTAAAAGTGGATGGATTTATGGCGCAGGAGAAGGAAGTAGTACCAAGCTGTCACTGTGCGCACTCTCCATCCATTATCATGACCACTTACAGCACTGACAGACACACCAGATGCAAGCATACCAAGAAAAAGTTCCCCCTCGTTAACTGATCAAGTGTTCCTTCTTTGAATATAAATTTGGGTCATCATTTTTTGCAGAAAAAGGATTTGTTAGTCCCTACAGGTCCTCATCTTGTCTTCTCATCATTCATTCTAACATTAATGTTTCATCTTAAGAAACGCACGATACGAAGGATACTCAACGCAAATAGATCAAAAATGTGCCCGGCTGCTAAAACACTCCACATCCAGCATGTACAGTATGAATGTTTGTTTTTCACATTGGGGTCCACTGAGTATTAGTGTAAGAACTTAAGCACCACTAAACCATACAGGTTCAAATTTTAATGGCTTCCTGTCTGGTAATCATGTTCACTGCATATTCATGTCGACACCCCCAAATGGCAGACAGAGTTAAAAGTCAGCGATTCTTTTCAAGTAACTGTTTCATGTCAAAATCTGCGTGCTGAATTGGAGCGAGAAGAAAATGCCCGCGCTGTGTTTTTGCTGGTTTGGTTTTACAGCTCAGGAGAAAAAAAAAAAGGAAGAAAAAAAAGAAGTGAAAAATATACTCCACAGCAAGAGAACATCTGTGGTGCTGTATCATTGTCTTTTTATGTTTGCGAGTTTATTTGTGTGCGCGGATGAAAGTTTGCGGTTAAGTGGTAAAGTAAAACGGTGTGACCTTCAAGTGAGACAAACTTGAACGCCACGTGTTGTTTCTGGCAGTCCCCGCAGCCTCGATCCGATAGCAGACGGAGCCAAGCCATTGTTAGTGTGCATGTGTGAGTTTTATTGATCTTCCAGCGTGTTTAGACATCGAAGAGGTTCCACAAAAGGACACACGTGGGATACATCATCGGAAAGATGATGGTTTACATCTGATCCATTTGAGGTGAGCGATACAGGAACGCATATTTTTTTCACATTTATCCGCAACATGTTCATGCAAATTAGCAATCCGTTCAGCACATATTTACCTTGATCCCTGAAAAAAACATTAAAGGGTCTCATCCCCGTTACGACCTCTATAACTCCATTTTATGGTTTTTCCACATGGTCTCTGCAGGGGCTTTATTTTGGACCTATCTATGTTTGTTCTGGGGAGCCCGAAAGCATTGCTGCTTCCACTGCATCCCAAACCGCACCAACCAAGGAACCAGGGATTGAGAATGGTAACCATGGTGGGTCGGGTTCGGATGAGGTTAACTCAACCACCTTATGGTTATCTTTCATCATCTCTGTTGAGAGTCCTTTTTCTTTTTGGATTGGGAAGTACTCGGTTTTACATCATGTATTTGTTAGACCTCCTTTTCAAAAGCACTGTTTAATGTTTTACGCCTTTGTTAAAAATCAAGTTGAGAGCTAGAGCTGTTGTATTGCCGCTACATCAGTGCATCTAAAATAGGGGGTGTGGATGTGCTGTTTTTTTTGTGACGGGGGGTGTCTTAGCCATACTAGAATAACGTGTAATTGTACATCCACTACAGTAGGTGGCAGTAGCAGTTTCATTGTCAGAGTGCGGTGGGCTACTAGTAAAAGTGTATTTACAACAATTTTATAGACCAAATGATACTAAAAACAAAAATGAATAGCACTACGCTACATAGAAAATGCTAATTAGAAGGCAAGATGGCCGTACCTTTCATATGAATAAATGCCAGAACAGATGATCAGCCCATTCATACACAGATACAGATAAGGCATGAGGAAAGGCAAGGCAGCTTTACTCATATAGAACATTCTATACATAAGATTATTCAATGTGTGTCACAAAATTAAACACACAACAAAAACACCCCAGCTGCATTATTGTCAACTGACACTAACAATTGCACATAATCATCAGAATTCTTAATGATCGCTTAATAGTAGGGATGGTTGAGCGAGTGCCAATTTAAGGTACTGATATCAATCAATTCATTTTGGGTTCAGTTAGCCTTTTAATAAGTGAGGAGTGTGGTCTGCTATATTAAATGTGTTATTTCATGTATCGGGTAGAAGATTTCTACAATTATCTGTTATCGTTTATTTAAGTTTGTGGATAGTAACGAGTTACATTTACTTTAGTAACTTTTTGAAAAAAAATGTCCTTCTAAGAGTAGTTTTACCACACAATACTTTTTACTTTTACTTGAGTAGATGTGCGAAGAAGGAACGCTACTCTCACTCCGCTATATTGGGCTACACGAGAGTCGTTACCCGCCGCCCCATTCATACATTAGATTTGCCGTATTTACACGTACGCGCTCTGCTTGTCTGACTGTGTGGGAGCATTTCCGCGGACACAATGCTTAGGCTATACACAGGAAATGCGGCCCTGGTTCCAGACTAGCAGGCACGAGAACCCAATAGACTCACATCATGTTATCAGTTTCATCAGTTTCCTTCTGTAAACATCATTAAGCATATCATTTTTTACATGTATTTAAGGCAAGTTGTATTAGAAGTATCTATCTATCTATCTATCTATAGCGTCACATTTGAATACATGAAAACATCTACCTGGTCCTACATTTGTTGCATGGCTCACAAGGAAGGAATTTGTTTAAAAAGTATAATCATCATTAAACTATCTTCAAACATCTTGTTTCAAAGGGCCTGTGCACTTTTCTTGGGCTGTTTAAATATGTAAGAGGCTTTCTGTCAGGTTACCTGATCTGCAGGTGTATAGTTTCAACAGTGCATGGTCATAATCGCTGCAGGAAGGACACACACGTCTGTATTTTGGCCAAGTTTCCAGAGACGGGCAGCAAACCTTCCTACCTGCGCTCACACTCAATATTTTCTACAATTACACTTATCTGCAGATAAATTGAAAGAGGCCCATGTGGAAGCCGTCCTCAACACTGACTGACAAATCCATCAACTGCTTTAAGAGACGTTGCATTACTTCTTGGATTGCCGCTTCAAGCGTTGCTCCTATGAGCCATTGTACACCAATTACTGTCAGTCACATGAACCACAATTGGCAAAGTCGCTAACACATGCACAGTGCACTGGTGTGGATATGATAGGCTTGGCTAGAGTAACAAAGAAGAAATGTGGAGAGGCGGAGATGAATAAATCGTAGAAGTGGATGAGATGAAGGAGTTGGAAGGAAGAATGGCTGCGCTCGAAATCTGAGTGACGGACAGGCAACGGAGGAATGCAGGGCAATACTTGGCCCCAAATGCCCCAAATAGCTTTACTCATCCTGGGGTTTGCCCACTTATATGCGGAAATCCAAGATTTTCTCAAGCAGGGAAAATGCTACTTCAATAAGTAGGAAAAAAAATCTCTTGAGACCGGACGGAGATGAGAGCCAAGCAATCAGCCCCAAGAGTGGGTGTGTTTTGTATGTTTGTGCTTAACTGTGTGTGCATTTAGTGATACTATCAGATCCAATTATATGTCATGGGAGTCTAAGCTCCCACCATCAGAAGCAATAGAATCAATTGAACATCACTTTCAGCATGAACGCACATAATTAGTCATTATTAGCATGCACACGTCGATTCTAAAGGCCCTATTTTTGTTCCCAGTGCAAGTCTAGCACAAAGACAGTCCTAGGCCCCTGGAGCCATTTCCTGGAAGTCCTCCAGGAACCGGGAAAAGTCCCCAAAATCTACCAGCCCGGCGTAAAAATCTGGCATTTGCCTGCCCTCTATCTCTGGAGCGGTAGGTCGTAAAAAGATGGGGCATACACCGTTGGACAGCTCTCGGTCATGGCAATCGATCCATGCGGGTCTCGAGTTGCTCTGGGCCCGCTATCAATTGGCCAACTCTAATTAAGGGTCTCCGGGGCCGGGGGCCTCTATGGCCCGTTAGGGCTCGTCTTGCTGAGTCCGGGGGATGTGTTTATTTTCCCGGTAGGACTTAGGGTTCCGGAGATACGGGGGGCCGAATTACCAAAAATCTACACGCCGACAATGGTTCCTATCCTGGGTAAAAATAAGGCATTTGCTGGCCCTCTATCTTTGGAGTGGTAGGTCGTGGAGCGACGGGACATACACATTTGAAAACTGAGGCCCCGCGAAGCGCGGCCGAGGACGCTGGAGCAATCCTGGGCATGAAATTGGGGAAACTGTCGGGCCTCTATATCCGGAACACAAGGTCGTGGAGCGACGGGCCACACACCGTTGAAGACAAATCCGGAGATGCCCGTATATCCCCGGCGGGACGTAGGGATGACTTGCTGGAGAATTCGCCCAGGCATCGTGGAGCGTGGTGAGGCTGTGTGGTGCTGGGTCACCGTGGTAGCACAGAGAAGACTAAAAAATGTTGAACTTGGTCAGTCATACTCCATTTTTTTCGTCTAAGAAAAGTGTCATTTTTCTTTTCACCGGCTAGAATGTCTGGTCCTGTATTTAAGCCTATTTTTGAGTAAAATAATGTATTTTTTTCTGAAGGAAGGTGGATCCAAAGGCTAGAGGAGGGAGCGAGGCCCCGCAAAGCGGAACCGAGAGCACCGCTTGGACCCTCGCCGGGTCGCTGGAGCGATCCTGGGGTGCACTGGAGCGTCTCTGCTCCCAGCACGTCGAGGCCCCATGAAGCGGGGCCGAGAACACCGCCTGGAGCATCCCAGGGTTGCTGGAGCATCCTCCGGCCCCCAGCTCGTCGAGGCCCCGTGTTACTTCGAGCGGAGAAGCAGAAGGGCTCCTCCGACAGAAAAAAAGAAAACGTTTTAAGATCGCTCATCAGTTGGTGACCTGTGGTTATGTTGGCTGCTAAATGCTATTTTATGACTGTTCAACAGCTCTAAACAAATGAATTTACTCACCAGAAACTTATGCCAACTTTCTCCCTATTATAAATTGCATACCGCTTGGTCCAACAGACCACAATAATATTGACAATTCGACTTACGAACAGCATTGCGAAACCCATTTATTCAGTTCAGAAGTTGAGGACTACCTGTACTTTTGGAATGTAACTCAAAGTAACCAAATATTTGTGTCAATAACTTCTCTACGACTGAAAAATGCCAGGTAGTGTGGACCGAATATATGAATTCTTAAAATGTGTTGTCACACTATTAACGTGACGTTGAGTATTTAAAGGATGTATTTTCTGTCATATTTTTCATCAGCTCGGGGTGGGTGGGGAGATTGTGTTGGTGGGGTATAAAAGCTCTCACAAAACCACCCCTGAAATCCAAACCACCCACTGAAACCAGTCCCTATAAGTATGATGTATTCACGACAAGAGCCAAAATTCCTTTCGCATGTATGGACAATTAGGCCTAATTTTGGCCCAAATTGCTTCCTGTAATGATGAGTGGACAAAGTTAGCAGACCAGTCTCAACTGGGGAACACAGAGATCTAAAGTATCAGTTCCAAGTCTGGAGAGTGATGGAGAAAAATGTTAAATGCTCCCGGCTTCACATGCACACCATCTCTGTACATGAACATGCCTCCATCGCTCATAGCACAGATAAAATCATTATAGCCATAAAGTTTAGGGACTTCAAAGATGGCCTCTTCTTGTAGCCATTGGACAGCTTTCATGTTTAACAGCATCATTTTGAGAATGTGTGTCCGTCCAAGTATTTCGGTGCACCTGTGCTTACATGTAAACTAACCTCTGTCTGCAGCGTATTGGCACGTTGTTCCTTCGCGGTGAGGGACTCCTTAAGCACCTCGATGTGTTGTTTGCAGTCTGAGTTCTGATTGGTTAATGTTTCCAGTTTGGTCTGCAGGGCCTGCATCTCAGACTCCTTCCTGGTCAGCTCCTGCTTCAGCTGCTCTATCTGGAAATCACACACACAAAAACATTTGGCCAGAGAGTCTTGAGGGGACTGATGCAAATGATAGCATGCAACACGTGCAAAAAGCAACATTGTTTCTCTCAGTCGCACTCAAGCACTCAAAAAATGATCATCAACGAAAATAAATTGTGCATGCTGTTCTCATACAAATAGTAGAAGCCAAAATTGAATACAGGCAACTATAGAAATGAGACACACGTATTCACACACATTAGAATTCTGTCCTGCTGAGTCTGTATAATCACTTTAAATTTGCATCCTTTTCGAGTTCCTTCAAATGGGAACATTCAGAGGGGTTGCAAAACTATGGCAACCAGCAATTAAATGCTTGTTCTTGACATCTAACCAATTCCTGTTGCTGTTGCTGCCACTACGTCATTTAAAGAAATAAACCAAATGACTGTAATAGTTGAAAAAGGATGCTGAACTGCCAGCCTTTGTGTAATGTGTACATTACATCACCTTTGAAATACTGTTCAACCAATGTTGACTTGGTACTTTATGTGCAGCATTGAATAATCACCGCTTTTAAATAAAAGTCAAGGATGAGGAATTGGCCCAAAAAAAACAACAACATTTTGTTTGCAAAAAAAAAATCTTCAAAAGGGGGGTCCAAAAAACAGGGAAAGAAACAAGGGGGGGGGGGGGGGGGAATATGAAAAAAAAACATCGGAAATATGCAAATGTGCGTGTGTCGAACTGCAAAAATGCATTAACTGTATTTTAGCTTTTTTTTTGTCCATTCACCACTAGATGGCAAACGTGTCTTAGGTTTTGTGCCATCCTTGAATGATAATTTTTATGTAAGAGAGCACTTAGCACTATGAAAAAAAAAATCGATGTGGTTATTTTGTTGCAAACCCTTTGTTGTTGGGTATCAAATCTAAAAAAGCAATGATGTCATACAACTGGTTAGGAAGTGTGTGGTCCTGTGCGCCCCATCCCTGAGCTAAGTTATCATGAAGATTCTGTATTGCCATTTTTCTTCTTTCTCACAGTTTTATTAACTTATTATGGCAAAACTTAAGGTCATAATACATGTAGCAATGTTCTGTAGAGTTATGGGCAACTCAATTTGGAGGTTGCGCCACAGGGGAAGGCAAAAGCTAAATAGGAGTGCAAAGTCAAAGAATACCATCTGACTGCTAGCGCCCAAAAATGTACAACGCTGATTGAAGCAGAGATTTCTCTAATTTTGTTCAGCTCATAAAGAAGAAATTTAGACTAGACCAGTGCTTGCTTGCAAATATTTGTCACGTAGAGAAAGAGCCAGCGGGGAAAAAGACAGAAGGTAAAGGTGGGATAACTCAGTTGGCATGATATTAGTAAGTGCAGGGTTAACAATTATGTTGCGGTGGGGCATGAACTAATGTGAGAAGTACTTCTGCTTGTTCTGTGATCCAGGGATGCTGAGTGGGGAGTACGAAGGTGGAAGCTGGCCGGTTTGAGGAGACAAATGTTGACAAGGATTGCTCCTACAGAGACAAACACATAATAAGAAAGCTTGCAACCAAACGAGATCTCGCCGTTAGGTTCTCCAAGTTTTCCACTTTATCCAGAGCAAAGAAGAATTACAACACAGTACCACCACAGCCATGTCAATGATACACACAGGACACAGGATGCACGTAACAGTTTTGGTTGCTGCTCCTTTGTTTTCAGTCAGTCAGTAGTGGTTCCTCCTGGCATTTGGGAAATGGAGCTTTCAGGTATCAGTTATGTATCCGCATTTGTTGTTTTGCACAGGCAGCATGTTTACCAGTTGCAACAACCCAGTTTTTGTTGAGCGGAGAATGCAACCTGCATAGGAACTACGACCATCAAAAGTTTCACCTTCCAGCTCCCGTCGACAGGACAATTCAACCAATCTTTCTGTAAGTGTGTTACTTTCCAAAGAACAAACTATCAGCTGTTAGAAAAATACAGTTGCTTGTCGAGTTTCAAACTCAGCTTGTAGCAAACGTGAGTGATGTCATGTCAGGGAAAGGAATAGAATTTGCACTTTTGTGTGCGTAACAGAAGTTGTTAGGAACAACTTATCACGCCAAACACATTAGCATGCATTGGAGCCATGCACATTCGAACACAGTTACTACAAAACGTTTTTGTTCTAGCATGCAACACTCCGAACATGCAGGAGTCGTCTAAGACATTCTACCTTGGACTTCATGAATTTGGAATGGCTCTTGTAGACCTCCACCTGTTTGAACTCATCCTGCCTGTCGTCAGGATGTAGCAGGCCGCTGGTCTTTAACATCTGGACCTCATCTTCTAAGTCTCTGATGTTCCTCTCCAATGAAGAGATCTTGGTGTCCTGCACCAGCAACAGCAGGCGGTGTGAACTTGCGTAAGAGATTGTCTGTCTTACATGCCAGCAATTAAACAACCATCTTTCTTTCGAGTCATCCATTTGTTCAGCCACACACTCATGCATAAAACCATAGGGAGGTGGTGTAAAACCCTCTTGATCTTGATGTGTAACCGAGGGGGACTTTATTTCAAGGAAGCCATAGAAAGGATACAACTCTTTCTACCTACATTTTATTTATTACGGAGAGGGCAACATAAAAAGCTAGGCTAATACTAAGGATCATAAAACAAACCCTAGATTTATAGGCCCTATACACTGACGTGTGACTAAGGGACAGGAAAGGTCAAGGCTGGCAACCAAGTACAGCCAAGGGAATGGAAAGTTCTGCCATGGGCAGGTCCTGAGATTGTTTAGCCGCATGTGTTCATACATACGTTGAATGCTAAACCTTGGACGAGAAGAGGACGGGAATTGAATAAATGGAAGCAGATTGCATGATGCCATCAGCACACGCCACAGGCAACATTAAAGCATCTGACCTCCATTACTATCTCTGACATCAGCCCTGACCAGAACATGGTGCTGCAAATACCCTCCAAGAAGGACACAGAGACCATGCACATTTCCACACACTTCAACTCTTCAGATATGACATTGATCAAAAGTAATATTAATATAACATCTGTGTGGTCATGGACTGTTGACAGAATGGAGACTATAGTCCAGTGGTTCTTAACTTGGGTTTTATCGACCCCCAGGGGTTCGGTGAGTCAGTCTTAGGGGTTCGGTGGAGGTCAAGGCACACATGAGTCACATGATTCGTGATGACACACACCGCTTGGCTATCATTGACTTTGGTGAGCTCAGTAATGGACGTGTGACTGTTGTGATGGTACGATTTTTTAAATATTGTAATCCGTTCCTACACACTATGTTGAGCAAAAAAAAAAGAAAAAGGTCAGACAAATATGTGCAATAATAGGAATTGACATGTATAACGGAACGTATGGTGTTCCACAGGGTTAAATTCTGGGGCCTCTGCTGTTTTGACTGTTATGTTGCCCCTGGGTTTCATCTTAAGAAAATAGCAGTGGTTGTTTTAAAGTGCTCTATGAATAGAGTAGAGTTGAGTGATGGGTGTCAGCATCCTAACTGCATGATTTAAAATGCCAAGTTAAGCAATTCTAGTTCAGCACAACTAGCTATCTAGCAAAACTATCAATACATTTTAATGAATTAGGGGTCCGGTGAATGTGCATAGGAAACTGGTGGGCTTCAGTACTTCCAACAAGGTTAAGAACCACTGCTATAGTCTCTGTAAGATATTTTAGGTTACCTGTTGTATTTCTGCAAGGGAAAATGCACACTAAGGAAGAAAGGCAAGTCAAATACAGAGCCTCGTGTTCAGTACCAGCTGGGCCCTAAACTGACGCAGTATGAACTGTATGAAGGCACAACATTCCAACCTCAGAAGACTTAAGCTCAAGATGAAAACAGAAAGATCAAGAAATGAGCACTCATCACCGTACCTGCCAGATAACGTCAGGATCAAAACAGAAAGGAGGTGTGCTGTTCTGTAATCACATAGGGAAAATTCTCAGTGCACATTACTGACTAATTACAGATGGCAACACTGGACAGCGTTATTCAGCAACTTCGTCACTGTAGCCCGGGATGAACATCATACTGTATATGTTTGACAGCGTTTGCTTCACCTCCAATTCATTCATTCAAAATGTAAATGCACTTTATGCATGCCAAACGTGCATATGTGCAGTTTGTTCAAAGGCAGACATATCATGAGTACGCGTAAAAGGTTGCTAGTGTGGTTTTGGGGCCACATTTGTGTATGCGAGTTGAAATATTTCAGGGGTGTGGGGGGCTAAAAAGTTGTTGGCTGGGCGTGTGGTTGTGCACACCTCCGCATATGCGACGACTGCAACCTTTTCACAGCTTGAATGACTTCAAAGGTTTGAGCTGTGAGTGAAAGTTTCCATATGTGGCGTTTGAAACGGGGAGATAATAGATTGGGATTTTTATTTCGTTTTGACTTTTGTTTTTCAAGTCAGTTAGTTTTAATTAGTTTAATTAATTTTAGAGCAATTTTGTTAGTTTTTATTTTTCCGAAAATGCTTAGTTTTAGTTTTGTTTTTATTAGTTCTAGTATTAGTTTTTGTTGTGTGTTTTTTTTTTTTTTAAATATGGAGTTGTTTGTCAAGTGCAAGATTTAAAAAAGGTCACCAAGTATTGTGTAATAAAGTACAATAAACTACAAATCTCAAACGACTGTTTGACCTTCCATCTTCTGGACAGTCGTACAGTAATGCCAAAATAAATACATTTAAAATTAGCCCCAATAGCTCATGTATGATGTTAATCGCCAGTCATAAACAAAGGAATTTTTGCCAGTTAGTTTTAGTCATTTTTATAAATGTAAGATGTAGTTTGTTAGTTTTTTTCTTTTTAAGTGTACAGTTTGATTTGTATTTTCTTTGTTATCGACATTTTTTCTATTTTTGTTTTAGTTTTTTCTTGTGTGTGTGTTTTTTTTTTTTGTTAACTTAATCACTTTGGTGCACAACTCTATTTGGGCAAGTAATAAACTTGGCCATTAATATTAGGACTTTCATCACTACTACTGGAGCAGGGACAATAACGTTTTTTTTCTCCGTCTGCGTTTGCTCAAATTACAGCAGAGCTCATCAATAATTGCAGTTGTTGTCATAGGTGATGTCCAAACCTTGTCTGTGTGTTGCTGAATAAAAAAACAGCAGCACAACAAGTTTTCATTTCAGGACATTATATTTAGTTTACGCATAAATCGGAAGGATCACAGTGGCAATTTTTCACTTGAGGAAGTCCTACCTTCATATCAATGACAGTCTGCAAAGCTCTGGACTTAGCTGGGTCTGCCTGCTGGTTGCGCCGATGGAGCTCTTGAGGAGGAACCCGATAGAAATATGCTTGGCGGCTCATCATCTTTAGTGCTCCTGAATGCCTACAGTTCCACGCAATTAATATGACGCGTTTAAACGTCTGCCATGAAAGTAAATAACAATTTTGTTATTCAAGCAACTTCCTGGTTTGGTCCTTCTCCTAAGATATATTTTGTCTCAATTAGCAGGTGCTCTTACCTCTTTATGTCGACCAATCAATCAGTCTCAGCCCTTCCGCAGATTGGAGACATGTTCATATGATCTACTGTATGTAAGGCTACTCCACCTACAAATATTCTCACCCGTTCTTTTTCTGATACTTCACTCAGTCAGTTCTCAGTCTTTCCTCAACATGTCTGGCATGTTCACGCTGCAGCAACGCTGTCTGCCTGCGCATGTGCTCAGCGTCTTCCATTAATAATTAATCATAGCTTTTACTCATAACTACCGCTATACAAGCATATAGTAAGCTACTAAATTAAGGGGAAAGAGTTAGAACATTTAGGAGGTCTCACTCTAAATGATTTTCGATCATGAAAGCATACATTTGCCTCGAATTGTTATTTTCGAGGTGAAGGGCAAAGATAAATGTCTTAGGCTAGGCGTTTCAACTAACTAACTAACTAACTAACAGCTAACTGGCATCCAGTCAGTTAGCTAGACAGTAGCAACTTGGGTTTAATATTAACACATTAACATGCCAGAAGTGAGCTCCAATTCAAAAGGGACAGTGGCACTGTCTGACCACCTGTAACGTTCCCTATCTAAAAAAATAAAAATAAAAAATGTCAGCTAACACCTACCTAACAACATCAACAGTGCCCTGTGGTTAAATGCAGCAGAAATGAGGCCTGGAAATGTTGCCATATATCCTTATTTAAGTAAGTTAGGGTACTCACTCAAACTACTTCAGCACATAAGTGAGCAGAAATGTGAGGTATCGGGTGGATCAAACAATTTTTGAGGCAAAAGGTGGGCACTGTATTTTTCTTGATAAAATATGACATTTCTACAGAGTACTTTATGATACTATGATTTTAACGCTTCTCAAGCTTGTTAAAAATAAGGACATAAATAATCAAATTTTGGGAGTGTTTTACTTTAGAAGTGTTTCAGCCCCCCCGCCCCCCCCCCACCAAAAAAAAAATGGTCTAGACACGCTAATGAGTAGGACGCGACTGCACAGCTGCACGTAACAAGCTTTATCGTCTAAACACCTTTTCCAAAAACACGAAAAATAATCTATCACAGTTGCAAAGGGTAATCAATCCTCAGAAGACTAAACGCCGTCCTTGCAAACAATGAAAGGATGCGTTCAAAATTACATCTGGCAGATTTCTGACACAAAACATGAACCAATACTGCATTTCACCCCAATTACATCAAGCATCTGGGATTCGAAATCAACAAGATTCTGGCTCAGACATGAAAGTCCGCGAAAGATTGAGAATGTCAAACTGATGTTTAATCTAATTTGATATCAGAAAATAATCAAGGGGAATTCATACATGACTGATTGCTGAACTTTGAAGTTGTGACAGGTTGGGATCATGCACGTATCAGACCTTTCACACCAACTTTGTCAGCCTTATTATTAACATGATGTCATTCAAAGCCAAAACTCAAAATCTTTAGTTCTTGTTTAAACATACAGAAACATTCCTTGACAGTTGAAAAAAAAAGAATGAGTTGCGATCTGGTGAAGTGGTAAAGGGAAACCCCCTACATACAGTACTGTGGTAAACTGCTGGAAACTGGAATCTTGTGAAGTTCGTCCAATGAAATCAGAGGAGACGAGCCTGATCCTCTAGTCCTTATTCACTTGTGTATTAGCAGGGATTACTCCTCTAAGAGCATGTCTGTGTGCTGCCCACTGACCATGTGTGCACTATTGTGTCACTGTGTGTTCAACTCAACTGCGAGAATCACTGTGACCCTCAAACATTGTCCAAGTGAACTTATCACTGACTATTTTTACAGTCTCCCAGCGGTGCGTTTGAGTTATTCAAGAGGAGCATGTCATCAAACATCGTCAACTCTGCTCCACGCGTCAGAAAGGCTAACATATGGAATGAATAGGATCAAAAAGGTAACACAATAGCAATAAATGCTGGCATCCTGACAGACGGATACGGTCGAAAAGTTCAATTCTAGCCTGAAGGCAATGGTGTCATAGACACCACGCAGAACACGCAAGGAGCTACGTATGTATACAGATCCATCAGTCACATTCCCATCCCTTCTCCATCAGTGAGAGGAAAGGGGGAGAGAAAACGCTAAGACGTTTGGCTTGCCACAAATGTGTCTGGCGATCAGCTCAAAGGATTTAGATATTTTTCAAAAAGTCACCCAAAAAAATGACAAGGACTCAGTGAATAGCGAGTTGGTGTGTTTTTTAGGTTATCAAGGGTGTAATTTTGTCTCGATAAAACTTTTCTGCTTAAACATTCTGGGAGATCAACAGAGCATGGCGAGCATGCGGTTCCCCAGGCTGCGGTGGGCAAAGGGGAGTTCTGGGGCTTGATTTGTGATGGTAGATGGAAATGTCTTCAAAATGGGAATCTTGAGGGGCTTCTCATATTTAGCGGCTGCCAGGAAAGAGAACCAAATAGCCAGCGTCTACATTGAACGTGATTGGGCTGAGTGACATAAAAAAAAATAAATAAAAAAAAAACATTCTGGCAAAGAAAACAAAATATTGCTACTTAAAACGACATTTAGAGAACACTGCACAAGTATAAAAAGAAAGAAAGAAAGAAAGATACGTATTTTTTTAAATCTCTTATGGATCATGTCAACTGCACTTCTGCGTGAAATAAAATCGATCTCCGAGTGGAAATAGGAGTGTGTGCATGTGTGCAAAAACCTTTGCAACAGATCAAGGCTGCACAGAAACGAAGCAATGGCGTTCCTGTTATTATTGAGTCTACTGAGACCTGGTGGCTGGGGAGAGTGGATTACAATGTGTGCGTGTTTGTGTGCGTGTAGCTGTGTGTGTGTGTGTGTGTGTGTGTGTGTGCACACACAGAGAGCGAGAGAGATTGCAGTAAATCCTAATAGAACACTGCCCCTCGGTGGCTGTTGCTAGTACTGCAACAAATCTATCTTTGTTTATATCTTTGTACCATATTACATCAGTGGTATCCAGACAGCTTCCATTTTTAAGCAGCCCACGACATATACTAAAATGTATATGTGCTGCTAATAAATTGGTTTTATATAGCTTATATAATGCACATGTCAATATACATAATACATATACAAATGAACTATGTTCGCAACTCTGTGGTGAATAAAGTTGATTAATTTTTACAAGCAAATTATTTCCTCCACTTTCTGATTTGTGTCAAGATCCAAATGGTGAACAGATCACATGAATGGTTGCCAAGTAGCTTTTTTTGAAATGGTTATCTTAACGACAGATTATTAATCAAATTTGAGGTGAACCTGATGATGCGTTGTTTCCTTCAAATAAACTCATTGAGTGAAGTTCTGTCAGTGTGCGGGGGATTCTTTTTTCTGGTTGACAGATTATTAATGTTTTGGTTCTGAATGTAGAGATGGGATTCCGCTGTTCAGTGCAGGGGTTGATATTTTCGGGTGTGCTCCAGGGTCTCGACCACCCCAAAATCTTGTATATTCCTAAACAATTTTCCTTAAGGAAAGCTATTCCGGTAGAAGTTAAAATATAAAAAATAAAAGACTGTAATGTATAAACAATATGCAATCGATTGGGTGACTAATTATGGTGTGCTTGATAAATAAAAGTTTTTAAAAAAAAAAAGTGGCCCTTGCATCCCTCAGAGGATAAAGTTTGGACACCCCTGTTCTACATCATCTCTATTATATTTTCATCAGCGGAGTCGAAATACCAAATGATGTTGAGGTCAAACAGTCCATATGTAGATTTTCAGTTTCACAAACAAAAAAAAATACAAGTTATGTTTGGGTTTGTGCATTTGAGAACGTCTGACAGCTGCCAAATGTGAAGACAAAATGGGAGCCAAAGAGCGCCATTACACACAGCATCCCCTGAGAGCAGGCATCAGCAGGTGAATGATGGCCTGCACTCTTTATCCACACAAGCCCCTCATGAGCATACCATCCAGACATAAACACAGACTGATGGTTCGAGGGACTTGACATCTGGTGAAGATCTCCAAGACCTGAATGCTCTCAAGTCTCTGTAATGGAATTACAATGCAGATTAGCATTTTCTGTGCATCTTTTACCAGCAAATTACTTTTAAATTCCCCCTAAAACTACCAGCCACCTAAAACGATGTGTGGGCAAATTAGAAAGTGAAGAAAAAAAGTGAGGTCAATGCAAATTAACAAAAAAAAATAAAAAATCGAGTTGCATTCCAACAATAGCAACAAGAAAGCATCACCCGTAGAAACGAAAGCCTACACATGTTAAGCATTTCGTATCTTAGCTGAAGCTAGATGAGCAGGGTCATTTCAGAAGAGCATAATGGGCACGGTAATGGAAGGCAGTTGTGCTGACTTCCTCTGGAGCTAATCAAAATATTTGGGAGCAGCGCAGCACTACCGTAACGGCCTTCAAAGTCCAAGTGTGAGGCCAAATTACCACTCTGACAAGTCAACATCGGCAAGAGGCCTTGACAGGAAAAGGGTTACCTCACAGTTAAACGCGTGCAAAGGAATCTTTTGATTAATTAGCGGTTAACCCAGACATTTGACATTGGGAATATTTCACCAACCACAAACTGATCAAAGTGCTAACAAGCTGACAGAATTTGCACCCTTTTTTTATTTAGATTACACTGTGCTTGAAAGTAGTTTGGGTGAATTAAGTGCAGAAATTAATTTATGAAATAACTCGTGACACCAATCATTTCCTCCATCTTGTAGTTTGAGATAACACTATCTAATTTCTTGCAGAATGCATATTGTTGCTTTAATTATAGGCGTAAAGTTTTTTAGAGAAGAACCCACGACCATTTCATTACTCGGGGCTCTATTTTCATGTCTGGATCAAATCGAGTGCAAAGTGCATTCTAACTGTTTTCTTTCTTTCACAGCCGACTTACTTCCTAACCATTGAAAGTGGCTCCCCTCATTCCCTTTAAATTGTTTATATTTCGGAAAGAAAAATTGACTCGCTGCAGTCCATGCAGAAGATCAAATGTTTACAAGAAATTGCAAGGGATATATATATATATATATATATATATATATATATATATATATATATATATATACATATATATATATATATATATACACATATATATATATATATATATATATATATATATATATATATATATATATATATATATATATATATACACATATATATATATATATATATATATATATATATATATACATATATATATATATATATATATATATATATATATATATATATACACATATATATATATATATATATATATATATATATATATACACATATATATATATATATATATATATATATATATATATACACATATATATATATATATATATATATATATATATATATATATATATATATATATATATATATACACATATATATATATATATATATATATATATATATACATATATACTTTTTTTTCCTTTTTTTTTTTTAAATATATATATATATATATTTATAGATATATATTTATATATATATAAATATATATCTATAAATATATATATATATATATAAATATATATATTTAAATATATATATATATATAAATATATAAAATATACATATATATATATAAATAAATATATAAAATATATATTAAAAAAATATATACATAAATATATTTAAAATATATATATATATTATTTTTATTGTATTTTTTTATTTAGGGGGGGGGGGGTCATATTGGCCAGCCCTACAACAATCCTTTCAATCTGTACATGATTCCCTCCACTCAGCAGCGTGAAAAAAAGAAAAGGAATCATGTCGGAAAGAGCCAGCCCTAAAACTCGGATTGAATCGGATGTAAAAAAGAAATCTTGATCGGGATATCGCTACTCTCACGTCCTTACAGCACATGTGCCACAACTTAGACCTGCTTGCACGTGGTCTAAAATCTAGTCTATTTTTTATTGCCAAATTGCCAGGCGCACTGGGGGCATTTAAAAGAAAACAACCTCAGACTAGCGTGGCGCGGCACGGATCTGCCCGCCAAATTTGCCAAACACGCTAAAATCAAAGAAAATCAAGACGTGTCCGTTTTTAAGCCCGTGCGCTCTCTACGCAAATAGAGCCTACATCAATCAATGGTCCAAGTCCAACTAACACATACAACTATACACATACAGTAACTACACGATGTCACACTAAAAAATGAACTAGGCAAGCAAACCATTTGTTGTATAAAACACACACAAACCACCACATCCTATGAAAATGACAATGCTGCACCTCAAAGCACACACACGACAACCTTCCAAGCAGTTAAAAATAGAATACGATCCCGTGTGCATGTGCTCGCGTGCACGTGTGAACAAGTACTCACCTATTACACACACATGCACGGGAAACACTGCATTCAAAGGCATCGCAATTGCCAGGCCAGCAAGGACGGATATTCCATGCCCGAGTCCAGAAGGGGCGTGGCCTTGGTAGAAACGCTAAGCCGTCTGTGTCCAGATGTGCGGCCATGTTCACAATCAGTGACACACACAATCGCTTGCTGCAGCAGATATAGCGGGAGACGCAGACACAAGGGCAAAAACTAAATCAACGTGGACCAAACAAAAGTGGGAGTATGCGCGCGCACACACACACACACACACACACACACACACAGGTAGGGAAATTAAGAGCTAAGAAGATTTTGGAGTTAAAAATAACCAAAGGAGGAGGCAGAAGGCTAAAGCAGCGTGCTGCCAATCCACCTGGTCTGCTCGGATAATAACGTAAAGACCCCGTGCAACACCACATTTACATTTCTCAATCAATGGATGCAGCTCTTTAAACAGGGCAAGACGTGACTCGCATGAAACCAAATAGTTACAACTACCACATGAGCATATGCAGCTCCAAGAACATATTGTTACACGCACACACATACAGTACATACCACCAGTCTGAGCACAGATTTGTTCATCTGGCCCTGGTGGTGGGATTTCTGTGCCCATTAAATGAGATTATAAAAGTGCACTCAACACAAGTATGAGTACGACTATAGACGTCAAAAATGCATGTGAACTATTTCTATTAGTTAAAAAAAAAAAAAAATTTTTTTACGAAAACCTAGAATTTTTTGTTGTACATTTATAACAGATATAAAATTATCATGCGATTAATTACGATTAAACAACCCTTATTTAAAAAAAAAAGTATTAGGCCCGTCAGGCGATTAAAATATTTAATTGTAATTATCACATGACTTCACTAGTTAACTAACAATTAATCACAAATGTTATATCTGTTCTAAATTTACAATAATTATTTTTTTCTAGGTTTTCATACTCTTGTTAGCAAAAGTGGAAAAAAAATGTTAAACTAATAGAAATAGTTTAAATGAATTTTTTACATCTATAGTCTGTGGCAGTGAATGAGTTAAAGTGGAAGTCAACCTTAAACATTTCTTGACAATAATATGTTATATGTGACCTCACTAGTCTAAACATGACATTCTGATTAATATTATATTTGTGGAATATGAGTTATGAAGCCAAATCCAGCCATTTTTATCCATCTCTGGGGGCGGCCATTTTGCCACTTGCTGTCGACTGACGATGACATCACAGTTGCTCAGGGCTCAGTCAACGACCAATCACAGCTCACCTGTTTTCTGAAGCTGAGCTGTGATTGGTTGTTACCTGAGATGTGAGCAACATTGATGTCATCTTTAGTGGACAGCAAGCGGCAAAATGGCCGCCCCCTGAGATGGATAATAATGAATATTTGACATATTATTGTCAAGAATTTTATGGAGGGTTGACTTCCTCTTTAAGCATGCATGTCATACAGGTAGTTCCACCAAGGCAGGGCTGGGCAATAAATCAAATTAATTCGATTGATCGTCATTTTGAAAATCTAGTCATTGAAAATTTGCTAAATCGTGAAATCAAATTTTGTCTTCTGGATTATTAAAATATGCTGTTCTTATGTTCTGTTACATCCAGATGTTGGTGTGAGTTGTAATTTTCCCAAAAAAGGCAGAATGCTGGATGGGTGATTTACAAGACATATTTACAACTACTTAATTGTGGCAATTAAGAACAAACTGTGAATGTTAAATTGATGTTAAAACTAGAATCAGTATACATAATTGTTGTCTAAACATTTTGCAGTTATTATTTTTGAATAACACCTTTAAATAAACGTCTGTTCGGTTTATTAGATAAAAATCGTAATGTCCTGAATGACTAGAAAAAAAAATATTTTTTATTTTTTTGCCCATATATACTATAGTGATGATTTAGGAGAACGATAGTAGTAGCTAGACTTTTGACCCGATCAGGATTTTTGGAGCCAAGCATCAATCAGCGAGAATTTAAGAAATATATATCCCCGCTCAAAGGTCAAAGTGATTTATCTTGGCCTCATTTTTTACTTGCGTAAATCACAAAACCTGGCATTTAAGCAGGGGTGTGTAGACTTTTTCAACTCTATAGCTCAAATTACATGGTCTTGTTGGTTTGAATTATGATGCTATAGAGGCAATCATATGGCGATAGATAATGTTCCTGGGTTAAAGCCATTCTCTAATAACTCTTGCTCCCAAAAACATATAAATACGTTATTTTTTAAATGTTTTAAGGGGCCCAAAGATGTGTTTATACATTTTTTATGTGTGTGTTTTTTTAATGCTAGAGCATATAGAAGGCTTTGATGCAGCCTCTCAACTGCAAAGAATGGTTGAAGAAATTGTAGTTACAACACAAACAGCCAGCAGGTGGCAGCAGAGCAAAATATGTCAACCAGGGCCAAGTTGAAAAAAAACTCAATTACTCACAATTCTGAATAGATTTGTGAATAATGATGAAACTTAGCTATATTCTAATGCTAATTTGTGCAAAACAGAAACAGATAGAAGTTTTTTTTCCTGATGAAAGAATCTTTCTTTTGGTAGGTCCCATATTTTTATAGCAATAGAACACAATATTCTGTGGGCCTCGCAAAATTGGTCAAAATCCAGGAAAACAGCTGGGAGTGAAGGGGATTGCTTCAGTGAAAATATCTGGGAGTGAATGAGTTCAACCGGATTCTTTGGCAAGTCCTAATTTACACAACTTTTCACACAAATTTAAAACATGCACCAAGCAAAGCTCACCTCTCTTACGTGCATGTTTTCCAGTTGAGCTTCAGCCTCCTGTGCAGCCACAGCCAAGATGCCCGTTCTCTGCCTGCGGCCCCACTGCCCGTGAATTTGACCTTGACCCTGAAGCATCTCCAGGAGCCTCTGGATGCTCTCGTCTCTGGCGCCCAGTGTCTGCTTTTGAGAGTCGATTCTCACCTCCATCTCTTCCATTGTTTTCCTCAGCAGGAACAGCTCCTTGGCCTGACGCTCGTGCTCCGACTGCAGGTGGACGAAATTCTCATGCGACGGGTCCGGAGGTGGCGACGGGTACCCCTCGCAACCCGGCACCTGGCAAGGGCTGCAACGCCGGACCAAACTGGGGCTGGGGGCCGCTGCTTGAGTTGGGCTGTGCTTTGGCCCGGGATGAAGGGTGCCGGCCGGGCTGACTCTCTGCGCGGCTATGGGACTGGTAGAGCCATAGCCTGAGCTGTGAATGATGACGTCCACTTCCTGCTGCCTTGGATTGTACGTGTTGGATGGACTCGCTCTCGGGCTGTTCTTTGGTGCAGGACTGTGGAGGTTGCTGGGACTTTCTCGGGGAGTGTGGCCAGGACTGAGGCCTCCTCTGTGGTCCTGCTCCATGCGGAGGTCACGGCAGGAAGCGGAGGTGCCTTGCTGATGGGGTTGCTGCAGGCGGCTGTTCATCTCCCTGTGGGCCCTCAGCTCCTCCTGGAGCTCCTGAACTGTCAGAGGAAGCTGGTTGGAAAAAGTGGAGAAGGTAAACAAAACGGACATTCTTCATTCAGTCATTCTTGTGTTATGTTCAAGTGTTTGACACATGCAGGGAGTTAAAAGCCACTCGTCCTCAAGGGGGCGGCATTTAACTACACACTGGTCAACACACATTTAGGTGGCAAGCAAGTTTTTAGGGCATTTTGATGTCACTGAATCAGAATTTTGTATTCTTTTTTCCTCCCGAATGAGGTCTAATTTCTTACAAACCGTTTACAATAAGCTAGTGTTAATTTTATCAGACATTCTTAAATTTAGTCTCAGGCTTAGTACAGTTGCAATCATGCTTGTTAGATTTTATTATTATTAATCAACTGTTTTTATTTAGTCAACTTTTAGTCGACTATAAATCTAGCATTTTAGTCTTTATTTTAGTCCAAGAAAATGTAATTTTATTCGTCTAGTTTTAGTCAACAAAAACAATTTAGTCTAGTCTTAGTCAGGGCAATCCTTATATATATTTTTTTTTTCCTCAGCAGATAATGTTGAATATTTACGATCTAAAACTATTCCACATACATTTTTCTCTCATCTTTTCAATGAAAAACAACTTCACACACAATTACAGTAGCTACTATGGCTCCATGCCACGAGCTAGTAAGTTAGCCAGCATTACATTTCGTACACTGTCAGGGCACATTAATCAATCTCAAAAACTAGAGGAAAATACCCAGAAACCATCAAAAGGATACCTGATACCTGGTAAAAAGTTGATATTTTGTCCAGAATTTATTTAATAACTTCATTATTTTTCACGACAATTAATAGCTTTAAAAACAAATGTTGCCACTGAGCCATGATTGGTCATTACCTGTTTTCTCAGTCGTCAGAAAGTGGCCAAATTTGTATTTAAAGGTATTAATTGTACATGAAATATAATAAACTTAATATCTTTTACCTCTGAAAATGGCTCAATGAGTCGAATATCCCTTTAACATATCTTTGGCACCCCAAAAAAATAAAAAGGAAAGTAAATGTAAGGTGCAAGATTAATACTTGTATTGGGAAATAAAACTTATTTACAGCTATAAAATAATAATAATAATAATAATAATAATAATAATAATAAATTAAAAAGGACCACGCGTGTTCTAAAAGTAGCTAAAAGTGATGGAGTATTGTTATTTCCTAGGAATGCTGTAGAAGTTATCATTAAAAATGTAAACACTAAAAAAAATTAATTTATAGAAATAAAGTGTTGCATACTGACAGCCATCCATTTCTTTCTTGTAAATAATTATTGATAACTACCATGAGAAATCATGCACATGCTCAATGTCAATTCTCATAGATGCATCGCATTCATCATTAATATATAATTCAAAGAAATGTGATCAAATATCAGAAGCGCGTTTCAACACGGTCGCCCTTCGCATTCATCAGTAGCCAAGAAGTCGCTGACGGTGTCAAAAAGGTTGATGACCCCTGTTGACAGATTTATGAAAAACCGTATGATATTCCTACAAACACTCATTTTTCTGCTTTCGTATCCAAAAGGTCGGTCGGGGGCACCGAGGACACAGTTGAGTTGAAGGGAGGCGTGGGTGACATCCCTTCCTCCCTCCCTCCCCAAGATGCTAGAACTGAATACTAAGTCAGAGCGTGTGGACAATCCTACAAACACACACACACACACACACGCACACACTCAATATGTACACACATATACAAGCAGATGGTTAGGTGGGAGTGCGTTTGGCACTGCTGAGGGAGAAAGTGACATTCCTTATGCAAATCAAACCGCTCTGATGTTGACAACTTTGCAAGGTAACTCAAAGGATAAAATATACGCAACGTGAATCATCCACACTGGAATAATGACTATGGGGTTATAGTTTATTAGTATTTTCTTTTTCTCTGTAGTATACAGTATGAAATGTACCAAAAATATGGAAAGTTTAAACATTTGAGGAAAACTATATAAAATGTATTTATTTACTAAAATGTCGATATACGACAAAATGTTGGTGTTGAGGCGCGATTTTGAATCTTCATTTCAGACTTTTGTGGTACTCCAGAAAAGTGTTTAAAAAAATTCAGGACTAGAGTCTTAATTGGCAGATTTCTTTTCATTAATTTTTTTATGGAAAACACACAAGAATTATAGAAAAAAAATGATTACTAGCGGCATTCCATTATAAAATATTCTTAATTTCTCATAAAATAGTCAGAGGGACAACCAGGAGAGAATTGTAAAGTTATATAAATATTAAAGAACAAATTAGTGTAACACAGTTTTGAATTATATATATTTTTTCAATTTAATCAGCCAATTTATCGGTCATTTGATTGATTGATTTATTTCTAAGTGATGAAGATGGTTAAGTAAATTTATCAGAGTGAAAATATTATTCAGGAAATGTAGTAGAGAAAAAAAAGTGAAATTTACTAGAAATATAAAAGTAAAGTTATACTAGTTTTGGGTTTTTCATTATTATTTTTTATTTTGTTGTGACTTGTATAATTCTGTTAGTTTTGATTAGTTTTTAAAGCAGGTGAATTTGTTTTTAATATTTTTTTAATGCTTCATTTTAGTTCAGTTTTTATTAGTTGTAGTATTAGTTTTTTTTAAATACTGTAAACAGAGAATTTGTTAAATGCAAGACTAAAAAAAAGAATAATAATAATTTAAAACAAGAACCCATTATTCAGGAAATGTAGTAGAGAAAAAAAAAAGGAAATTTACCAGAAATATAAAAGTAAAGTTATACTAGTTTGGGGTTTTTCATTATCATTATTTTTATTTTGTTGTGACTTGTATAATTCTGTTTGTTTTGGTTAGTTTTTAAAGCAGGTTAATTCGTTTTTAATATTTTTTTAATGCTTCATTTTAGTTCAGTTTTTATTAGTTGTAGTATTAGTTATTTTTTAAATACTGTAAACAGAGAATTTGTTGAATGCAAGATTTAAAATATATATATATTTTTTTTTAAAAGAACCCAGAAAGCAATTATAATTAGTTTTAGTTAATTTTATAAATGTAAGATGAAGTTTGTTTTTGTTTCATTAGATCACTTTTGTTTTTATTTTTGCTTCATTCATCATTTTTCAATTTCAGTTATTTCGTTTTTGTTAACTGTAACACCCTTGTATGTGAAAATTCCACTCATGTTTAAGTTTTTTTTTTTGTTTGTTTTTTTGTTTTGTTTTTTGCCTTGAGGAATAGTTGCTAAGCTGTGTACGAGTCTGGCAAACACTAAGAAGTCACGTTCCCATGGAAACTCGATGCTCGGAGCCTTGAAAGCATCTTACCAAGGGGACTGGAAAGTATCTGTTCTTTGAAACCTTAACAGCGGGTACACAGAAGTTTTGAGAAGAGGTGTGATGTCTACGGGACACATGAATACAAAATAAGACGGATTTACTTGCGTGACCGTGACTCACTGTCGACTCGTTTGGTGCAGTAACATTTCCGTGGATCATTCAGCATTATTTACAGTCAATGATTATATCCCAAAAAACATGAAAAAAAAATTAAGACTTACCTGAATGTTATCTTGATCTGCTCTGTAATAGTCCTTCGATGTAGAGGTCCTCGGTCCATCCTCCCGCCTGACGCTTTTGTCTCTCTTGACGTCCGGACTCCAGAAGTTGACATTGTTGATACTGTGGCCCATCCTTCCATTCTTGCTTCCATCCAATTCTCTTCTCAGGCTGTCATTTTCCCTCCGAAGCTCTCTCAGCTGAGCCTGGAGATCAGACGCGGGAGGTTCTTGGTGACCAGTGGAATCCAGCGCCTGTGGACGTCTTCCGGACTGAAAGCTTTGGTCTTTGCCGTAGTGGTTGGACATGTGACTGGGGTCAGTGGAGTTGACATTCGGGCTGCTGCCCACGCCAGCACCGCGACCGCTGTAGGACAAGCGGCTGGAGTTCCTTCCGAGTGTCATGGTGCCTTTCGGGTAACTTCCAGGAGGTTCCAAAGAATCCCGCTCACAGGAGTACGTGCCCGAGGTGCCGTATGCCGCATTTAAAGACTGGATGTTTTCCATTGACAGAGTTTTACCGCCCGGGGCTGTTGCCGAACCACACGTCTCCTTTGTATGTGCTGCTACGCCAGGTTTCTTCAGCCTCGACGTTGATCCTTGACTTCCTGGTGTTTTTGAAACGGGTGTGGACACTGAGCCGGGCTCGAGTCCGGAGCGGCAGCCTGGTGTTGAACTGGTCTTGGCTTGTTTACCTTTGGCTTGTTTTGCAGACCTTGAAAAGTGTGAATGAGATGCGGTGCCATCTGCGTGCCCGCTGCTCTTTGACGCAGCGGGCAGCTTGCTCTGCGTCGGCTTGGCTCGAATATTAAGAGGCATTTTTTATATGGCTAAGTTTGGCATGTTTATGATACACTTAAGGTCAATGGTTTTGTATCCCTTTATGGATTCAGTGTTGGATTATGGGGCCAACTCTTGGCCTCTCGGTTTTCACCTGCCCATCGTGGATTCGATGAGGGCTTGAGGAAGAGACTTAAAGTGTTTTGTCCTAATAACAGAAAGAGGTTGCCATGGGCAACAGGCAACAGGGCTCCCAAGTACAGCAACCCAACATGACTTGGTTTCAGGTGCAGGACCGGACATCATGGATCCTTGATAATGAAAAAAAAAGAAAAAAGAAGAGAAATCGGTCAAAAGAAAAGATCAATGCTGAATCTTAATTACAGTTGGGCTTATGGTATGTAAACTTATGAGCACAACTGTAAATGTACGAAAGTTAAATGTTGCTTAATTGCACACAATTGTTAAAAATTCACATGCACATCTGCAGTATTTTAGAATTTATGGACACGAAGCCTTTTTCTCACTATGCAGTTGTGCGGTAATAGAGAATTACATTTATTTTAATATTATTTGTGGCCGAGTGTTAAATTATTTATTTGTATTCAATCTAATTGAGGTGGAGCTCACAAATTGGAATTTGAGATTATGCTCTATGATCTATTTTTGCAATTTTACAAGAGTGCACAAAAATAAACAGAATAGAACAAACTGATCGACTCGATTTACTTTGTCACCGATTATAAATAAACCAGCAACAAATAACAGAAATACTTGATGGATTCTCAGAATTCGATTTTGGAACATTCTACTGGACGCCATCTACAAACGCAACTGACGACCTGAGACCAAATTCATCAGATCAGACGTTAAATTGTGTCAGCTTCAACCGCATGAAACTTGTCATAGATTGTCGTTAGGGAAGGTTCTCCAGGTTAAAAATTTGCTGGCACTCTTAATGCACCACGAATGCTCATGTTCAGCACATGCAGTGAAATTTCTCATTTAGTTCGGACGATGTGGCGTTAGTCTGCACCCGACTCCAAATTCAAATTTGTGGCTCGGTGTACAAGATTATTGGATCACAAGGGAGGTGAAAAGCAAGACAAAGTACTTATTATTATTTTCCTATTTATCATTTATCCTCACTAGGGTTGCAGGTGAGTTTGCCTAATCCCAGATGATAGGGGCGGGAGGCGGAGTCCACCCTTGAACAGGCGGCAGGGCAAATACAGACAAAGAAGCATACAATACACATACAGGACAAATTATATTCTTCAAATCACGTAAGAAACATGTTTCGGAAAGTGGGTGCAAACAGGAATATCCATGCAGAGAAAACCCACACGAGCACGGGAAGCCAATGTCAGAACTGTGACACACACACACCAAGAATCAAAAAACACATCTATCTGATGGGTCAGTTATTGGAATGGCCTGTAAATCATAGTCAAATCCAAACTTAATCCCTCCTCTAATCCAAGGGGATTGGACGGACGCTGGTGGTCACTGCACAACATCCAACTGAGTGATTGGTTAAATCTGCTTGTCACTCATAACACAGCTGTCAATCTGTCATCCGTCATTGTTGCACACAATGAATTGAACTGTCGTGGGGAACCATCCAAAATGTTGCTACATTGCAATAATGTGCCCAGTGACTAGTTTAGAACTGGCATGGGCAACTGACAGCCACACTAACAAGTTGCACAATGAACCAGTTGAGCAACTAAGCAAAACAAATAAGGTAGCAACTGGAAGTATCTCACTTGCCTTTGTTTCCCCAATTTGTCGTGATGGCCAGCTGTTGCCTGGAACAAAACGCCGAGTGACGTCACTAGTGAACGTCCGGACACCTTAGCGAAACATTTAAACTCACCATCCACTATTTTAATGGCATGCAAGTGCAAAACGGCAAAACTCTACTACAACTGCATGAGGGGATTAGTTTCTTGCTCATATGCGCACGGCTGCATGCTACACGAGTCCGATGCCTTACATAATAATTAATCTCAAACACAGAGTTGTTGTCATGCATGCGTTTGACTCATGTTGGCAGCGGCAGCAGAACACGGAACACCCGCACCTGACGCGGACGCGGACGTGGACGCGGACGCACCTCTCTTCCATCAACCGGTGGCCGGTTCCTTGCTCCAGCCTGCACCTGTCCGGAGCAGACGACTCCATGGCGGTCACGGTGTCATCCGTTCAGCTTTGTGTCTTGCTGCCTCGTGCGCGCGTGACCTCTGCTGCCATCATTCGTAGTGTCCGCGTGGGCGCGCGCTCCCAACTGTTGGCGCGTGCGCGGCAGGACTGCTGCACGAGCCCTATACGGCTGTAACTATGATTGGACCGTTTCATCATCATCATCATCACACCTCGTGTAATGATGACATCTACATGGACGTCAACTGGTCATAAAACTTTTATTTATTTTTTTAATAAAAACTGTCTTTCTGCCATAGAGCTCATGACCCGCATTTTTACATCTCAGCTTTTTTTATTTTTGCAAACCTTTCTTCTTGTGCCTGTGTCAAAGCACCCTCTGACCTCATCATTCAGCTGTTTTACTCTTTGACTGTTTCAAGATTCCCCCATGATTCATGACCCTTCGAAGACCAACAACATGTGCTGCGAGAACTTGTGCAAATGTGGTGGGGAGTTTTTGAGATGGTTTCAATGTCCCTCTTGTAAATTTTGTAATTTTAACATAAAAAATAAATTTATGGCATCTACCAGGGGTGTGCCCAAAAAAGCAATTCTTATAAGAATCGAGATTCTCATTTAGTACAATTCAGAATCGATTTTATTTAAATTATTTTTCACTGTCTTGCCTTTGTCTGTGTGTGCGCCTTTATTTGGAGCGCTGTTCATGTTGTACCCGGTTTGGCCACTGAGGGGCAGTGTAGTTCCACTCGGTCTAATACACTGTTAAGTTGTAACCACATTAGAGAGTAGAAGGAAAAAGTCACGATCAAGTTATTCCAATAAAAGTTTTTTTTTCCAGCGTGGTGCCGTTCTTTTGAGTGATAAAAGTGCCGCTAGTAGCGCGCTAATTAGCATTAGCGAGTCAGACTGGAGTACATCATTACAATTCCTTGCACATCTATAGATTGAAGCAAAAATCATTGTCAATCAAATCATTTTGAATCAAAAATCATTCAGAATCGAAAATTGATTCTCAATCGAATCGCAGACCCAAAAATCAGATCGAAACGTGAGACATTCAAAGATTCCCACCATTAGCATTTACACTTCCAAAGTTTCAAGATTTGCCACCATTTTTGTTGATTTAACAGTTAAATTCAAACATAATAAATAAAACTAAATATATTTCCCAGGAAAAATGTATGCAACTACAAAAACATGTTCAGTCAAATTTTATCTATACCTGTAGGCATTTATAAAATCAAACAAACACCTTAAATAAGCAACCCGAATAATTCACATTAACTTGGTGATAACTCAAAGCTTATGACCACTGGCGAGGCATAGAATATAAAAGGACTAATTATTTGACTTTAAACAAATTATGAATAAAACTGAAATTTTACTCCACTAAGCGAAATACAAAAGCAAGAGGTTTGTCCTAACACTACAACATTATGAATGCACAATTATGGAATAACGGCAGCATTCACACTTCTTCAATAAAACAGCCTTTATTAAAGTTTTAGTAGTTAAAACATTTTAAAAATAATCATCCACATTGTAGTAGATATTTTGATAATCACCAAAGACACAGACAGAATCAAATTAATGAATGCAAGGTATGTTGTGGTCTCAGACCACTAATTTGCTTTGGCTTCACAACGTCCCAACAACTGGAAAGAACCCCTCTTGTTAGTATTCTGTTATCTTTTGCCAGAGTTGACACACTAATCTTTTCATTTGAGCCCCATCACTCACACAAGTGTTGTATCATCCATAGAGCACTGTTCATGAAGCTATCCGACTCTGCATCCACATTGGACAGGGAATGGTTGTTCCCCGGGTACATCAGCAAACTACACACAAAAATCAGCGCATCAGAGAATTAACATCTCATATAACAAAAGCGATAAGTCATCAAAGCTGCTTACCGGACAGGCACTTGTTTTGCTTTCAAAGCCCTGTAATATTCAATTCCTTGTTTGTGAGGAACACGCTTGTCATCTTCTCCTAGCAAGAGCAAGACGGGCGTCTGCACCTACATTTATGAAACATGTACACAAACGGATTAGCACCGGTTAGCTCATTCACTGCCATTGACGGCTGTAGACGTCAAAAATTCATTTGAACTATTTCTATTAGTTTAACATTTTTTTCCACTTTTGTTAACAAGAGCATGAAAACCTAGAATTATTTTTATTGTACATTTAGAACAGATATATAATTTGTGATGATTAATAGTGAGTTAACTAGTAAAGTCATGTGATTAATTACGATTAAAAAATGTAATCGCCTGACGTCCCTCATTTTTAATAATCTTAAATTATTTTTAAATTGTGTCAGGTGATTAAAATTTTTGATGGTAATTAACTGCATGACTTCAATAGTTAACTCACGATTAATCACAAATTTTATTTCTGTTGTAAATGTACAACAACAAAAATTCTAGGTTTTCATACTCTTGTTAACAAAAGTGGAAAAAAATGTTAAACTAATAGAAATAGTTCAAATGAATTTTTGACGTCTATAGCCGTCAATGGCAGTGAATGAGTTCACTGCCACACACACACACACACACATCATGGATTGACACATAATCACTGCTCAAACCTGTGCCATAAGTTTGATTGGAGACTTTTTCAACATTTGTTCCCAAATGGCAGGTTCATGCAAACTATCTGTGCTGTAGTCAGAGCCAGCCTCAAAAATGCACCTGTAAAAATGAAAAACAGCAGCAGTGAGAGGAAAAAGCTGGTACTTTCTTTTGCCTGAGTGTTCAGGACTGTTCTGATACACACTAGCAACAGTAACGCAAACAGATAAACATGTCACACTATACCAGTCTGGGATGTCTGTGATGCAAGCCATAGAGGCCAAATTGACAACAGGGTTGAGAGCCACACAAGCCTTGTAGTAACCGGGATATTGGCCGATGAGATGACAGGCTAAGAAACCACCGTGGGAACCTCCCGAAACTGCCAACTTCTGCCTGTCAAACTCGTCACCTTTCAGAACACTTTCAACAGCAAACTGATGGTCAAACACATGAAAACATGCATAGTTAGCAAGAATGAATTGTAGAGACGGTTTCACGATTGCAATTAACTCATTCGCTGCCATTGACGGCTATAGACGTCAAAAATTCATTTGAACTATTTCTATTCGTTCGTACATTTTTTCCACTTTTGTTAACAAGAGTATAAAAACCTAGATTTTTTTTTTATTGTACATTTAGAACAGATATCAAATTTGTGATTAATCGCGAGTAAACTATTGAAGTCGTGCAGTTAATTACCATCAAAAATATAAATCACCTGACACGATTTAAAAAAAGAAAAGAAACGATTATAAAAAATTAGGGGCATCAGGCGATAATTTTTTTTAATCGTAATTAATCGCATGACTTCACTAGTTAACTCACGATTAATCAAACATTTTATATCTGTTCTAAATGTACAATAAAAAAAATGTTATACTCTTAACTTAAAGTTAAACTAATAGAAATAGTTCAAATGAATTTTTGACGTCTATAGCAGTCAATGGCAGTGAATGAGTTAAAGTAACAATCTGCACTGTTAGGAACAGGAGTAAAACAGAAGAACAAATGCCAACTAAGTTACTTTCAAGCATGCCCGATTATCAATTTTACTTGAACATCTTTGACGTCCTGCGCTCCAACATTGCCTGGCAATGAGAGAATATTGTCCTGGCCAAATCCAAGCGATCCACGATAGTTCACTGAAAACAAGCACACACACACACAAAAATAGCAGGAAGAGTTTTGCAAACATTGTACTATATTCCTATATTACACGAGGGTTCTTCAATCGGCTAAGAGGAGGAAACCAAATCACTGACATCACAAAGAATACAATGGCTGGACTAGACGCTAAAATAATCTCCAGTCACTCGTAGAGCAGCACATAAACTAGTGTGATATCAAACTTGCTAGGTATTGTTTCAAGAAATATAAACGTGCGGAAAATGCTCTTGTTGACCAAATACAAATGTGCCTTATGCTGGGGGAATATAAATCTATTCGTTTTTCTCCTTGAAACTGAGATGACATTGTCAAAACCTGCAAGCTCATTTGGCCAAACAGACTGACATTTGTGCACAACCCATCAGTTCATTAGCAAAAGCACATATCTATCCCAAAACTGGTCACACATGCTTCCCTCCAAGTTCCTTTCCCAAACACAGAGTCGGTATTGTCGCAAGTTACTGCAAATAATTGCTTTGGCTCATCTGCATTCACTTTGTGCTTTTGCCAAAAGTAACTTGGATGATTTTGCACAACACCATGGATCATTTGCAAAAGCTCATATCTCTCCCAAAACAGCGTACCTATGTGTCAAAATCAAATTTCTATGTCAGTGCCCCCAAAATGCATCGTCCCTTTGGCATTCTCTGAGCACTGCAAGTCAAAATCATTAGATGTTTTGTCACAACAGCAGAGGTGCTGCTAACAAAATACAATTATATATAAAACAGAGGGGAAAAGGGATTTTGCAAGAGCAGTTTTCAAAGTTTGCGGTTAGACATACTGAAAGTGCAACACCTTTTTTTCCCCACACAAAGTTACTTACACATTAGAGTTCAACAAAAGAAAGTGTAACCCGAATTCTGTATATTTATGAAAAACTAATAACTAAAATTATATCTAGCGCACAGCGTAAATGAAGAACCAGCTACTGTATCACTTTCACTACACAGTAAATTCTGTCAAATAAATTTGGCTCTTTTTAGAGTGGGACCAAATACACTCAGTCTTAGAGTAACATTTACACTTGGAAGAGTGTACAATAAAGAAGTGAAAAATAAATCAATCAATAAAAGCCACTCAAGGGTCGAGGAACAAACTCACGACCTGCAGCTTGGGAGACAGCCGATAGACGCACTGAGCAACAGAGCTCCTGCTGTGTGTTCCTGTAGTATATGTAACTTAGGGGTGTTTAAAAAAAATAATAATCGAATGGGCAATATGTCACGATATTACAGTGCGCAATTCTCGAATCGATTCAATATGCGGCCAAATAGATTTTTAAACATCACTTTTTGATGGAAATATTCAACAAAATGTCTTACTTAGTTAGGGTTCACACTTTAAGCATGGAAGAATGTTGTATTAATGGAACATTAAGCCATAATATTTTATTTTAATGCTGTTCAAACATTAAACAGAATGCAACCTGTTTGTAAAATACAGTGGCTTATAAGCCTGTTTCAGGTAAATAAATAAATGTTCATACAAATCTTACAGTGTACATGTACAAGTTTACTGATAAGTATTTTATAAATGAGTATATATATAAAAAATATATAATTAAAATGGATTTATAGATTCGTATCGGGATTAATCGCATCAAATCGAATCGTGACAGGCACTACGCAATTCACACCCCTAAAACATCTTGGAGCTAAGCAAACAGTAGAAGTGGCGTAGCTCAGGTGGTACTGCTGCCGTCTCCCAACCCTTGAGTGACTTTTATTTATTTATTTATTTCATCTACGTCGCAGCCGATATTTTCCCTAGCAATGCAGCAAGGGAAAAAAACGGCGTGAATGTCTCAAGTCAACCATCTTCTACACCGATCCCCTGTGATATATGCTGGACTAACTTTGACAACTGAACAGATGATTTCGCATATTATGACTTACACACTGAAATCCTGATGACATGTTTTGGAGAGGACAGCCAATTAGACTGAAAAACAACTAATCATTTGGAAAATGTGATCAATGTGGGCACATTGTGCTAACAGCAGGCTAAATGTACACAACCATTTGTACAGATCCACTGAGGCAATTGAGACATGTACTAAGATGATGAAATGATGAAAGCAATGAGGAATGCCATTCAGTTGGCAGCAATTAGAAGGTGGTTTTGGGATTTGTCCATGGTATTTTGAAAATGTCATCTCAGTTTCAAGAAATGTGCCAAACCTATGGAGAAAAATGCTAAAATATATGCCAGGGTTGTGGACTTAAGGACAATTTTTGGCTTTACCATTGGCACACATAACATGTAACATAAGATTTCACACTTTGGGATTCTTACCTAATAATGTAGCAAAGCCCAACCTGCATTGCACAGCGGGTGAAAGAAGCCAGTCCGCAACAGTCACAGAGTGTGGACCCCCTACGGCAAAAAATCATTTAAAATACAGTTTATTATTCAACATTCATGCCTTAGTCATAGTATAACAATCCAACTAATTAGAACCGAGCATGTTGGCCTTCTACAAATGAAATGTATAATTAAGTATTATAATTCTATTCATAATGTCAAAAATAATTAATATGCAACAAGTTGATCAATGTAGAATAACATGCCATCAAAGTCATGTTTACCACCAACCATGAGGAGTCACAATAAGAGGCAGCTTGACGCCATCCTTCACCTCCTTTGGTTTAATCAGTAAAGCTTCAAAGTCAAGGCCAGCTGGAAAAAAGAAAATGGAATTAAGCTCCATAAATAGTTCAAGTCTAGACAATTAGCAAGACTTAAATAATCAATATACTTAATCCCTTGTGAGAAAAAGCGGTTCAGATAATTGATGGATGGGGTATCTTTTGTTTAATCGTTATAGTAGTGCTGTCACTAACGACTTTTAGTTTTTCCATCGATTAATCAAGGTTTAATTAATCAATACTTTATGCTCCAGGATCCTGCGCCGTCACCCCGATGTTTTGCTTTGGTTCCATTCCATTTTACATCCATGAACGTACTCGCTCATTTGTAGCTTTGTACTTAATAATGCTACTTGCTAATGTTAATCTCGATCAGTGCTTCTCAACCCCAGTCCTCGAGCACCCCTAGCCAGCCTGTTTTCCATGTCTCCTTCAGCCAACACAGCTGAGGATCTTTATCAGGCTTTATGCAGAGCTTGCTGATGAGCTGATGGTTTGAAACACCCGAGTTGGCTGTTGGAGACATGGAAGACAGGCTGGATAGGGGTACTCGAGGACTGCGGTTGAGAACCACTGATCTAGGTAACGGTATTGCATAATGAGTTCGTTTCTAAGGTCCGCCAGTGTCCACGTATCAGACTCCCTTGCGTCTGTTAAGTGAATTGTGGCCAACTGGGTCAATTTGGCTCGGTTATTGCACACTTTGGTGGTGGAAAACCGTAGTAATAGTCCTTACGGCAAATGCTGGATGGTTTAGCCTGCATGCTAAAACAGATAGTAGATACCGCCTTGTCTTGTTGCAGACGCACGTAGGGCCGCCATCTTACGCGTGTTTGGCTCCAATGAATTCATTAGAACTCTTTTAATTTCTTTAGGGATTTTGACGCAGATTGTTTTGTTACAAACATCAGACATGAAGCGATGATAATTTTCTCCCTTTTCAGTCTAAAGAGACCATAAACCCTAGGAAGCATCTTAGTAGTGTTTTGGTGATAGCCGGTCGGAGCCCGCTTCGCAATAAGCGTCCGTGCGAAAACGCAAAATATTGGTTCTGGCCACTCTGAGGTGCCACAAATATGTTTTTATTTATTTTTAAAATAGCTTAGACGCATGCATTTTTGCGTCGGCCCATCAACTTTTTTTCCCAGCCCTACATTGTAGTGTTTGCCTGGATAGATTTTTTGTTCACATAAACAAAATATGTGTTATATTTTCAACAATTACTCAAACCATTTAACTTTGAAACATGTTCCTATTTACATGATTAAATAATAACAATAATAATATGATATAATAATATAATAATAATAATGATCAAAGATGAAATACACACACAAGTTGAGACAAGCAAAATTGAAATTGCGCTGTAGAGAACTTGTCGGTGTACCATTTAAAACCGCGCCATTAGAAGACCATATCATAGTCAGAATGGATTAATTATGAACATTTTGAGAGAAACGGAACAAAACCAAAAGGAGAATATACTCTTACGGTATTGGCTGTTGTCTTGCTCTGAGGGAGGGGAGAACGTCAAGATCTGCCAATCAATTTCTGGTATTGCCTGAGATTCCTCCAGTGTAATCCAGACCACTTCTTCAGAATCCCTGGTCGGAAGGAAACCCACTCTCTGGACATGAGACACAAGAACCATTGCAGTTTTCCCTTTGGCACACAATTCCATACACTGGAACGTTAACTAATGCAGTTACTGATTTGATTAGCAGTTGGAATATTTTTTGGCTTGTGCTGGAAGATCAGGACAGCTGAATGAAACAGCATTCATTATATTGTGAAACTGCTACGAGCGCCATTGTCTGTTGGTGGGACATCTCAGCAATTCATCAATTCTTGAGAATTTATTGTCAACTTAGCTTGACATTATTAAAAGGTTGAAGAGGTAAGGAAGGGAAATGAGCAAAGTAAAATCCTCATCAGGAACCATTAATGAAAGAGCCAATCCTGTCGTGCAATCTTGAATGAAGAAATGAATACCAGACTTGGAGGGCAGTTTGGAGAAGAGCAGCTTGCCACCATCAGATCTCGCTCTATAGTCAGCAGATTCCAGGCACCCATGCCAGACTCTACAGAACACAGGAACACATTTGACTATAAATACACTTGTTGATTACTGAAAAGACATTTTGGACCAGTGGACGTCCTGCTATGACATCCAAGCCCCAAAACATTAGTGACCACTCAAACCACCAGTCTGTTTTGGTTTGCTTCTCCAGACTCTAAATTCCGGACGACGGGGGATGCGTGGAAAATAAATCAGGACAACACTTCTATGTCTATTTATGTCAGAATCACTATCATCATGCCAAAAATAAAGTGTTCAAAGTGTTTCACGGTTTGGAGAACAGCTGTGTGTTGTTGCATCATAACAAGCACATAAAAAAAAAGATTGTTCATTTTTATGAGAAAAAAAATATCAAGTAGTCTGTTGTCAGTCTAGCTTTGAGTTGTAGTTCCACACTTAACAGTAGCTTGTTGTTCACAATGCGAAATAATACTGCTCTGGTGCATGAACGTTCATATATTTTTCAAAATATTTTTTTGCCAATCTGCACATAAATCACTATTAACTCATTTGCTCCCAAAAACGTTCTATTTTAAATGTAAGTGCCCCACAGACGTATTTATACGATTTAATGTTTGTTTGTTTTATGCTAGAGCCCCTGGTCTTCAAGTACCCCTGTACAGCCAGCACAGGTGTTTCAAACGATCAGCTAATCAGCAAGCTCTGCATGAAGCCTGATAACGATCCTCAGCTATGTTGGCTGAGGGAGACATGGAAAACAGGCTAGATAGGGGTATCCGAGGACCGGGGTTGAGAACCACTGTGCAAGAGCATACATACAGAAGGCTTTGATGCAACCTCTCAACTGCAAAGAACAGTTGAAGAAATGGCAGTTATTACACAAACGGCCAGCAGAGCAAAAGAGATCAATCAGGGCCATGTTGGAGAAAAAAAAAGCTCATTTACTCATAATTCTAAATAGATTTGTGAATAATGCAGAAACTTAACTATATTCTAATGCTAATTTCTGCAAAATGAAACAGATAGAAATATACGTTATTCCTGATGAAAGAAGATACTCTAATAGCAATAGCAATAGAACACAATATTCTGTGGGTCTTGCAAAATCAGTCAAAATCCAGTAAAACAGCCGGGAGTGAAGGAGATTGCTTCAGTGAAAATGGCTGCGAGTGAATGAGTTACACATGCAGAAAGATAAAACAAACCCATTCATTCATGTAACTTTGAGCTTTACGTATGTATTGACTCACTTGAAGTCAAAGAGGTGACACTCCCTGTATTGATATCCACCATCAGCAGCTCCTTCAACACAGACAACAACACCTTTAATCAACGACATTGAACATGTATGTGGAAGAAAGAAAAGAAAATCCCCATTGTTTATTTTTTGTATAATTAGTATTATGAAACCATAAAAACCTTGCGGCTGCGCTGGGGACAGGCTACAATAACTCGCTGGCTATCAGCTGACCAGCATTTAGTTGGCAACTGAGTGCAATAGATGCCAGTGAAGCCATCTGTAGAATTACAAACACAAACATTCAAGACAGTGAGGAAAGTGTGCAATAAAAAGACCAACTAATGTTACTTACCTTCTCCTGGTCTCTTTACCACATCCACCACCACTGAGGTCTTCTTGGTATACCAATCATACTAGAAAAAACATACAATTTTACACACAAAAAAAAAAGAGCGTTGACATTACAAAGTACCCCCACCCCAAAAAATGCATGCTTAACAACTATATTGTGTAATTACCATACACAGTCGGCTACACTGCATGTGTGGTCCATAGAGAGTATTTTCTAGGTAAACAATCCGGCACTGGTCTGGGCTCAGCCTGGGAGAGGAGACTGCGCTGTTTTCAGATGCCAACTGCTCTGAGAGGTACAAAATATGCATATAAAACGAGTGAGCGAACAGAGTTAAAAAAAGTACAGTAATTTCTGGACTATAAGTCGCGCTAGCTACATTTGGGGAATACTCGAGTTTGCTACACATATAAGCCACACCCGACTATAAGCCGCAGGTGTTTTACTGTTACCGCACCAATGAGGGCGCAAATTGTCTCGCTCTCGTTCTGTCTCTCCTGTATTTGGGCTCACTTGGTTTGTTTTGCTCTGCCTGACGCTCTTGCGCTTCCTTTATAGTGCGCCCCCTTGTGATCTGATGGATAAGCCGCACCTTTGTATTAGCCGCAGGGTTGAATGCAAGTGAAAAAAATGGCGGCTTATAGTCCAGAAATTACTGTAATCATATCCATTTGCTCAGTCTAATTTACAATTCCACAGTGTGAGTAGCAGCTAACTGCACTTACCACATTTCCCCCCAGTGAGATCCACATAGTACAAAGATGATCTGACAGAAACAGAAGAAACATGAACGGTGGGGACGTACTTATAGTACGTATTATAAACATAGCAAGTAGAGTTAACACAGACGATGTGTTGATAATTATAATGATTAAATCACCTCCTGTTGGGACAAGACCTGAGTCCAAGTCTGAAAGGTTCATGACACCATCCAACAAACACCACACCCGTGTCACCCGGAGCCCAAAATGCCTGCAGAGACCAAGAGAGGCCTTGAGTTTCAACAAGCACTTTGGTGGTCTGTGTTCACTCAAAAAAAAAAGTTTAAATAAATGCAAAACAGGAAAAACTGTAGAAAAACAAACAAAGTAGAATGATTTTTTATTAGAGCACATTAATGTAAATAGATATGGTATAATTTCATTCACACATCCATTATATTGCATATTCTCACCCAAACTTTGAAAGTGAATTTACCATTTAATTCGGAAACAAAATGTACACCAACCTGTCCTGGTGAGATGTTCTCAGGCACTCCTTCTAACACAGAAACATTGTTACCCTCAATGTCCAAAACACAGAGCACTGGGGTGCTCTTCTGAACCAGTGCCTCTCCCCAGTCCTCGTAGAAGGCAAACTGCTCCCCCTTCAGGACAACCAAAGAAATAAAATACCAGGCATTAGCCACGTAACACTAAAGAGAAAAATAAAAGTGACTCAAAAGTGCTTATAGCACATGTGTCAAAATCCGGTCCTTGAGGGCCTGAGTCCTGCACGTTTTCGAGGTTTCTCTACTCCAGCGCACCTGATTCAATAATCAAGATAATCATCAGGCTCCTGCAGAGCTTGCTGATGATCTTAAATATGAATCAGCTGTGTTGAACGTGGGAAAGCTCGAAAACATGCAGGACTCAGGCCCTCGAGGACCGGATTTGGACACCACTGGCTTATAGGATCTACTTTGACAGCGTCTTTTTTCTCTGATCTCAAAGTCTCGTCCTCATCCAAAGTAGACGACAATTCTGAAGACTCGGTCTGCAATCAGAAAGTCAGACACAGAATAGTTGTAATATCTTTAAGGACACATTGCTTAGCTTATAAGAGTATTACAAAATGTTACTGTAAAAGTACAACAATTATTTTGACTGTTTATAGAAAAATAAATACAAAAAATGTGCATATTTTCTTCCTGTACACTATAAAATTTCTATTAGGTATCCATCCATTATTATTTTTTTAAACCGCCTGTCATCATGAGAACTGATCACCAAACCAATCACACATTTAGCAATCAATCAGACAAACACATACAATTGTGTAAAGAAGGAACAGCCCTTCTGATTTTTTGGTAAGTACATATTGTTTGGGGTTTTTGTTGTTGTTTTTTTATTAATGAAAATGCTAGGTTTAAATTGAAGGTGCAAAATGGTGGTTACTTTTAGGGATAATCTACAACAGGGTTCACCAATGCCGGCCCTGCATGTTTTAAATGTTTCCGCCTACCAACACATCTGATACTAAGGCCCCGTCCACACGAAAGACAGTTTCAATGCATCCTCACAAGTTTCTTATCGTTTAAGCCGTTCGTCCACATGACGGCGCTTGAAACCGATCACTTTTGAAACCGGGCTTCAGAGTGGAAGGATTTAAAAACGCGTCCGTCTGGACACCTTATGCAGGACACTCCTCCAGCGATGACGTAATGGTCGCAGCTCGATGACGACGCATTGTCACAGATTGATGACGTATGCGCCAATTCTCGCGTGACTGCGCACGAACCGTCAGACCGTCAACAACAATGGCGGATAGCCGTGTCGTAGTCGTATTGCGCAGCCTCCTTAGCTTGCTTATGCTTTTGCAGCAAAATATTTTGCTTCTTTATTCCCACGTTCAACAAGCGGTGTTGTACTTGAATCACCCGCCATTGTCACTTCTCTTGTGTTTTGTCTTTTTCATGTTGTTTCGATACATGCAAAGCCATGTTTGTTCTGTAGATTGCAATAAAGTTGTTTTTTTTCCAAAGTGTTCGTCTTCTTCGCTGATTCTTCTTCTACGCTTTCCGTTAACTCCCCGTGGCTGCGCTACAGCGCTACTCCAGACTTGGCATGTACATTACAGCCGTTAAACGGCCTCAGCGTCTATTTTCGGACATACGCAAGTCTTGCTTCTGTGTGTACGAGATTTGTTTGAGGAACGAAGCCGGCTTTGCTTCCGTCTGGACGGGGCCTAAAGATCAGGATCGTTATCAGGCATGGTGATGAGCCGATTTAGATGAATCCGGTGTGCTAGTGGGCAAAACATCTAAAAGCCTGCAGGACTCCGGACCTCGAGGACCGGAATTGGTGAACCCTGATCTACTACCAAAGCAGCCCTGTTAACACACCTTAAAGAAAGACTCTGCCTTGAGTCTCTTTTTCTCAGCCACATACAGGAGGTGTGTCTCCGAATGGGACCAGACCAAGCAACCAAAGTGCTCTGAGGATACAAAACACATTAAGGTTATTCTTTGGGTTAAAGTCCATATTTTTGTCTGTAGAACATTTTGTATTAGAAATTGGAAAGTCATCAGGAGATCTTATTATAATTTTTGTGAATTGGATTATTGAAGTAACTTACCATCTTCATAAACATTCCCATGCTTCTTTAAAGCTGTGAGATTGATGCTTTTCATCTTGTTTTTATTCCAGATCTGGAGAATAAAGTCATTGTATATTTCACACACTAGAGCAAATGATAGTAAAATGTAGATAAAGAAGAGGGATGGGAAAACTAGGTCAAAAAAGTAAAAACCCTGCCAGAGTTTGGCTTTAGCCACAGGAGCTTTATGTAATGACCTCGTTTACCTGCCGGTTGAGTACAAGCACCTGTAGCTAAAGCCAAACTGTGGCAGGGTTTTTACTTTCGGGACCTGGATTTACCATCTCTGATAAAGAACGTGTACAGTAGTACAAACACCAAAAATTTGCCAGCATACGTAAAACAGAAATGACTGTGACTTGTATGAGACTCACAACAATAATAGACAATTAATTATGTATACTTAAAAAAAATATATATATATATATATATATATATATATATATATATAATTTTTATTACTAAAGCCAAGTATTTTTTTAGATGGCCGATGATGTAAAAAGTTTGACAAGTTTGCTCTAAAGTATAAACATAACACCAAACCTCCAGAAACTGGTTTTCCTCCCCCTTTACTGTGCTTTTTCTGACAACAGCCTTCATTTCTCCAGATGGGGCATCTTTGCTTAGCAACCTGACATGTTGGGGAGGACAAAATGTGTGTGGATTACAATTTAAAAATCCCTCCGAAATATGACTGCACATTTGGTACATACACTCCTTGGACCTCTGTGCAGTTTCCTGATGGCGCTGAAAAGACCACAGACTTGTCATCATGGAACACGATGTACTGTTTGCAAAACTTGACTTTCTCATTCCTCTCCAGATCGCGTTGGCTCCATTCTGCAGCACATATTCATCATCAATACCAGTGATCATGGTGTGATGCGAACTCCTCAACGTTGACAGTGCACAAACCTGTGTAGATGTTGCTGTATTTTCCTCCATACTGAGAAGTGATGACGGGTCCCACGTCTGCCCTGCTGAGTGAGGGGAAGAGGCTGAGCTCTCGGTAGAGTCTGGCGATTTCCGTTGAGTTGGTGATCACCTGACAACACGCAGCACAGCTACTCAAACCTCGTGCAATCGGCACCATTTGTCGCCAGGAGAACAATGCAATGCTCATTTTCGAAGCAAGGGAGTAGCCAGTTGGCACGAATGGAATGTGCATCAGCAAAGCCTAACCTATTATGCACAAACCAAGTTAGTAAGTTGACGACTGGTATTAATACTGAACGTAGCCAAGTAAATATAAAATGGAAGAAAAAAAAACATCTTTGTCTATCAATGTGTAACCAGGATATTTCAACCAGGTACTTCCTGTAGTCAACTCTAGCAGCTGACAGTTAAATACGAAACCAAACCTTGAGATTATCCGTGAGCTAGCATGATTTGAAGGATAACAGTTAAGTGAGTTTATTAACATAAAGCGTAACTACCACCAACAACACGTGTACGCATAATCTATTGTGTAAACTATGGTTACTAATGGTATTATTTATGTACCTGTGACTCCATGTCTGGACGTTGATCGTCACACTGGTTAAACAATGAAGCAAATGCGCATTATCAAACCACTTTCCTTTGGTGTCATTAAAAAATAAAATTAACCCGCACCGAATAGATAATAGAAGACCCGAAAAAAAATCTACATAAAGACTGAATCAACTATAGAGTGTATTACAATTGTATGGAACTGGAGCTTCTGATTGACAGCCGTCTATAGTATATACCTTTCGTTATGGTTATTATTTTATTTCGAAGGATTTTTATTTTTAACTCTGTGAAACAACAGGAAGTAGTGGTAATAAAAGTCCTAAGTGGGATAAACCCCCGCACCCACCAAACTCTTCTTTGTTTGTTTTTGTTGTAAACGCTGATGAAACTTGTAAATGTTCGTCACAGTGAATGTGATATTTTCATTTTAGATAGAAAACGCCACACTTTCCTTTGAACTTGTTACCAATCGCACCGGTTCCATCAGTCCGAGCGAGTAGGTGGGGTCACAATGAGCCAAGATGGCTGACTTTGAGGAACCGCTGTCAGACGAGGAGAAGGTCTGAACCTTGGAAACTTCTTTCATTTACAGCTCAATTGCTTTAGTTTTCTAACAACTAATGTTCACACACTGGGGGATAAGGCGACGCAGTGTAATAACAAATGTGACTGTATTCCCAAGATAGCTTTCGTTTATCATTTAGCAAGTGCTGGCGAGGCATCTCCAGCTAGCGGAATTTATTTAGCTAGATAATTGTGTGGTATACTCTTTTATTTTTGCATGGAATGCGTCGGAATTAAATGCAACATTACTACTGAATACACTTGGTAATTTTCAGTTAGTTCTTCTCGTCAGCATTCACCCGGATGCATGTCAGCCAATCGGAAGGTTTGCTTGGGTCAGAGGGGTACAGTTGCAGCTCAAATATTTGGTAGCCTCACATGACTTCAAGTCCCCATTTCAGGTCGTTTAGTTTTAGACCCACCCTGGGATCAAAGTGGCAGCAAACGTTCGTAAACTCCAGCGATGAAGACCCAAGCCTATTTGTTTTTGTTATTGTTATTGTTACGTAGTCATCAAAGTACCAGGTGGTCGCTTGCTGTACACGAGCATAGGCATGATAATGTGACTGCAAACCTTAAAGTAGCATGCACTAATTCAAATCAGTTGTTAATGGATGAAGAAAACAATAGGGAACCTGTTCAATTGCAGCAGATGAATTTTGTCCTAATCCCCCCTCCCTTCAAAATATGTTTTGGGCATAATTGAGCTTCACGAAACGTGAAATGTGCATACATTGCACAAGCATGATTGTAGACCGCACTACCAATTTGAAGTTTCATTAATACCGTAAAAAAAAAAATCCTGCATTTCAGCTTAATTTAATGTTTATACTGTGCATCTATTTTTGGTCTCAAAGGTTCGCATTGCAGCCAACTTTGTGACCCGTGCGCCTCCAGGAGAGTTCAATGAGGTCTTCAATGGTAAGAGGTCTCTCAACATTAAGTATTTTCATACATTTATAACTTGAGTATAATGTATTTTAATAGCCTAATATATGTTAGTAATATAAAAAAAATTATTTAGACGGGTCGGGCTAGATACATCTTTTACGTCCTTGTATTTGAACATGCAAACTTTGCCAAATAATGTAAAAATAAATTAATCTGTGTATACTTTTGAATAAAGCAATGAATAAATCAAGTCAGAGTTATTTTGCACACAACTTTCTCATTAATTTTGTCAGTTAATAGTTTGGTATGATAATCTGTCAAGAAAATTGTTAGTTTATTCTGACTTTTTGAGAACTTTTTGATTTGTATTTGGTGGTCATTTACACTTAATCAAGATACAGTTGAGTTGTCGCGTATTTACCTTTAATGAACCATGATTAGATTGTGCGCATAAATAAAGATGCAGCCAGTCATAATATAGCAAATCAGTTTGAAATGTTATGGCACATATTAAGCATAGTTGTATTCTAAGTATTTGGGGGGCGGGTGGGGGGGGGGGGGGGGGTAATCCCTGGGATTTAAATTGGCCTTCTACATTCCCATTTATAAAGAGAGGTGATTAGGTCAGCATGTATGTTTTTCTTTACAGATGTGCGGCTTCTTCTTGACAATGATACCCTTCTCAGGGAGGGAGCATCACAGTAAGTACCACTTATTTTCAAATACACTAACATTAGGAAAGTAGTAGCACATTGTATCGTGTTACTGTGTGGCATATGGAACAAGATATAGCACATAACATGATCCTAATTGTATGATTGAATCCATCCCAATTGTCCAGCTCCTTTGCCCAGTACAACATGGATCAGTTCACACCTGCCAGACTGGATGGCTATGAAGACCCGGTATGCGTCACCATAATATTTCCTTCTTTATATCAAAAACACAGTTTGACGGTATTTATTTAATAATATTTCCCTCCTTGGTTTTATTTCCAGGTCCTGATTACAGAGCATGGTGACGTGGGTCAGGGGCGCTTCGTGGACCCTCGCAACAACTTGTCTTTCCGCTACGACCACCTTCGGAAAGAAGTGAGCGACGTGCAGCCTTATGAAGAAGACGCATCTCTGAAAGCATGGAGGGATTCTTGCGACAGTGCCCTCAGTGCCTATGTCAAAGAGCACTACCCTACCGGAGTCTGCACAGTGAGTCACGCAAGTGCTGCAAAAATAATAGAATGGTACCTCGAGTAGAGGTTTTGGAAAATCAGAGGGGAAAAAAATTGAGATGAGGGCGGCAGCCAAGTCGGCTCAATTCACAAGAAGCAGAGAGAGAGAGGGAGAGAGAACATTGCTCGCCCTCTCTCTTGAACAAAAACAAAAGTGGCTTTAAAAGCTGTTGTCAAGCTAAATTAAACAAGGACAAATGCATATTGTATTTTTAAAACAATAACACTGCTCGCTTAGGAAACACCACTAATTGCACACAATGCAACAATAAAAAAATCGCACACGGGTTAACAAATTGCATCTGCATTGCGGTGTTATAACCAATATAAGAATGCCAACAGTAGCATCATGTGTAGACAGACAATCTAAAAATACTCAAAGGCTTGTATTCTTTATGCTCTCAGAAAAAAAAAATACTAATATTACCGGTACCGCAATTTACTGACTCACACTTAGCCTGGATGTCTTTATAATACTGACCTCTTGTGGCCAAGACGCATACAACAAATGGAGCCTAATGTGGGGCTGGACGAGTTCATTTCAATGGGGAAAGATGATTTGAGATATAAGTGCTTTGAGTTACGAGTGTGATCATGGAACAAACTAGACTTTTAAGTGCAAGCACCACTTAGTAGTGCACAAACTACATTGACCCATTTTCTCTCCAAGGGTTATAATACTTAATTTCTTGTGTGCAAAAAAAATAAAAAATCAATTAAGTATTGTGTAGTAAAAACTTATTTTGAATACAATCGTCCTCAAGTCAAATACAGGAAATGTATAACAATCCACTTACATTGCAGTACAATAAGGGCACTGCATAATATTGCTTCTAAACTTAGATGTATCACGACCCTAAAGTCTTAAATAAAACTTGGATGGTTTCATTTTCTATCCCTTGTTTGCCAAGTTTTTAATTGCTCAAGTGAATTTGTGGCTTGAATTCCTGTTGCGAAGTACAAATTACCATAAATCTGTATACTTTTTTTTTTTTAATTCATATACATTTTAAAGATATGAACCAAAAATAAATAAATTACTCAACGCTGCGTTTCGGGCTGTGTATTGAATTAATTAACAGGACATTTTCTCTAAAATTCTAATCATTTTTGTTAGTTTTGTAAACAAAATGTAGTTTCCTTTCTTTTTTTTAAAAAAGCGTTTTTGTTTTTATTTTGTGAACGAAAATGTTTTTTTTTTTTTCAATTTTAGTTTATTTCATTTGTTTCCGTGAACTCGAATAACCTTGCTTTCCTCCTTGTGTATATTGTTTGTGTTTCACAGGTGTATGGGAAAACTGTTGATGGCCAGCAAACGATCATAGCTTGCATTGAGGGACATCAGTTTCAACCCAAAAACTTTTGGTACCACCTTATATTAAAAGTTATCGAACAGCTTGGCATATACTGTAGTATGTGTAACTATAATGATGGCTCTCTGATTGCCAAACAGGAATGGTCGCTGTAGGTCAGAGTGGAAACTTACCATTGGCCAGTCCACTGCACAGGTTGTTGGAGTGTTGAAAATCCAGGTGAGTTGGCCTCAGTGTACCTTTTTGCTTGAATGATGAATTAGGTCAAAGTGAAAGGGACAAACCAGGACTAACCTTGCTCTTCCTGTTTGTAGGTGCACTACTACGAAGATGGGAATGTGCAACTGGTTAGTCATAAGGAGATAGAACAATCAATATCGGTGACTGTAAGTAAACCATTAGCCTTGTACTTCTGAATGGTTATACTCGCTTTTGTTTGTTTTTTGGGTGAAAGATTATAAATAGAATGGCTTTGTTGTGTTTCAAACAGAATGAAATTCAAACAGCGAAGGAATTTGTTGACATTATTGAAAATGCTGAAAATGACTACCAGGTAAACTGCTGTCGTCGTATATCAGATAGCAGTTAGATTAATGATAATAAAATATCATACGTAATTTATTGTATTTCCTCCACATTTGTCACCAGACTGCAATCAGCGAGAACTACCAGGCCATGTCAGATACCACCTTTAAGGCTCTCCGCCGCCAGCTGCCCGTCACACGCACCAAGATCGACTGGAATAAAATCCTAAGTTACAAAATTGGCAAGGAGATGCAGAATGTCTAGAGGAAGATCGGGTACTGGCCAGGGAGATTCTGGCTCCGCTGGTCCTACCTAATCGTACCCATGGACTTACCAAAGCAAAACGATAGCAGTTTGGGGCAAAGGAATCAACTGAAACAACTCATCAAAACAGAAGAATTGCAGACTGATTGGGGGGAGAATTGTACTTAAGGAGATGGTCATAGTTTGCAGTAAATGGTTGTGACTGTGTGGCGTGTGAGAATTGTTGAGTCAGGGTGCAGGATATTAAAAAAAAAAAAAAAAACGGAATCAGTTATCTAAGAAAGAGAGTTTGGTCAATCAAAATGTGAGAAACAAAGAACACTAAAATAGTGTTTTGTAGCAAGGAAGTATGTTTTTTTTGTGGTTGACATGAATTTGGAATGGGTTGTGAGGTGATTGACAAAAATTCGACGTGATGTAAGGACGAGGAAGAACAAGAAGCCTTTATTGATATCACAGCGGTGAAATTCAACAGTTGGACATTTTGGGTTTGCTCAACAAAGCAGCACAATCTTTTGCATAGCTCTGCTCCTGTCATGTGAACTTCCATGTAGTGTCTGTCAAGTAAGGGAACGTTTTTTCAAGTTGTCCTCCGTGTGACTCAAATAAGACAACACTTATCTGTAATGTGCTCTTGCATTGGCAGCATCACCTCCACTGCTGTCTTTTTTATTCTCCCCCCCCCCCCCCGTTACGAATGAAAACATGAAAAAATATTTGCCAAAATCTCTTTCCTATGGTAAAGAACTCCATTCTCCCACCCACGGATGCACATTTCTATTTTAATATGCTGTTTTCTTTTGAAGTCATGAAATACTGCACTGTTATAAATGACTTGTTGGTCAATGCCAAGTGCACATAAATCAGTCGCCATGCAAAAGCAACATGTTAACTTCTGAAGGGCCACATCAAACTGTTAACTGTATACCGATACTTCAAAGCAGACATTTTTGAACAGATGCTACGTTAAACCCTCAGACTTACCGACTGTGTGTGCTGATCATGTGCTGCATGTACTGCCCCATTCTGTTGTATGAATTAAAGGACAGAATAACTTTGCTGGATTGCTGTTATTGTACATGTGCAAGAGTCGTATGGTTGACATCCAAGTGTGTAAAAAAAAAAAAAGACGTGTTTAGTGCATAGTAAGCACAAAATTGTAGTTTGTTACATTTTGTGTAAGTATTATTGGCTAGAATATTCAATTATTCAACCTCAGGAATTCCATTTTCATCGTGTTACGTTTGTGATGGCCGAGGTGTCCGAGTTAATAAACTAGGAAACACATTTTTTGTTGAGTTAGGTCTGATAAATGCTTTTTACCAAATTTGGTGGTGCTGAATCCAAAACTGATGTGTTATTCTATCACATCAAGTGCCATAGGATCACCGTTTTCTTTCTTTTCAAAATTTAAATGTGTAATTGTATGTAAATGAAACACTTAAGATGTAATAGAAGCATTGAAAACTTCAAAATACAGCAGAAGGTGAAATTGATTTTCGTAAAATGAGTCCACTCGTAATCCGCTCTTACTACAGTCTCACTACGGTTAATAAATGGGATTTTGCTTATTTGGAGGGTAAATTATGGAGAGAGAAAAAACTGCAATTTTGGACTCAGCATAAAAAAAATCTTAACTCAACAGAATATTTTTGTTTTACGCTCTTCTTGGTAAGAAAGCTAAGTAAAAAGTCAATGTTGCTAACAAACTAAAGCAAAATCTGTTAACACAATACAATTAACTTGACATACAAATGAGTCACAGAAATCAACATGACACATGTTCTATCTATCTGGTTAAAGTCAGTATCCCTGATTAACAGACCAAAAAAAGTACTGCGGTGTAGTCTTGGCGTAATTAAAGTGACTACATTTGATTTACAGTGTACTATTCTTTGAAACAAGAGTTTTAAATAAAACATTTCACTTCTTTTTATGGATCGGTGGCAACTACTTACATTCTAGATCAACAACTAAAAAAGTTTTGGATCAAAGTCTCTTAAATGTACAGTGCTATGTAATTGGCAAGATCCTCTGAGAGAAAAAAAACTTGTGCGTGAATGCCACAGACTTTCAAGTTCAATGCATTCCAAGTGTATGCATTGCTTTCTTCATGCCTCACAAATTACATTTTACACTTCCAGTGAGGTAGTGGCCTGCTATGATACGAGCAGGGAAGCCCTCCAGTCGGAATGTCTTTTTTGCTGAACTCATCTATGGGCGTCCTTTATCATCCCTCTGCGCAATGTTAGGAACGCGCACAGTGAGCAGCACTAATCACAGCAGATTCTTTCATCTTGCACTTTATTCTGGTGCCAGTGCCATTCATTCCAGTCTAAACATGCCAAGGCTAGCTTATATTCTCTGGCTTTATGCGTCTGTGCAGTCCTGATGGATTTTACATACGGTGACCAGATTTTCAAAATTAAAAACTGCTACAATTTAACTAAAAACCAAATATGCGCCGAATCTTTTCGTCAATGGTGGGAGGTTATTAGTTTAGCTAATGCTAAATGCTATCTTGGATGACAGTTCCACAGCGCTAACTATCGAAGCACTCGTCATTATCCAAACTTTTTGGCAGCTGTAGTTCACCTGGCACCGGTCTCACTTTGAAAACATGGCGCCAGAAAAAATCAGCTGGCTTTGGCAGCAGTTAGGACTACATTTCCCATCATTCTTAGACACAGAAACAGGACGTAGCCTAGTTCTATTTCTGGTGTGACAAAAACACGTTGGCTACCGATGACATGCGAATGAGAACGCAAACGTGAATTTGGAAGTAAACAGGAAGTAATTTAACAGTTAAATTAGTGTGATACACATGACAAAAAATAAACAGGACGCCGGGACGGGATCTGCGTAAAAAGCGGGATGCGGGATGTAAGTCTCATCAATACAGAACTCTCCCGAACTAAACGAGACGTCTCGCCACCCTAATTTTACAAGACCCATGTAGTGTGGCAAGTCGAAATTCAGTTTGGTGTGAACATTAACTATTAGAAGATAAAACCAGGTCAGATTCTGTTGCTTCTTCTAGTCCGCTGCTGCAGTTCCCTGAAAATTCGGGGAACGGGCTGGTTCGGGCAGAATGACTCGGGGAGCCAGGGGTTGGACTCATACCTGGCTTCTTGGGAGGAATTGGAGGAGGATGAGTCCTCTCCGATCGAGGGGTCAGAGGGGAGCGGATACCCGGAGACAGCGGACCGGAAGGGGACCTCCCCCCGGTAGGCGATGCGGCTACGTTACGGTAGTCTGTTCCAAACGGAGAGCTGCTCATCGGTACCAGCTTGACACCAGCCTGCTGGCTGGTGAAGCGGGACAGCACCTGCGTGACGGTGTTGCGGGCCAACTGCTTGGCTGCGCTGTGCTCTGATGGAGGGTTGGAGGAGGTGGTGGGTGAGAGGTCCCTGGGGGAAAGAGGGCCAACGTGCTGGTGCTGCTCCAGCTCCGCCTGGGTTTGGAACTTGTGTCTGGCGGCTTGGAATCGCTGATTGACTCCGACCTGGTAGGAGGACTGATGGAAACCGGGGCTGTTGAAATGTTTGGCCAAAACTGGTGAGGAAACTGGAGAAGAGGAGAGGGACGAGGAGGCGGTGCTGGAGGGGGAGTGAGGTACAGTCTGAGGGTGAGGGTTGAGAGGAGAAAGTAAGTTTGCTCCTCCCCCGTTTTCTCCGTTTTCTGTTCCTTTCCCGTCCTGAGTTGGATCTGTCTCTTTGAGATTGTGATGGCCATTGACCTTTAACACCGAAGATGTTTTTACAGGGACAATGACTTTGCCGTCAAGCTCAGTCTGAACGGAGGTGGACACAGCAATCATCTTAGAGGGCCCCTCTTTGGGCTCACTGCTTTCAGCCAATCTCCTTTTCAGCTCTTCAAGTTGTCTCCTCAGTTCCTTACTCCTTTCCTCTTCTTTGACGAGCCTGGCTTTCAGTTGCTCATGCTCGGCGGTAAAATCAGCAAGCTTCGTCTTGGATTGAGCCTCAAGCTCCGCTGCCCTACTCTTTTCCTCTTCGAGGAGCCCCTGTAGATTCTCCACCGCTCCCGTCTCCTCTTGGAGCAGAGTACGGAGCTCTAAGACCTTCTGCGCCTCCTCTTGTGCTCGACTGTTGGCCTTCTGGAGCTCCAGGCTGAGAGAGGACGAAAGTTGCTGCTGCTGGCTCAGTGACTCGTCCGCCTGGCTCATGGCCTCATCCTGTTCTCGCTCCAGTCGTTGCACTGCCGCACGCTCAATTTGAAGCTGGGGAGAGAATGGCAACGGTGAGTGGAACATGGTAGCTAATGGCCACAAGGGGGCAGAATAAGGCTGCTTTGCAATGGCTACTATATAAGGCAGAGGTTCACACACAATTGGCAGACACCAGTCAAAACCCAGACACCAGATCCATTCGATCTTTTAGATAAATGTTTGAAGGTTAACGTGCAGAAGTTCTATGGGATTTATGGTAGGTTTATTTTTAATCTATTGCGGTCATTAGGTATCTCTTGAAATTCAGCTTTGCTTGACTTGAAATTGCGTGTCCTATTTTTTATTTGTTAGAATTTTTTCATTTATATGTGGGCACATCCAATCAACGACTCACACTTGCAGGCAGATTTCATGGTCAAGTATGCCATGGAACTGTGGGGTCCAAAATATGGCCCGGGGCCATTTGTGGCCCGCCCACTGCCTTTACGGTATAAACTGAAAATAAAACTATACAAATTTTTTTTTTTTTAAAGGAGGGTGGTAGTGTTGGAAAAAGTAGGCGTGAGTGACTACCACTAAAGCTTTTCTACTTCTACTTTTTGTGTGTCAAGTTACAATTTGTGAACATATCAAATGAGTGATCCTCAAGTATGGTCATCTTATTACAGATTGCTGTTGTTTGGTTCTGTATGTAAAGATGGGATTCAGCTGCTGCTCAGTGGGGGTGCGGATCTATTCTAGTGGGAGGGGGGCTGCGGGCCACCCCAAACCTTAAAAGAAAAATTTCTAAACTATTTGCCTTATCACATTTAACATAAAGCTTTGACATAGCAGTTTATTTTTTAACTCATTCACTGCCATTGACGGCTATAGACGTCAAAAATTCATTTAAACTATTTCTATTAGTTTAACTTCTTTTTTTTACACTTTTGTTAACAAGAGTATGAAAAACCTAAAAGAAAATTATTGTACATTTAGAACAGATATAAAATTTGTGATTAATCGTGAGTTAACTATTGAAGTCATGCGATTAATTACTATTACAAATTTTAATCGCCTGATGCCCCTAATTTTTAAATAATTTAATCGCCTGACGCCCCTAATTTTTAATAATATTTTCTTTAAAAAAACAAAAAGATTATAAAAAAAAAAGTCTAGGATTTTATACTCTTGTTAACAAAAGTGGGGAAAAAATTTAACTACTAGAAATAGTTAAAAATATTTTTTGACGTTTATAGCCGTCAATGGCAGTGAATGAGTTAATATAACAACTTCATATAAACAATTTGTATACAGTGTAAACAACGTGTACTTGCTTGATTGTTTGATTGGCTTTAGCATGTTTAATAAGGTCAAATAAACAAACAAACAAATCTAACGGGCCCTTACTTCCTTCTATTTTTTTGTAGGTAGCCCTCAGGGGAAAAAGTATGTGCCGTAAAACATTGATTGATAACAAATCTATTGGATTGTATATGTATTTATGGATAATTAAAGAGTGACTATCTTACTTCAACAGCTTGTTGGAGGTATAAAATGGACTATACTCCAAACCGGAAAGGCTGAGAAAAACTGTCTTACGTAAGACCCTAATGTAGAGTCTTGACGCCGCACTCGAGCATGTGCGCTGGAGCTGACCAGACATGTCGATCCATTAGCTCAAGTTTCCCGAGGTCATAAACTCCAGGCAGGACAACTAAACAATGGCCTCTTCCTCGTCTGTTTCCTCTCTGACAGCCATGTGCGTGTGCATAATGCTGCCTGTGTATGATCTTGAACTTTAAAAGCCCTGCCCACCCCACTGAGTGAGACAATGGAGCCCCCACTGATGCTTTCCTGCGACCTCCCTGCTTTTTTACAGTAAATCACAGTTTTCAGTTTAAAAGAAAAACAGGCAGGAATACAAAGAGAAGGAAAAAAGAAAAAAAGAAAAGCAACACGATCGCTTCGGTTCAGATCGTGTATCAGCAAGTTGAATGCTTTGGCACCTTTGAACACTAGCACATCCATAGCTGCGTCAGTATTATGTGGGTCAGCACCTGTTGCGACAGTTCATCTCTTTCTGTTTGCAGTATCGAGGAGAGATTGTCACTCTGCGCAGATTCATGGTCTTGTCGCAGTTTTTCTTCCGCTAGATCAGCTATTATCTGTCAACAGAAACATGGTAACAGTGAATCAAAGTAGAAGAGCGCCCGCTTCAATGTGAATTAAGAATAAGGAAAATGGCAAAAAGGACCACATTAAATATGACCTTGCTTGGCAGAATACCTACCCTTCATAAAACAGGAAGAAATACCTGCTTTAGTGATGGGGAAAAAAATGAAGCTTCATGAAGCACTTGTGAAATTTTTTGACTCTTCTAGATGGCACCTCTGCCGTCTGCCATCAATACCTACTAGCAGGTGGTAACAATCCATCATCCAGCCATTTTCTTTACTTCTAACCCTCCCTATGGTGTGGTGTGCCTATCGAAGCTGACGTAGTGCCACTGATTGTCACACCCACCTAAGTGGGGTGAAATTCTTTCCCCCGCATTTGACCGATCCCCCGAGGGAGCAGTGAGCAGCAACAGGAGCCGCGCTCGGGAATCATTTGGTGATCTAACCCCCCATTTTTATAGTCTTTGGTGTCATCTACCTCTTGGCCACTGAGCGGCACGTTGAGTTAGATACAAGGCACAGCCTGAACTGCTTGCCAGACACAAACAGCCATTCACACCGACAGGCAATATCGTTTTCAAATAACCATGGAAACAAGTTTTTGGAATGTGGGAGGAAGCCTGGGTACCCGGTAGGGGTGTTAGAAAAAATCGATTCGGCAATATATCGCGATATTACAGCGCGCAATTCTCGAAGCGATTCGATATGCGGCCGAATCTATTTTTAAGCAATACATTTTTTATGGGAATATTCAACAAAACGTTTTACTTAGGGTTCGGATTCACACATTAAGCCTGGAAGAATGTTATATTAATGGAACATTAAGCCTTAATATTTTATTTCAGTGCTGTTCAAACATGAAACAGAGTGCAACCTGTTTGGTAAATGCAGTGGCTCAGTTATATGAATGAATACATTTTCATACAAATCTTACAGTGTACATGTACAAGTTTACTGATTAGTATTTTCTAAATTTTGTTTTAAAAAAATCGCAATAATCAATTTATAGATTTGTATCGGTATCGAATCGAATCACGACCTATGAATCGTGATATGAATCGAATCGCCAGGTACTAGGCAATTCACACCCCTAGTACCTGGATTTGTAATCCCAAACTAAGAACTGTGAGGCAGCCGCGCTAACCACTGATCCACTGCTCCACAGTGATAATAATAACATATTAGATTGAGCCTCCTATGATGCTTGATGTTTGACATTGGTTGGTTGTCTGTATGTGCCCTGTGATTGACTGGCAACCAGTGGAGGGTGCTTCCCACCTCTCGCCCAAAGTCATGCCCGCTCGCTCACACGTGACCCTAGCGAGGATGAGTGCTGCCAAAAAATGCATAGATGGAAAATTCCCATGAACCTGCCAACCTCCGCAACAACTCATCTAAGCCTTATATCCCTTTAACCCTGGGTGTGGTTGGGGAGGGATTTAATTCCAGTGTCTAAAACGTCAAATGCATATTTACACACACATCCAGGCTATTGAACGACCCTGATTGTGACACGTCCCGGCTTTTTCAAATCATCGTCTCACGCAAATTGAAGTGCAGCTGGGCGAGCGTTTTACAACCTGAAAAAAAGTGCGTGAATCGATTACCCTTCTGTGTCTGCTCTCAGTCGCTGCCAACTGTCTCGTCATCCTTTCCTGCATCCTCTTGCAGTGGGCCATGACTAGTTTAAGCACAGCCATAGGGTTCGGGCCCACTCCTTGCCCCTGCAGGTTTGCACGAGTCTGGGCGAGTGTGTTTTGGTTCCCCGCTGCTTTGCTGTCCCGTTGCAAAGCCAGAAATGGATCGCTGAGGTCATACTGGCCATAACGCTCTTGGATGAAAGCTTCTTTGTGTTGAGCCTAAAGGACACACAAAAAGGAATCTTTCATAATGTATGCTCTGATACAGTGGATTTGTGATGTGAAGTACAAAAGCTGGGCACAGTTGCATTTCAGTCAACCACTTTCCATAGCTCAGGACTTCCTTAAGGTTGAGAGTAATCCGACTCGAAACCGAAACCTGACCAATCAAAAAGGTCAAATCCAATTCATGCTAACATTTCTAGACTATCCTTTATTAATGTCGTTTTGTGGTCATGAACTATTTTGCACCCTTTCTAGTGTGGAAGCCAACCACATGGAATTCCCCTCATTTTAGTTGGATTGTTCATAAGTGCGTTATCCTAGAAATGTTTTAAAGCTAATATTTATTGCACTCATGACTTCTGTGTTAGCATCGGTTAGCGAAAGGCAAAGGCGTGTTCCAAATTATAGTACATTCATACTTGGATTTTGTTCATATCAGAAGAACAACATTTCTTGTAAATTGTAAAAATATTTTTTTTATTTTGGGGGGATTTTTGGGGTGGGGGGTGTTTCAGGTTTTTTTTTTTTGTATATTGAATGTTTATCAGCTGCAACCCTTGTGAGGATAAGCGGTTAGGAAAATGGATGGATGGATGTTTAGCAGCATAAAAAAAAAGAAAAAAATTATTATTACAGTAGATAATTGATATTTTTATCCTTAACACCTTTCAATGATTTTGGAGCTGATCAGTGAGTTAAAAAAAAAATCAATAAAAAATTCAAAAGATGGATTAATATAAGAAATCTAGTTAAACAACTTGTTTGCAGTTGATTGGGCCCAGCCCGGCCCACAAATAGCCAAAATTTGCATATAAACTGACGACCATTGAAATGTATTGGGAAACCCAAAACATCCACCCAAAAACCCTGATAAACGAAAAATGGGGAGGAAAAAAAGCGACACCCCCACCAAAACCCCCCAAATTATTAAAGAATAATGGAAGAAAAAAAAAAACGGTTTGGAGGGTGAGCAGAAAGCACATTTATGAAATCTTAGATTATTAATGATGGTAGCCAGAACATCCCCGGAGTGAGTGTTTTATTTTGTGGATCCGATCAATGACGTCATTGATTGATGGCGTCATTGATTATGACCGATTACAGATTGTACATAAAATGCCAAATATCTGATCTTTTTAAACCAGACCAATTATACGCAGATTTTCCCTCTTCGTGGACCAGCCCGATCCCTACCCCCATGGGTGTGTGTGGGGGGGGGGGGGGGTGCGCGCATGTATGTGTATATGTGTGTGTGTGTTTAGGACATCAATGCAGCGATGTTATGGTAAGTGTGAGCACAAGCAGATGGTCTTTCCCCACAACCAAAACACAAAGGGGTGAGATTGTATCCAAAAGCAGATGTTAATTCCTCCCCAGAGACGCAAAGGTGAATGACCGGGCCATGAAATCAAACGGTTGTAGATTGTATAATTAAGAGAGTTGATGTATTTTAGACAAAGTTGACAAATTCTGTATCCTGCATGAGTCAAGGTTGTTAAAGAGAAGCAGATGACAAGGAATGAACTTTGCGCAAGGTCGCAGTGAAATACTGTATTTTAACTCTTGAGCTGATACGATCAGGACACGCCATCGTACTCCTTCCCAAACACACATACAAGAAATTCTTCCGCCAAATGTATCATTGCTTCTCAGAAATGTCGCACTCTGGCAGTCATTTTCTTTCCGCTTGCACACTTGTACACCCTCAGGGCAACAGTAAAGACGCTACATTTGAATCTTTGTCTTTGGCTGAACAAAGAATGTGTCCCAAAGAGAAGAGATTAGAGGTCTTGCACAAAGACACTGTCTCAATGCCTTCAGTCCCAGCCATTGTCTCCTTGTCTGACCCACTAGGCTTCAATGTGAGGCTGGGTGCACAATGTCTGCCTCTTTCATTCTTATGTGTGTGCTCCATAGTGTGTTAACCTAGAAGCAAGTAGTTCTACAATCCCGCCCCCCTCAAAAAAAATTGTATAAACATAATAAGTACGTTGCAAGACTCACTTCTCTGCAGCCATAGACGACAAATGTCTTCACTAATCAAACAATAATTACGGCCTTTGAAATCCCCCCCCCCCCCCCCCCCCGCAGGCATGTAAATACCCATCTACTACTTCCTGGAATTGTTTTGTCACTGGAATAGGCATGCTACACATTCTTAGGATGTCACTTCATCAGCTTGAATCCCATCCGGCATACTAACGTGACATGTGACTGACAACCTGACCTACACCTGCAGGGATCTGTTGTCGGTCGGTTAATTCTTGCCCGCAGGCACAATCACAGCCTTGTGTGAGATGAGAGCAGCCACGGAGTCTTGTTTCCTCAGCGGGACCGTGCAAAGACTGACAAACAATGAACTCTGCTGCTGCTGCGGTCGTTATCGCGGCGAATGGTGTCATTATCGTGCATTTCTCCTGTTACGTGCACACAGTCAAGCCTTTCATTGGCGTCTGAACAATACTGTGGAGGGCATTAACTAATAAATGAGGATGAATGGATACAGCTGCACCTGTGAGTGCCACTGAGTGCATCTTGGGTTGCACATTTCCAAAGTTTGTGCCAGGCTACACAGGGGTCGTTTGCATAACATTAACATTGCGTAGCACTTGTTTTGAGGGTGCCATCTCAATTCATTCAGACTTGCAACCATTGAGAATTTGCCTACTCCTTGTCGAAACATTTGGAAAGAGACCACAGGGTGGCGTGATCAGAAAAGCAGTACTTAAAGGGCAGGGTTTCCCCCGGTGCTTCGTAAGCCTAGCGGCCCGCCTATCTTTTTTTTTTTTTACCCCCTGCTATAATACACCCTCCCACATCAATGAATAGTGATGTAATGTCATCCGCAGCCCCATACCTGTCGATGAAGACTATTCGGCAGGGTGCGTGTCGTTGTCCGCCACACCATGCCCCTCCCCCTCCGTCGACAACTAGGATTTGGCGTATGTCGTTCACCGTATGCCCAACTAGGGCTGCACGATATTGGAAAAACATGTGCGATGTAGTTGTTGAACATAACAAAATGGAAAATTATAACGATGGTTAACATGGATTTAAATAAATGACATGATCATTTTATTAACAAATGAAACAACTGCATTTTTTTCATGTAGCAAAATAAGCAAGCTCAATGTATTCTTAGTTAGTTGTGATAATGTTAAAGCATAAAATTCCATTAAAAACGTATTGCATAGCTTTGCGCTACGCATATTGCATGGGCCAAAGTTGCGATATTGATATTTTTTCAAGGGCTCAGATAATGACCGTCATGTCTCACTTGCCTTCTGGGTTTGGTAATCTGACGCTCCCAAGTTAAGCTCTTAGGCACTGTGATGTCATTTTAAAGCAACACTAAGGAACTTTCAGTTCATGTTGATTATGTCGACGCCATATGGACAAAAGCGGTAATGTTATGTCTGAAGGAAGACCATATTTCCTATGAGGACAAGCGCGTTGCGTCGTTTTTTTTTTTTTTAGCTCACTCCAGCGAGTGGAATCCGAGCCAATGTTGATCCTGGACTGTCCTTTCATCCGGGGTAGCTAGCAGCACATTTGTAGTTTTTTTGTGTGGCAGTGTTCCTACCATCCTCCTCAAAGTTGCTTTGTGCCAGTAAAAATGATACAAACCCCCTTAGATTGTGGCAAAGGTACCATTCAACTAGTTTTAAATTGATGTTTCATCAGAGGAGTTATGAAAATATTTTATTAAGGTTGAAAAGTTCCTTAATGCTACTTTAAGTCAAGAGCAAGGGGCAAAATGGCTAAAATCGTGGATTTATTTATGTATTTTGGTTTTTGCTGTATTCATTTTACAGAAAGGGATTATTAACTCATTCACTGCCATTGACGGCTATAGACTATTCATTTGAACTATTTCTATTTAACTTTTTTTCTCACTTTTGTTAACAAGAGTATGAAAACCTAAGGAAATTTTTTTTTGTACATTTAGAACAGATATAAAATTTGTGATTAATCGTGAGTTAACTAGTCATGCGATTAATTACAATTAAAAAATGTAATCGCCTGATGCCCCTAATTTGTAATAATATTTTATTTATATTTTTTTAATCGTGTCAGGCGATTAAAATTTTTAATTGTAATTAACCGCATGACTTCACTAGTTAACTCACGATTAATCACAATTTTTTATATCTGTTCAAAATGTACAATAATTTTTTTTCTAGGTTTTCATACTCTAAATGAATTTTCAACGTCTATAGCCGTCAATGGCAGTGAATGAGTTAATTCGAGTATCCTGTTTAGACAAGACTAGATACATATGTGAGAAGTTTTAGTGATAGAGAAACTACACATTGTCATTTGAAATCCTCACAAGGATATCATAATGTGTTGACACTATGAGAATGGCTTTACTAAACTGACCGTGGCGCGCGTGTACACCGCTTCCTTTGTGGTTAAACAAGTTAAGCAATTATCACGTTTCAGTTTTTTTTTATCCAAGAACAGGAATATAGTACACATGAAAAACTGACGATGACATCAACGCACCAACCGTAAACCAGACTGGATTTAAAGACAGGGTCAATATGACTACGCCCTATTGTTACGTGCCAAAACAAATAAAACAAGGGACAGAAAGAGAAATGAGATCTCCAGTGTTTAGATGTTGGGAGTAGATTTTTGCGCTTGGGGCTTTTGCTGTAACATTCAGACATCAGACCAATAAACCTCAATTCACCTCAGGGATAATAGATTGAAACTGCTACCAAGTAATGTTTAACTGACTTAGACATTAGTGTTATCGATGATGAAGGAGGTAGGCAGACTTTGGTCATCCAAGTAATTATTAATTTCAGAGAAACATACAGTAGGTTCCAGTAAATCTGGTAAAGCTTTTGCTTTATTTTTCCTTCCCGGCTAACCCAAACATAAAACATGAAGCATTGGTGTTTTCTTGTCAACCAAGTGGTGCCTTGAGATACAAGTGACTTAACTTAAGATGTTATTTTCTTATTTTTAGATTTCTGTCTGAGCTACAGGTGTGCTTTTCACACTCCTATCACTAGATGGCGCCAGCAAATTTCACATCCAGCCAAAGAGGGACAAAATCAGTTGGTGGCGCTAATGCGACATTAAGCTAGTTTACCAACCATCAATATAACCCACAGAAGAACAAGGAAGGACAAAGCATCAGGTACAGTCTTGTCTTGACTGTGTTTTTGTATAGAACAATTCAGTACAATGAATTAAATTTGTATCGCAAGGCACCACTAAAAGTTCCATTTCAGGTCTTTACCGTTTTGGGCTTCCCACTTTCTTATGCTAAGCAGATCAGTTTCCATTATGATGATCTATTGGATACTGCAAATCTAACTGTTGTTATCGTTGCGTATATTGTAATTTGACAACTACTGTCCACAAACTGCCCAACCAGTTGTCGGGACTTGGACTTGTTTCATGATTGAAATCTGAAAAAAAAAAGAAGTCCTTGTGTCATGTTTGACACTAAGTTTGTAATTTGAAATTGGAACAATGTCTTGGAACGAGCATGGAACAAGAGAACTGCTCCCACTTTCATGTCTGAAACCGGCATTCCTTTAAGGTAACAAGCCTCTGTGCCATTCATGCCTGACAGACAGAGGATATTTGCTTTCCCCATTAGATAAAGACAAGTCAAAAGATAGGCCACACCCACTGGAATTTGACCTGTCTGTGTCATGTTCTCGGGAATTTTCCCTCAAGTGCAACTGCTTATCCAAGTCCTCCTTCCAGGTTAAAAACTTTGCATTTTTCCCCATACCTTTGATTGAGGATCTTTAAAAAAAAAAAAAAAAAGTCAATTTCATATGATGTTTATTTAGTAATTTTTGTAACTTTTATTTCTTTAGGTTTTCAATGTTGGCACCATTCAAATATAAAAATAAAACCAGTGTAATAAAGATTTATTTGTAGCACTGGGCCCTAACACTATCAGAACATCTGTCCTGTTTATTGTGGACAGGCCACAGAGGAAAGGACGTAAGTCAGTGATTTTGGAAGCCCGTACATCCGCCACAGAGTCAACACCCAACCTCAAACAGCCCACCAGAGACCACTAGAGTGTGTGCGTGTGTGTGTGGGTGTGTGGGTGTGTACGCAATTGGGCAGATGGGACAAGGGTCACGGTTAATTATGAGCGCTGCCTTGGAATATTGCTGTCTGACATGATTGAGTGGGGGAAGCTGAAAGGAAAGCAGCAAAGCTTGAAATACAACGAGAGGGTAGACAAAAAGGTGACAGCCCACTTGGCCAAAGCTTGATCACTGGGGGCTTGTTCTGAGTTTTGTCTCCGCCTACCATACACGCATCCAATCTGGACTGCCGACATTTAAGACGCAAATAGCCAAGATTAAAAAGCTTCGAGACAATTGCGGTAGCTCCGTTTGTTCGTTATAACCCCGGCTACATCGGCGAGCTTTCAATGCATTCAGTGGCATTTAACTCATTCACTGCCATTGACGGCTATAGACGTCAAAAATTCATTTGAACTATTTCTATTAGTTTAACAATTTTCCCACTTTTGTTAACAAGAGTATGAATACTTAGATTATTTTTTTATTGTATTAGAACAAATATAAAATGTGTAATTAATCGTGAGTTAACTAGTGCAGTCGTGTGATTAATTACGATTAAAAATTGTATTCGCCTGACGCCCCTAATTTTTTAATCTTAAAAATATATATATATTATTTTAAAAAAATTATAGAAAAGATTATTAAAAATTAGGGGCATCAGGTGATTACAATTTGTAATCGTAATTAATCACATGACTTCACTAGTTAACTCACAATTAATCACAAATTTTACATCTGTTCTAAATGTACAAAAAAAATAATCTGGGTTTTCATACTCGAGTTAACAAAAATGGAAAACAAAAAGTTTAACTAATAGAAATAGTTCAAACACATTTTTGACGTCTATTGCTGTCAATGGCAGTGAATGAGTTAATGGCTCCATCCAAGCATGGAGTGCGAGAAGCAATCGTGGGCCCGGCGGAGAGAGACCAATCCTTGTACAAATAAAGGCTTTTGAATTGAATTGAAAAAGTGTGGGAGGCTGACTAACCTTTCTTTTTTTTTTTTTTCTTTTTTTTTTTTTTTTTTTTTTTCTTTTTTAGAGCTCAGTATTGTTCATTCGGAAATGTCATCATCATTGCTCTTTTTTTTTTTTTTAAATATATATATATATATATATACACATATATACATACATATATACATATATACATACATACATACATACCTTTTTTTTTTTTTTTTTTTGTGTGTGTGGGTGAGTATGTGTGTGTGCGTGCGTGCGTGCGTGTGTTTGTTAGCTCACCAGAAAACCTATTAGAAAAAAAAAATCTTATACCGTTCACCTAAATCGAACACCAGGAGACCCGAGGGGACCGAAGAAAACCAAGGAAGGTGAAATCCAGCACCGACCAGACACCCCCCACCAGAACTCCTCCCCAGCCCAAGAAACATCCAGACCCCAACAAATCCAAAAAACAAAGTCAGGGAGGCCTCAAGAGACCAACGGAGAGACCGAGAAAAGGAAGGAAGGACAGACGAAGCCGCGTGAGATCCGAGACACCAGCCTCCACCGATTCAATAACCTGAGGAGGAAACAGATTGTGTCTGAGTTTCGGTAGATGCTGGTGTGGTGGATCTGGCATGCATGAAAATCTCCACCAAAGAGGGGAGCCGTCGACCCCCGCCGGAACAGAGCAAGCGCAAAACCTCAGGGCCCCCCAGGCCGCGGCAGCGCCAAAGGACGACCCCCGGGCCCCACCAGGGCCACCGGCCGGAGAGCAAACCCAGGAGCAGGAGCGCCCCCCGCCCCAACACGGCCCGCGCCCCCGGCCCAACGCAGCAGGACGGGGCACTGCAGGCCCACCAGGCACCCCACCGGCCCCCAACCCCCGCCCCCCCACCACCCCCCGCCCCCCATCCACCCCCCGCCACCCACCCCAATTAGGCTGACTAACCTTTCTAACAGCATAACATCTACTTATACAATGAATATAAGTACAGCACAATAGAAATCACAACTTTCTTCACAAAAGTCAACACCACCTTATGTATGAGAACTTATTTAAATGAGATCTGATTAGTTGATTGATAACAAGTAATGACTGTGCGCTGCTCATTTGCCTCAACTACAATCCTCACGTTAAGGCCAATTTTCCCATTTCATGCCGCATTATTTTCCCAGTCGATGAATTGAGGCCAAATCACTCACTCCCCTCACTGAGCAAAAATGTTGACATTGGTGGAACCAAAATCCCGCACCATTGTCTGCACTCATGCCGTTTCCTCGGTTTCCTGTTTACACATCCCCTCTCGTCAAGTGGCGTTCTTTTTTTTTGCGAGTTAATGCTGAGGCAGGTTCATTCCAGCCTTTAAAGATTGCATGTGTGGCCTCCTCAGTTATTCACTGGCAGCGAAAAAGGACGAGACAATTGTACTAACCCTAAAGGCATGGATGACCACCTCCTGGGCCTCGAGCTCTCCCTCCAAGATACTGAGGAGTGTCAGCAGCTCTGCTCGAGTAAGAGCCTCCACATTCATCTTCCCCTCCTAAAGAAAGAAAGAAAGAAAGAAAGAGAGAAAGAAAGAAAGGCACATCAACTGCTGTTCTTGAATCAGAATCCTCTTTACTGGCCAAATATGTTAAAACACGGGGAATTTGTGTCCGGCAGTTGGAGCCACTCGACTGTAGTATAACAACTAGGGGTGTGAATTGCCTAGTACCTGGCGATTCGATTCGTATCACGATTCATAGGTCACGATTAATCCCGATGAATCTATAAATTGATTATTGCGATTTTTTTTTTTTTTTACTCTATTTATTTATCTGAAAATTCGGGTTTATAACTGAGCCACTGCATTTAACAAATAGGTTGCAGTCTGTTTCATGTTTGAACAGCACTGAAATCAAATATTAAGGCTTAATGTCCCATTAATATAATATTCTTCCATGCTTAATGTGTGAACCCTAACCCTAAGTAAAACGATTTGTTGAATATTCCCATAAAAAAATCGATTCGGCCGCATATCGAATCGATTCGAGAATTGCGCGCTGTAACATCGCGATATATTGCCGAATCGATCTTTTCTAACACCCCTAATAACAACTGTTATATTCTTGCGTATAATCATAGGGGTTCCAAGTAACTCACTTCAGACATTTGAGTTGTTTCCTTTTAATTTAAGAATCGGTCTGATTCTTTTCAGCTCCTAATCGCAAGGGTGCATTATTAGCAACGTTTTGTTTCGGCCTGCTGGCGTGGGTAAGTTATGAGGTCAGGTCCTGGACACCTAAAATATGACCTTCCCTTCACCCCCCCCCCCCCCCCAAAAAAAAACCGGATCTGGAAGAATTGTTAATTAGTGGTTTTCTGTCCTCCTGTGTAGTCATGGTAATACTATTATTGCAGTAATGGACATGCTGCTGAGATTGGAGCCCATTTAATATGTCAGGCGTTCCAAGAATTTAAGGGCATGTTGAGTGTTCCAATGATAGTTTCACCACACATATACTTAAGATCATTGTTGCCACGAGCTTAAAATATGCCTCTGATGTCATCTTTCGACGTAACGACAAGCCACACGTAGAAGTGTTTCATCATTGCCACCGCAACCTCTTGTTGTAATTGGTAGCAAAACACTAGTCAGTTATTTGTTAATGTGCACAGCTGGAAGGGGAAAAAAAAGAACAAACAGAGGCTTCAAACAAAGGAAATGAAGAATGAAAATCCTAATTATATGGAATTAAGCAAATTGGATTTTATTCTTGGCCTCAGCCTTTCTGTGAGGCGTTTACATGTTCTCCGGCTGCTTGGGGTGTTTTTTCTCCGTGCACCATAATTTCATCCCACATTCTAAAAACATGCTCTCAAAAAATTAATTGAAGACTTTAAATTGACCAGTGGTTGACTATAAATGTTTTTTTGTCCATATGTGCTGTGCGACCTGTCCCTGCCTCTCGCCCAAACCCAGCTGGGAAAGGCTCAAACTCACCTTTGACCCTAACGAGGATATGCGGTAGCACGGGTCGATATTCCATTCTGACCTGACGGTATGATAACACTGATTAGTATTATAAATTACAGCTTGAGATGGCTTTTTTTTTAATTTATATATAATTGAGGAAATGAAAAAAAACTGCATTTTCCTATTACTTTTAAACAAAATATTGAAAATGTCTTACATATTTTTTTTTTTACATAATGTTTAAATTTTAATTAATTAATACATTATAAGATTCTTCTTCTGTTTTAATTCTTAGTAAGTCACAGTGTGTGTGAGGTGGCACGGTGATGACTGGTTAGCCCGTCCGCCTCCCAGTCCAGAGGACGTGGGATCGAGTCCGGGCTTTGGCCTTCCTGGGTGGAGTTTGCATGTTCTCCCCGTACCTGTGTGGGTTTTCTCCGGGTGCTCCGGTTTCCTCCCACATTCCAAAAACATGCATGGTAGGTTAATTAAACACCAAATTGTCCCTAGGTGTGATTGTGAGTGTGAATGGTTGTTTGTCTGTGTGTGCCCTGCGATTGGCTAATCGGCCTGTGCTATATATATGCGGTATAGAAAATGGATGCATGGATGGAATTTGTCCTTTTACTTGTTCTTAACTCTGATTGTTCTTTCCTTTGGGCAAAACTGAATGCCAGATGCATAAAAGTCCCACAGCACAGTTTGAGACTTTAGGACATTTCCATTCATTTTTGAAATTGTGATTTCTTTTATAATCGTGGGTTTAGTTTTGTTGCATTTGTGTGCAACCACTCGTCTACATTTTAATGATTAGTATAATTTAGAGGCGTTATTAAAATTACAGCGCGCAATTCTCGAATCGATTCGATATGCGGCCGAATCGATTCGATAAACATCATTTTTCAATGGGAATATTCAACAAAACGTCTTACTTAGGGTTAGGATTCACACATTAAGCCTGGAAGAATGTTATATTAATGGAACATTAAGCCTTAATATTTGATTTCAGTGCTGTTCAAACATGAAACAGACTGAAACTTGTTTGTTAAATGCAGTGGCTCAGTTATAAGCCTGAATTTTCAGATAAATAAATCAATTTTCATACAAATCTTACTGTGTACATGAACAAGTTTACTGATTAGTATTTTCTAAATTTGAGTTAAAAAAATAATCACAATAATCTATTTATAGATTCATATCGGGATTAATCGGCATCGAATCGTGGCCTATGAATCGTGATACGAATCAAATCGCCAGGTACTAGGCAATTCTCACCCCTAGTATCATTATTAGTCCTCAAATGTTCCCATTAAATTTTGGTTCTGAATTCAGAAATATTCACATTTTTGAGAATCATATTGATGACATAATGTACCGGTAATACTAAAACAGGCCAAATCGATTCCATATTATACAGATCTTGTATTTGGCATTTTAAAAAAAGACGTTTAAAAACTTCGGATTCATACATTTGACTAAAATCTGTCCAGATTATGTTGGAGAGAGATGGATTAATGGTGGAACAAGGTAAACAAGTATATAAAATACAACTCGCACTGACTGGAGCTGCTCACCCTCACACTTGATTTCAGTGTTTCACGAATGTTCACGCTTCAAAGTGTCTCCTCACTGTCTGTCGAGTCTGAAAAGTGAGTGCACTTGAGTGTCGTCTCTCAAATTCCTTGGTTTATCCCGTGGTTGAACTGGCTGAAACGCCAAAAGTCACATTATTTGCAACAAGATTTCTGAAGGTTTAGTGTGAAGTAACGCACAGATAGTTTCCACAAATGGCAAATAGAGGCTACTTGTTCCAGTTCCCTCACTGCAAACACTGTTAACCAGTTGTTACTTTCTCACGTATTTATTTGGGGAGGCTACAGGCAATGCGGAGCAATTTTGCCTTGCGACCTGACACTTATCTCAACTTCTATAAAGAACCATTCCAACATTCCAGGGATGCCCCCACCATAGGATTCAACACTCAAGAGTAAATATGAATCCCACTCCAAAGCTTATAAGAATTCAAGACAAAGCCCTGTTAAATCTGCAAAAGGTGGCCTCCACATAAAGTGTTCTTATGTGCTTGTTTCACCAACCCCCCCCCCCCCCCCCACCTCCTCATCCAGACCAGGAAAGACGAGACCATCCTTTCCAGAGTGCGTTCAAAGCAATAATGGATGATTACGGTTGCTCGGGAAGAACAGATGATTCACTGGCACTTGCTTGACACGGGGAACTGCTATTCTTTTACATGTAAGCAAGCACCAGTCACTTTAATGTGTGACACACATCAGGATCATCAAATTAGAGTGAGTGATGATTGCAAGATCAATACTGCATCAATATTCCCTTGGTGCTCACTTCCATTAGCCAGAAAAGGAACTATAAACGATTACTTCTGAATTGCAGCATTTATCGAGACACCTAATACTTGCACCCAAACATGAATGAAATTCAATAAGCGCTGACGGGTCACATATTCCACCCTCCTTGTGCAAAACCAAGTAAATTAGCCATAAAACATGGAAAGCATTAATAATCATCATTCTGTGTTATACATACCTTCATACACTCTCGACTCCCACGCGGCAACTCCCTACAATTCCAGAAATTGTTGCTTCTGAAACGTTTTGCTCGGAGCAGTCCGCTGTCAAAAAACGCTCCTACTCCCAAAACCAACAGACGGTCAACCAATAAACGCCCGCAGCCAATAGCAGGCACGCTTCCTCGTAATCTGGCCAATTGTGGCCACGTACCTCGCTAAGAGGGCGGGACAAAGGCGTTTCCATTTTATTGGGATAAAGCTCTTTGTTTCGGACCTGTAGTGATTCTGGCTGCCACCCACTGTTTGTTTACATCCATTCGGACGATTCCTCACGTTTCCAAATGTTACATACAAAATTACAAATTGTGCAATAATGCGACACAGATGATCGTGTTTCCTCAATTATCCACGGGCACGGTGTAACTTTTAAATTAAGGGAATACTTTTTAGCATTGTTACAGGAATAAAACAAAATGGCACACATGCTAAATCAGATGTATCAACAATTCTGCTTGCTTTTGCTTTTGGCTAAAAATACATCAGATCTCATTTTAAATTAACACCTCTCTGGTAATGTAAATCAGATCGGATCATTTTTGTTTGGGATATTGTGAACTATTTATCGATCTATGGGACATTGTATCTTATATAAATCAAAGTCAGACGATTTCGTAGGGGTGGTTAAGTATTAAAACAGACTAAAACTTTATGAATCCTGACGCAGATCATCTATAGTGCTGCTGGAGTGCTAGGACAGATCATTTTAAAAGTGTGGTACGAGTGCCCCCTCTAGTGGCATGACTGGAGTAAACGTGCAAACTGTCCTTAAGGTGCAGTGGCTTAAATACCCACCCCCAAATACACTACCTCTCCTTTTGCATTTCACTTTATCTAAAATTCAGTTTTAAAAAAAAGTTAATAAATATTCATAATAGATGTTTCGAATACTACTGTGGATGTAGAGTCACTTGGCAGTAGCGTGTCCTCAATTAGATTGATTTGCAAATTTCACTTTTAATCTACACTACAGGGGTTTATTGTTAATTAAAGTAAAGTCAAACTGATAACTTATATGGAAGGCAAATCATGGAAGTTTTATTTATATAGTGCATTTACTTAAAAAAAAACCCAACAACATCCAGTGCAAGAAAACTGGTACAAATTTGATTAAAAACAAATATATATATAGACATAGATATATATTAATTTAAAATAACTCAATCATAAGCATGAGGAAAAACTGCCAGGTTTTTAACCTCGAGTGAAAAACATTCATACTCGGGGCTGACTTCACGTCTACAGCTGACTGGGAGCCAGTGTAAACCTGAGCTGCAGCTTTCAGAAGACCATAACAACAGTCAAGTCTACTGGAGATAAACGCAAGGATGAGCTTCCCCTAGTCTTCTTGGCGCATGAGACCTTCACTCTGGATATGTTCTTTGGCCGGTTGAAGGCAGTTTTGGTGATTGATATGAAGTCACATCTGATACTCTCGGCACACCAAGGTTTTGGGAGTGCTTTGTGGACTCCCGGGTATCAAATTGTTTGTAATCAAAAGTACATCGGACATATTGACAATAAGGAGACATTTCGTTAATTACAGCACTTTTTGAAATGTGTAATCACATTTCTCTTAAAGCACGATCCGCTGTGGTCCCTCTCGGCACCAGTTTCACTTTGATGGGGTTCTTGGGTGCTGTTAATTCTTCGTTTGACAACACCATCGGAATCTAGGAGAATAAAAAAGCGAAACCAAACCGAATGAAAAACACATCTTTTTAATTGCCGGAAATTGTTGACTCACGTCCGTTTCTTCGCAGGGGACAAAGCTGAAGTTCTGTAAGATCTCCACTAAGGACAATTTCATCATCAGGAGAGCAAATCGCATGCCTATGCAGTTCCTTGGCCCTGCTCCAAATGGCAAGAAGGCGTACGGATCTATGTTGTCTTTGTTCTCTTTGCTGAACCTAAGAAAGGACACAACAAATACGCGTCTCGGCCAGCTGCCAACAACGAGGCTGCAATGAAATTCCCTCCCTCGCTCCCTCGCCTCCTATTGTTGTACCTTTCAGGCTTAAAAGTGTCCGGTTCGGGCCACAAAGAAGGGTCACGGTGGAGAGCGTAAATCGGCACCATGGCAACAGTTCCCTTAGGAATGGTCACACCACTGACTTCAACGGATGACTTGGCGACCCTTTCCAGTCGGTTGGCGATAGGGTACAGCCTCGATGACTCGTTCATGACCATATCCAGGTATTCCATCTGCATCAGGTGGTCATAGCTTGGGCGAACCTAAAGTGATAGAACGTGCAGTTGCCGGACACCGAACTCGTTGATGACAAAGATAGGGCAAAGTTGAAGATGTGACCTTGTCTGGAAAAGTCGCATCAATCTCCTCTTGCAAGGCCTTCTGGATGTCGGGGTGAGTTGCTAGGTTGTAGGCTATGAAGCACAGTGAGCTGCTGCTTGTTTCATAGCCGGCAAAGATGAATATCATGGCCTGAGAGAGGATTTCGTGATCAGTCAGACCTGCAATGCAAACACAATGTGATTAAATAGCACGGCATGCAAACAAGCTATAACCTCAGGAAAGTGGGTTTTCAAGATTGTTGAATGGAAGAAGGTCCCAAAATTCAGGTTTCAAGTTAAATAGGGTGGTGACATGTCCTCTTTTTTAAATTGAATTCGTTTTTTTTACATCCTGTCTATTTTTTTTTAAATAAATTCATGAATATGTCCGGTTTTCATTGCAGGACTACACTGTATAAACTATTTTTTTTAAGCATACCAGTACCAAATGTCCCGCGGATTTAGGGTGACTAGAAGTCCCAATTTAACCGGAACAGTCACACTTTTGAGCCTTGTGTCTCATGTCCCAGTGGATTTTGCCAGTCCCATTGCTTTGTCCCAACTTTTACGCAGGTCCCGTCCCGGTGTCCCCGTTTTTAAGCCATTTGTTTGGGCCATGTGTATGTCAATCACACAGTTGTCATAGCAATTCATACAATAAACACATTTAAAAGGAATTTAACCCTTATATTCCTTCCTATTTACTTTCCCGTTTACGTTCTTCTCATCACTTTAGCAGGCATGTTTTCGTCATACCGCAACTAGAACTACTTCCTGCTTCATTGTCTAAGAATCATGGGGAATTTAGTCCTACTAGCCTACTACTGGTGGCACATTTCCAGTGTTATAATGTTGTACTCAGGTGAGGGAAACAGCACAGCCAGCTTCCAATACCAAGCAAAAAAAAATAAATGTGTTTAATGGTGAGTGCATTGCTTGTTTACAACTGTTGAACTGTCAACCAAGAGAGGATTTAGCGTCAGATAAAGTCATTGCAGAACCACCGGTCACCAGATTGACTAGAGATTAAATTTGTTATAGCTCCTGGTGAGAATATGCATTTTCTGCAAAATTGCACCGTCCCAGTTTTTAACTCATTCACTGCCATTGACAGCTATAGACGTCAACAATTCATTTGAACTATTTCTATTGGTTTAGTTTTTTCAATTTTTGTTTAACAAGAGTATGAAAACCTAGATACATTTTTTTGTACATTTAGAAGAGATATAAAATGTGTGATTAATTGTTAGTTAACTTGTGAAGTAATGCAAATAATTACGATTATAAATTGTAATCGCCTGATGCCCCTAATTTTTTAATAATTTTTTATTTATATTTTTTTTAATTATCTTTTTTTTTTTTTTAAAGAAAATGTTATTAAAAATTAGGGGCGTCAGGCGAGTACTATTTTTAATCGTAATTAATCGCATGACTTCACTAGTTAACTCACGATTAATCACACATTTTATATCTGTTCTAATACAATATATATATATAAAAAAACACTAGGTTTTCATACTCTTGTTAACAAAAGTGGGAAAAATGTTAAACTAATCGAAATAGTTCAAATTAATTTTTGACGTCTATAGCCGTCAATGGCAGTGATTGAGTTAATTTTGAAAATCTGGTCACCCCACGTGGACTGGTACTCGCAGACCAGTGGTTGGGGATCACTGTTTCAACGTACAGTATGTGCTGTATATCTCTTGTATGTTTCCCCCCCTACCTTTCTGGTTGTTAGCTTTTTCTTTACTGGATTCTGAAATCTGAGCGTCAACCATCAGCTGCATGAAATCCACTCGGTTCTGTCAGGCAAGAGAAGCATTTTGGTGTAGTGTCATATACCTATATATTGACCAAATTCAAATGGATCATCTCTTGACTAAATTACTTTGGTACTGTTTTTGTTTCGATCAGATTTGATGGTCTGCAGGAAGTTATAGAAGAAATTCATCACGTCAGCGGGGAAGAATGACACCTCCATCTTCTCCATCAGTGGTCGCAGAAATGGAAAGAGAACTGAGATCAGCAAAAAAAAAAAAAAAAAAATTGTTAAAAAGGAGCCACAAAGGGCCATGACAGAGAAACTTGTAACAGTCTGGTACCTACCAATAAGTATAAGCATAGGATTCAAAAAGTCAAACTTGGCCATTTTCTTAATGTTTGCCACGAATGGGTCAGAAGGATTGTTAAGAGAGTCAATGTCGACACTGAAAGCAGTGCTGGTCACAACATCCATACTGTATGGTCCAAATACACTGCAAAAACATCACACATCGCCCTATGATTAACTGTCATGAGAACCACATTTTCAATCTACTGCTTAAGAAACAAGTCAAATCCAAACTCACTCTTTGACGTCAATGACCTCATCAGCATCTACTTTCTTCTGAAGACTATTGATCAGAGTGCTCGAATGCTGCAGCATTATTGAATACATCTACAAAAAAAAAACTAACATTTAAGGAAAACCAGTCCATAGGTACACAATGGTAGGAAAACAAATAGCAAAAAAAAACAAAAACCTGTTTTTGACCTCTTTCAGTCGCCCGCTTGTGAACGACGGCGAGAGCACGCTGCGAATCCTCTTCCAATCTTCATCTTCTATTACTGAGACGGCATCCTTCAAAGGTCCATTTAGGCCCAAATCCTAAACACGGCAACACACAAAATAACCTTTTTTTGTGTGGTTCTACCACCATTTATGTCGATTGTCCTTTTCTTACCCGTCTGTTGGTAAAGACAGAATAACACTCCTTAACCAAGATGGTTTTGATCATCGATGTGTCCATAATAGCCAGAATAGGCTGTCGGCCATCGTACAACCTGACAGCAAACATGACGTGACGTAAATATTTAGTAGCACCGATATAAACACACACACTTGCCCGTCCGTACATACACTCACCCCCACACTTTTCCATACTTTTGAAAACATTCTACATCAAAATAATGTATGCCCTAATGGGAAACAAATGAAATAAAATGACATGTCAGAGACGTAAATGTTCAAACAGTCAGTCATATTATGTGGCTGAATAGGCCTTACCTGCCGGTAGTTCAGAAATGTCCCGATAAAGGGCAACGGTTTGGGACCTTTGATCCCGAGTTTCTTGAAAAAGCCATAAGGGGAATTTCCATATCTAGGGATGAAAAACATATGAAGTGCAAATCCAACCGCTACAATGAAATACATTTTGACAGTGCAAACTTAAGCCAACTTCTCATAAAATATATTTAGTTTTTTGATTTTTAAGTTGTACTTGACTTACAGTGCCAGTAGAGCGATGACGATGGCTATTAAAGTCCACGTCTCGATGGAAAAATAAAGGAAAGAGCCCATCTGGTCCCCTCACGTCTTGTCAACAATGTCCACTCAAGTTACGACGAGTAAATCTGCTTCAATGGTGTTCGTGTGGAAAAACACGGGCTTATGTAACGTATCATAACCATCAGCCCAATGCGGAAGAGTGGCGCAATACTTACGTAATACTCTTTTGTGTATTCTAAATGACTCAGACGATTGTGAGTTGAAACTTGTATGTAGATTGTCCATGAGAAAAGGTTCTTTTTTTTTTTTTTAATTATCCTAAACAATTTTAAATATGAGTTAAAGATTTTTGAAAAAAGAAAGAAAGGAAACATACTGTAATAAATAAATTAATTGCCTTATTGGCTGAACTTTGATCTGATATTATATGACAAGTTCTTTCAGCCTGACTGGATTGTTTGCCACCCTGCAATCTAGAGCTAAAGTCAAAAGTAATTGCTGATTTTTGCAAACACACCTTTATGTGTTTATTACTTGAAGTCGTAATATTTGTTCTTGTTTTAATTTAAGTGTCTACAAAAAAAAAATCAAACAAGAACAAATATTATAGCAAAGGTGTGTTTCTGTAAAAAGGTGTTCATTTGTGGAATCATTTTGGAACTGATGTCAGTCACTTGCTGAATAATTGTTTTTTACTTTAATCAGACACGAGCTGTTAAAATTGTATATATGCTGTAATTTCTTTGGATGTATCGATATGAGTGTAATGAAAATTGTATATGTGAGTATGAAAATATGATTCATAAATATATTATGGTATATGTCTGAATTTCATATACATATGTTGCAAATGTGCGTATGTTAAAGTGCACATATATTACTAGGTTTATACATTTTCTTTGGTTAAAATACATTAACCTTATCATTTTATTAACATAAAACGAATAAGGGGTAGGACTACATACGTTTTTAACTTCTTCCTAACCCCTTTTGAACATATAAACTATTTTCTTTCTTCCTATTGTTGTTTTTCTTTATTACTTCAACTTGTATTTTATACTTGTAATGTGTTTTCTTTATGTTTATATGTTCAATAAAACCATTAAAAAAAACAAAACAAGTAAGTCAAAGATAATTTTCCCCCTAGATGACATCATCACTGTTGAAAGGTACACCTGTCTCCTTTTCCCCTCTAAAACCCTCAATAAGTTTTTTTGTTTAAATCCATTCATCCATTTTGTGCCAATTAAAAAAAATTAATCGCCTGACGTGATTTAAAAAAAAAGATTATTAAAAATTTGGGGCGTCATTTTTTAATCGTAATTCATCGCATGAAATCACAAGTTAACTCACAAATAATCACAACATTTATATCTGTTATAAATGTACAATAAACAATTCTAGGTTTTCATACTCTTGTTATCAAAAGTGAAAAAAAAATGTTTAACTAATAGAAATAGTTCAAATGAATTTTTGACGTCTATAGCCGTCAATGGCAGTGAATGAGTTAATGCATCAAAAATTGACCAAGGACATATGCAAAAATGATCAGTATGTAAGAGTTCCAAATCATCAGACCATATTTATTTCAAGTCATATCCCTTCCATAATGTTATTGCTGTTATTCTTGGGTGAGAGGACATTACGTGACGTGCAATAGCATCTGGACCGCCAGTGTGTCGTCCAGCTGTTTGCTGGTAAACATTAATAGACCTGCTCATTAAGAACGTGGCCCACATTTGTTTCGTCAGGGGAGTTGGTGACATTGGAAGGGACACGTAGCTCTCTCATCATGCCCACTTTTAACTATAGTGAAGAGACATTTTTTTTTATTTTTTATATATATTTGCCAATTTATTCATCAATTAACTGACTTTTGTAAAACATGACGGAGGCTCCTGCATTTATGAACGCGGTGATGACATGAGTCACAATGGGCAGAAGTAAATTGAAGGGTTATCATCATCATAATAGTAAAGGCTCTCTTTATATTTATTTTATGACGTATTTAGCTAACTCATTTGATGTTATACATGTTGCTGTGGGACTACAAACGTGACTGATTATGAATGACATTTTACAGAAGTACATTGAACGGTGTGGTATTTAGTCACCAACAGAGGGCGGTATAGTGTAACATTTGTGCTAATGCAGCAGGTTGTTGTGAGCAGGAAGCTTTTCACTTCGACTGGCTTGCGGAAATAATATTTTCCTCCCTTTTTTTTTTTTTTTTTTTACAAAAGGTCATCAAATATAGTGTGAAATAAATTCCACAGCATATCCGCGATACCAATTAGCTCACATTAAGGACAATTAATGACTGAAATGAAATGAAATTATAATGTGCGTTGCGCATAGTTTGTCATCCAGTCCTATTTGCATACTTTGCAAGACGGTGCTTTTGCTCGTGCAAAGGCATTGAGACTGAGAGAAACACAAGGGAAGGGACTGCCATGGGTTCATACATGAAACTTGATTGTGTGAAGTCCCCATGTCACGTGGGTTGTGAGGACTTTTTCTGGTGTAGAAATAAATGCAAAAAAAAAAAATAGAATTACACCTTAATTGAGTTCAAAACCAAAGTCCTCCATATATAGTGATGCCTTGAAATACGAGTTTAATTCATTCAGTTACTATTTTTCTAACTCAAAACAGTCATACCCCAAATCATCAGTTTGAATTGAAATGAATGGAAATGCCATTAGTCCGTTCTCGTCTTCTAAAAAAGACAAAAAACATTGTTGTGATATGTAAGGGATAATAACGCAGAATTAAATTATTTTTTAAAGTTTTTGTCACGCCTTGGCCACCCGGGGGCAGTATAAAGCAGAAAGATGTTATTTTGAATCGCACTTGAGTTCTAGGCTGCCTTGCCTTGATGCAGCAACCAATCAGTTTGCAACTTTCTGTCCTGCCTAGAAGCCAAGTGAGATTCATAATATTGCTTCATTGAGACGTCGCAACCCCTCTCAACTCATCAGCTCGGCACTAATATCATACATTCCACGCACAGGATAAAGAATCTATATACTGTGAGTACTGTACTTACATTGTTGCTGTACTGCTTTTGTGTTCAGTCCGTTGTGAGTTAAAATAGCACTTTTTAGATGCTAATTATCATTAGCATTTGAGCTAGCAGATTGAAAGGCTAAGCTATGGTTGTTTTAATTTTATTTTTTGACAGTAAACTTCAACTGGGAGTGGCAGTAAACGTATTACCTCTTTTTTTTTTTTTTGTTCAATGTTTGTCAAAATGAGTTCACTGTCGCCATACAGTGCTCGTATCTCAAGCCTGAGCACACGAGTTGCTCGTATCGAGGCAGGGACACAGGGAACAACACGAAACCTGAAAATTGGTTGATAATTGGTTAATATCGATAAATGGCAACGCTGGCATAGATCTTTGGATCGATCTGCTTACCACTAGCGTTATGGAGACAGATAATGGTTGTCAAGCTAGTGCAATGTATCTTTGTGCGGCAGCAGGTAAAGTAAACTTAACACGCTCCGACAACCCATACCCCCCCGCCCACCCTGGGGAGCTGAGTAATGTGACTTTGTCCCCACTGCGCTACTGCAAAGTCACAACCCTGCATCATTGTGACGCCACATGATTATAGCTTCCCTATATACTGTTCCACAAATTCTCTTTTGAAATGGCAACGAGAATCAGACTCAGCTTCTTTTTTCTTTTTTCACTCTTAAGTGCGAAAACTGAAGGGCGAGCAGAAAGTTGAGAGCTGGAAAAAAAGATGGAGACGGTCCGACTGTCTGCGAGTGCGTGACGTTTACTTGTTCAATGCCAAAATTTGTTGTAGGTCACAGAGGAAATCATGTCCCTGTCTGGTGGAGACGTTCAGAGAATGACGATTACTCAAGCGAACCAGCTGCTGTGATGAAAAAGTAACATTTCGAAGAAAATAGCTCACGCAAAATAGTACACACACACAAACACGCATCGTGACATGGTGATGTGGTGGATTTTAATGGTGCCTAAATTGCCTGTCATTTCCTCTCGACGTGCATTTGATGTCACACACTGGTGAAACATGAAACAGAATTGGATGTGGGGAAAGCCAGGTTGGTAAAAACGTGTCGATCTCCTGTTTGAAGAGCATCAGTGCCATCAGTGGTGCGCGCTACATCGTCCAATCCACAAAATCCACTTGCTTCAGTTGCCTCCCAAAAAGATAAATCCCAGCTCGATGTACTGCCGAGATGACGGTAGGCGCGGCTGAGCAGCCTTTTGCGACCACCATCTTCATTTAGGGGAATCTGTTTTTATGGATTCACCCTTTTACCTCGTGCCGATTCCCGATCTTTTAAAAAGTCTGCCCTGCCGATCCCGATTTTTTCCATAACAAGTAGCGTGCCACTTTTAGTGTTCCAGTGTTGTTTTAGTGGAAAACATTGAACGATAGCTGTGAAATAAAACAAACGGGTTGTTTTATCTGCACATGAAGTAGTTCTCCCGAATAAAAATGAAAAGCCAATTTGTCGTCTCAGCAGAAAAGGACAGAGGCTGACTCTTTTAGATCTCTGAGGAGGGAGATGAGATCGGTGGAAAAGATCGGTTTATTTTTAAGGGATCTGCCGATCACGATCACCTAAAATTAAGGAAATCGGGGCCGATACATCGGCTGGCCGATCGATCGTGCACCCCTAACTGTAACCAATAAAAATATCATGATTGGACACATGGATATACTTTTTTCTTTTTCTTTTTTTTATCCCTGCACTGTTAAAAAAAGAATTACATCTAATTTTCAATTACTAAAATTATCCATGTGTCAGAATATTTCACTACCTGGGTAAAGAACGAATAGTTATTTTCAATTTGATCTTAACTCATTCACTGCCATTGACGGCTATAAACGTCAACATTTTATTTGAACTATTTTTATTAGTTTAACTTTTTTCCCACTTTTGTTAACAAGAGTATGGAAACCTAGAATTTTTTATTGTACATTTAGAACAGATATTAAATTTTGGATTAATCGCAAGTTAACTAGTGAAGTCATGTGATTAATTACGATTAAAAACTTGAATTGCTTGACGCCCCGAATTTTTAATAATTTTTTCTCTCTCTTTTAAAAAAAAAAAATCCATTCACTGCCATTGACGGCTAAAAACGTCAAAAAAATATTTTAACAATTTTTATTAGTTTAACATTTTTTCCCACTTTTGCAATAAGAGTATGAAAACCTAGATTTTTTTCATTGTACATTTAGAACAGATGTAAAATTTGTGATTAATCGTGAGTTACCTAGTGAAGTCATGCGATTAATTACAATTAAAAAAATTCAATCTCCTCTTGCCCCTAATTTTTAATAATATATATATTTTTTTAATGAATTTATGACAGTGAATGAGTTAATGTAGGAGGCCTGTGGAGATAATGTTTGCTATGAATTCATCATCATTCATCAATCCTCCTGTTAGGTTGGTTTCTCAGGAACAGCAATTATGTTCCCAGGTCAGTTTCACCCAGGCTATTATTGATAAAAAATGCACCCAATAAACTTTATTAACCACTTTCATTGTTATCATTTCAATTTAAGACTTTTTAACACGTTTGATCATGTAGTACTATTTGCAGTTCTTTAAATTCAAAATTGGTCAGTTTGACTCGAGCTATGTTTAATATTCCAAAATGACCGTTTTATAGCTCATGATTAACAGTTTTCAATGTAAATATGGCAAAATTAACCATTTAAATTGTTTGTTGATTGAAAGTTTTATTGTGAAAAATTACTAATTTCTAGTCCCAAAACATTTTGCTAAACATCATTTTAATTTAAAAAAAAGCCAAAGTTTCATAGCACTCTACTTATTTGTATTTTCAACTTTGAACATGGGTCAATTTGACCCAGGCTATGTTGAATGTCCCAAAAGCATTCTGATAATGATTTCGATTTTGAATTGAAAATGTCAAAGTGAACAATTGTAATTGTCTGCCGATGAGAGGTTTCATAGCATAATTATACATTGTTGTATATACTATAGTATGATATTATACTTCTTCACTCTTACAATGGGTCAATTTGACCCGGAATATTTACCATTAAAAAAAACCCACAATCAACGTTGTTATATCTTACGATGTATTATTAACAGTTTTCAGTGCACCAAAATCAAAATGAACAATTTCTTATATAGTCTGTTGATGTGAAGTTTCAGTAATATAAAAAAAAACTATATTGGGTTAGTTTGACCATCCTGGGAAACATTGTTATAGCTCCTTATTTATTGCAAATATGTCAAAATGAACCGTTTTTTTCTTTCTTAATTGTCTGTTGCTGCCAAGTTTGACAGTGAAAAGCTAACGTGTTGTTTAACTTGAAATTGGGTCATTTTGACCCACAACATAACAGAAGGGACACATGAAAAGGTAAGAGAAACATGATGGTTTAACACAAAATTTGCAAATCTGACATCAGGCTTAAACCCCCAACAAGGCAACAAATCAGCGAAAGTGGATCAACATGTGAATCAGGCTTTCTTGCTTATCTTAAAATAGCACATGCAATATCTCTGCCCGTTCACATCGGCTTTAAACAGCTGCACAGGCTGACGAACAAACAACAGCATATGTGTTTTGGCTACAGTTGGGGATGTATATATACACCCACGGCCTTTTAGGGTCATATAAACATTGCTCCTCAATAAAGAGACCGTTTTGTAATGTGTTAAAGCTGCTTGGAATTCTTAATCTCTTAATCCATCCTTGGATATATTTTAAAAGGCTTTTGCTGTTGTTTTGGGTAGGCGCCCGGGTTCACAATGTCACCGTTTGACTGGCTGCGCACTCAAAGGGCAGGGATTAATGGACGCAAACACACACACACGCACGCACACACACACACACACACACACACACACACTCACAAGCGTCATTCGTCAACATGTCATGAAAATCAAAACCCTCTGGTTAAACTGTTACAACTCTCCTCTCAAGCAGATCGCTTCCCGAGTATGTTTGCTGAAAGTCAAATGGGACAGTGCGAAATAAGAGCGCAAAGTGGCCCGGGCCGCTTTACAAGACGCAAAACAATTAATTGGACAGTTTTATCCCAGCGTGAGACGTAAGCCTTCATAAATGTCGGACCACACCAACACTGGATTATAGCGTGCAGTCAATTAATGTGCACTTCTGTTGATTTAAAAAAATTAATAAATGTATTAATAAATATAAATATATGTAATTATGATTTTTTTTTGTTTATGAATAAATATAAAAAAAAATTGTACATGGTCTCTCCCTCCCTGTGGGCGAGGTTAGGGGTTCATTCGTGACGCCGCTGTCAGATTGTGAGAAAGCCTGTGAGTTTAGGAATACAAAATGGATCAACATCAGAATCGCAATCATATTTATTGGCCAGGGATGTTAAAAACACACAAGGATTTTTTTCTCGGCTTGTTTGTGGCATCTCGATTTTCCGACCAGCCGTCAACTTCAATTTCACAGTACAAACGAGCATACAGTCTTTCTCCGAACTACATTCGCTAGTGTTTCCTCTTATTCCATCGACCTACTCCACCACGCGTGTCCAGTGTTCATTTTCTAAAACTGATTTATCTACTTTATTAAATTGAGTAATGACTCTATAAACCCCTCATCCCACTTTAGGATTACAATTGGATAATGTGAGACACAGCATTTTTGGCATTACATTTCTTCCATTGCTGTGGAAAGTCATCACGGCAGAATGTAGTTGTCGTGCCGGAAGTCAACCTTAAACATTTCTTCAATAACATATGTGACCTGGCTAGTCTAAACATGACATTCTGATGAATATTACATTTGTGGAATATGAGTTATGCAGCAAAATCCAGCCGTTTTGATCTATCTCAGGGGGCGGCCATTTTGCCACTTGCTGTCGACTGAAGATGACATTACTGTTGCTCAGGGCTCAGTCAACGAACAGGCTTGGGGAGTAACGGAATAAAACCGCCGTCACATAACCAAATTACAAAATAAATGTAACTGTATTCCATTACAGTTACAGGAAAAAACATGTAATCAGATTACAGGTACGTTTATTAAAAATGGGGATTATTCGAGGGATTACAATTTCTACGATGAGAGAGCGCGAGACAGAGCCAGAGAAGGACAGAGCGAGAGAGAGCGCGTGCACGCCCGCGCGAGTGGGACCGTTTCTACATGTCGGGGAGGTGGTAACGAACTTGTCGTGTCCTCCACACGCGGGCAGTTTGAAAAAGATTCACGGACGGGAGGAGAAAATGGCGACCGGTATTAAATGGAATTTACTCAAAGCAAAAGTTTGAGCTAAGAGTCCAGCGGCATGCTACGCGCTGTAGCTTTTTGCTAGCCTACAACCATAATGTGAGTTACACCTTCCAAACAAATCTTCCTCCCACCACTATTTAAACATCATACACAACATATACACGGCTAAACTTGTGGCTGGGATATTTAATTACTATCTATCTATCTATCTATCTATCTATCTATCTATGAGGTGTGGTTGCTTTCTGTGACAGTTCAAAAACAACATATGGCCTTCAATCAATCAATCAATAGCCTACAGGCTTTTTAATTACACAAGGATTTTTGCTATTTGTCGGCTGCCCGGGTCCCTATCACCCGCAAAATTGCAGGGGCACATTGTATAGAATATATATTGTGGTGATACTTATTTTTATTTTGTCTTCATGAGCATACTCAATATTGGAGTAATCCAAAAGTAATGCAGTTACATTACTTTAATATTATGGTACTTGGATTACGTTACTAAATAAAAGAATTTAGCAGGTAACTATAACGGATTACATTTTTAAAGTAATCCTCCCAACCCTGTCAACGACCAATCACAGCTCACCTGTTTTCGGAAGCTGAGCAGAGCAAAATGGCCGCCTTCTGATGTTGATTTTTTTTTTTTAAATGCTGGATTTTGCTCATATTACACTAACGCAATATTAACCAAAATACCGTATTTAAATTACGTGGGGCTGCATAGAACATATTATTGTCAAGAATTTTTGAGGGTTGACTTCACCTTTAACAAATGATTGCTATATGCCGTAGCCTTCTCACACTTTTATTCATGCAATTGACAAATCCTTCTTTGGCATTTTCACTGGTTATGCGCACCCAAACCACACAGTGGCAAAAACTTGAAACATGCACCAAATTAGGTACAACGATGCATTTCCAAAGCAGCTCACGTAAGCTTTATGCAGTTCAGCCATGTTCTGCTTTGCACTTTTTTCCAATTTCATCACCCGAGTACTGTCTCTGTGGGCGCACAGAACCCTGCATGTAACATATGTGAAAGGATGACTAATTATGATGCCACACCTACTGTTAGACAAACAGAGCCTACACGTGCACACAGATGCATGCATGAAGAATAACACAAAACATTATGCTCTCTTCTGTCACGGTTCTCAATACCAGGGGATACAAAAATATAATATCATAATTATATGACTATGACTATATGACATTTTCATTATTATATAAGGATAGATTTCACATTTTCACGTGATACATTTCCTGTTCGGAGTCGAACAAGGCGGGGCGAGCTAGCTGTCTGGTGATCAGAAGCATTATACAGAATTCAGCAGGGAAAATACACCTGAAACATCGTAGCAAAAACACAGTTGTGTTGGCCGACGTACCACTCATGGAAGCTGGAATCATCTGGCTCCTTCTTAAAAGGAGCTGATGACTGATTGTTTTCAGGTGCGAGTGAGCGTCCTCCAGAAACTACCCCACCCAGCCTGAAACAAAAAACAACAACAACCAACAACATGTTATGCAGCAAAGAAACGTATACTTTATAGTCTGTGGACTGTTATGTAGTACCTGTATTTGATTTGTGGATGGTTAGTTCTTAAAATATATAATAATGTTTTGGGTGAGATTTTACCACACAATACGTACTTACCATAATGTTGTTGTTGTTTTTAAATCTTGAAAACAAGAACTCTACAAAAATATAAACGCAACACTTTAGTTTTTTCTCCCATTATTTATGAGATGAACTCAAAGATCTAAAACTTCTTCCACATACACAATATCACAATTTCTCGCGATTATTGTTCACAAACCAGTCAAAATACCGAGATAATCCATTCCACCTCACAGGTGTGCCATATTAAGATGCTGATTAAACAACATGATTAGTGTACAGGTGTGATTTGGGCCCCGTCCACACAAAAGCCAGTTTCAATGTATCCTCACAAGTTTCTTACTTTTAGGCCGTTCGTCCACACGATGGCGCGGTTTCGGAGCTTGAAACCGATCACTTTTGAAACCGCGCTCCTGAGTGGAAAGATTTCAAAACGTACGTGTCCGTCTGGACGCCTTATACTCCTCCGGTGATGACGTAATGGCCGCAGCTCGATGACGACGCATTGTCGCGAATTGATGACGTATGCGCCAATTCTCGCGTGAATGCGCGCGAACCATCATACCGTCAACAACAATGGCGGATAGCCGCGTCGTAGTCGTTTTGCGCAGCCTCCTTAGCTTGCTTATGCTTTTGAAGCAAACTATTTTGCTTTTTTGTTCCGATGTTCAACAAGCGGTGTTGTACTTGAATCACCCGCCATTGTCACTTATCTTCTGTTCGTCTTCTTCATGTTGTTTTGATACATGCAAAACCATGTTTGTTCTCTCGATTGCAATAAAGTTGGAAAAAAAGTGTTTGTCTACTTTGCTGATTCTTCTTCTACGCTTTCCGTTAACTCCCTGTGGCTGCGCAACAGCGCCACTCCAGACTTGGCATATACATTACAGCCATTAAACGTCCTTAGCGTCTTCTTTTGGACACACAAGTCTTGGAATGCTTCTGTGTGTACGAGATTTGTTTGAGGAACGAAGCCGGCTTTGCTTCCGTCTGGACGGGGCCTTAGACTGCACTTTTCAGAGTGGCCTTTTATAGTGGGCAGCCTAAGGCATACCTGTGCACTAATCATGGTGTCTAATCAGCATCTTGATATAGCACACCTGTGTGGTGGGATGGATTATCTTGGCAAAGGAGAAGCGCTCACTATAACAGATTTAGAGTAATTGTGATATTGTAAAATAAATAAATAATAATAATAATAATAATAGAATAAAACAACTTTTTTTTTAAATCTGTGGGCTGTCAGGACACTAAACTCCTCCCTCTGACTCTTGCTGCTATTTACAGTGCACTATTTCTGTTAAACCTCACGTTTTGTATATACTAACAAAATGCCAATTGCAATTTTCTGACGTTAGAATGTGTAATATTCATCCATTACAATGTGCAATATATTTATATACAATGTACGTAATACTTTGTATACTTATGCACTTTGACAATCTCTATGCTCTTTTTACATTTCTTTCTTTTTACTAATAGGTTTTTATATCTGCATTGCATTTTTTTTTTCTATAACTTGACCAGCGTTTTCAGTGGTAGCTGCTGTAATTTTGTCATGCTATGCGTATGATGGCAATAAAAGGATTCTGATTCTTGTGTATGTGGAAGAAGTTTTAGATCTTTGAGTTCATCTCGTAAAAAAATGGGACCAAAAACAAAAGTGTAGCGTTTATAATTTTGAACAAGTAAAACTAATAAAAAATAAATAAATAACAAACTCACACTGGAAACTAATTCAAAAATACATTTAAAAGCAAAACTCAATTTGAAATAAAAACTAACAATCGTGGAAAAAAATCACAAATATAATCACCCTGCCACAGACGCACACATTTATAATCAATCAAGAGTGACCCTCAGCTTTGTTATTCTGATTATAGTCCTCAAATCCAAAAGAGGCCTCTTTGTGCTCATGATTAGCTTTGGAAAATATTTCAAAAAACAAACTCAAGGACTATGCCTCTTCGGAGGATTGTCTTTTTTTCTTCTTCTTCTTCTTCTTCATCATCTCTTCACAGCCATTAAAAGGACAGTACATGATAACTCGAGGCATCACAAGTGTTGTCCATGGTTTTCTGGAATTCCACTTCCATTGAATGTTTTTCCTTTTAGCAGCATGAAAGAAAGCCCGAAAGAGAAAAATGGCATCATTGCAGATTTCAGAATATAGATTGCCATTCACTGCCACTCTCATCTCTCCATGACCAAATCAATTTTGTCAAAGAAGACTGGGGAAAGCTTTTATCTGTATGCTGGAAAATGTAGCCCACAAAAGGCACGCGCATGCTGGGATTGAAGGCCAGGAGCTGCGGTGCCATGTGGAGAACTGAGCCTTTGTAAGGGCCGCTCAACCCATCACCAAGGAGACCTTTCCACCTGCCTTCTCATTTCCCTTTCCCTACTATTAGGCTGTGTGAAGCAGTCACATTGGTACTACCCCAGCGCTAACTCTCCAGCTTTAAAACTCCAAAATGAAGCGTTGCCCTTGGGTCAAAATGTAACTCGGATTAGGCGTCGCAGAAAACCATGGCTTTGGCGCTTAAGGTGTTTTTTTTTATAGCACCCAAGGCTGTGCTTTCACGCGACGAATGGATGCTTACTTGAGAACACACGCAAGCGTGCAATCTTTGAGTCGAAAGTAGAACTCAAGGGAAATTACAATGGAAGAAAAGAGTAGGTCAAGTCATTCGGACTGATTTAAAGAAAAGCAATCAGCTATGTGTTTTAGACTGATCCTGATTTCCAGACGTCAGCCTCCTCACAGCTCATTGAGGAAGCGACGGCAGAAGAACAGAACAGAACAGAACAGCAAGATCTTAAAACAACAATACCACGCTTTTGGAAAATGCTGTTTACGTTCAAATGGGGTCACCAGATTTACATTAATTCCCGATCAATTGATTAAATTACCATGCAAAGACTTGTTATCTTTCGCGGATTGGTTTGTCTGGTAAAGGATTACATAATACAGGCACAAATTCAGCAAGAAATCCTTTACAAACAGCGTTTGCTTCCAAATTGGCTCTCATTGTGGTTTGTCCACATTCTACTGAATTCAAGTACCGTATTTTTGTCCTACTTTTAAATTAGAGCTCGGACTAGTATCCCAAATCCCCATTTCCTAATTGTGTTGACTTTCTGTGCATTACGGCCCATGGTAGGAATCTGGCAGTAATGCACTAAAAGTATATGCCAACCGCCAAGACAGTAAAAGAAGTCGTGCATTACCGTCACTGACCATAACTCTTTTATACAGTAGCATGCTAAAGAAGGTGGTGGTGATGCAACAAAAATATATACCAACAGCCTAAAGGAAGTAGAAAAAGAACTGGAAGAAGAACTATAAGACAAATAAGTAGTTGTCATCATGGTAATAGCTGTTACCACTAGGGCCATTGTTAGAGTAGACAATATTAAGTATTGTACTCTTTGCGTGTTCAATTAACTGAATGGTGAGATCCTGGTGAAGAAGTCCCTTTGCAAAGGTAATATAATTATCAGAAGCTTCTGATGACAAAATCTGACGACACTGAAGCCGTGTTCCATCAGATTGTGTGTCGTCCACTCCGGCACATCATTATTTATTGAAAAGTGGGTGAATACGAAAAGTCTCCTCCCATCAGCCCACAGTACATTTGTTTACAACTCTGTTCCCATGGGTATAAATATAAGAGAATTCCTCTCTCCTCCCTTCTGCAAGTTCCCATAGCTATAAATCAGATTAGAGAAAAACAATAATCAGCCTGTGCCTCCCCTCTTCCAACAGAGACCGGTACCAGACTTCCTTCAAGATAGCAAATGTAAAAACCCGTTGCCCCTCTTCTGAGAGTGAGACAGATAATACAATTCTATTCATTGAGCCATACTGCTATAACTAAATCCAAAACGGCTAAAATATAAATTGAAACTGAAAAACAATGTTAATAACTTAACACCATTAAAAGGATACACTATTTACAGCCGCAAAAGTGACAATAACCGACCAGGATTCTACAGGCTACGTTCACACTGCAGGGCGTGATGTCCAATTTGGAATTTTTGTTAAATGCGATCTTTTTATGGACTCGTTCGCATTACAAAAACAAATGCGACATATAATATGAACGCAAAGCGCCTGTGATGTGACGTTCCCCCAAAACAGCGACGTCACGTTGCAGTGTTCACGGAAGTAAATATTGTCCCGACTCGCAACGTTTTTTTTTTCCCGCTAGCCAAGCCGCCGAGGCAAATTTTGCTGTGCCAACGCACGCTGCAGTTTGGTGGACTCGTTTCGCGTTAGGAGTTTGATTCATGTGTCTTGTCTGCATACATTATGCAAATTCAGCAAATTCGAACGCCCGCTCTCCTGGTGGGTGGACTGTTTTCAAGCTCTTTCCTGGTTGGCCGCTGTCCTCGGCGTCAGTTTTGAATTTGGCGTTTACAAACAGCGACAGAAATCCGTCGGGCTTATTTTTTCATCTTGTGTCGCCAGAGTAGAGAGGTTGGAAGAGGTAATAGAAATATTTGAGGGAAATGAGGGAACACTCCTTGACCTTTCATTGAGATGTCTACCGAAGATTACGTCGCGTCATCGCCGTTTGTGATGGATTGAATTTCTACTATCTACTTTATGCTTCATGTTTCACGTGTGATTAAATTAAAGACAAATACAAATTTAACAGTTGCTCAAAACAGATTTGTACATATTCACAGACGTGTCTGCAGTCTCCCTTCCAAGCACTTTCCCGCCCGCGCATAGCGCATATCAGACTTTTGATGACGTATGAATCGGATGCGTGCGGATGAGCGTTCACAGTGCGCAGACGCATCGCATATATATCCGATTTATATCCACACATGAAGGAGGCCCAGGTCTGGTGTGAAAAAATCGGAATTGTACCGTTCACACTGCATGAAAAAAAACTGATATCGGAATTAAGCTGCAGTGTGAACGTAGCCTAAATGAGATTCTTGTTAATAACGAATGCAACTGAACTCGTTAAAACAGGTTGCTTTGGGAAATTCAGTCTGACGCCCAAGCACTAGCTCTACCCAGAGAGCGTTTGTGTTCAGATTGACAGAGCTGAACGCAGCCTATGTTTATAAAGCAATCCGCAGCTCATGCTTCAACTTTTTTTATTTTGTTATACTGCTTGAGGCACTGGTCTCCAGCAGTCCTAGGGGCTGTCTGAAAAACCGAACGGCACATGAGAACAATGCTCTGAGTTTCCGATGAGTTTTCTCAAAGCATTTTTCCAATGTTTTAATAAGTATAATAATTCTTGGTCTGATAAAATAAATGTCCCTAAAAACTGAGACTCCCAGAGTGACTTATGGTCTGAAAAACAGGTAATTGTGCACACGTGTGTCTATTCATGCCATTGTAGTACTAAATACAAATTGACAGCCAATAAAAAAAAAAAGGTCAACAGACAAAGACATGGTCAAAATGCACAATATACACTAACCACAACAAACTGTATGTCTAATAACTTCTGTCTGACTATTTTAGTGTGTGGCAATGTTTGTACAAATGCCGAATTTCCTCTTTGAAGTTAAATGGAATCTTTGGCACGTCAGCTCAGTGACAGCTCATCTAAGGATCCACGTAGTATTTCTGAGGAAATGCTTCTTTATAGTTGAAGCGGCTGCTCAAAAGAGAGACGGCTTTTAATAAACAAGAGAAACAAACTATAGTTTGGCAGAACACATGGCCGTTGTTGTGTGTGTTGCGCTCAAGATAATGAGCTCGATAATGCTTTTTGCGCCAAGTGTATGTTTACTCTGGCCAACAGAGAGCAATAAAAAAAGAGATAATTCACAAGCTAGATAAGGGTCAAGAAGAGTATGAATAATAATAATAATAGGACTAAAATCAGTTGGTATGCATGCAGCAGGGGGCTCAAACGCGTTATGACTGAAGTGCTTTCAGTCATTATAGGGATTTTTTTCAACAATGTCATCTTTTCATAACGACAAGGAAGCAAAAAATTACAAATTTGCTCCGATGTAAATGTAGGAAAACGATCACTTATGTTAGTCCAATTAATAAATTGCACATGGGTTATGCGGTGTGCAAACCTTTTTTTTTTTGTTATGAACCTGAGTACATATTCATAAAATCTGTATTGCTTAAAGCCCCAGAGTGTAATAAGCGGCCACTAGATGTCGCTATAGCATGGAATGCAGCACAGAAGCACAGACACTTTGCAAGCCTACCACCTCGCCGGTGTGAAGCCCGCCAAAAGACGGAAAGAGCCGGATTTAGCTAGCACAAGCAGCTAAGCGGGAGTTAGTCGGAGCCATAGGCTGGAGTGGCTAACAAGAGAGTGGGAGAAGATAGTAAAAAATAAATAAATAAATAAAAGTTTGTGATGTGAGCAGAAGATGACAAGCGACGGGAGGTTCGTGACGACCACCTGCATGCTCCAGCTGTGGAAGGTAAGCGGCGGTCGACCCATTGGGTCCGACACTCGATGCAATACCACCCAGGCTAACATTCCATGTTATGTTAACAAGTGCAACAATGCACTGTTTTTCTTTAAAATTAAAGTTCAGTGACAGTAATCTGTCAGTGTTGATACACAATTTCCAGTTCAAATGACATTAAGCTTTGACAGCTATTTTTGCGTCTCGTGCATTTCAGCCACTCAGTGCGCTCATTGCTGTGAAGCAGAAAAGGTTAGCAGCGTAGCGACTGTGACACAAAATTAACTCGTGGATTCAAACATGCTTTTCGTCACAATGTGCAGTCGACTCCACCCAGCTCATTATGATGGTGCAACTTCCAATGCTGAAAATGACAAGTTAGGACAGCTAGAAGCATCATTTACTTTAATCTTCAGCATATATAGCATCACCAATATTTCTATGCCAGACATTCATGGCTGTGACGTCCGTAGAATCACATCATGTCATTGTTAAGTCGACCGCCATCTCTGCAAGTAAATCAAACAGTACGCATTATCTAACAAATGAGAACATGGCAGGTGTTGTCCTCAGCAGGCCATTCATTTCCTCCCTGCACAGACAGGAGACGGCAGATAAAACTGTCACCTCACCGGAGGAACACACAGTTTTCTTCGGCGAACCACTTCTCAGGACCTGCTTGCTTCCTTTAAACTAACATGCTTTGATGACCATGACATTGAATGCCTGTTAACTATACGAACCTGAACGTAAATTTTACCTCAATCTTAGCTCAATTGTGAGCCACTATAATGTTCCAGCTTCTTGTGTTGTAATCATATACATTTTATATGAGCTAGCTATTTGTTTTATATTATTTTATAAAACAATAGTGTGATGGGGGATGATTACCCAAAACACCGCCACAGTTAGCTTTAGCTTAGCTAATCTACTGGTAGGGAAAGCAACCGATCAATGAATGAATGAATAAATGAATGAATGAATGTACTAGCATGCCACAAGAACAAAGAACATTGTTAATCCGTCTCATATAATTCTGTGGCTGTTTCTTTGGAGCAGTCAATATTCGAAGAATGCCCCTTAACTCATTTACTGCCATTGACGGTTATAAACGTCAAAAAATCATTAGAACTATTTCTATTAGTTTAACATTTTTTTTCTACTTTTGTTAACAAGAGTATGAAAACCTAGACTTGTTTTTATTGTACATTTAGAACAGATATAAAATGTGTGATTAATTGTGAGTTAACTAGTGAAGTCATGCGATTAATTACGATTAAAATTTTTAATTGCCTGACGCCCCTAATTTTTAACAATCATTTAGTCATTTAGCCGATTAATCGCATGACTTCACTAGTTAACTCACGATTAATCACAAATTGTATATCTGTTCTAAATGAACAATAAAAAAAAAAATTCTAGGTTTTTCATACTCTTGTTAACAAAAGTGGGAAAAAATGTTAAACTAATAAAAAAATAGCTCAAATTAATTTTTGACGTTTTTATTGCCGTCAATGGCAGTGAATGAGTTAAAGTACTGAATGTGGTGCGTATTGCATGTTTGAAATGTTACATCAATATTTAAGAGTACAGTCTGTACACTATATAATGAAGAATATGTTTCAGGTCTGGCATAGATTCAGCTTCTGAATGATTAAACAAGATTGTTTTTGTTAGGACTCTGTTAAAAGTTTCTTAAATGACGGTTCATTGTGTTCAGGAGCGCCAGGTTTCGTTAGACTTCCAGGAGAAAACCCAGCTAAACACACTGTAAACGAGTCTTCGTATGAAGAGAATAACGACCGTATTTAGCAGCCCAAGCTACGGCAACTCATGCGGCCTCCTGTGTCATCAAAATGTCCAGCATGATGGCAGCTTGGAGAGGGGAAAAGAGCCCGTGGCAGTTACCTCACTGCTTGACATCACACATTAAAGCCTTTTTTGCAGCTAAATTAGTTGCCAACGATGAGCCCATCATTTAAAAAAAACGACAGAAGTTGCAGAACCCCACTCAAGACAATTCCGTTACGTCTGGCCATGTCGCTCTGTGTGCACTTGTGTTTTTATTTGTGCGTGTTCACAGCTGTTGGAAAGGAAAAAAGATAGTTATTCTTAGATGTGACTGCAAATATCTGTTAGACTGTTGTGATGGCGCTGTAAATAACGTAAAGCTTTATCTGTTCATCCTGCCTTCCAGCCAAATGACAAATACGCTGATGGATGTCTGGAGAGCTCAAATCTGAAGGCAACTACATCTCAATAAGAAAACATGGCAACACATATAGACATTTCATTCAATGATTTAAAAAAAAAAAAAGAAACGAACACCAGCATTCACTGTTGTTACATTCACACAGTAAATTGATAAGCTTCTTTCTGCTCTCCATCCACATTGACTTTGATTTTAAATCAGAATACCCCTATCCAGCCTATTTTCCATGTCTCCCCAGCCAACACAGCTGAGGATTGTTATCAGGTTTCATGCAGAATTAGCTGATTATCTGATCATTTGAAACACCTGTGTTGCTTGTGGGAGACATGGAAAACAGGCTGGATAGGGGTACGCGAGGATCGCGGTTGAGAACCACTGGTCGACCTTTACCTGTGGGAAAAGTCCTACAAAGAAAATCTGTAGATACTGCCTTTAATTTTAAAATAGTCCTGTCACTGATATTCTACAGATCACGTATACTTCATAAAATGATCATTTTGCACTAGTGGTAATTTTATCAGGCATTTTAAATGTAGTCTCAGTTTCAAGTTTTAGTCCATTTTTAGTTGACTATGAATCTAGCATTTTAGTGTTTATTTGAGTCCAACAAAACATAAGATTATTTGTCTAGTTTTAGTCAACAAAAACGGTCAACGTCTTAGTCTAGTTTTAGTCAGGACAATCATTTTTACCCATGTATATTTTTTGTCAGCAGATAATGTTGAACATTTTGGATCTAAAACCATTTCACATAAAATTTTCTCTCATCCTTTTGATGAAAAACAATTACACACACAATTAAAGTACATCAACAAGTGGCTACTCTGGCTCCATGCTACGAGCTAGTAAGTTAGAGAGCATTAGTTAGCGGTCGGATTAACATTATTGCTATCCGTTAGATTAATGTTACATTCTAACTATAATTTACTCTTTCTTTCTTTTTTTTTCTTTTTTTTTTACATTTTACCGTGATCCACTTCCTGTCCGTCACATATTTGTGGATGGTGCACTCGGTAGTGTCAGATTTGAAAGGGGGTCTGTCACTGGATTAGCAGACAAGATTTTACAAAATCAAATCATTTTCATCTTGTTTTTGTTCATGAACTAAAATGTGTCGACAAAAAAGCATAGCCTACTTATTTAGTCCCAGGTATTGTTTATTACTAAAGGTCTTAGTCTAGTCTAGTCTAGTTTTCGTCTGGTGAAAAATGTGTGTTTTGACGAAAATATTTTTGTTTAGTTTTCGTTAACGAAATTAACACTATTTTTGCAATTATTGTTCTATGCACTCACTTTCTTACAATGTTATCGTTAACAGATGAATGTGACAGCTTTCGTTATAAGTTGTCAGCTGACTGGTTGTACACTTGACAGGAACGGCAGTGATTTAATGTGGCTTAAACCATAGAAATGGATGGACAGTGACGGGCGTGATAGAAAAAATAACAAGGATGTCTGTGCAAGCAGGACTCCCCCACCGAAGCCAACTTGTCAATCCAGTGAGGGGGATGAAACAAAGACATGTCTAAATTTAGCACAGACAGAATTAGTGAGACGCTCCGTAGTAGATGGCTGGTGGTTACTTGGCAACTGTTGCCAGGCAACCTTGTTGGTAAGCATCGATTATGCTTTGGGAGGATGGCGCTGAGGGGGGCTGATTGAGGGTGGGGTGACTTTCAAAGCTTTAAAAAAAAAAAAGTCTCCTGGAATGTTAAAACATCTGTCTTTTTGAAGTGTATTTTCATGAAAGTGGTACGTTAGGATATCCTGAAAGCTGCTTTTCGAACATGCTGTCCCTGATGGAAAACGTCTGACATCGGCAAAAAACCCAAAGAACAGATTTGCACAACCAAACGAGTGCCTTTGGTAATGATATTTTTCATCTGCTGCAGAACTGATAACACGATCAATTACTAAGCGCCAAATTAAGTGGCGAGTGCTATTTTGCATACGAGAGAGTGTGCAAGGCTTTGATGTGGAGATGAAGGCTTGTATTTTCCTATGTTGCCCCTGGAGCCCGTGTGTGTTTATGGGTGTGCATACACAAGGTTGCACATGAAGTGTTATCTTTGAAACAATCAGAACAGCAAAAATGTGTGCAAGTAGTGACAATGAAGACATTCGGTTCTTGTGAAAATTCCATGTTATGTAATATTATAGACCATGGCCATTATATAGAAACTAGATAACCCAACTACTCAGACCTTATACAATCCAGTCTTTTGTAACTGTTTTACAACAGAATGACATTGACATAGTTGAGGAAACGGTCATTTACTTGGCTTATGAATTATACAGACAATTTGCAAGAGACGCGACAGATACATTTGATTTCCATTAAGAATTAACATTTCAGAGAGAGGGTCATTTGTATATTAGGACATAATGCTATTTAAGACCGATGCCAGACACAGCTGTAAAACTGTCAACTTTATTGAGTACACACTCACACACACACACACACACACACACACACCTACACCCCCCCCCCCCCCCCCACACACACACACACGGTTCCCTGTTCTGTTGAGTCTTTGCCAGTTGTCGGTGTTGTGTTTTGCACCGTCAATTATTTTGGGCCTCAAGGTTTTCTGACAGTTACTAATTTGCCATTTCATTTTTTTACCAATGTCTTTTTATTTAATTTTTCAGCGTTTAATTTCATTATTTTAATTGGAGGGCAATGCTGATTTGGAGGACGATGCCCATTCTGAAATTTTGCAGAAAAGAAATTCTGACCACGGTTTAATCAGCCAGTTCATTAAAAAATATATACAATATGCTGTATAATTTATAAAGTAACCTTTTTTTTTTTTAAATCTTTATACACTCTATACACTAACAGTTAAGTTATGAATTAGAGGAAGAACCGTATTTTCATCTCACTAATGGTGTGGAGGCAAAAGGTAGACCCAAATGCAGGGGTATTGCAAAAAAAAAATTTTTTTTTACAAAAAAAACAAAACAAAGCACATGGAATTATCAAAACACAAAATCCAAAGTAAATAAAAAAGAAAAGAAAAGAAAAAACCCATCAAATTAACCAAGAAACACAAAGACTAAAGGCATGAATAAATGAAAGAATTCGGGGAATAAATACAGCAAACTCATGAGACAAGGCACACCTGTGCAGGACATGAATTGCTCGAGGGGGCTGATTGGTAGACACAAGGAAGAGGGGTGACAAAAATAGGTGGATATGAAAACTAGATATAACATAAAACGAAAGGACACAGGAAAAAGAGGACAAAACATGAAACAAAACAAAACAAAAACAAAAAAAAGTTAACAAAACACAGATCATGAGAATTGCGTCCTTTAGAATTTGTTAACTTACAAGAGAGAAATTTAAAGTACAAAACCATAACAAAAACTGAAGAAGTTAAATAAATTTGGAGTTACTGAACCCCACTAGTTTCCTCTGCGCATTCACCAAACCCTTCTTTATTGAAAAATAAAATGTGATTATTTTATTTTCAAAATCAAGACATAGGTATTGGGTTTACTAGCACTTTAATACTACTATTTACTACTCAACAAAATGAACAGGTAGAGCAGCCTTTTCATCTTAAGTGTTCCTTTAGTTTTGCTAGATAGCGAGTTGTGCTGGAATAAAATTGCTCAATTTAATTTAATCCCATCACTCAACTCAACTCTATTTATAGAGCACATTAAAAAAAACACTGCTGTTTTCTCAAGGTGGAACCCAGGTGCAGCAGATACAATGAAAACTGCAGAGGCCCCACAATTGAACCCTGTGGAACACCAAATGTTCCGTCATACATGTGAATTCATATTGTGCGTTTTCTTTTTTTAACTAGTAAAGGGATTTTACAATAAACTGAGCGCACCAAATGATCGTGCAAAGCGGGCCGTATCATCACGCATGATTTGAGTCGGGTGTTTGTCTTGACCTCCGCCGAACCCCTGGGATTCGATCGAACCCAGTTAAGAGCCACTGATTCAGGCCATCGACGTATGCTGTGATTTTACTAGCCAAACATAATTCATGCTCTCATCCCAGTGTTTTAATATTTTTTGTAACATTTTGGACATCACCGCTGACTACCTAAACAGGGCATTTAATGGCATACTGAGGCACAGAGACACAAAGAGTCAAAAAGTCAGGACTGATTTCAAGATTTCAATCAGAATGTGAGCTTGTGAATACTCTTTCCGGAACACACACATACTCACACTTACAAATGTGGCTAAATGTCTTGACAGTTGCGCATAGCGGTGTGATGCCTAACCCAAGAATAGTCATTTCGCTGAGATTAGCTGTGAAATAGGCTATTTCCAGGATGGTGGCTGACACATTCTCTTGTGATTTGGCAGGTTAAAGCCCCTGCTGCATCGTAGCTCAGAGGTCACCAAACTTTTTCTTTTTGTTGCCTTATTTTTTACCCATCATAAGCCATGCATAAAGGCAATCAGTGTGCTTCTATCTCAGGGATATACAATAACTCCTGGTGGTATAAGCAGACAAGTATGCATTGTATACCTTAACAGTATAAAGTAGGAGTGTCAGGCCATTAACATTTTTAATCGTAGTTAATCGCATGACTTCAATAGTTAACTCACGATTAAACGCAAATTTTATATCTGTTCTAAATGTACAATAAAATGTACAATAAAATTATTTTTTTCTATATTTTCATACTCTTGTTAACATAAAAGTAGAAAATATGTTAAACTAATAGAAATATGGCTGCATCTTTTAGTCATTGATACAGTAATTTCAGAATAATTCATAAATTGAGTTAAAATTAAAAAGATGTACTGTACTGTGAAAATCAAGTGTGATATTGATTTGTGTTGAGGTCGTTTTTCTGCCACTAGATGGCATAATTGCAGTTGTAAGACATTGGTGACAGCTCAGTGCATTTTTCTTTTCATATTAAGAGCTATCTAATCTTTAACAAAGTAATTGAAACTTCCCCCAGTACAAGCTTTTCCAAGTAATTCATTCAATCAGGTCATTAACTCATTCACATCCAAGCCATTTGAATTGAAGCAACCCCCTTTGCTCCCGGCTGTTTGACTGATTTTGCAAGGTCCACAGAGTATTCTGTTCTATTGCTATAAAAACATGGAACCTACCAAAATAAAGATTAGAGTCTCTTATTTCATCAGGAAAAAAAGTATATTTGTATCTGTTTCCATTTTGCAGCAATTAGCATTAGAATAGTTATCATTATTCACAAACCTGTTGAAAACACTGGTTTTAAAAGCTTGTTGCTGGTTGATTGTTGATTGGTTACTGTGCTGCCACCTGCTGGTCATTTTTTGTAATAACTACCATTGCTTTAAGCGACCTCTTCATGTCAGACGCTGTATCAAAGCTTTCTGTATGCTCTAGAAAAAACAAACAAAGAAAACATATACATATGCTTTTGTGAGTGTAGGACAAAATATTAACTCATTCACTGCCATTGACGGCTATAGACTTCATTTCTATTAGTTTCACATTTTTTTCCACTTTTGTTAACAGGAGTATGAAAACCTAGAATTTTTTATTGTACATTTAGAACAGATATAAAATTTGTGATTAATTGTGAGTTAACTAAGTCATGTGATTAAATACAATTTTAAAAATTAATTGTCTGATGCCCCTAATTTTTAATAATATTTTCTTTCTTATTTAATTAAATTTTTTAATTGTAATTAATCACATGACTTCACTAGTTAATTTAAGATTAATCACAAATTTGCTGTTCTAAATGTACAATACATTTTTTTTCTAGGTTTTCATACTCTTGTTAACAAAAGTGGAAAAAAATGTGAAACTAATAGAAATAGTTCAAATGAATTTTAGACATTTATAGCCGTCAATGGCAGTGAATGAGTTAAAAAACAAACAAATGTATATATACGTTTTTGGGAATGAATCAGTTAATCACGCATTAAAAAAGTTAGTGGCGTTAAAGGAAATTTAAATTAACTCACAATTAATGCACACATTTTGACACCCCTAGTATAAAGTAAGGACTCTAAGGAGCAATATAATCCTTTGCAGTGTTCTAGTTCTTGCAGACTTGGTTCACTAAGAACGGAGTAATGAGTCTTAAAACCCAAAGTTATACGTGTGCGTTGGTTCTGCCTCTCCAACAAATACACAAATTGCGGTTTACTCAAGTGGGATTTTCGTCTATAAAGTGCATTCTTAATAAACATTGTCCATAATTCATTTCTCCTCCAGTAATCCTGAGGTGCAGGTAAGCCTTTATCAGTGTCACAGCAGAGGGGACGTTGAAGCGCAAAGATTCCAGAACAACAATGCCGCTTTTCTCACATTGCATTGAAACGATAACAATACATGGGCTCAACATTCCTCGGTGATGCTTGCAGTTCATTTCTGCTGGCTTCCTATTCAGAGCGGTGCAACTGTTATTCATAAATCTGCTGTTTGTGTTTGTGAAAGGAGGCTGCCAAGCTTGACATAATGCTATCCATCCTCATTAGACTGATGGGAAGATCACGGCTTCTTTTTCCTGCTTGAGAAAGTCCCATCCCACTAAAGCCTCCTCATCATCACACCTAACGTGCAGTAAAAATAAAGGCGGTTTATAAAACTGGAATCTTTAAACTTAAATCATTGGATTGATGCGGAACAACGCTTGAGTGACATTGTCGAAAAAGAAATGTGGAAAAAATAGCAAAAAGAAAAAGTTAAAGTCCCAACATTGCAGCACTCTATTCATAATATGAAAAATAAAGATCATGCATGATATATTGTGTTCCCCATTTGATTAGATTAAAGCCCCAGACAAATGAGGTTGTTTTTTTTTATGTGAGGCGGGATCACTCTGACTTAGCTTTCCATCTAGTCAATGCCATTTGACCTTGATATCCATCATAAGAAAGATTCAGAAGGATTCAGTTGGGCACACGTGACACACACGCACAAAGGACCCTTGACTGCAACTGAATCTATAAGTATATTCCTAGTTGCGTGTTGCTACATCCAATTCATCAAGAGGTGAAATTGGGTTTGTCACGTTGACCTTGAGTCGTTCATGGGGCTCTCCCAAATTTCCCAGGGTGAAAACAATCAAAGCAAAATCCTCTTTCATATACGGCTCCTTCAGGGTCTAGACACACAGCTATGAGGGAAAGAAAAATTAAGTTTATCAAGACATTTTGAAGGACAATTTATGACATCTGTCCGTGCACGCAGCTCTTCAAACGGTGTTCAGTGGCAAGTTAACGTCTTGTCCAGTCAAACTTGTCAAAGTTCATCGCTGGAATCATTTATTCATTTAAAGTATTTGTAAGATGCCCGGGTCCCTATCACCCGCAAATAAAAGGGGCACATTGTATAGAATATATATTGTGGTGATATTTATTTTTATTTTGTCTTCATGAGCATACTCAATATTGGAGTAATCCAAAAGTAATCCAGTTACATTACTTTGATATTATTATACTTGGATTACGTTACTAACTACATTTTTTTAGCAGGTAACTTGTAACTGTAATGGATTACATTTTAAAAGTAACTTTCCCAACCCTGGTAATCAATAACAACCGTTGACCTCCAATATTATTAATAAACTATTATCTACAGTGTGCTATGTACACTGTGAAATAGAAGAAATTATAATAGAATAAATAATAATAATAAATAGTTATAATAAATAATAACAATAATAATAATAATAATAAATAATAAAATAGCCACATTTTTATTCATAAATAGGAAGCATTCGAGAAGTAGTCTTATCGTATGACACTCGAAGCGTGACAATTCATAAACAAAGCGACAATATACGTTGGAAGATGCAATGCGTCAACATATGCAATCTGGGAATCAAACCTTTAAACCAGATGGGCCGCAACACTTGTCAGACTTCCTGCTGTGCTCAAACATGAAGAACTCCGCAGGATGTCATATTATATAGACCTTGACTGTGGCGCAATTAAGTCAGATTCATTGCTCAGGTTTGCATCTTGGACAAATAAAACATTTGACATTTTATCAGTCAACATGTGGTACTCGAGATAACTTGTATTTTTAATAAGACCCAAGGCATATTTTGACGTGTGTTTGCATTGATTAATCAGATTAAAAGTAAACAAAAACAAAATTTTTATCAGCACTTTGGGAATTGCAAAAGTGAATTACATTTACATATGACCTTGTAAATGTATTGTTTTCTGTCAAAGCAATTAGTGCAATTACAAAACACATTTTTGCGCATTGACCAGCAGGTGCTGCTTTTGTGGTAGACTGACTTGTCAAATTCGATTTTCTGTTTCTTCCATCTCTACTCACCATGCTCTCACTGGACCTCTCATTTCTAACACCCAAACACAAAACAGTGAACCAAGGGCAGTCCAATAGTTTCAGACAGTTAAAAGCAGACTCACACGGCTTGAGCTTGTCACCGAAGTGCCAATGTTCATTTTATTGGGTTCACTGAGGGCAGTGCAGTAGCTCATTGGTTAGCCCTGTTGACTCACAGCAAAGGGCCTAGTTCGTATCTGGCGGCTCAGGCCTTTGGAGCTTACATGTGTTTACGTGGATTCTCCTCAGCTTCCTCCCACAACCCCAAAAATGGGATCGATGGTGTCTATCTCTTATGTATGAGTCCTGAGATTAGCTGGTGATCTGTCACAGGTGTACACAATCCTTTCAAACTCTAACTCATCTGGAATAAGCTCCAACCCCTGTGGAATATCGATCAATATAAGCAGCAGATCAAGAAATGGATGGTTCATCTTCTACCTTTATTTAATTGCAGGGTTTTATTGTCTAGCCTATTTTAAGGAGGTGAAGAGAATGTTCTGTTTCAATTTAATAATAACTGTTTGGATTTAGTAATAACTGTTTTAATTTCCTTAGTAGAGCTTGGTGAGGGTAGTAATGTGACCAAACGTTTGAAGATTCTTCCTTCCACATTTGATCACTTAATTAGCCATCTGTTTCGGGGGAGAAAATGTGTTATAATCAATTACTTTGTAAAGTTTTATGATACCTACAAAAGTGCCAGGATGTCTGGCAAACTAGTTTCCACTTGGTTGATCAGCTGCGGGGGGTGGGGGGTTGGGGGGTATCGTGGCCGGGCAATGTTTACATAGCAATTGACCATTTGTCATTGTCTTGAGATTCAGAGGGCAGAGCAAGGGGAGGGGGCTTGGGGGCAGCGGGGCAGGAAGCGAAAGGGGAGGGGCTTTTTGGGATGCTGGGAGTATAATGGCGACTGCAAGTGGGAGGAGCGGGACAGACGCATGGGGAATTAATGGCGTTTGGTCACACATGTGCTCTGTCCAGAAATTTCTGAATAAAATAAAACCTTCGAAGGAACTGTTCACCGATCTCAACTCTGATTCTGAAAACAACATTACGAACACGCGGAAAACTTAAAGGATCGTTTTCCAACAGGGGTGGCCCTCATTCAAGCAAGTTACACGAAATATTGGTTCGGCTCTTCCGGATCGCGCAAATATGTTTTTTAAAATTACTGTGCAAAGTATTTTGATTTGACTTTAACGGGGAAATCAGACTTAAGTCAAAATGTGTCTTACATCTGCAGCGTAGGAACAAAAGACACATTGCCAAAAGTGCCACCACTGCATCAACAATTCACTGAGCGCTCAACAGTGAACCACTCTTCAGATGCTATAGATGTTAGCTAATGCTAATCAAATCAGCGCATCCAAGGAAACTCTGCTAACATTGTTACTTTGACGTAGAGTTTCAGGTGGCCAGGCTAGCTGCCAAGTCATGGGCCGTTTTATGTAAATTAGCTCAATGAGGATGTCACAATTCCGAACAATTTAAACAAGTTTACCCATAGACATATTTTAAGAAATGGCCAGATTACATAAGATTACCTTGCTTGTTTTATTTCACAATTAAAGGTGGGCAGGCCCTTTTAATTTGTACATGTGGTTACACATTGCTCTAGTTACTCCAAGGGATTCTTTTTCGCAGTTTTGATCAATCAGTACTTTAGTCAGAAAACTATTGACAGCAGAGCAGTTTTCCTAGCAATTGATTCTTCTTGAGTGGACCCAGCACAGTTTAGATTGATCTTTCATACCCTTTGAGACTTGCACACAAGCATCATTCACTACGGGGGACAAACTGGATCCAGTAGAGGAAAACTTTTAGTTTGATGGATGTACAGTGGAGTCACTGATGATTAGTAGTGAGTGCAATGACGATTCAGTTTTCATTGAGGGTTCAGGTCTTCACTGAATGAGGCAAGAATGTCAGTTGTCTCTTTCCAGCATGTAGTAAAAAATATATACTGTAAGGTATGGTAAAGAAGGATATGCATGGGAAATAAAATACATTGGTATGGTCTACTGATCTTTACGTACAAAGTTCAGATTTGCTGTCACCGGTCAAGCATCGCAAACTTTTGTCAAGGTTGGTCCTGCTGGGCCTGCAGTCAATGACATACTTTAGCTAGCTGCGGAAAGTCCTCACTGAATTCAGTATTTGTCCTTCCTAGTGTTAACTAAGGGAAAGAGCATTGTGTGACTTTCACAATGAGGGCTTAGACAGGTCAGCATTCCACAAAGATACTCGTAGATTCTGATCCAATACAGAAATATAATTACAATTGGAATTACATAATCATCGCACTGCGACTTTGATCCTTTTGGACTACATACACACTTAGGCCGTGTTGACGAGAACCAATCAAGCTCACGGTTATGGTAATGTGACTGATTACGGCTTTGACTTTGACGGCACGCTGCAAGAATGAAATAAACAGGGTAGTGGGCAGATTGTAGGAGGCTTTATGCAGCTAAATTGCAGCCTTTGACAATCAAAAACGGTTGATTGTTGCCTCTGTTGAAAGTTATTTTCCTCCCCCGCCCCTCGTCATAACTATCTTTGGCATATGAAGTCATTCAGCATGTCCCCTTTGTTTGTTTTTTTACTCTCTTTTGCTTTCCCTCTGCTGTGTTTTCCGTGTCCCTGCATGCATCAATGTCAGCTACCCTCCCTGCTGGTATCTGATTTATGAATCCTATCCTGCTCTGTCATTACTGCCTCCAGAAGGAAGCATTGATGGGCCAATATGTTGAGTCTAGCACCCTGAGAATTGCCTAATTTCCACTAATATCATGAATATTCTTCTGACAACCTGTGGCCTGTAGGAGTTCACGAGATGAAATATTACAACTGTAAGAGAAATTCTGGGTTATTTCATTTTCTGCGAGGATCATTTTATTGGTAGCAGTCTTCTTACCCATGCTATGTTTAATAGGGTGTGGATTTCTAAAGGTGTCACATCTCCCTTCATCCTCTGCGGCTTAATTTATGCTCTTGTTTCTTAACTTCTTGCAGTTCACAAACTCTCTTTTCTAAACTCTGTCCACCATCTCAGAATAGTGGATGGCAGGACAAAAGGGAAGGCTCGGAAACCCAAAATTCAGATGTTCTTATCAGTTGGCAGATACTAACCTGAGGCGTGATGCAGTCTAATTATCACTGGCTCAGGCTCCAGCTGTAGACAGAAACAGCAGACAACAGAGGTCATGTTCGGAAACAAGACACACTCCTATCTATTACCCTTGGTATTAAACTCACTTGTTGATGTTCCACAAAATTGGGATGATTAATGACCATGACTATATGTTGGATGGTGAATTTTAATGACAGACCTTTGATTAGATATGATGTCAAAATCATTTACATGAAGCAGTTCAACAGCCATCAACATTCAGATTACATTCTGGACTCATGCGCATTTCACTTGAGTTAGGATTGCAGATGTAAACAAACTGAAGAGGTTGTTACACATTTGGCAGATCTTGCCATTCGCTCTCTGCAGTCTATTTACCAAATACGCATATCGTATGTGTCTGTGTATCTAAGATACGTGATTAGGTTGCAAAGTTAAATTCTCAAAGATCACATGGTCATGACCAAGTGACGCCTTTGTGTTATTAGACACCTTGTCGGCTTTGATAACAAAAGAGTTTTATTTCAACCGTATTTGAATAATTAATTTGGGAAACTTTGTTGCATTTTGCATGCGTGCTAATCTGAAGGTAAGAAGCCAAATAATACTACCACAGGATCATGCCAGCATTGGTGTAATTGTCCAATCTGGGCAGCGATTGGGAAACTGAAACTTGGTTTAGTTTCATCATTCATGATGTGATGTCCCATCAGCTGGGCTTTCATAATTAAAAGTCACATTTGTTGGCCTGTAGGCCTATTTTGTTTGTTTTTTTTGTTCACAAATATTATGTTATTTGCAGTGTCAATGGCACTTATTCCTGGACCCTCATTTTGTATCTGACTGCATACAATACAAACGCCGTATCAAAAATGCTGCCTTAAAAAATAATGTTTGATTGATACTCAGCTGTCCATAATAACAGCGAATATATATCTCTTGTCACTGTTCAAACACAGCGCACCAAAAGCCGGCAGGTGTTTTCAATGAAGCGCTGAGTGTGTTTTCACATTTCTTACATTTTTTATGACTTTATGTTTTGATTGAAATGTGATGCAATGTTGCTGCAACAGTGCGTCTATGCAAGGGAGCCGCAGCCCAGCCCGAAGGAAACACACGTACCCGTTCAACACAAACACACCCACACACACACCCCCACACACACACACACACACTTCTTTCACCAATTCAATACACACTGGCACAGGCTTTCATATGACCCGCCCTGTTGTCTCCCAGGTTGGTATCAACTGTCAGTTGGAGCTGATGTCTCAGATGTTTCCATACGTCTGTGTCCCTTTGCATTACCCACACTGATGTTGATACAATAGCCGAGAAGATGGGACCGATGATACAGTATCACGGCTTACCTATTGAGCCGCTGACCTTCTATCGCAGGCTCCATTGTAACCCAATGCCCATGCAATTGCCACTGACGTGAACTCATTGACCACTGTTTGTAACAATTTAGACCAGACGGCATTGTCATCCGTGCACTAGTCTAGTCTAAAAAAAACACCCACATGCAACGTGTCTGGGTGTTTGTGACTTAGAACTACACACCAGAGGTATCGTCTAGTAATCATACGACGCTTTTTGGCTGCTTATAGAAGCAATTCCATTCATCGGAAATGGGGACAACGATTATCTACAATTGCCGGTGTATGATTGGATACTACTTCAGGTTTTGTCCCCACAGAGAGCCCACATTCATTGCACTGGATTCACTTTCCCGTCTTGAAAAGCAGATAAAAATGTATGTTTAATGCCCGAGTCAAGGTTATTTACACGCCTTAGCACACTATTTAGAATCCTAAATTGATATCTAATACAACAAGTGTCCAGGGGACTCTGGAATCTGAAATTTGTGTTATCAATGGCTGGTTAAAGTAAACAAAATCTGGTCCAGGTAATTGATTCTGCGTCTTTTTTGATCGTTTAGCACAGGCATTTTCAACGTGTTCATTTTCTTCAAAAGCCTCTTCTCAATCACTGGGCCTTTTATCGGCTTCCTTTCATGCTTCGCATACCATCCTGGAATATATTTTCTCTATCGTAGTTCATATTCAAATCAATTCATGTTCATGCAGGTTCTTAGCATCTAAAGACCCCCCGCTTGCTCGTTCTGTGTTTTGAGTAGATACCAAAAAAAAAGAAAAAAGAAAAAAAGCCCTTTGTAAAATCTTAAAAGAATATGGATGAGGGAAAAGCGATTTCAGAGTGCAGCTGTTGAGAAGAAATTCAAGGATGAGTGATATACCCGTCAAGCTAATATACAGTAATATCTGCTCCCTCATGCCTATATTATTCTCTCCCTGCTCAAATAATTCTTTGTTGTATAGGAATAAAGGTGTTTTTCTTCTTTCTTCTGGCTCTCATTGAAGGCGGATGCTTCTTATCGCTTGCTGACTTCTTGGTCTTGTGCAAAATTATCATTCCAGCCTCCCGCTGCATTTTCTTGTGAAAATCAAATCATGGAATTGATTAGCTGGCCTCAATGCACTTGATCAGAGCATTAAGGGAGAACCTGCTTTTCCAGATGGAATGTTTACAGCTAGGTTATACTCTAGATTCCTGGAACATATGGAAGATAATATGCTTGTTGATGTAAAAGACATACATACACGGATACAGGTATCCTGCTGTTTGGAGCTGGCAGTTTGCTGATTTATCGGAAAATTCACAAGTTGTCAGCCATGCTTGATGCTTTGTGGCAGGTGATCAACACTCAGACTCGGGTGACGAGGGAACTGAATCGCAGTTTGAATGTGATTTTTGAGACATTTCGCATATCGGTTTTCAATTTCCAAGTTGACAGCTCGATTTGGGGAATTGATCGCTAATTCACTGTCAAGGCTGACTAAAATTGTTGTCGGCCTGTTCCCTAAACAAACGTTATTTTAGATTTTGATCTTCTGGGTATTGATGACGCCAGACGCTGGAGCCGCCCTTATCTCCTCATTCTCATGTTCCCCAGGTTCCTGTTTGGGAGCTAGCTGAGGTCGTCTCCATGTCAACGAGACGATGTGTTGACATGCCACTGGGACAGACGACACAGATTCACACTCATGATCACACGAAGGGTAAACAAACCTATTTGTATAAACTGTATTAACGCTTTTCATGATTTGATGGCTTGCTTTGTTGCACCCTGTGGTGCAATGACAATAAAGCTATATTGTGATTCTGATTCTCTTTTTGCAAATCTTGTTTGACTAAAACCAACGTTGTCATGGTGAAATGATCATATTGAACATTTTGCTCTGCTACCAGAAGCCTGTCATTTGTAGATGATTATTGTATTTAAAGATAATTAATAAAACAATGTATATATGTTTGACATTGTAGGTACTGTACTTGACCTAATGTGTACTGTGCGTTGCTACTTTACAAATCCTCTATTGTAAGACATCTCAATATTCTAATTTATACTATTGTTATCATAATGCATACTTGGCTCATGTTTGCTATCAAGTTACTATTTTTACTTCCAAATGCTCCTTCTTTCACGCTTTGCTGCTTGCACGTAATGTTATATGACGAAGTCTGGAACAGCTGATCGTTTCAAGTCATCTCTTAATTGTGTATAATTATTACATCAATCCATGTCAGATTTGGGAAAAATACAGTTTGATCAAACCTTTTCCTAGAACAGTATTTAAAATCCTTTATTATTATTTTTTCCTTTTAATTACCTAGATTAATTATTTAGAAGGCAGACTAACTATCTTATTCAGTAAATGAATGTTCTTAAGTTAAACAATTATAATAATTAAAAAAAATTATTAATACTAATAATACTACTACTACTACTAATAATGATAATAATAATAATAATAATAATAATAATCCCACACAGGAAAGCATTGGACATTCATTGACTGACACTGTAGAGCGGAGTCTCACTTTTTGAAAGAAACAATTCCTTTTAAAATTCCTGCCAACCTGTAGATAATAAATAATGTTGAATATCTTGCTTATTCAATTATAGCAAATCTTTGGCTGTAACTGATATTGATTGTTGTTGTTTCATTTGCATCTGTCTATCTGCATGATAGTCATAGGTGCAAACACAGCAGTGTAAGAATATTGTCATTTATCTAGCATTATACCATTTAAATCCCAAAATAAGGATTACAATGTTTGGTATAGTATTATGGGTTGGCTTTGCAAACGGATTTAATAATTGTAATTGTATATAATTGTAAATGCAGAATAATTTCAAGATTTGCTATGTTCAAATCAACGCAGCAAAGAGCTGCTAATGACTTTCCCGGCAGTCAATTCTGAGTGTGAGCGTGTTATCATAGCACTCAAGGCCATGACTAAACCGCATTACACACACACAGTAATTGCTTTGACTCATAGTTGTTGCAGATGTGCGCTCTGATGAAAAGCCATGCAGAAAAGGGTGTTTTTAAAAATGACTGATCAAGCCATTTAATATTATATCTCATCATACTTGCCCTCAGCAGGCTCTCACCTCAGAGCATACAGTCAGTGTTTCATTATGTCACAGCTCGCAGGGTGTCTTTGTGATTTGTGAAGAAACCACACAACGCTTCTATAGTCCTGCAGTTGTAGTGCTGTATAGTGTGCAGGTGCCTGCTGTTTAATCAAGATGTGTATCGCCACAGCACAATGTTGGAAAATTACACCTGACACAGTTGAATATTTAATAACGCTTGCTCACTCCTGCGCTCGTTGACTCCAATACAATCGCTGGGAGCCAAAAGCTTGATGGAAAACTCTTTTCTGCATCACTCTAGCAAGGTGTAAATCAAAGGTGTCATTTCCTTTCATTGATCAGGAACCTTTGTTCTTTCATTTCATTCATTTGAAATGAGCTACAGTTACACAGTGTTTTAAAAAGTTCCGCCGTTGGATTTGGAATAAAGTCTGAAAGAATATTCTTAGGACCCAAATGCAGACGAGACGCGGGAGTTGAATACAAAAAGTATACAAAACAGACAGCAGGTCTGGATTCAGATGGGCTCGAAGAAAACAAGAAACCTTGACTGAGAATCCTCGATTGCGAGAGCAGGGCTGGTTGCGTTGAGACAACATCGAAAACATGGAAGATCTGCTTTCATGGAAGAGAAACGATAAAAAAAACGCGATGTGCTGACAAAGTTGTCATTCAGTAACTCTCACTAGGGCAATCCACAATTCTATATGACAGAAAAAAAGCTTATATGACAAAATAAGAGTGACTAGCAAAACTAAAAGTGACTAATACAAGACCAAAGCAACTGCATAACAACTGACAACATTATCATAACTGACATAGTAACTGCATAGCAACCACAAGATAATGATGTCTAAACTAACTCAGAGTGACTAACACAAGACCATAGCAACTGCACAACAACCGACAACATTATCATAATTGACATAGTAACTGCATAGCAACTACACAATACGGGGGTCCAGGCAAACTCAGAGTGACTAACACAAGACATTAGCAACTGCATAACAACTGACAATATCATCATCACAAGTGACATCGTAACTGCATAGCAACTACAAAAAAAAGTGTGGCTGATACATCATCACCGTAAGGGACAAGCAATTGCATAGCCCCTACAAATATCAGCACAAGGGACATAGCAACTGACCACATCCACATCATAACACAATGACCCCACGACCCAAAACATTGTCAAAACAAATACATCCTATTTGAAAGTAAACCTTTACTCATCTTCAAAAGAGATTACCGTGTTTAAAATATTGACATGCTCTAGTGAAGTTCAGCTGTCACCATACGGCGGCAGCACCCCATCAAGAGTCTGAGTAAGTTGGAGGTCTTTACACCTTGCTCAAAAGCATCTGCAGGGCTTGAGTCGTTGCTTTTCCACCACACAATCGAAATGCATATATTCTATCTGTTGCAGAACTGAAGCGCTACTACCCTGTGGGTGTCAAGCCATCTTGTACTACAGACCAAACGACTGCCCCGCACCTTGAGACTGTATGATGATGTAGCCTACATATCCATAGTGTGATAATTGTATGGCTGCATGTGTAATATGTAGACTATTCTTTTTTTTTTCTCTTTTTTTTCCTAAAGAGCTCAGTATTGTTCATTCGGAAATATCATCATCATTGCTCTTTATTTTTTATTATTTTTATTATTATTTTTATATATATATATATATATATATATATATATATATATATATATATATATATATATATATATATATATATATATAGATAGATATTTTTTTTGTATGTGGGTGAGTATGTGTATGTGCGTGCGTGCGTGTGTGTGCGTGCGTGTATTTGTTAGCTCACCAAAAACCTATTAGAAAAAATCCCATACTGTTCACCTAAACCGAACACCGCCGTCAGGAGACCCGAGGGGACCAAAGAAAACCAAGGAAGGCGAAATCCAGCACCGACCAGACACCACCCACCGGGCCACCCACCAGAATTCTTCCCCAACCCAAGAAACATCTAAATTCCAACAAATCCCCCCCCAAAAAAAAAAATCAGGGAGACCGAAGGAGAGACTGAGGGAAGGAAGGAAGGACAGACAAAGCCGAGTGAGATCCACAGACACCAGCCTCCACCGATTCAATGACCTGAGGAGGAAGCAGATTGTGTCTGAGTTTTGATAGATGCTGGTGTGGTGGATCTGGCATGCATGAAAATCTCCACCAAAGAGGGGAGCCGTCGACCCCTGCCAGGACAGAGCAAGCGCAACACCTCAGGGCCCCCCAGGCCGCGGCAGCGCCAAAGGACGACCCACGGGCCCCGCCAGGGCCACCGGCCGGAGAGCAAACCCAGGAGCAGGAGCGCCCCCCACCCCAACACGGCCTGCGCCCCCGACCCAACGCAGCAGGACGGGGCACTGCAGGCCCGCCAGGCACCACACCGGCCCCCAACACCCGCACCCCCCATCCACCCCCGCCATCCACCCCAACCCAGCCCCAGCCGCCCCCAAGTCCCCAATCCCCCAGACACCCCCACCCCCCCCAACAAAGACGCCCCCCCCCGACCAACAAAGACGCCCCCCCCCCCGACCCCACCCCGACCAACCGGCAGCCCCCCCAACCCCCGACCCCTGTAGACTATTCTGATGTCATTCCAATACATATTCTTAAATAATGATTTCCACGAATAAATATGAATGTAAACTGCTTTGATGGTTGATCCGACGTGGAACCAAGCTTAATTTCCCAACGGTCTCAGTCAGAGTCCTTGGAGACTGCTTTGACAGACAAGCAAACAATAACTTGTTTATACAGCAATAAAATACATCTCACTGGCCGTCTTTGAAGAAATTACTGTAGGAGGTAGGATCCTGACTGAAGCGCATAAGCCACTGCTCCGCTCATTCGATGACTATAACATGTTAAAGGTCAGTCAAAGCAGTACTCACGGCAACGACTGTCTGTGTCTTACCCCATCATTACAACCGATGAGTTCTGTCGATATTGGTTGAACCATGTCGCCCTCTCTTGAATGAGAACAAATGACAGAATATGACAATACAATTTCTGTAATTGTACACATTTGAAACTGATGATTTAGAAAAAGGTGAACAAGAACAGGACACTGTCACAATAAAAGCAAATCCTTGTAAAATACGTGATTATTGTATTTTTTCTGTTATCATGTATTATGTAATCCCCTGATTTACTGATATCAATATTCAAAAAATTGAAGTATTATCTGCATTGTAATATCATTGATAGACTGGATTTTGTTGTAGTCAGACATGTACATTATTTTTCCGTGCAGAAAAGTTCTCTTACCTTAGGCAGCCGTGGCCAAGTCGTTAAGATCATCACATGCCACCATGACAGACAGATACAAATACAGGAAGTCACATTTTGTGCCCATTTGTATACATGACAAAAAAACATGAACCGTCTTCTCGACATTGTTTGAAGCTTCTTGCGTGACGTCATAAAAGTGAGAAAAAAAAAGTCTGAGATATGCGTCAGTTACCTCCAAAGACGACGAGTGTTGTAAAAACGGCTACGTGTGGGAAAAATACGTGCTCAGGAAAATACGGCATGAAGTATTTTCCGCCCTTCGGTAAGACATGTTTCTTTCAATTTACGTCCATTTACTTGTTTGTTGCCCTGAAAACCACTCACGACGGTGTCCTATTTGTCGACGAGCAGTGAAAATGACCTTCAGAAAAGGAGTTATAGCACAGAACACGTTACTAAGCATACTTTTTGAAGCTGCGTGAGCCTCTTGGAGATAATCAAGGTAAGAAACCGAAAGTCAGACGCACGTGTGGAACTAATCACCACATCATTAATATAAATACATTATACAGTAAATATCATTATTATTATTTTTTTAAAGAGCTCAGTATTGTTCATTCGGTAATTTTACCGATTTGACATGTCATCATCATTGCTCTTTTTATTTTTTATTTTTTAATTTTTTTATTTTTTATTTTGTATGTGGGTGAGTATGTGTATGTGCGTGTGTGCGTGCGTGTGAGTGTGTGTGTATTCATTAGTTCACCAAAAACCTATTAAAAAATCCCATACCGTTCACCTAAACCGAACAGCGCCGTCAGGAGACCCGAGGAAGGACCAAAGAAAATATCATATTTATTGTGAAATGGAAGTAAACTTTTTTTCTTTATATAACACCTTGGTACTGGTAAACATCTGTATAATGTGACTTTTATTTTTTTCCCTTAAACCCATGTATAATTCCCTTCTCAATTTGGGAACGGAATGGAACAAATGGAATGAAATGTATTTGCCATTTAGTAGATGTGTCCAGTGCATGCACTAGCCCTAACACAATAAATAGGGAAGTGAGCAGGGGGGGTGCCATTCAATTTCACCTCTTTTATAAACACACACACACTCATAGTGAAATGGTCACATGCATAACAACAAAAAGGTCAGTTGAAAAATATGCGCGCGTTATTAGATTTCCAGTTAAGCTTGAATGTTGACGTGTGTGCTGCAAATGGATGCTGAAGACTGATTGAGGCCTGGAGAGAATACATAGTGCCATTTTATGAAGGGAACAAAACGAACAAGAATCTTTTGTAATAGACAGCGTTGACTTCATTTCACCGCCAATATGTTTATGAGTTTGGAGGCAATGAGCTTTGACTTTGGCTTCAACTCCCTTCTTCATTTCTCAATTATGATTCAAGGAGAAATGGTTATGGTAGTTTTTTTTTTTTTAACCAATGGAGACATGTTATTCCCTACCCGCCCAAATATGTACTGAGTGGAGGATTAATACTTGTCTGCACGTGTTAAGCTTTTGTAGGTTCCATTCAGTAGTTCTATGACAAAAGCTTTAGGGTCTTGCTTAGGCTTTGGGGATTCCAATGACAAAAACATTCAGTGCTATGTATGAAATCGTAGTTCAGTAATTGCAATTTATATTAGGCATTGTCACCATAATGCAGAATCAGTGGGAATTAATCCTCTTGAACCACTGTGCCTCAACATCCTTGCAAGTTCATCAGTTGGTCTTCTTATGATAGTCGTACAGGAAGCTGTGTTCCTCTTTTTTTTCCCCACGACCGCTTCAACAAAAAGTTCAAAGGAAAGTGTTTCTGCAGTCGGCCAAGAAGAATGACGCTTTTGTGTATTTTAAGGCCTTCAATAATTGCTTCTGTCATTCATCTTCTTGATTTGTTTTTCTTTCATAACATTTTGGAGGCCATTCTGCCAATTCAGGTTACTTTGCTTCAATGTGGTGATGCCGTTTTCAGACTTTTGAAGAGTTTCATTAACCAGACGAGACTCAAATGAACACAAGCTAGGATGGGATAAGCGAAACAGAAAACGAATGGTTGGAGGCATGATTATGCTTTTTGAATTTCTTTGAAGCAACCTCGATTTATCCAGGTAAGGCATTTGAGATCAGATTCTCAATTGTAATGCCGACCTCCTTGCAGACAGCAGAGAACTTTGGTACCTAATGATCTACGGACTCGGGGGCTGGGGACCAACAAAATAATCATCACTCTCTCAGTTGTTGATAGGGGTGTTAGAAAAATCGATTTGGCAATATATCGCGATATTACAGCGCGCAATTCTCGAATCAATTCGATATGCGGCCGAATGGATTTTTAAACATCAATTTTTTATGGGAATATTCAACAAAACGTCTTACTTAGGGTTAGGATTTACACATGAGGAATGGAAGAATGTTATATTAATGGAACATTAAGCCTTAATATTTAATTTCAGTGCTGTTCAAACATGAAACAGACTGCAACCTGAATTTTCAGATAAATAAATACATTTTCATACAAATCTTACAGTGTACATGTAAAAGTTTACTGATTAGTATTTTCTAAATTTGAATTAAAAAAAATCGCAATAATCAATTTATACATTCGCAGCGGGATTAATCGGTATCGAATCGAATCGTGATGTGAATTGAATCGCCAGGTACGAGGCAATTCACACCCCTAGTTGTTGACGTATGGAAGGTGTTCCATAAAAAATCTGCCGGGGGAAAAAAAGGTTGGGGACCATTGTACCACACAGCACAAACAAATAAAAATAACGAGCTCACGACACAATAGCCGTTTACAATACTCACTAGTGGGGGACCTGGTGACTTCACTTTAAGCATTCCACCCTCAGGGCACACATTTTAATGTTTACTTAATAACACACGAGTGATTTAGGATCTACTAAAAGTGTTCCATAAATCAAGTTTTCCAACATGCTAATTAATGTAGAGAGACTCGAGGGCATCACTTGTAATAGAAAATGATTAAATGATTTTTAACGGAGTTGCCAGGCCATGCTTCATGCTCGGGACAATTTTTCTCCAATTGTCAGACTGCAAAATTATAATTTCATCACGCTGCTAAATATTCTAGTTTGCTGCTGCAGTCAAAGAAAACACTCTTGCGTCGTTAAGAAAACTTTGCCGTTATCAGGAATGTTTGCAAAATGGTGGCTATTTAATTTGAACAAAATGTTCAAATTAAATATCCATATAACTTTTTATTAATTTTATCCAAGCAAGAGTTGAGCCTCATCGAATTGTATTCAGCTAGAAAATGTGTGTTAATTACCAACTCATTAGGAGGGGGGAGGGGGGTGAATAATCGAGTCTCTGCATTTTGATGTGGCAGAACCCTTTTGAATCATTCACATCTTGTGCTGCAATTTCTCCCTTGGTATTGTGTCTGTCACCATAAAAAGCCCATCTCCATTGTCATGACGAATTTGCTTTCTCTCCTCGGCCGGATCTGTATTCCTCACTGCTCCTTTCATTTTAATATTCACCAAATACTTTGAATATACCACGAGGCTTGTGCTGCAGCGCGGCTGATCTAATTGCATTGATATAATGATCCACTAAAGATGTGTGAGTTATTAATCTGTTCATGCGGATTGATTCATGAGTCTCAAGTTGAGATACGGGCACATAAATAGTTATTAATTTGTTATAGCTTGCAAGAGACATCATATTTACGATATGGATTATTCACCCAAACTGCAGGGTAGACTTCATGCAACATGCATTCATCTGTACACTTTGTACGCATTTGTGCAATTACGTACGCTGCAAGCACTGCATTCATTTAAACATTCTATTCCAAAACATTTCTTACCAATGATGTTGTTTATTAATACAGTTTAAAGTGGAAGTCAACCTTTAACATTTCTTGACAATAAAATGTTATATGTTACCTTACTAGTCTAAACATGACATTCTAATTAATATTACATTTGTGGAGTTATGAAGCAAAATCCAGCCATTTTTATTAGGGGTGGGAATCTTTAAATGTCTCACGATTCGATTCGATTCCAATTTTGGGGTCTACGTTTCGATTCAGAATCGATTTTCAATTAAGAACGATTTTTGATTCAAAATGATTTGATTGACAATGATTTTTGCTTCAATCTATAGATGTGCAAGCAATTGTAATGATCTACTCCAGTTTGACTCGCTAATGCTAATTAGCGCACTACTTGCTTAGCACTCAAAAGATCAGCCCCACACTGCAAAAAAACTACTTTTGTTGGAATAACTTGATCATGACTTTTTCCTTCTACTCTCCAATATGGCAACAACTTAACCGTGTATTAGACCGAGTGGAACCACACTGCCCCTAAGTGGCCAAATCGGGTACAAAAGGAACAGCGCTCCAAATAAAGGCACATACAGACAAAAGCAAGACAGTATAAAATAATTTAAATAAAATCGATTTTGGGACATTTAAAATCGATTCTGAATCGTACTAAATGATAATCTTATGAGAATAGTTTTTTTGGCACACCCCTAGTTTTTATCCATCTCAGGGGGCGGCCATTTTGCAACTTTCTGTCGACTGAAGATGACATCACAGTTGCTCACTGCTCAGGCAACAACCAATCAGAGCTCACTTGTTTTCGGAAGCTGCACTGTGATTGTTTGATTGTTACCTGAGACCTGAGCAACATTGATGCAATTTTCAGTCGACAGCAAGTGGCAAAATGGCCGCCCCCTAACCAGAATACCGTATTTAGACTAGTGGGACTGCATAGAACATATTATTGTCCCAACATTTTTGGGTTGACTTCCTCTTAACCACTGCTTTCTCACCCTTGTTTGTCATATTCTCTCGTTACACTTTAGATAATCGACATTCATCCAATTTGATTACCATATCTTTCAGACTATAAGTCATATTTTTTTTTTCTAATAACAGTGTCACACATATTAAAATTAGAGCTCGGTGTCCCATCCAAAATCCCCGTTCCTTTCTCATGTGGATGACAGCGACCGAAATAGAAAAACAAATGGAAACTTCCGCTTGTAACTACGGAAGAATTTGTATCTTTTTAGTTTAAAATGGCTAACCTTCGCATTGTGGCCAAAGATAGAATCCCAGTTGTGAGCTTGCTATTTTTTTCCCTGGGAAGAAGGATTTTGATCTCATGGAAACACAGGACAAATTCCTTTTGAGTTCAAAATTAAATGTATAGTTTTGGTTACAATTCTGCTGTTTTTTTTTAAATTAAAAAGAAAGTTTAGCAAAAAAGCTTTCTTTGCAGCTCAGCACTTCTTCCACTCTGCAAATTAAACCTCTATTTCACCACGTGAAATATGCTATTATTCTAAATGATCAAATGCGTGTTTTCAAATGTTACCAAAGTCGACATAAAAATTACTTTTCATTTTGAAGTAACCAAATTAGCCAGTCTTCTACAGTTGATGAATTGTTGTAATTTATCATTGTACAGCTCCATGATTTCTAAACAAATTTGTACACTGGGATGGCTGAGTATAATAAATGTGTTGCAGTTTCCTTTGCAGCTCGTGGCACAACTTTCAACAGTTTCCATTCGGACCATTCGTCTATCAATGATTCCCAACCAAGGTGCCAAGGCGCACCACTGTACCGTGATAGATCATCAGTGGGTCAAGCGTAAATGATCCAATTTCACTTAATTTGTCTGAAAATTATTATTTACTACATACTAATATATCTTTTGTCAGGGGTAAATATTTTTGTTCATCTATGTATCTATCTATGTAATGTGCAGGGTTGGGAGGGTTACTTTTAAAATGTAATCCATTACAGTTATAAATTACCTGCTAAAAAAATGTAGTTAGTAATGTAATCCAAGTACCATAATATTAAAGTAATGTAACTGGATTACTTTTGGATTACTCCCATATTGAGTATGCTCATGAAGACAAAATAAAAATAAATATCACCACAATATATATTCTAAACAATGTGCCCCTGCTATTTTGCGGGTGATAGGGACCCGGGCAGCCGACAAATAGAAAAAAATCCTTGTGTAATTAAAAAGCATGGAGGCTATTGATTGATTGATTGATTGATTGATTGATTGATTGAAGGCCATATGCTGTTTTCGAACTGTCACTGAAAGCAACCACACCTCACAGTATAGATAGATAGATAGATAGATAGATAGATAGATAGATAGATAGATAGATAGATAGATAGATAGATAGATAGATAGATAGATAGATAGATAGATAGATAGATAGATAGATAGATAGATAGATAGATAGATAGTCATTCAATGAGGATGACGATATGTGACATCAACTGCAAAATGAACTTTTATCCCAGCCACAAGTTTAGCCGTGTATATGTTGTGTATGATGTTTAAATAGTGAATTGGTGGGAGGAAGATTTGTTTGGAAGGTGTAACTCACAATTTGGTTGTAGGCTAGCAGGCTAGCTAGCAAGAAGCTACAACGCGTAGCATGCCGCTGGAATTTCAGCTCAAACTTTCGCTCTGAGCAAGTTCCAGTGAATACCGGTCGCCATTTCCTCCTCCCGTCCGTGAAGCTTTTTCAAACTGCCCGCGTGTGGAGGACACGACTGGTCAGTTCGTTTGTCCCCACCTCCCCGACATGTAGCAACGGTCTCAATCGCGCGGGCCTCTCTCTCTCTCTCGCTCTTTCTCTCTCGCCCTCGTTCACACTCTCTCTCATTGTAATTGTAATCCCTCGAAGTAATCCCCATTTTTAATAAATGTACCTGTAATCTGATTACATGTTTTTTCCTGTAACTGTAATGGAATACAGTTACATTATTTTTGCAATATGATTACTTAACGGCGGTACATGTATTCCGTTACTCCCCAAGCCTGGTATTGTGACAGGCTGAACAATTAAAGACAGCAGTATGTGGCTATATTAGGGTTGTGTTTGGTTAAGAAAGCCCAGGCTTTTACACTAAGTAGGTCAATTTGTGAGTATGGTTGGCATGGGTAGGATTCTCGATTCAAATACTCAATATTAAAGCAGCAGAACAAACCAATGTGTCCACCTCCAACATGGTGGTGCGTGAGGACATGGAAAACTATATGCCTCTCTCTCTCTCTCTCTCTCTCTCTCTCTCTCTCTCTCTCTCTCTCTCTCTCTCTCTCTCTCTCTCTCTCTCTCTCTCTCTCTCTCTCTCTCTCTCTCCATATATATATATATATATATATATATAAACCTAATTTACCTGAAAACAAACCATATGTATTTCACTTTCCCATGTGCTACTTACAGTATGTTGTTTGTATTGTATTTTAAATTGCATACATTCACCATTTAAAAAAAAAAATCACAAAAAAAAATCACTCAGTTATGCTGACTTTGCCGTTTCCCAAGGGGGGTGGAATCGATGCTGTAGCAGGTATTTCACTTTCACATATAAATGTATTTCAAATGAGTCTGCTGAGACTTGACATTACAGTCAACCCTCTACAGTAATCAATATACAACATATGATGCATGGTGAGGTGATCCCAATAAGCTGAAAGCCATCTGTCCACACGTATTCTCTTGCTGCTACTTTGCTCATTTATAAAGGCTGCGGCAATACTGCTGCTTCTCGAAATTTGATTTAAGGCATTTCATGAGTTTTACCCACCAACCATTCTTTTCTTCCTGAACGTTCCAATATGAGTTCACGATGCCGTTTTGCTTACTGTAACAATAACATTACTTATCCAGCTAATCACTTATTATCAAGCGTGGTTGGGTATACCTCAAAGACATTGAATTCGAGGACATGCATTCAGTTGTGATATTGACATGTTGCTTTGCTTCCGTTAAAATGAGCGCTGACATTTCTTTGAAGGCAGTCAATGCAAATGGAAAAAGGTCAGATTCAGCTGTTGTATCAAACTGTAAACTGTATTATAAGATGAACATAAGGCACAAGTGTGTAGATATTCCTTTTAATAAATATTCTACACTGTGTGATTAAATCTTGGCTACTGTGGAGTTAATTCCAGACTCTAGATGCAGCGTCGTTGCATCGCCAGTCTGCGTTCACCTCAGGTTGTTTAGTCCAGTGCTTGTTTCTGTGCGCTGAGAAAAAAAAAAGATAGGAGTAACAGGAAAGTGGTCACATCATATATGTGATTGTGGAGAAAGGAGCCAAAGTACCACATTGAAATTGTATGCCTCAGTTCTCCTCCATATCCTACGTTGTTGCCGCTGATGATGACGTGGCTGTGACTGTCTGGATGCGGTCATATTCACCTCATTTTAAGGTGTCTTCTTATTGGTTGCTTCGCTGACAGTGATCGTGCCTCATTTCTGACAATCATTGATATCTTTGGTCCAAGACCGTTGCATCTTTCTTCTTTTTTTCCGTCACTCTCTGTCCACACTTTTTCAGCTTTAATCTGAGACGGCACAGCGTAGAACAGTCTTAGGAGAGTCATGTTTACGTATTTTAAAAAAAGACTATATATATATATATATTGAGTCATGTTAAATAAATTCCTAAAAAGTAAACTAAAACAGGAAGTATATTTATTTAAAAAATGTCACTGTGTACAAAAATATATTTTTCAAAACACATAAACAATGATTTGATGCTTACTACTCTTCAGTGCCGTGATGATTTCTTGTGGGAGATCGCTAACTCGCACTGACTGAGGGCTGTTTTCTCTTGCGATTGCTTTTGTATAGACTGAACAGAACATCTGTGAGCTAATAATATCCCATCTGACATGCATATTTCATGTGTTTTTACAGCTATTTCTCAACTCTGCTTTGGCGAGTCATTTAGTCATAAATTTGGAAGTCACTACACACCCTTGCGGATCAGAATCCATTTCCTGCTCAAATTATTGCTCATGTTTAATTCACTGCAAATACATACATTGTAATTTGACCACACTAAATTATTAACCTCAAAGATGATGGATGGCGGGTGAAACATTAGTTCTGTGACTTAACAAGAATCAATGCAGAATGTAAACTGCATATTCCGCCACAATAATACAAGTGAAATGGCTCTAACACCAATATATTTGCCAGTTGTGATTAATGAATAGAGTCAATCACGCTGCTTAACCAGTCGGAGTGATTACATTGAAACAGCGGGTCATTCATTGTGTAGATAGAGCAGTTGGACTTCGATCCATCATCCATGATATACAGAATAAAAAGATACACAGTCTGTCCATTGACACAAAATACAAATACAATATATGTCAACTTAGTAATAAGAAATAATATTATGATTAAAGAGAAATAGATGACCACGCTCAGTAAACATTCAATAAGACTTCAGGGGTAGAGAATCATTGCAAGCCCCAAGCAAAATCATATCTTGTTATGTGTATTTTGTTGTATTTGTACTTAATTGACCAAGCAGGGTCTCCGCCTCCATAAAATGTAATGCTTGCACACTTGGATGGGCATAAAAAAAAAAGACTAATGTAGGCCTACTGGTCGCTTTTATCAATCAGTTTCAGTATGATACATATTATGTGTCACAGCACAATCCATATGCATCGATTTGGTTCAGAATTTTCATATTTGTGGCGATCCAAAAGCTCAAGTAGCCTATTTCATTTGCTTCCTTTAGAAATAATTATAAAATTATGCAAATATTTCAGAAAAATAAAAGTTCATAAAATGAATGTTAAATTCAGTAGGCTATTCAATTTCCTTGTACTAAAATACCTGATTTTCAGAATGGTTCGACCCCATTTGTCAGATGCCACCTAGCATCACCTGTCAATCACTTCAAAACTTTGTTTAAAATTGTGATTAGTGATTTGTGATTAGTAGGGGTGTAAATTGGTTAGTACCTTCCAATTCGATCTGTATCACGATTCATAGGTCACGATTCGATTTGATACCGATTAATCCCGATACAAATTTATAGTCAATTATTGCGATTTTTTATTTATTTTTTCAAATTTAGAAAATACTAATCAGTAAACTTGTACACTGAAAGATTTGTATGAAAATGTACTCCAGGCTTATAACTGTAAGCCACTGTATTTAACAAATAATGTGCAGTCTGTTTCATGTTTGAACAGCACTGAAATAAAATATAGGCTTAATGTTCCAACATTCTTCCATGCTTAAAGTGTGAACCCTAACCCTAAGTAAGACATTTTGTTGAATATTTCCACCAAAAATTGATCTTTAAAAATCGATTCGGCTGCATATTGAATCGATATGAGAATTCTGCGCTGTAGTGTTGCGATATATTGCAGAATCGATTTTTTTAAACACCCCTAGTGATTAGTGATTTTGTTTTTAGAACAGATCTTTGCTATGACCGCGAAGGAGGTCAGTTAGTGGTGATCATTTTAATGTAGGCCTACTGTACATCAATATTTATAAAATATTAAATTCTCTCTCTCTCTCCTTTTAGTCAAATCTCTTTATGTCCAAAAAGTTCGAGAGACCACTATACAAATGAAGTTCCAACGTTTGATAAATCAGAAAATGATGGCACAACACTCTATTTTAAGTATTTTCTGTTTTTCAACCAAAAATGCTTTGGGCTGGTTAGGGGGTACTTGGCTGAAAAAAAGATTTCTCACGGTGTACATCAATGAAAAAAAGGTTGCAAACTAATGCTCTAGACAGGCACTGAATACGCTGTCATTGCAGGCAGTCTGATGACGGCAACTTTAAACGCACTCTTTTTTTTAACTCTTTTCTGCTTGACTGCATCACATTTAGTACGTGATGAGTCATTTGTTTGCTTAGCCTGTCGGGGCGCCACAATGCTGTCAATAATGTCACTGTCAACAATTCTCAGGCTCACGCTGCCTCTAACCTTTTAGCAGTAAGCTACTAAACGAAAAGTTTTGATAATTGACTCAACGTGAACTGATGAAGCACCTTTTTTATTTTATGTGTCGTCATTGTCACATGCATTTGTAATTTTCTCACCGATCGATCCTTTAATGGCGCACGTTTTCACACCCTCGTTTATAGAGCAGCACATAGAAACAATACAATCCACCATCTGTTACATCCACAAATGACGGGCCCCAGTTGCTGTAGATTGGAAATGGAGCCAATCATTGATATGGACTCAAACAGTGAACATGTGGCGCGGCCAGGCAGGAGTGACATGTACCTGTGCTCTATCTCGGTGTAATGGAGTCGTAACCACGGCTACCCTGGACCATAAATCACTTTGAGCAGCGTTGCATGTGCCTGCTGTTACAGTGTGTATGGTCACGGCTAGGTGATGATGCAATGAATCGTGCAGAGGTGGTAATGATGATGAGAATTATGATGACAGCGATGATGATTATGAAGGCAATCATACACACAGTGACGCATTCACATGTGCACTTACATGAAACAGCACGCAATTTGTTTGACTCAATTTGATTTGTTAAAATTCACAATCTTCCTATATATGGCAATTGTTGACGTCTGTTTCACATTCTCTTGCAAAAAGAGGTGTTGGTCGTATAGATTGTCACAGTAGAAGCCTTTTCACACTGCACTTAGTTATCTTGGACAATGGGGCAAGTATGACAGCGTCCCGGGCTACTGCTGTTAGCACTTGGAAATCACTCCACCAACCCCTCTTCTATTGGATGCTTATTCTGACATCACCGCTACACTGCTCTTAAATTGAACACTTCTCAGTTCAGTAAAGCGGAAATACTGACAAAGCTCACATCAGTTTAAGAAAATAAAAAAAATCCATTTGAGGGCATTTCGCGTCACACATCCACGGCGTTTTGTCCTTCAGCGCTTGTATTTGTTTGTCAATGGAACGTGCACTGTGAAAAGGTCTAAACTGTGTTTTTTGTTTTTTTTTAAAGGTGACCAAGTAGTCTATGGCTAAATTAAGAGCTGCTCGCCGCAGAACGGGTCATTATGGGAATCACCTGTAACAGTAAGTCCATGCACCTTCTTTTTCTTCTTCGTCGTAGGCTTCTGTGTTGTCTCATCACTGGGTCTTTTCTATGTCTGTTTTTTACTCATTTTGCCAACTTGTCGATTAGCATCAGGCTGTCACGTAGCGCTGATGCCATCATTAGCATCTTGACATGCGTCAAGAGTCCGTCGTTAAACAGAGACTTTTCAAAATAAATTATTTTTAAGCCTCGGCTAATCAATCAAGTACAGCAAGTTTTTTTTATTTTTTTTATTCTTTCAACTGTGCGGCCCGCCGCGGCCTGGTCCAAAGTGGGGACCACTGGTCTATGGAATCAGACTAAGGTTAAGTAAATATGTAAGGAAGGGAATGTTTGTTACAATCACTTAAGTTAATATGAATGGAAATAAATAAAATACACCAGAAATAATTGATCCAATATAAAAATATTTTCTTATCTACTATAGGAGATACAACTGCAACCACAGTATCTCTCTAGACTAAGACTAATGCACAAGCGGCAAAAAGTGACTTTCAACTGAGTTCCATGGTTCTTCCGGACCCTTGGTATTTAGGAAAATACACATGTAATGTAGCTATTAATGATTAATGCCAAGCAGTTCAGATTAAATGATCTGCTTTCACTGTGGTTTCTGTTCTAGTCTTATCTTATTATCTTTAATATATCTAAAAGGTTTGACGTGGCGAAATAGCATTTACTCTTCTTTTGGCAGCATTCAATAAAAAATGGCATATCTTATTTCTATACAGACAGCACTAAAACACTCATCACATGAAATTAAAGTATTTAGTTGCAATCTGGCTCAGGTCAACCTTGAAGTTTTCATCGTTGACGGATGGCAAATTGTTACTGTGACAACAAAGCACTCTCTGCGCTAAGGAAGTAATATAATCATCTGAAGAGAAAATACATTCACCCCCTATTTAAAAGATAAGCAGAGCATTCAGTTTGTCTCATCGTCACACGGCTTTTCAAAATGTTTTTTTTTTTTTTTCACCTTAGTCCAAGAAAACTGTGTGATTGTTTAGGGTTTTAAATTGTTGTTTTAAAGTTCCAGCTAAATTTAGCTTAGCAGGGAATTTCAGCACAACATGACCACACATATATTATATAGTACACACACCCTTTCCGACAAATCTATAATTACCATTATGGAAAAACCCGCCTCAATTTGCATTTATTATATGTGGATTTGTGCTGCTTGCTACCACAAACATACAGTAGATGAGAGAACTCATTATCAAGTCTGCAGAGGAATCAGGCAAGTTATGAATACATAGACAGCTCTTATCTGTTATACAATTACATTCCATGTTCTAAGTATTGATAATCAGGGCTTTGTGTTGTGATCAGATGTGTTGTGCTGAATATTTAATTTGATTTTAAATGAATAAACCCAGTGTCAATACCATTCTCTAAAACCAGAGCTACAGACTTCGGGAATAGGATTAAAATCAGTCTGAAGTCATTCTATGACTACTGTAAAAGAATGTAACCAATTTTTCTGCCAAAATCCCATGAACTGCGAGATCATTTTAGTTTGTATCAACCTAATCTGCATGAATAGGATGAGATAAGGGGGATGAAAGGGTATTGGAACAAGATGTGTGGCAGAATTGATGAAATGCAAGTACGTAAGTCCTCCCATAATTGGATGGACTTTGGTTTTAAGTTTTCCGTTTGGTTCTCGGTTTGATTCTCTGGGGTTCCAACTCGACTGGACGATGTTGCATAAAGTCACTCAGCAGACTTTGACAGGGCACATTCTCACAAAGGTTGAGTCAGAGTTGAGAACATTGGTCACATACTAACCACAGGAGGAGATATGAAAAGCAGATGACATCAAATCAAAGGTGTGCCAATGTTTCTTCATCACCGTGTCATAATCCTTGTCACGATCTGCCACTAGTTTGGTCTGAGCGATCCGCATAAAGCCTGCTTTAGTGCTCAGATCAGACAACCGGGCATTCAAATTTTTTTAATCCACACCGAACCAATGTGACCAGTATGAGGATTGGAGACTTTGTAAGAACACAAACTGAGAAGAACAAAAGTGGTCTTCAGATATTGCCGTCCTTTTGTTAACCCATTACTGACCCATGAGCGGTTTTGAAGTTGCCTTGTGCAGGTCGAAAAGGTCATTCTAAAGTTTTTTCGACATCATGCATGCTCTACCAATCAGTAATCAGGTGTTTTTATCAAGTGACACCTAATTTAGAATCCTACTCCAATCCTAGGCCAACGATCATGTTAGCCAACCGATGCCCACAACATCCACATCCTTTAGGACAGGGGTGCCCAAACTATCCTTTATTTTATTTATTTATTTATTTTTAATGTGATGCTTCGGTGGCGGCTTTTGCTTTTGAAGTATGTTGTGTGAAGAATAAATGCTGTCCGGACAACTTGAATTTTAGTTCCTCGCTTTAAGGCGGGATGTCGCAGTGTCGTATTTTCCATGAACGGTCCTAAAATGCAGCTCCACATTTCCCTTCTTTATTAATGTAATGGCAGACTGGCAGATGAGGCCTACGCGTTTCGAAAACGTCAGCGTAAAAAAAATACCCCTCCTCCAGGGCTGGACTGGCCATCTGGCATACAGGGCAGATGCCTGGTGGGCCGGCGTCTTTTCATTTCATTTTATTTGAAAGGGACAATGCACATTCATGAACAACAAGTTATGTTGTAAATATGCCAGATTCGAGCATTTGCGTCCTCTATACCTAAATACATTAAAACACAAATCACAAAGCAATACAAAAGCAATAAGTCAAAAAAAAATAAGCCAAGATGAAATCTTAACCATTCCCAGGGCTCTACCATGGGAACGCTTTTTAACCACTTCAGAGATTTCTGCATTTTGGTTGAAATGGCTCCACCCAATGCCAAACTGTGCAGGGTAATGTTCTGGATATGTTGCGTTCATGAAAATCCCCAGGTGCTGAAGTGGAAATGTCAAAAGGAAGGGCAGTCAAAGTGTCACAGCTTATCTAAACCCTCTCGGATTCAGACCTGAAGACATTTGAGAACTGTGTTTGATTCTCCCAATATAAACAGCCATTCCGACCTCGAATCAAGGCATCGATTCCTTTTGGGTAAGATAGATTTTATATCCCTTGGGAAATATGAGAAGTCTCTCAGTCTGTCTTCCCTGTGAAACATTTTTTGTATAAATCGTATTCCTGATTTTTCTAACGTACTAGCAATTCAGCGTGTTTCGCAAGCCCTTGTATTGTATTTTAGAAGCGAGCTGAGCCAGAGAGCACTTATCCAGGTATGCTGTAATTGGCTGACTTTTCAGTAACTGTTGAGGCATGACTGGATGAAATAGTGTTGTTGTCTTGTTAAAGGCCATCAATGTATTACAAATGTCATACTTAAGTAGTTCTGTTGAAAATAACTAAAAAGTAAAACAGATGCAGGGTAACACAAAACAAGACATTAATATGGTAATCAGAATTTACTTCAGCGTGGAAGTAAAATACAATGATAACATGGAATTGCGTAATATGTTTGAAGTTAAAATCTCTCATGTGGGGAATACATAAATGATCTCATTTTAAGTATAAACTAATTGGTTGGACTTCACTACACAAATGCATCCCTGTCTTATTTATACTGGCTGGATTGCATTGAGAAATTATTGATTACTTAGAAAGCTCAGAGAGGCCTCATCCTATGATATTTTCCAGACCTTTTATTACCCTACATCCCTTTTTACTCGCTGATGCATAATTCCATTTTCCCCAGGGTTCAGACATGTTAGATGAATCCTTTTCATCCATGATTGACTGGAATAACACGCCTGAGGTCATTGAAGCTGCATGCTATCACTCTTCCTCTACTGTATATTACAAAAAAATAAAAAAGTCTTTCTTTGACACGCTAATGGTATTTCAGATATATTAACTCTGTTGGTTTCCTAAAATGACTTTTTTTTTTTAGTGCAACAGAATCAGCCGAGATTGCAAACTTCTTCTTTTAAATTATTATTATTTTTTTTTTTAGAACTGCTTTGCTTTTGATCATTTTTTGTATCGGACACTACTTTTCAGTTCTGAAGAATTTGCAATTATTTTCCACCTTGCCTCTTTATTGAGTTATGAAAGTAGAACTAGAGGGCATGTAAATAAGGGCAAGCTGTTTGCACGATAGACTACAAAATTATTTGCATTGTGTGTACACAATACATTATTTTGTTTTCATCCATCCATCCATCATCTACCGCTTATCCGGGGTCGGGTCGCGGGGGCAGCAGCTTTAGCAGGAAAGCCCAGACTTCCCTCTCCCCAGCCACTTCAACCAGCTCCTCCCGTGGGATTCCAAGGCGTTCCCAGGCCAGCCGAGAGACGCAGTCTCTCCAGCGTGTCCTGGGTCGACATGCCCGGAACACCTCTCCAGGGAGGCGTCCAGGAGGCATCCGAACCAGATGCCCGAGCCACCTCAACTGGTTCCTCTCAACGCAGAGGAGTCCCTCCCGGATGATCTTCTCACCCTATCTCTCAGGGAGAGCCCGGATACCCTGCGGAGGAAACTCATTTCGGCCGCTTGTATCCGGGATCTTGTTCTTTAGGTCACGACCCTCAGCTCGTGACCATAAGTGAGATTACGTATTTCGGCCGGTAAATCGCGAGCTTTGCCTTTCTGCTCAGCTCCTTCTTTACCACAACGGACCGATACAGCGTCCGCATCACTGCAGACGCTGCACCGATCCGCCTGTCGATCTCCCGCTCCAACCTACCCTCACTTGTAAACAAGACCCCAAGATACTTGAACTCCTCCACTTGGGGCATGATCTCATCCTGACCCGGAGAGGGCACTCCGCCCTTTTCCGACTGAGGACCATGGTCTCAGATTTGGAGGTGCTCATTTTCATCCCAACCGCTTCAGATTCAGCTGCGAGCCGCACCAGCGAGAGTTGGATATCACGGCTTGAAGAAGGCAACAGCACCACATCATCTTTATTTATTTATTTATTTATTTATTTGATTTGTCCAGGTAAGGTAACTGAGAGTAGTTTCTCCCCTACAGTTCTGACTTGACCAAGAGACAGCAGACTCCAGAGTAAAACAAAGCAAAGCTAAATAATACAAAGTGTACACTGTATCATAGCACGTGGCGAATAAGAGGCTCAAAATAGCTTGAAACCAGGTGCAGTGGTTGAATACAGTTTCCCTCATTAACCTTCTAAGTAATGGGAAAAATGAGATGAGTTTACGTCGTATCAAATTGCTTTATGTGTACCCTAAATGTGTTAGCTGTTCATTCCCAGGTCATTAAATCAAGTGCAACTAGACTGTTCAGGTTGAAGATGTTTCGTTTCTCATCTGAGCACAGTCTTGGCTTCATGCATGTACCCACTTCGCATCTTTTTACTCAATAAAATGTGTTATTCATATCACATATAAAGACACCAAAGTTAAAGTATGTACTGCTACCAGGAAGTCAAAGATAGTATATTTATGTGTGAAGAATTGACTTACGTGAGCCTAATTTTGGGAAATCAGTTATTATTAAGCAGCAGCAGTGATGTACACGGTCTTGATTACGATGCATAGCCTACAGAACTTACTGGGCAGTGACAATTCGCCACACTTTGCTTCATTTGCATTAGTCCGCAGGGACAGTGAGGTTCAAAACTGCCCTTTTTTCTTAGCCCGTTTTTGTTTTTCACAAGCTTGTGCTGGATCCAACCTACAGTCTGTCTTCATCATATGTAGCAAAAGTATGACAAGACTCAGTGGACCTCTTGGGGGCTGTGATTTCACCAAAGAATTTGTCATTACTTCCTCCACATCTCAAGTCTTTTGTGGAGGACCTTCATCATCACCTTATCTGTGTGTGAGTGATGACCATGGAGGGCTTGGTTACAATGTGTTGGAGGTTCCTGACACCATTTCGGAGCAGCTGCTCATTCATACTCGTATCGCAAGGAGCCCTCAGGCTGTTGTCATTCGAGAACCGTTGCCGCTTTGAATTCTGGTCAGGCTGCAAGTGGCTCATGCACATCCCCTGCTGCCTCACACCTCAGTGACCATGTACAGGTAACGGTTGTGTTTATTTCACTGGTAAATTAATATTTATGACTGAATATTCATCATTGTGAGACTACAGCTGTAATATCAAAATGTTTTGCAGTCTGATCACCTTTGGAGACAACAGTAATCCCAGTACAGTCTCTTTCGGTGATTACCAGACATGCATAAAACATTTTTTTTTAAATGAGATGAACACGCTGGAATTTTGGAAAAAGGTGATTTGTAGGTAAAATTTAAGGAAAATGGGACTGAAGCTCCACAGTGTATGACTGTAGTATAACGATAAAAAACAAACAGTGGACCTAACAAAAACGAAAAGTGCAATTTAAGCTACTAACAAAGCATAGGCGTTGAGAAGTTCATGACGTTGTTCACCAACTGATAACAAATGAAAATAGGCTGCATTAAATTGGGAAGAAAGCAAATACTGCGCGAAGATTACTTTTTATAATTAAAGTCTGTGCTAAGGTTAAGGCTGAGTCATACTTCAAAGTCTCTTTAATTTTGACTTGTCACTCAGTTTGCCACTTTATCACACTGGATCTCTCACCTGAAAAATGTCAGTAACCACCGCATTTAATTAGTTTCAGCAAGAATGCTGGGGGGGGGGGGGGGTGAGGTTTAATTAACTCACATGAATTATTTCAATAGCTGCAGTTGATTTTACATTGTTGAGTTATTGTTGTGGTATTACTTATTCTTTATGCAGATGACTGATGTTGACGTTTATGTACTATGATGATCCTTTCCGTGGATAACATAATAATTATGTTATAAAGAGACTCGTGTCTGACATGTCAATAACATTATGCAAAAAAAAAAAAAGTCTGAGATCTCACATTGTTAATATCATAATTAATTTTCCTTTATCTTTGCACTGCAGAATGCAGATTGCAAACATTGTACGCATTGCTAATGCCCGGATGCCGTTTTATGTATGTGTGTTGCACAAGTGATTGTTATGGTGCATGAAGCTGCACAACCTTCACTGCTCAACCCCCAGTGAAAACCATCTGATACTTTTGCTTCAAATGTCTTACAATGAGAGAATCATGTACGAGGTATGTGTTTGTGTGTGCACATTTTATGCTCCTGAGAACAGCACAGCAGGCACCTCCACCTTGGTGCTGTGAAAGAGGTCCATAGTGCTGTCGAGTCACATAAATGCACGGTCGGCACCAAGTCCTGAAGCTGCGTGTTCTGTGCCGTTGAAGGTCATGCCTCTGTTTAGAAAAACATGCAAAAAGATAAATGCCCATGATAAAAAGTTATTCTACTACTACTCAAAGTCTGTATTGCCACTTCATTGTGTCATTTCCAACAAACGATAAGGGTTCCCCGAGATCAAATTTAATTTAACTGAACATTTGGCCAGGGTATTAAATTGATATACAGGTATTTTCAGATATTAATAGTGGACTTGTACAATCACCCATTTTCACATTAATGAAAGTGCTACCGAATATTTCAAGACTTACTTAAAGGAAGGTGGTTGTTGTGTTGAGACATACAAGGGACAAAAAAGGATTACTACGGTTAAATTAATTGAATAAAGGGAAAATACGCCCTTTATTTTCTGTTTGTGAAACAAGTTTTAAAGTGGTTTGTAATAGGGATGCACCGAAATGAAATTTTTGGGCCGAAACCGAAAACCGAAAATGAGAAATGCTTGACCGAAAACCGAAACGGCGAAAAAAAATTATGCCAATTTTTTTTTCCATCATTGCATGTATTATAATTAATTAAAATCATAATATTATTATAAAATATATAGGCCTATTTAGCACGGGAATTTTAACAAAGCACAATATCAATTGAAATGCGTCCACACCAGACATCAGAGACATGTTGGCGAATGGTACATTAAACACCAAACGCGGGGTGACCCACTGAGCATTTTCTGGCGGTGCAATTGCACTTTGTAGTCAATGTACAGTACTTCGCACCGGTGGGCACGGATACGTGCGGTGCGGATGACGCATTTGTAGGCTATTTGGAGCGGGACACGTTGCGGCGCACTTAAAATCGGCACATTCACATATTCACCAACGTTAATAATAAATAAATAAATAAATTTATTTGCTTTGGGAACGAACTGCAAAGTCACACGCGGCGTCCTGTACAGATCTGTAGTCACCCGGAGATAGTGGTAAGTGCTTACTTGTTTAAAACTGTTGATAGCAATAGTGCTAACATTAGCTAAAGTATTTACCAGAATGCTAGTGAAAAAGTGGAAGCGCTCGAGGGGCTCTCATCAAAGTGTGCACAATGAAGCTGCCCGTACTCACAAATGTCAGCGAGCAGCAAGGCAGACACTCACTCCCGTGTTTGGTGTTTAATTCAAACAGACGCTTGCAGCGGTATTTTTTTATTCTTTGCTTGCGTCATCCTCTTTTGGCCTGAATTTTATTTCAGCCGAATGCCGAAAATGCATATTTTTGCCATTTTCGGCGGAACATTTTTGGTGGCCGAATATTCGGTGCATCACTAGTTTGTAATGTGTTATCTTACACAAACCTCTAATGCAGGGCGACACAAAAAATATATACCTTTTTAACAATAAAAACAAGCGTGATGGAAGAAAGATATTTTATTTATAATTGAAACCTTAAAGCATGCCATTTAAGAAACAATGATGGAATCCCAGCTATCAACTCAATGAGGAATCTCAACAGCAGATTTCAAGAATGCATTCGTACAGAAGGTCGCCATCTACAGGACGTAATAAATAAAAAAAAGAAAAGAAAATTCCATCATTGTTTTTTTTTAAATGGCAATGTTTAAGGTTTCAATTAGTATGAACAAAGTATTTTTCTTCTATCACTCTTGGTTTTATTGGATTGTTCAAAAGTTCATGTTTTTTGTGTCACCCTTGTATTTCTTCCATGTCCTCTTTTGGCCCTTAACTTGATTAACAATGATAAAAAAAAAATTCAGACAAGAAAAGAAAATAGGAAAATAAGCGATGTGCAGAATATTTAAAGAGGCGATCGAGAACACATGACATTATATGAGTTAGACAAATAAACCCTGATGGGGGAATTAAAGCTTGTATTCCTAAACTCTCATTTCTAAACCTGCTGTCATTTTATCCTAATCCTTGAATTACCACAGACATCACTTGAATGGACACACTTCTGGGAAACATTGAACACTCAAGCTTTTAATCTTTCCTTAATCCCTTTCATTACAATGAGTATTAGTTTGCAATTATCCATCTGTACAGATTGAAGAATCAAGTCTCACTGCCGTTAACTGTAAATGGAATTGTTTGCCCCTCCTTGGACTGTGATTATTTTACGCCCATTTAGTCTTTTGAACAACTTAATTAAAATTGGATTTCGGACCATGGCGCCTGACCAAAAAACACAATGATGCTGTCTTGGGGTGTTTAGATCATTTTCATACAAAATTGTGTCAGCACAGTGACTGAGGAAGAATTCAGCGGGAATGCTGTTGAAACCCATACCAGAAGAGTGAAAATTCAATGTGATAAACACTTTTCCCCCCTATAAATCACAGAGTCCATCCCATGAGGTACATACAGTTCCACTTTAGTTGAAGAAGTTACTTGAATACTGACTTGATGCCGCGGAACAAATCGGCCCATTTCATTAGGCTGCATTGCAATGATTGCCAAATGCCATGTTTGCGTTTACTTTGCGACCTAAATGAAAGAAATCAGGAAATCAGAATATACAATGAACACATGGATCACCTCGTTATAAATTACGAGTGATGAAATACGTTGCAATGCCAAGTAGAAAGTAGTTGTAATTATTTGGTTATAGAGCTACCGGTCACTAACGACTTTTGCCATTAAAAAAAAAAAAGATGCACCAAAATTAATTAATTTTATAATTAATTATCTGTGAAGAACGAAGAAGACGGCACACCAAGGGGATGATAATGATATTACACTTTACTGAAATGAGACCAGTGAATTAAATGAACTAATTACGCAGTGCAGACACAGGAAGGTAAAACCCAACACTAGGCAAGGATGTGATTGGTTGACACAGACAGGTTGGGGCAAGGTGATACCATCTGTGCTTGTGCCACTGACGACTGAAAAAAAAAAACCTTTCCCCATCATAAGCGGTCCAACACAATTTGCGTGTCCTGGATCATTGCTGGCAGCAATTGTTTAGAGAAGAGTCTCATTTTCTTAATCAATAAACTTGACTTGATGTAAACCTGAATATTGCCAAGGGATACCAATGGAATTTCTATGCTAACTCATGAATATTTCATTTTTTTTCTAGAACATCTAATTAAATCCCCGTTTCCCGGGAGCAATATACACAATGATCCTCCAATTAATTTGATACTTAAAGGCAATGAGCTCACTGTATCAGAGCACACCCACTGAAATGCAGAATTATTATTTATTTTTTTGGGTGTATATATACATTCTTAGATCAGTGAACAGCACAGGTTTAAAAGGGATGTCTATACAGCAAGACCATACAATAAAACATTCATGTGACAGCCAAGATGAATAAAACATCTAGGTGAGATGCACAGGTCAAGTCAGCAGTAAATGTGGGCGGAGCTGGTGTCAAAATATGCAAATAATGATACAAAAGTGACGATTCAAGCAGATAGTGATGCCCCCCTGCCAAGAAAAGAAACATCCGGAAAGATTTCTCCACAAGAGAAAATAACCTTGCTTGTGATTCTTTCGGATAAGAGTCATTCATTATACATTGAATGTGACAGCCTTGAATAATGCGAATGGCCGTTGCCTTGCGTATGGTAGCCGCGAAAGACTCAACAGATCAGGCTGGAAAGAGATCAGCTGGCAGGTACGTTGGATTGAGTTGAAAGGTGTCGAGAAAGTGCGAGGCTGCAAGATTGGGAGAGCGAAGACGAAAAGAGAAGCCAAGCCACCAATCACACGACAATCAGACCTTAAATTTGAAAGCAAAAAGTGTTTTGAGTGTTAATTACTTTGATGACTTCAAACTTTAATTTCATCACTGGAGAAGTCTGTGATTATTACAGCAGACGTGAAGTACGAATCAAATGAACAAATACAGATGAAAAAAAAATTATGTAATGTTCTGGCTAAATTTATTGACACGGCACATTGAAATACATAAAGCATTGCATGACATCTTCTGTTAGACTGGACCAATGTGTGGAAATAAGTCTTGACAAGTTTGCAGTAATTGGTAGGAACAGACCACAGTGGGCCATTAAGAAGGCACGGGATGTGACCCACATAAAATTCAATTAAACTATTACAACTCAACATGAAGACTATATTAATCACAAACATGCGCATGGACAGAGTCTGATACGCAAACTGAAAAAAAAAAAAAAAAAAGGTTCTCTCTGCTCTCCTTCAGACATTTGCTCGGCTCATTTTCATCCTGCAGATTAGACTGGTTGGATCGCTCGCTCAAAGGAAGCTGGAGTGTCTCTGACAGCTGCCGGTCGAAGATTTTGCACCGCGTTTGAGTGGAACCGCCGGCACTAACACCTACTTTGTTTGGATTCCCTCACACCCGAGCTGATGGAAGTTGATAGATCTGTGATTGCTTTGGGGGGGGGGGGGGGGGTGGATCCTGAAAGGAACGACCACATTTAACAGTGTTTTCTCTTCCAGAGAAATGATGTCACACTGTTGCACATAAAGAGTAACTGCTAATATGTTAAAGTACTTATAACAATATAAACCCCACATAAGAAGGGATTTTAACACTTTAGTTCAATGCCATAGTGGTAGGATATGTGGAATAGTCAGTATATGGAAAATGCAAATGAATCTTTGAATACGGATTATACCTGAATGAATAGAATGCTTATGTGTCTAAGCCTCACATAGCTACACAGCAACGCCGATTTCTTTGTCTGCCTGTTCTAGGTACATTAAAGCACCGACTGAACATTAACTGGGATCAATACGGGAACCGTTGAAAAGTATTAGCACATAGGAGCCAGGGGGTAATACGCTTCCCAGAAGATCATTTCTCTTAGGAAGGCAAAACACTGCTGCCAAAAATGTCCCTTTAAAAATCTGAGCAAAGACACCAAAGTCACGTAAAATGAAAACTCCATGAATGAGAAAGTAGGGCAGAATGTCCAGTGGGTAGTTGAGCTCAACCCCGCAGTACTGACTGGGTCCGAGCCCTGGGGAGACTTGTCTCATTCATCATTAACTGCAGCTTTAGGTGAATGACGGCAGAGCAGCCAGGGACATGAGAGGAGGAAGGAAAAGTGACAGATAACAGCTGGGATGGAGAATGATTCTTGAGGGGTTTCAGAGGCGGGTCTAAGAGACCTTTGAGTCCAAATGAAAAAAAGGCTGAGATGGCTTCCTTAATTGAAATGGGACAAATAGTGTGTAACTGCAGGAAAGTGTTTGTGGAGGTTCGCAGTCATCCAGGTGAGGTTGAGGATTAGTCAGGTGCTATATCACAAGAAACCTTGTGGATTAAAAAACGAAAAGTCTAGAGTCCAGTACACTCGGTTCCACAATTGCAGAAGAGGATGAAAGGGTGAATACTCACAGGAGTGTGGCTCATGGGAGAATAAGTCTCAGTTTAAAAACGATTAAATTTTTTTTTTTTTTGAGCAGGAGATGAATTCCAGTAGTATCACGTCATCTTTCACAGATGCATTTCTATGATTGGATGATGACATCACTCGGACTTGTTAAAGCTTAAAAAATAATAATACAAAAAATACAACATCAGGAGCCTCATTTATAAAAACCGTGCGTGATAATCTGCGTACAAAAGCACTTACAAACGAAACCCAAACCTCATGTACGCAGAAAAAAAATTCGATTTATAAAAGCATGCGTAGACACACATTCGCACATATCCACACGATCCCAACCGGTTGTGCGCAGCAGATTCCACGCCGTTACCCGCCTCAAGTCTGCCTATTTCACCCCAGATTTGGCAATGCAAATCAACTAATCTGCGTATTTATGAGCAGCGCGTATTCGTCATTGGAGAGGTCGAGTCACGGGAGGCAGTGATTGTTTGGGAACATCGCTAATAAAAGCAAGCAGGATAATGCTGCCGCAGGGCGCACAGTGCCAGATTTAAAAAAAAAAAGAGAGAAAAAAGAAAAAACATAATAATAATAATAATAATTTTGACTGGTACAAAGGTGAGCATATAGAAAATAATTTGACCAACTTTATTGTCTTTACTCAGACTTCACTAATGCACTGGGGATATTGAGTCATAGGCAAAAACTAGGCAATCAATAGGTCGCCCTATTATTGTTGTTATTATTATTAGTATCTACTGTATCATTATTCCCAATGTGTAGTTTAAGGATCTTCATCCAGCATTACGGCTGTGTGGATTGCATTGACGTTCATGACGCGCGTGTTTCTTCCTTTTATTTATTTATTTGCAGGACAAAAACCTACAATTATATCAAGCCCCATAGCAAAGATGCATGTACCTGACTGTATCTTTCTCGCTAATTTATATACGTACTGGAGTCAAAATAAATAAATAAATGTTATTGTGACCCAACATCGAGCATGCATGGCATTTGACTAATCAAAATGCACTACAAAGCTGTTTGTGTCACTGTTTTCCCCTTCAGAATGTGCGGATTGCGTCCAGACTTGACGTGGCGGCGCATAAAGTTTCACGTTTAGTTTGTTTTCTATAAATACCACCTTTGGCGCAGAAATGTTTGTACGTAGAGTTTTGGCCTTATTTTGATCGTACGCAACCTTTATAAATGAGGCCCGAGAAGTTGTACCGGCTGCTTTTCTCATCCTTTGTTTAGAGTCGTCACAGTGTTTCCATCGTTGACTTGCTGCTCTGTGTGCCTCTATTTGAATTTGGATTAATTTCTTGCGGAATAAAATACATGTTTCAAATGTTAATGTGTTAGCGAGAGCAGTGCACACTTCCCGACCGGCAACACAAGATGTTACTCAAAGTGTTTGACATTATACTTACTAGTCTCAGGGAAACTCCATGCCCCATGATTTACAGCCAAACTCAAAATTCTATGAATTTCACACCCTGGTTATGCACGCTGAGTATTTCAGAACTCTGTACAGGAGAATACGTTTAGTAAATGGGAGAATATAACTTTTAGTGCCGGAAAGTAGCTAAAAAGTTCATTTTGTAAATTACTTGCATTGTCATAACAGGTATGAGTGTCTTTGGATGTGTTGGCCAGAAAGATTAGCATTAATGCATTATTTGCTTAATCATGCTAAACAAATGTCTGCCCTATTATTTAGGGATTTAATTAGTCAAAATTATTGTGTATGCGTATAAACAATAAGAGTGGTGTTAGCAGTGAAGTCTGGGCGACACATCTTAATCAGAAACATAATGAGAGGAGGATAAGCTCAGTTGAATTCCAGACTTGGTCTGACAGAGATGATCAATAATTTCATATCACAGCATCTCAATAAACTCTGCCTGGCCTGCCAGAGACGATGCGTCTTTGAACAGCATTGTTGATACGCGTCGTGTTATTGGGCTTTCCATCACTCTCACAATTCCCTCATCTGCTCTCACTTTGAAGCAACAAAGAGGAGATCATGTGAGAAATGCGTTTGAGTGTGCAATCTGCAAACAAGACACTGGGTTGGAGCCAATACTAGGAAGCATGCAGCAGTAGGAGGATCCTGGGTGACGTATTGTTTATGTTTCGAGCGTCGCGTCACGGGAAACTGCGTTGCAAGAAACAATGTGTTTTACATGGAGTTCGATGGTTTTGGGACTTCCACAAACTTCCCCAAAGCAGATGTGTGGCCAGGAAACAGGTGAGTTGGACCAAATTTTAGTCATCGTCCCACGTCTCATATGGGTCTTCAATAGTTTCCGTTTTGTCGCCAATACACACATTAAGCTTCTCCGTAAACCTCCTCTGCCCTTTCGGCCGTTAAAGTGCTTAACTAGCGGCGATTTCGCTCGCTAACTTTCTTTGTGTATGGTGTTTCTATACAGTCCGCCATGTTTTCTGCCACACAGCCACTCGCGCATGCGCTAAAAAATGTCAACAAACGATCCTCCTTTAGCTTGAATTTATGCTTTTCTCTAGTAGACTATTCACCGAAACACTGACTCAGCACACAGAAATTCAAAGAGTCTCTACTGGAATACCATCTTTTGGGTGTCTGTCTGATTTATGGTAATCAACTTGAGAAAAGATTCTTCAATGCCCTGTGCAACTCTCTCTGCTCCGGTTTAGGGCCAGAAGTGCATTTTCAGCAAGAACACAATAACGGCGTGGGAAACCAAGCCATATGCCGCGCACTGGGTGAGATTACATCTCATTATAAATGGATTTTGCTGCTTTGCATACCGTCCAGTTCTTCCTCCTTTGGACCCCTTCATTACATCCCACTGTAATTACGCAAGGTCGCTCAGTGAAGAAAAAGTACGAAGCGTGGAACTGCCAATGTGGAGTAAACATTTTTGACTGGAGAGTACGTTCGAACGTATTTTAGAGTATGTTCAAATGTATTTAGATACGTACGAACGTACTTGCCAGTCAATTTTTTTTTACATTTGAACGTTTTTAAATACATTTGAACATAAAACAATCATGCAAAAGTAATAGCTTGTGGCATTACGGGAACATATGTGATGCTTGTAGCATTTAGCCTACAAGTACGTTTGAATGTTTTTGCGAATATGATCAAACGTACTCACGAGTACGTTTGAAACTATTTGCGAGTATGTTCGAACACATTTTCCATCGGCAGTTCCGTGCTTCCACACAAAAGAACTAGTCATGAATTTTATAGCTCTTTGAATTGGGAATTCCATGTCAGAATTTGGGCAAATCAAGGAAAGGAAAGGCAATTTTATATTTATATAGCACGTTTCATACTCAAGGTAACTCAATGTGCTTCACATAATTAAAAGTACAACTTTTAAAAGCATCTAAAAGTAGCTTAGTTAGTAAAATTACAAATAGATGTAGAGCGCTTGAACGAGATCTATTTGATTTTATCTGAAGGCCTTGTCTGCATCTTGGATTTCTCAACTGACCTTGTTTGCATCCTGAAATCAAGAAGGAAGCCATGGACATCGAGATTTACAGTAGGGTTGGGCGGGTTAGGGTTACATTTTGACACCGTTTTACCGTCTCCACATTTCACCGGGGTATACGGTAATACCGTTGCTAATTTCTCGACATCTATGCGACACAAACAAAAGCAAGCAGCCCCCACCTCACCTCACCTGTGTGCCGCACTCTCAGGTTGATGTGTGTCCATGGACGAAAAACAAAATCACTTACTGATTTTTTTATATAAGTAAAAGCACTTTGTGGCGTGCTTCTGAAGGTTATATGATCTTAATAGTACCGGTAGTTGGTAAACAAACAAACAAACTCATCTCTTTGCAGCAGTGAGCGGGGGATGTCGTTCCTCAGATGAGCCCGGAGATACGAAGAATATTCCATCTCACACCGTTACAGTCCTCATGCAGATTTTGCATACAGGCCTCATCAACATTTGCTGCCAAATTGTAGCAGTTGCATAAAAAAAATATATATATTTTTAAGGGGACCGCTTAACCGAGCTGTGCTAACTGGCCATTTTGTCTCGCTCCGTCTGAGCGGTCATGTTACTATTAATTCTACACTGTTATAATGTTATAAATTGTTGTAGTATTACTAATTACAAATGTCGTGTTATCAAAAAAGTATGTTAGGTCATTATACGCTGCAGTTTTTTGTTTTTTTTTATGACGGTATTGACAGTGACACAGTTTCTATTTTTGGACACCCCGGGATACCGTATTACCATTTTACCACCCAACCCTTATTTACAGTATAAAGACGATCCTGACTCTGTTAGTGCAGTGTTTTAAAATACAGATGTGGAATTTCGCGTTTCCAAAATCTGTATTTTAAGTTGGTAAGGAAATGATCAGCGAAAGAGAGGAATGCACTTTCTTGCACTTCTACTCTGAAACTTTTGGACTTTGTTTTCTTAGTAGTTTGGTCCAAAGTCTCGACATTAGAGTAATAATGATAAATGTTTTTTCAAACTGTTCAACTGTGAGTACTTTCTGAATCCAACTTGCAGTTTCTTCACATTGATCAAATTGCAGCACTGAACATGATGTTTGTGTCCTTTCCATTTATTTAAAATGCTGGATAAATAAAAAGATGTAACTCTTTTAAACAAAGAGGGATTGCAGTAATTATGTCATGTAATAATTGTATTATCATCTTTGTCACTTTTGCGTGTAAACTTATTTCGATGCAAATAACGATGCGCTCTTATCTGGCGGCAACACTGTTGCTGATAATGAAAATGAGCCCGGCTGAGCTCAAATACTTAGTGAGTGAGCCAAGAGTTGTTTACTTAATTAGACCTCCCTAAATCTCCCATACCCCTTTTGGCAAATTTCACAACAAACGTGTACAATGACTCACCATGCAGAGCTGTGATAAAGTTTGCTGTTGGTTGGGAGGATTACGGTGCTCTCTTGGCAAACATTTGAACCTTGGGCATAATCTGTGGCAACGGGAGGGAATGTTGATTTGTTGAGTAAGTTTCCCCTGAAAGAAAATGAGGTAAACACGCTTCGTTTAGTGATGCAGCATCAATAGGATATTGAACCAGGTGCTTCTCGTGAGATTGCAGAGATGCTCGTATTGCCTTGAGCCCACCAATGAACATCTGAATAACAGATTAGAGGAAACTCATTGGAAATGGATTGTGCTTTGCCAGTTGCTACGCTGCTTTTAGCTACAAATTTTGGATTCATTGCATTAGAGCCACAGTCAAAAAAAATTTCTTGATTGGACAATATAGGACTGTCCACTGTATATAATTTTTGTACATTCAATTCATTGCATGATCATACACACTCTGCCATCCAGCTGTGTACCTTAACCTCTCGCGCAGGGGAAAAAACGGTCACATTCAACAATGACACACAATCCATTTAATGCTCCGCAACACTGCCAAGAAGTGGTGAGACGATTGTGAGGTACAGTGAGTTCACATCTTCTGAGAGGGCACGCGCAAATTTGACTGATGGATTTTGACATTGACATTGTCCTCTCCATTATAGTGTAAAATTAAGTCTTGTGCTAAAGAAGAACTAAATTGTATTTTCAATCTCGTATTCTCACATGGATGACGGCGTGTATTCATTGGCCCCTCTCATGGGGTGAAATGTTCCGCTATGTTAGCCATCTCTGAAAAATAATGAGTGACTAATTCAGTCAGAGGATGTATAATATATTGAATAATTTGTCTACACTATATAACATATATTGCCATAAACATGTCTGTTTAGCTAGACACACATGAGCACAAATTCAATTATGCCTAAAATGTAATAAACGAAGTGCTGCCAGACTAATGCTGCCATGGTTACGGGAGAAGCATTAAAAAACCTTTCCACCTCCTCCCTGAAAGGTGACTGTGTCAGACAGCCAAGCGTCTCATCATTGCACTGTCTTCTGCCAGACTTAGCAGCCCTCAGTACTCCGACGACAAATGGACGACGACATCTCATCTTGTCAGACCTCCTGCAAAGCCTGGCTCAGTGGTGTACAAACTACGGCCCAAGGGCCATTTGTAGTCTCCCGTAGTCGTAGTCTATGGGGGGGGGGCAGAGGTGAGCATGTGTAAGAAGTGTGGGTGTCCAAAAAATGAGTGGGGGAGGTATTTTGTGACACCCACATCCCATGAGTGTTGGGAGGTGGTTGATGGGGACTACCACTACTATTGTTGGCGGGGATAGTGCGATGGGTCGCCATTTTGTCAAAAATGTTCTTTCATGTTCAATTACATGTGCCATTAGTCTAAACATAATCCACCCGTTTTCATCCATCTCAGGGGGCGGCCACTTGCTGTTGACTAAAAATGACATCACAGGGCCTAAGGGTTGCGAGCGTCACACCCAGAAAACAGGTGAGCCGCTTGCGATATACGCGAGCCCCGAGGCACTGTGATGTCATCTTCAGTCGACAGCGAGTGGCAGAATGGATAGAAACAGGTGGATTTATTTTTTTACTTGACTTCCCCTTAAAGCCAGCAGGTGTGGGGGGTGTTAGTAACGTTATCTATAAGAACACTAGACGTCTCAAGGTGGAGTTGGCTAGCTTGGAAATCCAGACCCACCCCGGGGATTACACCATCAATTTTATGGACAAAACTCACCGGCTGCGCACAGCAACTTCCCGCCGTGTCTCGTGTGATAGCGCGCGATAATGTGCCATTAAAAACAACGATAAACACGCTTTTGTCTGTGCTCAACAGAGAAGCAGAAATAGCGGTGGACTGGAACCTTTGATTGAACTTCATTTGATTTAAACTTTTTTTCCTGCCTTTTTTTGGTGTCCATATATTATTTTGTGGCTTTCCACCTCCAATATAAACGTCTCCTCGTCCATTTTCGCTGGTGTTTAAACCGTGAATAAGCACCTGGCCCGTTGACTCCAGGCCTGGCTACACCCATTATGACGTTTACTGACATGATTGCGAAATAGGATCTGGCGAGTGTTTTATTCTGAAAAGTAACCGGAAGCTTTATTTCGAATCTGCATCGGTCTTCCTGTCCCGCTCGATGTGTTCTGTGCCAGTTTGCCGGAGAGTGAGTCTGGTCAACCGCCCTATCAGTCGCATTTCTGTGGTGGGGCAAACCTGAGCTAACAGCAATGAGCGAAGAGCGGACGTGACGTCAAAAAAGCGACTCATTGAAGTCTTCTTTTTTCTTTTTTTCTTTTTTACGGAGACGAAGTGAAAATCCAACATGTCTACAAGCCGAAGAGAAACAGTAGTGAATGACTTATGTCATTGTTGCGGGAAAAACTTGAAGATCTATGGTCATGAGTCACACAGTTTTGATATTCGAAAAGCGTTAGCAAATAGACGAATTTGATTGGCCGGCCGGTTTTCAGCCGGTGCCGAATCGCTGTCTATGGACGCCTGTCCAGACCCACTTTCTTTTTCAAGAAAGTGGGTGTGGCTTGCCAGGCTAGGAGTCGGCAGCGTCGTCACTGGTCGGCCATTTTAGGACAGGGGAGTGCTCTGGTGCTGTAATTGGACGTAAGGTGGTTCATTTACTCACTTAAATACTTGTAACTCACTGAATTAACAAATAAGATTAATAAACAGATCGGTTTTATTACAAATCTTATTAAAGTTGCTTTAATTCAGGCTGAATTTTTGAATTGTTTATTTTTAATGTGAGGATAGTTGTTTGTGTCACATCGTCTGTCATATCTGACAACAACAAATGGAAACCGGTTGAGAATTTGGGAGAGTTGAGCAATCTACAGTTATTTCAAAGTCTGCGCTGTGCTCCATTGACTGTAATGTTATGAGTGATCGAGCCGCTCTGTCCCAAGATGGCCGCCCTGTGATGGCGTTACTTCTCATGGGCTCACAGCATGCACGAGCGACTTGGGCCTCTTCGGAAAGTCAAATCTCCTCACCTTTATGCCACCTTGAACCTTTCTTGGATTACATCATCGTTTCAAGGAGGGATGGAAAGATGTTTCCCTTCAAACTTAGGAAATAACAGCACGCTTTCATGCAAATTCGAGTTCCGGCTTATCATGAAGAATAATATTGATTTCGATCACAGTCACACATTAAAAAAGAAAACCATTAGCAGCTCGACGCACACACAGTAAAGAATATGTGCCAAACTAAATATATGTAATGCCTTCCTTTATTATTAACCATTTGTCAAATCACCATAAGTGGCAGGACAATAAACTCCATCTTTTTTTATTCAGAGCATGCTCATGTGCCTTGATTAATGTGGCACACTCTCGTTAACCTTCAGTGATTACATCTCAACCTCATCATTTGGATGAAGTTCAGGTGCTTAAGAATCATTCAAACAATTTCCATTTTCCAATTAAGCACAAAAAGAAGGCTCAGTTTTGGACGTAAGATTGGCTTAAGTCACTCAATTATTGCTTTGTAAAGCCCATGAAGGTAATGACCTATTTGTATGGGCAAAATTGTCAAAGACCAAATCAAAAGGTTCATCTTGCTCTTCTTCTGCCTATTACCTTTTCTTGGCTAAACATCTGCACATTTATTTTGTCTGATCTTTGATATTTACTGCTTGATTTCATATTTCCCATCACTGGATAAAGAGGAGCCCCTGAATGTGAACTGAACGCTTTATTAATCTTAATTAAGCATCAGTGATGAGTCAGACTCTGGGAAATGATATGAGTGATGCTTTTATTCACTTTGTGAAACAAAAAGTTTGCTCTCACGAAAAGGCATGGAAGTGTGCATTTGTGAAAAGTGCTGATGTCATTTATTATGTCTCTGTCATCAGCCAGAAAGAAGTTTACCAATAAATCAAATTCGATATCTATTTTGTTGCTTGTACCAAGTATGATTATTTATTTATTTAGTTAGTTTCGCTGTTGTAATTGAATTGTGCCGTTTGGGAGCAAAAATGCATAAATCGGAATTTCACTTGTCACTTGAACCTTTGTGGACTGGAGGGGGGCCAAACAGCAGACCGAAGGGCTGCCAGATCAATATGAGACACACAGAGAATAAACTCCACCACAGTTACAGACTAAACCCTCGGAGGACCATTTAAGTCCCAATATGCCTGTAGATCAAACAAACTAAGACAGGTTGTGGGCAACTGGACAGTTTTTTGTCCTTTATGAACCCGATAAACAAATGAATAAACGCAAAAGGTTAAAAAGGTCCAAACTGAACGCAAGACAGTCTCACTTCTTGCTCATCACTACCAATGCCTTAGTCATCACCATGCAGCACTGTTGAAAGTCTGTGGAGAGAAAGTCTGGCGGTATGCTGACTTCCAAATTGATTCCAAATATTAAAAAGAGCCCGCAGATTTTCCTTTGAACTTTAGCAGGAATGGAATTTATTCAATGCAAGTCTACACAAACATAATCAAGTGGGGAGCGGCAATAGCTTTGTAGATTCAAGCGTTACAGCAACTTGCACATGAAATTAAAAAATAATGCCAGGAAGGTTGAGATGGATGTTCCTCAAAGGGTGCGCTGATCCATTGTATGCATATGATGGTATAAAACAATTTTACTGATTGCACGCTCGTGATGAACTCACTTTGCTTGCAGATCAATTTTTCATTTTGTTTAGAATGTCAAAAAAGCAGGTGGACGGATGATCGATAGACAATAGCCTATATATAGCAGTGAGAATTGGTGAATTTTGCTTTGGGGATTAAAATGAGGATAATACAAAAATGATAATAAACTATGTGGAGAGTTTCTAAGAAAACTTTGAGCTTTGATGTTTTGTCAGTCGTGACATCAGGCAGCAAGGCTGAAGGTATTTAGAATTTTAATATCGCTGTCCTCTCTGCTGACCATGAAATTCAAGCCACCTTGTTATTCGGTGACATTTGAATTATTGAAATTAGTCACAAAGTCATCAGTTGAAAAAGGTCAGTTTGAATGCAGTATTTTTTGTCTGTTTGAATGATTTATGTGCGTGAGCCCCGTCGTTCTTGTCACAGACAAAACTTATACAAAAATCTTGCACCAGGACATTTGACACTTTCTAGATAGATGCCCTCAATGAGTCATTGATCCTTTTAAGCAAGAATAATTATGTCTACAAAACAAAAAACACAAAAAAAACTGTTAATGTATAGTACATCCTAGACCAGTGGTGGGCAAACTTGGTCCTCGAGGGCCGGCGTCCTGCAGGTTTTGGAGGTTTCCCTGCTCTAACGCTGCTGATTCCAATCAACAAGATCGTTACCAAGCTTATGCAGCGCTTGCTGATGAGCTGGTCACATATCAGCTGTGTTGGAGAAGGGAAAAACATCCAAAACCCTCGAGGGCCGAGTGTGCCCACCACCTGCCCTAGACCATGGTCACATATTCTGCATATAGATACATACACTATATATGCAGCGCTGGGAACACGAACCTATTGATTATGGACTACATTTGCGGAGTGATAATATCCCAGTTGACTCAATTAGATCTGCATTTTGTCATGCGAAGCATTGGATAATGTGCAAAGCGGGAGACTCTGACACAAAGTGTGAATACAAATCACCACATTCTCACACAAGCAAATTCAGTATCATTCTCATGAGCTTTTGCCTCCGTGTCCTTGGGATTTCTGACGGATACGTAAATATGAACAAATTAACAAAATGAACGAATGAACAAAATGAACAAATGAACAAAAGTATTGGGACACGCAGGAGCCTCGCCCAACCTGCTCTTGTCGACTTGAAAAACTGTCATCAACGAGTCAAAGTCATGAATGGTTACTAAATGTAAAGCCAATGGCTTCTTCTATGTAAACATCATGTTTTTTCACTTTTTTTTTGCTTCATGAGTCACCATAATGTTGAGATGATAAGCAGACTGACACTAAATGTATAGAACGGATGGTAGAACGTAGAACGACCTGAACTGAAATGATGATTTGTGGCCAGATTTGTTCTTTAGGGTTCTTTCGATTTTCCTTTAAAATATTGAAAATGTATCCAATGTAAATAACACTGGTCTGCATCCAAAAACAAAACAATGACCTACTAAATGTTTTCTAGGTCAGTTTTCCACACTGAAGACATGGGTGCCATTCATTTTGCCCCGCATGCTCCAGTTTTTCTCTTACATCTCTGTACATTCCTACATGTGTACATGTTTAGAGTCTGGAAATGGAGATTTCAGGGAGTAGTTCATGTTATTACTTGTTTTCTTGAAGTGCATGAACAAACTGTCTGTGTACATGAAAAACTATGACGAAATGTCCATGTGTCTTAATGCCAAAGTAAACACAAATACTCTTCTCGCCCTGTACTACTTGAATAAGCCTTACAACTGTACAAAAATCAGATTTTCGTTTTTATATATATATAAAAAAAGAAGAAATAAAGTTTTCCTGCACTTTCTTAAAACGTAAAATTACAAAACCGGGAACATTTAGAGACATAAACTAAAGAGATATTTGGATTCTGCATCTGAAACTGCCCTAGATGATAAATGTCGTTGGCTAAAACAAAAACACAAGTGAGCATTTATAACAAATCAGATTTTTTTTTCCCATAAATCAATTTCCCACATTGACTACGGCTTTTCTCAACCTTCATTACTGTAATCATCCATTTTAAACACCTGTCGTAATGGCAGTGAGCTTAAACCAGAAAGTAAAACAAATGCAGCGCATTTAATAACATTCCAAGCAATTGAGGGGCCCTAATGTAATCTGTTGGAATTTGGCTTTTGAACAGTAGCTGATATTTGAAAATCTGATGATTCCAAATGAGTGCTTTTGCTTTATTAATGTACTTTTTCCTCGCATGTGAATCAGAGTGCGGTTTCACATAGTTGTTTTGAGAGTGATGGAGAGTGAGAGAGGTGTGTATGTGTTGAGCCGGGTGGGGGGCGAGGGTCTCTCCTCCTCCTCCTCCTCCTCCTCCTCCTCCTCCTCCTCCTCCTCCTCCTCCTCCTACTCGCGCGGTTCTCTCGGCTCCGCTCACGTCGAGAAGCCGAGAAGCGAGTGTGTCTCCGGCGGCGCGCTCTCCCCATCCCTCCGCCGAGCAGGATGGAAAGTGAGCTCACCAGGCTGTGCTTCGTCCACTCATCGACACTTGACTGCGCCGTCGTCTCGCGGTGACACCGTTCCCGTTTTCACTCGCTAACTTCTCTTGCTGCTGGTCATCCTACAAGACACGCCTTTTCAAAGGGGTTAAAAAAAGAAGAAGAAGAAGAGAGGACACAACACGACTTAAACGGAAGTAAATTGTTGTGAAAGAAGGTCACCTTTTTCTTTGGATGGAGAATTTCCGATCGGTGAGTTCCAACTGTAACGTATACGTGTGAAGTGGTCAAACTGCGTCTTTTCTGAATATATATTTGGGAGCTTTTCGGAAACTGGTCAGCAATAACTTGTTTGCATTGCGACGTAATATAGAGAATTCACTATCAGCTACCATTTTTTTTTTTATATTGAATCTTGGTTAGTTTTAATGTGCATTTACTGGTGAAACTCAACAGGTTAGGACGAACCGCTTGTGTTTTTAGCTTCAGAGTGAGAACCTCAATAGTGTTTATGCATGGAAAAGATGAAGAAAGCTGTGATATATTGTAACTCAACTACAGTATAGTGGATGTAAAAAGTATACACACCCCTGTCAAATGATTTATTAAATTGTTTTTGTTTATATATATATATATATAACAAAAACAATTTGTCGTCACTGTCAAAAATATAACAGGTAAATATTTCAAAACGTTTGCCCCAATTAAGGTTACCTATAACCAGGAAGTGAAATTGGAGGGTGAAATAAAATTAAATAGCAGGAAGTGAAAATTAACTGAGATGTGTTTCTAAGTGTGCTCACCCTCTTATAACCAAGGTTGTGGCTGTGTTCTAATTATGAACCAGTCACATTCAAACTTGTGTTAAATGGGGGTCAGTGCACAACAGCCATTATTTAAAGTGTCGCTGATTATCCTGAAATAAAGTTCAAATGTTCTAGTAGGCTTTGCATGACATTTTCTTGTTTGTTTCCAGCATAAGCCTCTAGGATTTGTGCTAACAGTACTTGTTTTAGGAAATGCTCCTATTTTCCTCCACCTTGACTAAGGCTCGAGCAGCAGAGAAAAACATTCCAGAATGTATGATGTTGCGGCTAACATGCAAGATAAGGTTTTCTTTTAGTCCTGAGTATTATTTGCGACAAAAAGGTCACTCTTGGTGTTCTTGGCCTGTAACACCTTTCTCCACATGCATTTCAAGTGTGTGTGTGTTTTTTTTCTTTGGAATATGCCATCCAAACCCATACCTCAGAGGAATATGGGAGATTGTTGCCACATGTACTAAACAGCCACTACTTGCCTGAAATTCCTGCATCTCCTTTAATGTTGCTATCGTCCTCTTGGCAGCCTTCTCTTGTCTTATTTTTGTTGGTCAATTTTGAAGTGAGGTCCTGTCCTTGGTAATATGATTGTTGTGCTATATTTTCTCTACTTGGTAACAGCTGTCTTCACTGTGTCCCATGCTATTTAGTGCCTTGGAAATGTGTTTGTACCCTACTCCTTACCGGTACTTACCTTTGAACAATGAGATCCCTCTGATGCTGCAGAAGCTCTCTGCGGGCTACGGCTTCTGCTGACAAAAAATGTCAGGAAAAACCTATTGGAACATCGTTTTTTGGGATTAGAGGCATTTTGAATGATGACAGGCATGTGCAGACTCCCATTTAACAGTATGAGATTTGAATATTTAATTCTGAACACAGCTGAATCATAGTTATGAGGGTGTGCATACTTGTGCAAACAAACCATCTCAGTTGATTGTTTTTTTATTCCCATTTTGAAAGGATTAAAACAAATATCCAGTGAGATGCATAGGTTTTAGGTCAGATTAATGGCGGAAAAAAGTTTTGAAGCTTTTGATTTATTTTGTTCCATATAGTTATATCACTAACACCTGACATTTGAGAAGGGGTGTGTAGACTCTTTATATCCACTGTAGCTGTTGTGAGGAAAAAGCGGCTAAAGTGATTAAGGGGACAATCATGTATTTTGGAAATGGCCATTTCTGATGCTAAATTGTGTTTCAGATAGGGCTCTTTTTTTTTCTTTTTTAACCTCTAAGGGGAAATCAACTCCCCTAAAAAAAATTGACAATAATTTGTTCTATGCCCCACTAGTCTAAATATGTTATTCTGGTTGACATCAATGTTACTCAGGTCTCAGCTAATGACCAATCACAGCGCAGCTTCAGAAAACAGGTGAGCTGTGGTTGGTCGTTGCTTGAGCGCTGAGCAACATTGATGTCACCTTTAGTCGCCAGCAAGTGGCAAAATGGCCGCCCCCTGAGATGGATAAAAACGGCTGGATGTTGCTGCTTAACTCATATTCCACAGTTAATTATAAATGTTTAAGATTGACTTCCACTTTAACTGTGATTCTGTTATATTTCACTCTCTCAACAAGAGTGTTGTAGCTTTTCGACTTTCCAAGTTATGAAGTAACATGCATATATTTTAACCCCTTCCTTTCTTCTGCACTTCTGTCCTTCCTCTCTCCTTCTAGTTGGTGAATGAGCTGAAGTCAAGCTGGTTGTGAAGGTGCAGGATTTGTTCCCCCTTACACCCCAGGTCGGAGACAGTATGGCGGCGGGAGTGGCGGCATGGCTCCCCTTTGCCCGGGCGGCGGCCATTGGCTGGATGCCTGTGGCTAATCTGCCCATGCCAGTGGCGCCAACCGAAAAGAACAAGCGTCAGGATGAGCTAATTATCCTAAACGTTAGTGGACGGCGCTTCCAAACATGGAGGAACACACTGGACCGCTATCCGGACACCCTTCTGGGGAGCTCTGAGAAGGAGTTCTTCTACAACGAAGAGACCAAAGAGTACTTCTTCGACAGGGATCCCGATGTGTTTCGCAGCGTGCTCAACTTCTATCGCACCGGCAAGCTCCACTATCCCCGCTACGAGTGCATCTCCTCCTACGACGAAGAGCTGGCGTTCTTTGGCATCATCTCGGAGATCATCGGTGACTGCTGCTACGAAGAGTACAAGGACAGGAAGAGGGAGAATGCCGAGCGCCTGATGGACGACCAAGAGGACAACAAGGACGCTAAGCTGCCCAACATGACCTGCAGGGAGACCATGTGGCGGGCTTTTGAGAACCCTCACACTTCCACCATGGCCCTGGTATTCTACTACGTCACTGGCTTCTTCATCGCAATCTCTGTCATCACCAACGTGGTCGAGACAGTGCCCTGTGGCACGTCGTTCAGTAAGAAGGAAGTGCCATGCGGCGAGCGCTACACGGTGGCCTTCTTCTGCATGGACACGGCATGCGTCATGATCTTCACCGTGGAATACCTGATGCGCTTATTTGCTGCGCCCAGTCGCTACCGCTTTATGAGGTCCGTCATGAGCATCATCGACGTGGTGGCCATCTTGCCCTACTACATCGGCCTGGTGATGACTGATAACGAGGACGTGAGCGGCGCCTTTGTGACGCTGCGAGTTTTCCGGGTGTTCCGAATCTTTAAGTTCTCCCGCCACTCGCAGGGCCTTCGCATCCTGGGCTACACGCTCAAGAGCTGTGCCTCAGAGCTGGGATTCCTGCTCTTCTCCCTCACCATGGCAATAATTATATTTGCTACCGTCATGTTCTACGCAGAGAAGGGTTCAAGCTCCAGTAAATTCACCAGCATCCCGGCCTCCTTTTGGTACACCATCGTTACTATGACAACACTTGGGTAAGAGCAGAGCAGACACCTTTTATCTGGTTACAAGTACATGTGTATGTATGCCTGCCCCTGTGGCCCAAAAACCCCACAACTGCTTCTGCAGTTTGTGACATATTTTCCAAGACATACTTTTTACGATAGATGCACAGTGTCAAGACTACAGAGAAAACAGCCGTCAGTTTACAGCTGTTTTTATAACTAATGGTGCTCTTCTGGGGCATAGCAGCCATCAAGATACTCTCTTCTATCTCACTAATGGTTGTAGCGTATCCTTTATATGCAATAGATAAGAGAGACTTTGGAGATTACTCTTGAACAGAATGGGCCGAGTTGAAAAGCATCCTAGTGAGACAAAAACAGTGGCTTGCAAACAGTGATGACACCATTGTTTCCCTTTCCGACCTGCCCCGTGGTTAGCAGAATGCAGAATGCACTTTTAGAGTGAACTCAAGGACAGACTTTGTGTCGTGAGGGCCCTTGTGCTCCTTCAGCCGGATTTTTGAATCACACTAGTTGCTGGCTTTGCATCAAGTGCTTCTTGTTGCTTTGACATACTAGACACTCAGCAACCTCTTCATTTCGTACGACTGCACAAATAATGAGATGCAATGCAACAGCACTATAATAAGACTACAAAATTAGAATCTTCTGAAGTAACTGATATTAAAGCTCAAACACGCACCCAAAATCCACGTTCGCCATTTAAGTCCCGGATCAACTCAAATGGGTAACTTGTACTTTTGCACACACAAAAAACACACAAAAAAAAATTACATTTGATCATAATGGTAAATGACAAATAGAGTGGAATTATATAGTGCTTTATTTACACCATATGTTGTCCAAACTGCTTTCCCAAGCCTCATACTCACTTTTTTTCAAACATATTAACGTATACAGCCGCGCCAACTTTCAGGTTCCTTCTTAGTTTAAAATAGCATACTTTAACCTCCAAGATTCCTTGTCACACAGGGGCCAATGACAGAACCCAGGATGTTGTTTTCGACCAACCATCTTCTTGTGTCGTTCAGTTGCTAGCTGGCGCTAAGCTAACCTGGGCCTTTTCGCATTGGGTGAGAGAGAGGTCAACAGCGAGTAAATAAAAGCCTTGATAAATTGACTGCTTAACAGTTGAATTTAATGCTCATTTGAACACATTATTCTCATGACAAGATGGCCTGTTCTGAAAATTCGGATTCAGCGTTTGTTTTTAACGACCAATTCGTTTTTCTATTCAAGTCACCACTGATTCATGCACAACCCTAGCTGATAACTTAACTAATTACTCAAGAATGTTCAAAAAGCTGCTCTAAATGGCAGTGAACCACAACCAAAACCATGGCAGAAATGTTGAATGCGTGTTATGTCATTGTACAGTGACGCAAGCAAACACACATAAATGTCTGACTTTGTGTGTGCTCTTCTAAAGCCACGTTTCTGAGAATTCCTTGGTTCAATATGTGAGTCAGAAAGGGAGGCTGACAAATGTAGCACTCTTTGAAATGTCAGAGATGCGGAGGCCTAAAAAAACGTCTTTGACTTAGTTGCGTTGTCACATTCTGTGCCCTGTCATCATGCCAGTCTAAAGAAGAGCAGAAACTGGACTGGGTGGAAAGATGAATGTGTTCACTCGTCTGTGCTGTTGTGCCAAACTCACACATCCCTGTAATACATACTGTACATCTCTTCCCAGTGGAGTGAAACCTGTCACACTAAAACAAACCTCTTGTTGCTTTTTGCATTTAGTTTCGTGGGGAGGAGAGTTTGAGTATTGAGGGAGTGGGATGGGGGTTAGCTTTTGCGCTTGTTTTCATCACTAAGCAAAAACCGGAAGTGTTTGTCAGAGTGACTGATGATGTGATCCACTACATCTGCTGACAAATACGAACCTGCCTGACGTTCGGCCCTCTGCTCTCGGTTTACACCACAAACAAACAACAGATGTTCACCTAAAGTGCACACATGATATGTGGCTGTTTGCTTTTGTACATGAAGACAAATATTGCTGCGCAATAGATAGCCTGAATGTAGTGTTTCCCGTGCAGGGTTGGAGTTCAGGTTGTGTTGTCACTACTAACTATTAGAAACATGGCGCAATAAGTAAGCAAGTTATTTATTTAAAATAAAAACGACTTAATTTTATACAGTTTTATATATATATATATATATATATATATATATATATTTAAAAAAAAAAAGAAAAAAAAGAGCAATGATGATGACATTTCCGAATGAACAATACTGAGCTCTTTAGAAAAAAAAGAAGAAAAAACGAAAAAGAAACATGGCGCAGCATTATGTGGGCTGCTGTTGTTTAGAACAGGGATTCCCAACTAGTGTGCCGTGAGAATACTGTAGAAATTGATCCAATTTTACTTCTCTGAAAATTATTATCTTATCTTTTCTCATCTATTTATACCAGTGCTGTATAGTGAAAGGCAGAACAATGAAATGTTCTTCAATTCAAGGTTAAACCTGTTGCATTCCTACAAGAGAATAAGTCACGTCTTCCTGCGAGTATATCAGCTTCAAGTTCATTTGTTATGTTTATTGAAAGGTTCATCTTTATTTCAGTATTCCCTTTTTAATTATTATTTGGTTGTGTGGCGTGAGATTTTTATTTTTATTTTTTATGGAAAAAAAATAAAGGTGGGTAAAACACTGGTTTAGAATATTGAGGCCCTAAAACAGCAAATGTATGATCTATCCATTCATTGTTAATGTGTAGCAATTATCCTGTTCGGTGTCAAGCAAGAGTTGGAATTGGAATTGTCATTTTTTGGACAAAAGGCAGGGTTGGTTGCTGGTCCATTCTGAAATGTAAATTGTTATGCCCAAATGTAAAGCTCGGCCGAGCCAAATTGGTACTGTGCTTTCTGGTACTTTTTTTGCATTATTTAATTTCTTAAAATGTGTTTTACTGTCTCAAATTTTACCCACAATGAAAACCGTTTACTTTGTTGTAAAATCGGGAGATGAGCGGGATAAATGACAGATCGGGAACCACATGGGAGATGGCGTTGAAATTCGGGAGTCTTCTGTGTGAATCGGGCATAGATGCGTGCCCGCCGGTGCAAAGTACTGTGCATTGACTGTAAAGTGCAATTGCACCGCCAGACAATGCTCAGTTGCTCACCCTGCGTTTGATGTTTAATGTACCATTTGCAAACATGCCTCCGATCTATGTGGTGTGGACGCATTTCAACTTATGTTATGCTTGTGCTTTGTTAAAATGCCCGTGCTAAATAGGCCTAGATATTTTGTAATAATATTATAATTGTAATTGATTATAATAAATGCAATGATAATAAAAAATTGGCATAAAGTTTTCGGCCAAGCATTTAAAATTATATAAACATATATATATATATATATATATATATATAAAACTGTATAAAATTAAGTTGTTTTTATTTTAAATAAATAACTTGCTTACTTGTTTAATTTGTCCTTTATAGAAGCTAAATTGATAAAAAACAAAACAATGAAAGAATAAGTTTGCTTTGGATAACAACATATATTGCACAAATCTCAAATCAAAATTAAAAGTCAGAGCACTCTCCGTTACCTTTCTTTCTGCTCGCTGTCCGACTTTTCAAATCCGAACCATGTCCAAATAATTGTCGTAGCACTGTTGTTGTTTTTTTAACCAATTCCTCCGGCGACGTTGAGTCAGTGCTTGACGTCATTGTTATGCTGAGCATGAGCCGTTCCCAAGGCCGGGACGCAGATACGATGACATAATCAACATGCGCTATGCGATGATGTCATCAACATGCGCTACCGCGTCAAGACGGTAGAGTTAAAATTTCTAATAATTTATACCTACTATTGAATATACCGTTTAGATCGCCCAGCCCTACTGTATGTAAAATAATTCTTTATGCATCACATCATTTTTGTGGACGGACTCATTAGGCCATTCAAATCGACCACATCATTAGCGTAGTCCTGCCTCCCTTTAATTAATATCCTTATCAAAGACTAACTATTTTTGATCACAGCTTCTTTAAAATCAATGTTCCACTTGACGTCTCCCAGACAACCACAGTAGAGCTCTCACGGTTGCTGTGTGCCGTACACTCTTTCATTCACAAGTGCATGAGGAAGATAAACCGTATGTGGAGCTGTGTGCACATCAGACCTTCTCTTCAGCAAACAGGGTGCCCCAATCTCAGTTTTATTATGGTGTGTGTGTCTTTAAAATATAAAAATGTGTAACTGCCCCCTTTCACAACTCATTATCATGTAACGTTCATAAACAGTACATTCGTTTAGAGGGCAACAGCTTGTAAAGAACTATGATCAATGCTGATAAGTGCGTATTGATTTGGGTGGTTAAGAGAAAGGTACTCGTGCTACCAATTACGTTGGTGGCTGATGAGATTGTGATTGACAGATAGGCTCATTTTAGTCGTTTTATTAGAGCAGTTAATGAAGCAATTTGTCTGCAAAGATTTAGGTCTAGGTCTATTCTTAGCCTTTTCTTAGTCAAGATCAGTGTTGAGCTAACCTGCTTTCCTATTAATTGTTTGCATAAATCATGACGTGCGTATACTGTGAGTCTTCTGCCTCTCCACAATTGCTGTAAATCCATGTGGGAAATGGTTGGATATTTTTAAACCGTGTTCTAAAACGGAATGAAAATACTCTGCATTTATTGACTTAAGTGTGTACTGTACATCAAATCAAATGCTAGTGCGCCATTTTTGCATCATCACCAGTATTCATTAACATAGCAATAGTTCTCAGAGCTGTTTCTGTAAGACAATGTATATTTTCAACTTCCGTCCAGAGTAATTTATAATACCATGAGTGGGGATGGCAATTAAAAAAGATTTTAGCGATTTGTATTCCATTGTCGACACTGCTTATCAATCCAATCCCACAGATCTTATATAGAAAAACAATTAAACTGATAAAAAAAGAGAATAGAAAAACATATCTGTTGGTGCAACCAGTTTTCAAGAAATGCACTGTGTTCATTGTCATGTTCAACACTGTTTACATCCATGCTCCTTTAGCAGTGTTTAAAAAAAAAAAGTATTTGCGGTTGATGTAGCAGCATTGCAGCGTTTGCTTTAACCTTCATTTATTTTTCATCCAATGTTAGTGTACACATAAACTCTCTTGGAGCACATCTGTGACGTCAGTCATCTGACATGGCCCTGCTCAAAACCAGTGTTCCAAAGGGATGCCAACCTACCGGTTGTTGCTACCCTATTTTTAACTCGGCTCATAAGTGACCAAGACTTTTTATTATGTCTTCGCTATCAACTCTTTTCTTCAATTATCTGTCTGATGATCAAGTAATTGGATGGATATGCACCTACCAACGTGCTGATAAAGATTTTGTGTCAACATATTTTTGTGGTCTACTTATTGAGCTTAGTCGTCATTTTTTCCCCTAGCCCTATTTGACTGGCCATTGGCCCGAACCACGAGACACCTTAGGGTCATTGGTTACATCTCTTCAAAATATATCAGCTTCCCGGAAAGTGGCCTGATATTATTTGTGTAATCAAAAGCTACATTTACCACTTTATAATTTTCAGTAAACATTCATCTGCAGAAATTGTGTCTATCGTCTGAAGGCTTACATGGTCTGTCCTGGCTGGCTGAGTCCTTAGTCTTGTCATCAGGGAGAAAGATTGTTTGTGTTCATAGGCATATATTATATTCATGCGAGTGTGAGTGCATTCTACAACCACCTTTGGCCCTATTATGCTTTGTATGAAACACTAACCTCCGCGTGAACTTCCTGATATGAAAATACAGTAGATACTATCATGAAGAAAAGTACTCCGATGCCGATCTCTCCCATCTCAACTTTGACCCCGCCAACCATTGTTCGCCATCCATTTGTCCTGACAGCTTTTTCTTCAAACACAATGTTCCTTTTAGAGTGAAAAGACAAGGAAGAGGATGTTCCTTTTGCTGTATTAGTGCTGGGGGAAAAAAGTCAACAAATTCGGTTTGTGTTGACCACAAAAATGTATGTCTCGAAAACTATATTATAACTCTATAAAATCATATTAAAGGGTATTTGCGATGCCCACAACCACTTTTCCCACAAACAAACAAACCACCTCCAACAAAATTGTTCTACATTTGTTGAGAAGGATATGATATTACCAGACCACCAGAGTTCCTACACGTTCAGTGATTTTATGTATTTAAATAGCGTCTTAAATAATAAAATCTCAACTTTTTCATGGAGATAAATCATGAGATGATGAATTGGGAGAACATGAAAATTTCTATCCATACGTACGAAGCCGTAACTTCGTGACGGTAAAGCCTGTGTAACAAATCATAAATCAAAACCACAGTGACTGTCACCTGAAAAGTTTGTTTCTCAGCTGTGTTTTCAAAATCAGTACTTTTCAGCGTGCTTCTCCTTTTAAAAACAACTGACTGAAATTGGGGTTTTTTTTTTTCATCGCATCCTGATCAGCCGCTGCCTTTTTTTTTTAAAGGATGTTTTATCCTTCATGCTAAGTTCTGGATGGCAGCTGCTTAGTTTGAAAGGAGTGCCAATCCTTTACTTTGCGGTCAATGATGCTTTCACAAAATGCCTTCATCTGGTATTGGCTAGGAGAGGGGAGGAAGTTGGAGGGGTATTGTTATGGCTAATGTGACTGCGAAAGGTAATTGACAGGGAGAGGCTGTCAAGCATGTGCTTTATCTTACATCCCGCCTTTTCAGTCATGCTCTTGCCATGCATGCAAATGATGCTGTCATAGGACACGGTGTCCGGACAAACTTCATCTCAACTAACTGGTCCAAGCTAATTGAAGTGATGCTCAAGGCGCTATGAAGAAAAAAAGTCTACACTGGATGTGGTGAAATTTCATTACAGAAACACTTTACCTGCTTTCTTGTCTCCCTCTCTTGCTCTCTCTCACTGCTTGTCACGGTTGACTGCCTTAAGCTGTAGACCTTCCAAAACCACTACACTTACAGTATGTCCATCCCATCAGTTCAATTACTGCACTAGAAGACTCTTACCGGGTAGGCCGATTATGAGTCAGTGGTGGTTTTCATGGCGCCTCGGAGTCCTGAGTGGCTCTGCATGAAAAATAAAAAACACACCATACTATATCTATTATCGAAAATGCAATCTCTAGAGGGCCTGCCCACCCATCAAGTGTGAAATTTAACAACAAAGTAAATCAGGGATGGTCATCTTAAATGCTAGAGGGGACCACCATTTTGCATGAATGCTACTGGGGGCATAGAGCCATGCACTTCAGATGTATGACAAAAATGATATTTTAAACATGGACAAAATACATGCATACATGCAAAATATGCAAGTTCAACTATTCTAGGAATTGCAGCAAATGCTGGGCGGCCCGAGGCATTTCTTTTACACACAACACACATGACAATTTGGCAGCAGAAACTAGACCAGCTAAAGGCAGGTCAAGGTTGTGGCACAGGTGGTAAATGTCTTCATGGTTCATTCGTAATTATATCAACAGCGTGTTTTAAACCCTCTAAATCAGGGGTAGGGAACCCTGGTCCTCTAGAGACACTGTCCTGCCTGCTTTCCATATGTCCTCTACCAACTCAGCTAATTTTATGAACAGGATCAGGTTTCTACAGAGCTTGCTCATTAGCTGATAACATGAGTCAGCTGTGTTGGAGGAGGGAGACATGGAAAAGAGGCAGGACAGCGGCTCTCGAGGACCAGTGTTCCCTACCCCTGCTCTAAATCATTGTAGAAATCAATTCATTTAACACATTATAATCATCTTTATTATGGTGGGGGGTGCGTGGGGGTAGTCAAACATGGGCGCACAATCGGAAGTGGAAGGCGGTCTTCAAGTGCCCACCACACAGTAGCCAACTTTAAATAATCTGTAAATGGGAATCTTCTTGCATTCGCTTATAAACGTACTTTGCCTGCGCCAATTTCCTGCATGGCCTGCAGCAAGCCTGTTTCTCTTTCCGCCATGTAGACTGCGCGCCTCCTGTTCTGAATTTAAAAGGAATAAGAAGAGCCGCTCAATGGCCTTGTGGAACCAGCTCAATGGCCTAGTGGTAGAGTGCCGCCAAGACACTGGGAGGTTGTGGGTTTGATCCCGGGCCGGGTCATACCAAAGACTATAAAAATGGGACCCATTGCCGCTCTGCTTGACACGCAGTATTAAGGGTTGGAATTGGGCAGTTAGATTACCAAAGGAAACCAGAGCACAGCCCCTGCTGCTGCTCACCGCTCTCACAGGGATGGGTCAAATGCGGAGAACGAATTTGGGTTTGACAATCAGTGAATCTTTTTATGAATTTTTATATTTTGGAGTAGGAAGAAGTTTCTTTTGATCGTACAGTTTCCAGTGCTTTAACAGACTCCAGTAAAAAGCCGAGTATCTCGGCACTGCATCCACAACAGATAATATCACACCACATGGTTTTCCTCACATTCTGCTGTTCAGTGCTAATGTGAGAAGTATATCACACTTTAGGATGCAAAGCACAGCATAGAGGTGTGATGAATTGTCCATGTTCAAATTTACAGTCAATGTGAGAAGTAGCAAAAAATACAAAAGCTGCAAATTACATTCACGTACTGAACATATTTTAACTTCCTCCATATAAATGATGATATTGTCATGAAGTTGTACATTTGAATTGCGACAATTACAATATTTGTCATCTGTGACCACTGACCATTAATACTATATGACCTTATATTGTTAACATTTGTCTGCAAATAACATATGAAGAAACTGAAAAAGATCATTCTGAATTATTTTTAAAACCAACTTCTACTCAAGCATGGTCATTTTAATGATAATTGTAGTGATGTACAAGCAGTGCTTGCCCAGTCATTACCAAGATATGCCAGCCCCTGTGAAATGTGAAAGTTGTGCCGAGATGCTCCTATTTGAATTCCATCTATTTCACACCGGACCAGTGAGTCCAATCTCTTCATCTTCGTGTATTTTTGTAGTATCAATAATAAACTGCAAATCACTTTCCGTGTCATCCCACAAACATGCCGCAGAGATGTGGTCCTCCTGTTGCGTGTGTCTACAAACGCCTAAGGCTATTACCAACTGAGGACAATATCTGCCAAATTAATTGAAATGTAGCTTAGTATGATGTCAGAGAACTGCTGCAATTCAGATCCAGTGTGTGGAGGTATTATCTTGTGTAGGGTGTGTGTGCTTATTCAGGAAGGCAGGAAACAAACACACCTAGCCTACATCTACAGAATCTGGTCCACAGGTCTAATCAGATGATTACAATGATTGAGAATTATTTTGACAGAGGTGGGCGTGTAAATTTGGTCAGTCCATCATTCGTCATCCGTCATCGTCAGTCCTTCATTATTTCTCGCCGAACCAAGCTGTAATCATCAATCCGTCATTATTTCAGGTCGACCAAATGCGCTTCCGTTGTTGCAATCTTAAATTTCGTCACCACTATTTTAGGACCGTCAGACCGTCTCCGCCCATCCACCTGCCCCAGTGACTGAAAGAAAAGAAACAAAAGCAGAGCTTCATACAACATGGATCACAAGTTGCGATCCAGTCGGTACTTGTCCAAGTTAATGACGATTCCAGTGTCAAACGAAATCACGCTTCAATCGGTGCTGAGTCCCGTCAGTTTTTCAAAGTTTCCCATCATTTTTCATTCGCCAGCAAAATGGCCATCCGTCAGTCAAGCAATGGATTTTGACTTAATATGAGAGTATTATAGTTTACGTCATTTGCAATTGTGTAGAACTGCACTACATCATATAAAAGAGTGGTAAGATCATAAGTATAAATATTTAAAAAGAAATGTGCAAATATGAGAAACTCCTCTCGCAAGTACAGTTCATTCCCTGTGCTGAATAATACAAGTACGCACTCATAGAATGTATTGTTGAATTTTTTTTTTTGGGGGGGGGGGCATCAAAACATGCCAGCTCTTGGATTTAAAATAAACATAATGTATTCATTATGTTAAAAAAAAAAAAAAAATTCATGTGTCAACCTGAGAGCGCTGACCTCCAACATTTGCTGACAACATTAATGTAGCCACATTAGTATCTTGAGTGTGCATATAGCTACATCACCTCTTTGCTTATCCATATACATTTGATCACTTTCACATTTAAAAGATCGAATTAATGAATATCAATGAAAAGCAGCACTCCAGCGAAGGAATAAAATCCATTTGCATGTGCAGCACAGGTTTTGATGCGTCTCTCAGGTGAGGTGTGGTTGATGTGCTGTCACAGTGATACAGAATATCACTTCATATGATTTTCTTTTTTCCACAGTGAATTTCATGCTATGTACTGTCGAGGCTTCCATACATAGCATCTGCCAACTGGATGGACTCAAATGATTCTTTTGATCAGATATTCGGCGTAGTGTTAACACTGCTAATAAGATTAACACACAATGCAGATTTTTTTCTTTTTTTTGAAGTGAAATTAATCTGGGGAAAATCCTTTGAGGAGTCCAGTGGACTGTGACTGTGAGAGGTGGATGATGGGTTACTCGAGAGATGGGGAGAGAAATTAAATTGATGGTGCCACCAGTCAACCTTTTAAGTAAAAAGGGTGGCTTACTAAAATCTATTAGTGGTGTTAGTCCATGACCTGATTCGTATGCTCTTCCCAGTGTTTGGTGCGGTCTGATACTGTCGATATAGAAGGATACATCTCTCACAAAATTGGTAATCCCCTGAATCCATTTGCATTAACAAAAGTTATTTTTGAAGGTCGTCTCTGATGTACTTTTCTTTCAAGAGAATGGAATACACTTTAAATAATCCCCCAAACAGATCACTATTGGGGAAAAATGCATTGTCGAGCAACGACTGCTTTTGTCAGCCAGCATAAAACGGAAGGTTGAAACATACGAGATTGAATGGGTGTGTGTAAGAAAAAAAATCAATTTATGTCCGTGCGAGTGAGACTGTAAAAAAAAATAATAATGGAAGTCTACCTGTACAAATCTGTTAGATTAATCAGATTCATTCAGACGGCGTTTATTACAATCTTTGCAGGGAAATGAGAGACAATTTTTTTCTCCAACCTGGCCCAGATTTACGGAGAATTATCGCTCACATTCACCTCTACAACTATTATCTTCTCAGTAATGAGTGTCTGCCCAGTGGACACAATGGTGTCTTATCCATAATTGCTCACAGTCGGGTGTTTGCTCAGAGCAGGCTAAATCATTGTTGACCCCAAAATGACTGCTACAACGCTTTGTTAAATCCTGCTGTAATCTGCTTGTATTCCTGCGTCAATGAGATCAAAAACAAAGACTTATTGATAAGCATGAAAAGGATCACACAGTTTTCCAAATCCATTTTCTATAAAAATATGACAATACTATTCTTGCCACGATATTGAATTATGTTTTTGTTTTTGTTTTTAATAAATGTCCCCCATTGGGTATATTGTTGATTTACTCAAAGAGCTAATTTGTTATCACTTTTTTTGTATTTAGTTGCAAATACAGACATGCATAAACATGACAGTGTGTGGGAAGGCAAACAAAGGTCCCCTGCTGGAATGGAACTTGCTTCAGTGCATGCTGATGGGTCGAGAGCCGTGTGGTGCTTTTGGTTTTTCATTTACTTGACAGGAGCAATGTAGTTCAGCACACCTGCACCACAACACAGCTGATTTAAAGATTAGTCGACTCCCTGTGAGCCGAAGGTATGGGGAAAAGGTGGGCAGGGGTTGGGGAGTTGTAGGGTTCCAGAATCCGGCTCAAACACAGAAAACTAGACCTGCCCCCGTATGGAAATCAAGTTGCAGCAGTTTTTACATCTGAGCGCACATGGGCTGTCTACGTAATAGAGTCTTATCACTAAGATATCATTCGTCCAATTTTTTGCGATTTTTTAAAGCAAATTTACTGAAAATACACAAAACGTCCATCTGTTCTTCTTTTGCGAATATTGAGAGGGGACTTCGCTGCTGTAGAAGGCGGTATACATCATAGAGATGTGATTCACCAGTAAATTAAAAGAAGAAGGAGAACAGGAAGCAACTGTACCATGCGACGACGTTGTATAAGTTTGCATTTGTAATTGTTGATAACCCGTAGCGTTTCTTTGCTTCAAAAATTGCATTATTTGCTTTTTAAAAAAAATATTTTATTTTTTTTCTATTTTCTTCTTCTGGAGAGCTCAGTTCATTCTGTAATTTTACCGATTTGACATGTCATCATCATTGCTCTCTTTTTTTTATTTTGTATGTGGGTGTGTATGTGCATGTGTGTGTGTGCGTGCGTGTGAGTGTGTATGCATTAGTTCACCTAAAACCTATTAAAAATCCCATACCGTTCACCGAAACCGAACACTTCAGAATCCAGCCAGAGTCGTGAGGCCGTCAGGAGACCCGAGGAAGGACCAAAGAAAAGAAAGGAAAGTGAAATCCAGCACCGAGCAGACACCACCCACCGGGCCACCAACCAGAGTCCTTCACCAACCCCAGAAACATCTAAATTCCAACAAATCAGGGAGACCTCAATGACTGCATTGTTTGTGGTTATCCCATTAATATCTTGTACACATACCATGTTGTACTTTTAATTCAAGAAATAATACAAAAAAGACCCCATACATCCTTAATTTACAATGTTCACTATACTCTCTTTCTTATATAAGCCAAATTTTGCATTCTAAGTGAGTCGTACACAGAACTAAAAGGTTGGTAGCATCCTGGGGGAGGCATCCATCCAGGTTTCTATCCTCTCACATTACCAGTGTGGCTAATCAGTGTTGGAGTGCGATGATAGCAGCAGTCTAATGAGTGAATATAGATCAGCCTGTGGTGATGGATGCTGTTGTCAAGTGATTTGGACCATAATAAATGTTCCCAGGCCAGGTGGACTCGTCTGGCAGCAGGAGACTGTACGCACAGCAGCTTCTCATTCATACCTCTCCGTTTGGCTCAGTGAGGCCACACGCCAAAACCTTGGACCCTTTCCCGCCTCCAGCGGCTTCACACAATTGGACAAAAAGTCAAAAAGACGTTATCAAGAGAAATACTTTTTAAAAAGGCAATCTTCATTGCACATCTGCATTAAATGCTGGCACAATGTTTTTATCTTGTTTTAGTTTGGGGGAATGTTGCCTTTTGAACAGATGCAAATGAGGCGCAGGATTGTGGATCGCGCATAGCATAACACTTGTTTTATTCACTGTATTGCTCCAAACAAGCAGAGGAAGGTATACAATTGTGTGTAGGTGTCATACTGATTTCCGTCTTGGAACCATAACAACACACTAGCAGCAGTCAATCTAACCTGTTGTTCAAGTGGGGAGTCAACATTAACTTTCAATTTTTGGAAAGTAGTGCTTGTGTTTAAGAGATTATAGGGAGCTCAATTCCGAGGTTATCGTTCTCATCAGAAGAGGATAAATTGGACGCATTCCCTTCTATGTAGCTTCCACACCCGTCACAATGGGGAGGCCATAAGGGGGCCGTGCCCACCCACCAAAATGCTTGTGCCTTCCGATTCAAGGCATGAAACGCTAAAAAGAACCAAACATGCTTTTAATTAAATTTTTATTTTATTATACTATAGTAGCTACAGTATTTTTGTGTTATGAAATACAAATGTTGAGTTTTGTATTAGTAAGTAATTAAAGTAGCACTAAGGAACTTTTCAACCTTAATAAAATATTTTCATAACTCTTCTGATGAAACATCGATTCAAAACTAGTTGAATGGTACCTTTGCCATGGCCTGAGGGGGTCTGTAGCGTTTTTACTGGCACTAAACAACTTTGAAGAGGATGGTAGTAACACTAACCACACACAAAAAAAAACTACAAATGTGCCGACTGATTTATGGCATGCTTCACTTCCCCCTTTTCCCATTCGTTCAGACGGAAGTTAATTTGAATGTCGACGCACGATTACTGCTTTCCTGGCCGGAGCTGAAAAAGAAACTGAAACGTTTTGTCTGAGGAGACAAAAAAGAAAAAAGGAAAAGGGAAGCTACCCGGATAAAAGGACAGTCAAGTATCAACATTGGCCCAGCTTTCACTCGCTGGTGTGAGGTCAAAAATGACGCAAAGCGCTTGTCCTCATAGGAAATGTGGTTTTCCTTCAGACATAGCAATACCGCTTTTGTCCATAATGCGCCGCCATAATCAACGCAAACTGAAAGTTCCTTAGTGTAAAGATGTTGTGATTTTGTTGGATTGATGGCCGATTTAATTTGCAATCACATCCTTCCTGAAAATAATGTGCACTGGACTGCTTTACATGATGAACACGTCAATTATGGTGCACATTTTTTTTAACATGAATCTGCAAGTCTTTGGTGTGACATTGTGTGATGATGACATGCACAATAGGTACAATGCTAATGAGTGGTGTAGGGATTGGCAACTTAGAGCCATTTGAACCAGAATGGAAAACACGGAAGCCACAAACCCCTTTTGATATTTAAAATGCTCAATTTTATTGTCCATTTTTTTCAATTTCAAATTAAATATAGCACAGTTTCATCCACAATCTGCTTTCAATTGACCATGTCCTTTTCTCTATTGAGCACTTCTCAGTCATGATGAACTTGGCCTGTTTCCGCCTCCAGCTGTGAGGTCATTGATGTGTGCTGGTAAACAGTAACAGATTGGAACCCAGCCGCGCATTGGACAGCCAGATTGATATGAAGAACCAAGCCAAATGCTTCCAGAATGTCACAGATGGCATCTATTGTTGACTTGACCATCACAAATACCTTTTTTTTGTTGCTCATATACATGTCTGAGTCACATGTGGGCACAGGACAGTATATGCGAGCTAACATATAATTGAGCAAAATTTGGGGAATTTAAACTTGGCGTACCTGTTACATACAATTATTTCATCTCATTTAAGAAGTTTGATTGTTTATTATTGGGGGTGTCAGGCGATTAACTTTTTTTTCGGAATTAATCGCTAATTTTATATATTTTCTAAATGTACAATAAAATGTACAATAAATGTTTTCATACTCTTGTTATCATAAAGGTGGGAAAAAGAACTACCGGTAATAGAAATATGTCTCTATCAGAGTAACTCACAAAATTGAGTTTAAAATTAAAAAGATGTACTGTACTGTAAAAAACGAGTGTGATATTGATTTGTGTTGGTAATTATTCTGCCACTAGATGGCATAATTGCATTTGTAAGACGTTGGTTAAAGCTCAGTGCATTTTTCTTTTCATATTAAGAGCTAATCTTTAACATGAAGTAACTTAAAATTGTGAAATACAACTTGACCAAATATATGAAAATGAACTTTAAATTAATGCACTAATTTCTATACCCCTATTCATTATTAACTGCTATTATTAAAATGGAAAAGCAGCTTCTGTGACCTGGGTAAACCACTTGTGAGCATTGACTAATATAAGCCTGTGATGCTGATCACCTCTAGCCTCATAAACATTCGTAATACTATTAGTTATAATGTTTACTGCCAATCCTTTTGACAACTGGTCCCTGACTGTCTGGTTTAATTGTTTGGCTCTTGGGGAGGATTTAGAGAAAATAAGACAGAAAGTTGGAGAACAATACATTTATGATTAGTCAGTTCAATTTGTCAGGCTATTTATGAGCGGCTCATCAGATCGTCAAATAAATGCTTTAGTAAGAAGAGGCCGGGCACAGCACAGAGTGATTGATTTGATTGCCATATAATCCAATAAGTGATTGTGGCTTCTGGATTGCAGCGCTCCAAACAGAGATGCATGGCAGAGAGGGCAAGGCACATTTGAAATGACACACTAATGGGGCCACGACCATCCCAATACGTATATCCATTCCATCCTAATTGTGTTTCGCATGCTGTTTGGGAAATTGTCAGGATCTATAGGGATGTTTTCAAATGGAATTTATTGATGGATGTTACTTGAGCCATCTCTGAACTGTGTGTGTGTGTGCGTGCGTGTGTCCGTGTGACCATGTGTGTGTGTGTGTGCACGCGTTCGCACATTCTCCCAAAACACAATCATTTGGGGATTAGCAAGTGATGGAATGGTTTCATGGGTATAATCCTGATTTGATTTCATCAAGGTAAGGTTTATTATTTTTTTTGACTGTTTTGTCCACAGAACACTCAATTTAATATCAGCACATTAAATTTATGTGGCTTTAACATACCCTTGGCTCTCGGTAAGGAAAGGAAAATGATTGGCAACGATGTAAACATCCACTTGCCTGAAAAACAAACGGCTATTATAATTGGTGTTGTGGTCTTATAACGGTAAATGAAGTTTGTAAGTCTTTGTTGTGAATTTTAAATGTAAGGAAAGAAGCTATGTATTCTGTCAATACCGCTTTCATTTTCTAGTTCGAACACCTATTACCATATATCGCGCATGCAGGTTATAAATAGAAACCCTCCACACTCCCACCATCAGCTCCTCCTTCGATGCCACCTCCTCTATCGCCCATTATCACTCCGTTTTCCCTCTCCGTTTGCCTCCTCCTGGCATACTCACACTGTGTATATTCTACCGCACACAGTCACACACATGCTAGTCAAACAACATGTTTGTTTTTTTTGGTCCATGGCATATTTTTAGCCATATCATTGTGTTTCTGTGGTAACCCCGGGCTATAACTGATGTTTGATATGATGCTTGTTGTGTGTGTGTACATGTTACAGTCCCTCCCATTTTTATTTTTCCATTTCCCTTCATGTTGAAATCCAGTACATTACATGACAGACTATACGCCATTCTGAAAGGCACGTTCAGGTGCTCACTTGCCCCTTTTCTCAAAACAGCCTGGATCCGTCACTTTTCTATTACACTTTTCCGAAGCTGTGCGGTAACAATAGAACAGTTCCTCAGAACCTGTGTTAAGCACTTTGGTCACCGGTATCGTTCCTAAAGCGCTCAAGCTGGATTGGAACTCAGTAATATGCTTATTTTTATTCCACGACACTTCCGATTCTATCACTTCCAACATCGTTTTGCGCTTGCAGTGCTCTCCCAAATGAAAACATCAGAGCTACCTGAAATTCAAAGCCCTTTTGGTGGTCTCCACCACATGGACACCGTGTGCCAAGAGTGCATGCATTCTGCTAGAGTGACTGAACTCACAATTTTGTTCCTGCTGTTTGGGTTCTTAATAAAATCTTGCAATTTGATTAGATTGTGCTAATTCCATCCAAAAATTTTCGCCATATATTTCGTCACGGGGAAAAAAATTCTGACGAAAATGAAAGGAAAACTAAAATAGAAGCCATTCATTGAGACAATGATGATAACTAAAATTGACTGACAATTTTGTCAATGACTACAACGAAAACAACATAGTGACGATAAATCCAAAAATCCAATCAGTAGAAGGAATGAAACGCAGGTAGGAGAAAAGAACCACTCAGAAACTGCACTTTATTTTCAGGCAATCGTGCACTAGGTGAAAACTAAGTTTTTAGACAGCATGTTATTGTCAGTTCAACATGTTTCATTGAAACAAACTTGAATAAAGACATCGTTGTGTTAAATGTGTCTTGCATGTTAACCTCTTATTGTTTCGACCGATAATTTTCTGTGAGAAAGTTGAAATGTATGCTGAAGGAAAACATCGACTAAACTGTCAAATTAGTTTAGTCGAATTGGTCTTTATTTTCGTTGACTTAAATTGAATTAATAGCAAAATACAATCAGATGACTAAATTATAACTATGACTTTAATTAATTGTAGTCAAAAGACTAATTAAAACTAAATTAAAATTTCTTGTCAATATTAACACTGCCACAAACAAGGCGCACAATACCTTAGCACGAACATACAATTTAGTGCCCATGTTTTGTGATCTTACTAAATCAGGCCCACAGTGTTCTCTACGTCTCCATCACACCTGTTGAGACTGGAATTAAACAGCATGACTGTTAATCACGCTCACATTGTCATGTGCGAGGCTATAAATGACGGCGCCTTTGTGGAGCACAGTCTGGAGCAAGCTGCAACCCAAAATAGCTCTCGGCTTTTACTGTTTGTCAGCTTTTGGTTCGAGGTTAGCATACTGTATGTGAAGCATTCGCCATCCTCTCCTTCCCCGCGCCTCCTCTCTGGTGTGTCTTTATAAAGAAATGCATGCATGTGTTTATCGGAGTGAATGCCTCCCCACAGGCTCTTCTCGACAGGCTGTTTTCCTGCAAGGCTCTCCTTAGATGACAAACTCGCGCATCCGTTATCGGCCTCCTTTTTTCCAGAAAATCAATAACGGACTCTCTTGGATTTTTTTGCTACACAGTGATGCATCCGTTAACTTTTAAACATGTGCATAACACGTGACAGTATTTCGCTGTGAGGATGGTACCGTTTGAGAGGATTATTTAAAAAAATGTCAATTTATGTTGGTAATTCAATTGAAGAGCACACTGGAAAAAAAAAAGTGTAAAATGATGCTCTGCGCATGAAAGATGCACGAGGCATTGACGGAGTGCAATTGTTACCAGAAGAGGCAGACAGGCATGGAGATAGCACTGACATTCATATAAACAATGAATGGAAGCATGAAACATTCATCTATCACAGAGCTATCTAATTTGTACTGTACTGCCAACATCTATTATTCAGCACGTGATGAGTGTACTGCCAGCAAGAGAGAGGAAGCAAGCGTTACAATAGAAAGACCACTTAAAAGTCATGTGAAATTTAGGTTGGATAGAACAAATGTGAATTCATGTTAGGGTTGTTTGGCTGTGCAGGATAGTTTATGTAACTGAACTTGAAATGACCGCTCAAATCTCCTGGCAGAGCACTGCGCAGTCATTTCTAGATAAAAACAAATCGTAGTAAAACACAGGGTGTAGTCCTCGTTAAGTCTTTAACGTAAATAACAGTAAGCGGTAAATAACGTTGGTATAAAAGCTATTCAACTGGTTGTATATGCTGTGAGATATACCAAAAATTATTACTCACAATAATAATGTGTGACACTCGAGGCTCCATGAATGCTTGAAAAAAGAATGTTTGCTGAAAGGACATGTAGATTTGACCTTTAGCCTCAGTTTCACCATAGCTTTTGTGCCAGATCTAAAAAGAAGTTCCTTGCAGAGAGAAAAGGGCATGTTTGAAACATAAATACAAAAGGCCAAGGAGTAATTTGATGTTGCTAAGAAATGAAAAAGAGCGTAACTGTATTTATAAGATGAAGCTTGCATTTCGAATCAGCAAATTATTTCAGGTTTCATGGGCCTGCAGGATAAGAAATACCATTAGTGTATATATGTTTTTTTCATAAGTTTTAAAGTATATATATATATATATTTATATATATATATATATATTTATATATATAGTGTATATTTTTCTAACTAATGTCGAGAACGTTTAAAAAAAATTATGGACTCAGGACTTTTTTTCATCCGTCAATGTAATCATCAGTCCGTCACTGATGGACGCCCGTTTTACTGACCGTTGACGGGTAACAGAAAGATGGACAGTACTGACAGATTGCCCACCTCTGTCTGAGGGTCCTAAAATAGTGGTGACGGAGTGAAGGCGGAAGCGTGGTTCAAATAAAATGAGGGACTGACGATTTCGGGTTCGGTTTTAAAAAAATGACAGACCGACGATGACGGATGATGGACGAGCAAAATGCCCAGCTCTGATAAGAATGAACATTTGTTTCTAGTTTTGTGAGACGTCTTTATGATGCAGGGAAATATGCATGTGTTTTATTTATTCAGCCTACATTAAGAGCCTCTTGGAAAAATATATTTTGGTTTTCACACCTCCGTGGGTCCCTCATCCCCATTTTTTGGGGGGACAAACTGAAAATAATGACTTTTGAAGAGGCTGAGGTTGTTTGTTAGAAACGACCAGAACGAAAAGAAAAATATGAAAGTCCAGGGAGAGTATGGTACTTGGATAATGACCTCAAGGCAGGCTACACAATAAGTGTGTCTGTCTCTCACCTTTCCTGACTGCCCAGGTAGCTGGTGGGGTCACAGTCTTGCTTTTGATTGGTGCCTGGTTGCCATGGTTGAAGCGTTTGGATAGGCAGTGATTGGTCAAAAGCGAAACCCTGACAGGGTCTTCCAAATTGACGAGGACTGACTTTTACACCCATGACCCCTTTCCATGAGTTCTTGTCCTAGTGAAATGGCTGGGAGGCGGTGAGCGCTATTTTTGGTATTGGGGTCATCTTTGGTGTTGAAAAGGCACAATGGGGAAGATACATAGAAAGAGTGAGGGCACTGGGTAAGGATGATGCACTACAAAACAGTACAAAATAAAACAGGTATGCTTCTTGATATGTTGTATGTTGAAGAGACAAGCCTAATTTAAACTTTGGAGCTCGATGCAATTAGAGCGCCATGGTATTCATCATTGGCGTTTTTCGAAATAAATCTTCCTTTTCATTTGGGTTTCATTGTTGTTGTTTTTTTACATTTTGAAATTTATAGGGTGTTATCTGTTTCAAAATTCTAATGGATTGTGGTAGCTTAGCACATTTGAATGCTCTATGGCAGGGTTCACCAATTCCGGTCCCTGAGGTCCAGAGTCCTGCAGGTTTTAGATGTTTCCGCCCACGAGCATGCCTTATTGATATAATCAGCTCATCAGCATGCCTAATAACAATCCTGATCTTTAGTATCAGGTAGGTTGGTAGGCGGAAACATCTAAAATCTGCAGGATTTCGGACCTTGAGGACCGGACTTGGTGAACCCTGCTCTTCTGGTAATAGTTTGAAAAATCACTTTAATACACAATCTGCCCATTAATTACTACATAGGTGTGTTTTTGTTATTTGACTGAAACAGGTTTTGCTCTTACCAACCAATCAGTGGATGGAAAAATGCTTATATCACTGTGGGATGGTCTGTGGATGAATATTAAATCTGATTGGTTACCTATTGCTTATATGAATGTTTCATAAGTCAGCACACTACTGATTCTGGAGGCAAATAGAGGCTGGAATCTGATTGGACAAAAAACATTTAAATAAAATTAGGTTGTCAATGTCGGTCAGGGCTTCTGATAGTGCTTAGCCCAGAGAATGTTTGTATTTGCAATGCACAGTATATATACTGCATGTCGTCACACGCTATATCAATTATACTATATGTTTTGAGCTCTTCTTGTAATGTATGGTCCTTGGACATAAAAGATTCAGAGTGTTGTAGGTGGGAGAGTTGTATAAGTGAGGAGGCGCAGAACGAGATGATAGGTCAAGTAGCCCTGATTATGTAAAAAGATTCAGGGAGTTGGTAACACATTTTGCCGTACTTTCGGAGAAATTAGATTATGGGAACATCACACTGAGTGGCATACTCAAAATGTGCTGATTGAGTAAGTGAAGCATGTCGTTTGTGTTTAATTTTCGGCTTAATTTAATCAGAATTTTACTGCCTCCAAGGTTTTATCTCAACTTAATTTCTCTTTTTATTTAAACACCTTCTTCCCACTCTGTGACTCTCATCTTTTTTCTGGAATGAAACACACACACACACACACACACACACACACACACACACACACACACACACACACACACACACACACACACACACAGTTCTTATTTTTCGGCGTTTTTTGCCTCCATTACAAGATGCAGGTGCACTGTTTATTTTCTATTTCAACGACAATTGCAGACTGCATGAGCAGCAGCACCAACAGCAGTTCAGGCTCAGGGAATGTCAGACGTGCAGAGATACACAGTCTTGTTGCTGTGTCAAGACACAGTGTTGTACTTTTACCTGCGCACCTTTTGGAGGAGTTTTTTCTGGTCATTGCAGTAGTAAATGAAGGCACATATATACACAGCATTAGTCCAAGGAGGTCTGTGATCTGTCCTTCCTAAAGCCATTGAATGCCCTTGCTTCTTTTTTTTTTTTTTTTACCACAAACGTACAACTGATCCATACATTGAGGATCTGTCACTTGTCTTGTCAATGTCGTTTTTCTTGTATTCATTACACCCGTGAGGCATTCTGGCCTGCTGAAAGCAAAAAGAATAAATATGAAGGAAATAGAATTAGAACGCTCTCTCCTCCTACATCAATGAACAAACATCTGATCTGAGTCATAACTCCCCTGTTAAAGCCAAAATGCTCTTCTCTCTCGCGCTTTTATTTTTATTTTTTTATTTTTTTAAGCACTGATATATGGAGAACAGTCACAGTGAGAGAAAAAATAACGTAGGGCATCCGGTGATGAGCATTGAGTAGTGAAGACACAAATGTTGACCGATGACAGTCTGTGAATCAAGTTCGTCTCGAAGGGTGTGAGGGATGGACAAATGAGGAACGTTAAAGTTTTGAGGATGTGATGAAAGAAGGATGATTTCCCAGAGGGGATGGAGATGGATGTGTGAAGAAGACATTGTAGATGGAGAAGGCAATTCCGGTCCCTGAGGTCCAGAGTCCTGCAGGTTTTAGATGTTTCCGCCCACGAGCATGCCTTATTGATATAATCAGCTCATCAGCATGCCTAATAACAATCCTGATCTTTAGTATCAGGTAGGTTGGTAGGCGGAAACATCTAAAATCTGCAGGATTTCGGACCTTGAGGACCGGACTTGGTGAACCCTGCTCTTCTGGTAATAGTTTGAAAAATCACTTTAATACACAATCTGCCCATTAATTACTACATAGGTGTGTTTTTGTTATTTGACTGAAACAGGTTTTGCTCTTACCAACCAATCAGTGGATGGAAAAATGCTTATATCACTGTGGGATGGTCTGTGGATGAATATTAAATCTGATTGGTTACCTATTGCTTATATGAATGTTTCATAAGTCAGCACACTACTGATTCTGGAGGCAAATAGAGGCTGGAATCTGATTGGACAAAAAACATTTAAATAAAATTAGGTTGTCAATGTCGGTCAGGGCTTCTGATAGTGCTTAGCCCAGAGAATGTTTGTATTTGCAATGCACAGTATATATACTGCATGTCGTCACACGCTATATCAATTATACTATATGTTTTGAGCTCTTCTTGTAATGTATGGTCCTTGGACATAAAAGATTCAGAGTGTTGTAGGTGGGAGAGTTGTATAAGTGAGGAGGCGCAGAACGAGATGATAGGTCAAGTAGCCCTGATTATGTAAAAAGATTCAGGGAGTTGGTAACACATTTTGCCGTACTTTCGGAGAAATTAGATTATGGGAACATCACACTGAGTGGCATACTCAAAATGTGCTGATTGAGTAAGTGAAGCATGTCGTTTGTGTTTAATTTTCGGCTTAATTTAATCAGAATTTTACTGCCTCCAAGGTTTTATCTCAACTTAATTTCTCTTTTTATTTAAACACCTTCTTCCCACTCTGTGACTCTCATCTTTTTTCTGGAATGAAACACACACACACACACACACACACACACACACACACACACACACACACACACACACACACACACACACACACACACAGTTCTTATTTTTCGGCGTTTTTTGCCTCCATTACAAGATGCAGGTGCACTGTTTATTTTCTATTTCAACGACAATTGCAGACTGCATGAGCAGCAGCACCAACAGCAGTTCAGGCTCAGGGAATGTCAGACGTGCAGAGATACACAGTCTTGTTGCTGTGTCAAGACACAGTGTTGTACTTTTACCTGCGCACCTTTTGGAGGAGTTTTTTCTGGTCATTGCAGTAGTAAATGAAGGCACATATATACACAGCATTAGTCCAAGGAGGTCTGTGATCTGTCCTTCCTAAAGCCATTGAATGCCCTTGCTTCTTTTTTTTTTTTTTTTACCACAAACGTACAACTGATCCATACATTGAGGATCTGTCACTTGTCTTGTCAATGTCGTTTTTCTTGTATTCATTACACCCGTGAGGCATTCTGGCCTGCTGAAAGCAAAAAGAATAAATATGAAGGAAATAGAATTAGAACGCTCTCTCCTCCTACATCAATGAACAAACATCTGATCTGAGTCATAACTCCCCTGTTAAAGCCAAAATGCTCTTCTCTCTCGCGCTTTTATTTTTATTTTTTTATTTTTTTAAGCACTGATATATGGAGAACAGTCACAGTGAGAGAAAAAATAACGTAGGGCATCCGGTGATGAGCATTGAGTAGTGAAGACACAAATGTTGACCGATGACAGTCTGTGAATCAAGTTCGTCTCGAAGGGTGTGAGGGATGGACAAATGAGGAACGTTAAAGTTTTGAGGATGTGATGAAAGAAGGATGATTTCCCAGAGGGGATGGAGATGGATGTGTGAAGAAGACATTGTAGATGGAGAAGGCAGTTAAGAGAAAATGAGGACTTCATTAAAGGATTTTTGATCGAAAGATGTCCAGTATAGCTGCTTGCCCTGAGCGTAGTAACTCTGTTTTGGCAATCAGTGCCTATGAGCAATGCGCAGAACCCTAAGACATACATTACCTCGACGTTTAGGCTGATCCTACCTATACTGTAATTAACGATTGTATGTAATAATAATATTAATGATATGAGGTATGCAAGATAAACTGCCCTAAATTAGTGTTGCAGCCATGTGAGCATTTCTCTTTCATTTTCTCTTATTTTTTCCTATTCACCATAATCTCAAGAGTCTTAATGGGATTAGTTCACTTTTTGTTTGCTCAGCCTTTAATGAGATCGGCGGAAAAAATCCTGCTACTTAGTGTGTAGACCTACTAATACACAAACGCCAATGTGTTCCTTGGCTGAGGTAAAAACAGTCAAAAATAAAACATTATTTGCACATTGTTCACTTTCCCGCAACAGTGCAGTAATAACAAGTTTTGTGAGTATACTTTTGTTCGGGACCAATTCCTGGCTGATAACCTTGCAGCATTGTCACAAGTGTTTTGTTGCCAAGGCAACTGTGAGAGAATACAAATTAGTTGGAAACAAAAGCTTGCTTCTTCTAAGATAGGATAGAAAAGGAATGTACAGAGAGTCGTCGTGTTATGAACGAGTTCCGTTCTCACGCTGGCGACGTAAGCTTGTATTTCCACGGATCTCACAGCTAAAGAAATTTACGTCAAAATACTTTGTACAGTAATTTAAAAAAAAACGTATTTGTGGCACCTGGAAGTTGCCGGAATCAATATTTCATGTTTCTGCACAAATCACAGACTATTATTGCTGACGGACGCTTGGTGCTTGTTAAAGCCTCTCAGTAGCTAATTTAGCTTTAGCGAGTTCTCTGTGTGCCGTCGTTAAGTGCCGAGCAATGAGCGTGAGCGTAAAATGGCGTGATTACTGTGGGAAATGTTAAAGAAAAAGAAGGTGCTGGTGATGATGCACGGGCGTCGTGAAGTCGAAACATCGTAGGTTGTGTACGTTGTAATTTGAAGACTCCCTGTACTTCCGTTGAATAAAACATTCCCAAACATTTGCGCGCGTGTTTGTTGAAGACAAAGACAAACAAGAACCTCAAGACTGATAGCACATCTGAATCCGGTATCGATGAATCTTATGTTCCGTTCATCTCGCCCCGATCTTCCGAACGATGGATAGCAAGCCTTGGGTTAAGAAGAGTAACGTAGCTAGCAGTTGGCGGCCCATAATGATGAACTGGAGCATGCTCGCTTAGATCTCACTAACCTTGGAGCAACCATGAAATAGGCTCATTCATCAGATGGCAACTGCCAGCTAATCCACAAATGCTGTGAATCATTAATGGCAAATCATGTGATTCGTGGGCGATCATTGCGATAAGGAACACATTGTAAATGTGCTTTTAGGCTTATTTACGGAATACCAAATGCTCGCGTGCGCCCTCTTTTCAGTAGAATTATGATAATAGCATGCAACATAGTAATAGCGTCATTATGATGACTTTATAGGAGACTTTTCTTGGGGCTTGAAGGTTTACGGGCGTGCATGCAGTGATCAAAAATAACCATGTGTTGAGAGTGTGAGACTGAGTAGGGAAGAAGATATGACATAGCTAGATGGATTTTCATCCTTTTTGCAATGGAAATCCACGTTAGGATGTGGTCCAAGGATGCTTGATCTCAGATTAGATGACAGTGAGTGACCTGGTGGAACAGATTATTACAAGTTTGCACCCATGACTCACACATGAGACCATATAATCATAATCTTTTTTTCTTTGATGCGTCCATTCCAGTGCCATAAAATATGAGGGAAATCTGCAAATTGGTTAGGGGTGCTATTCATATTCCACCCCCTCGTGTCATGTAACGTATCATCTGTACTGTAATTTAAAACACTTAATCAAATACAGCCGTAGTACTGTTTGTTAATAACTCATGGACTTATTTTGCAAGGCTCACAGAATATTGTGTTCTATTGCTATAAAAACATGGAACCTACCAAAAGAAAGAGTAGAGTCCCCTTCTTTCATCAGGAAAAAAAAAGTATATTTGTATCTGTTTTCGTTTTTGGCATCAGAATATAGTTAGTTTCCTCATTATTCACAAACCTGTTGAAAACACTGGGGAAAAGAGCTTGTTCTGTTTTTTCTGTGCTGTAAAATTTCTTTGTTGTGAAATTCAGGAAGCATGATTTTTGCAAAAGCAAAACGTAAAATATTTAATACAATTTCCCAACTTAAAATGGTATTGCTTTGTTGCCTTTAATATCTATCCATCTATCTATCTATCTATTTTACAGTGCTGTTTTTGATTAAAGGGATGGAAATATCAACAATTTAAAAACAAAACAATTGACAGATTAATCCATTATTAAAATGATTGCTAGTTGCAGCCCTAAATCGTTGTATTTGAATCAGCCATGTTAACATCCGGTTCTGGCAAGCTTTTAACATGACAGATGGAGAGAGCTCTGATATTGTCCTGAAAGGCCTGAACCGCTGACTTTTAACAGTGGGGATCAGGAGAGGCACCTATTGGTTCCCCCCAGGAGGGAGTTGGAGCAAAACAGTAGAGAGGCCAGTATCATGCTGAGACACACGGCGAAGCAGGTGGAAATGCTTGTTCCTCAGGTCAGAGGGTGTGAGGCGGAGATACGGGGCTGGAAAAAGTGTTCCACATTCGAGGAGGGAGGAAGTTGGTAACAGCATGATGACATCACCGCGGATCGCTGGATGGAAAAAGATGGCACACGGTGCGGTTGCATCATTCTGCTGCTACACATCACAACTCCGCTCTAATCTTTTTATCTGCTCTCATCCTTCCTAGAAATGGGATTTTTCTGTTTTTTTTGTGCACTAGCTGTGCAAATACACTTCTATAAAAGTGGTGCAATACACGAATTAGACTTTACTGCTAAGTTGTAGTTGGTCTAAAGCAGGCATCGCGTCATCGTAAATGTCAGGGTCCAGTAGTGACTGGAGAGGTGGATCCCAAAATCACGGGCAACAGTGAAGGGCGTATTAAAGATTTATTGCAGTCCAAATCGGGTAATAACAAAAAATGCTGGACAAAGCCAGGATACAAAAATGGAAAAGAAAGGAAAAAACCACAAGGCGCTTTCAAAAGGCAAGGTAACAGAACATCGTACTCAGGGACTATGAATCAAAACGCGAGAAAATGACAGCCCAAAAAGTGCAAAAACACAAAAACGATTAGCAAAACTAAGACAAGAGTAGAGCAACACTATACTGTAGCAAAAAGGTCGAGCAAAACACTTGACTACGTCTGTAAGCATAGAGACTCATCCGACGTCGTCCAGTCGGCGTCTGAGTCCTCATAGTTATAGCCCTAATTAGTTGATGTGCCGCAGGTGCGGCGCTGGGAGGGGAACGCCCTCTCAATCACTCCGAAATTGAAATGAAAACAGCAGCACTGAGAGCCCTGCGCCATGACAGCAAAAAGCTTCACAACTCTTCGCAGTTCATTAGCCGTGTTTACTCCTGTCATCCGACAAAGCTGATGTTAAATCCTCTTTTAATAGAAATATGATACTTGTTGGATTTTCTCAAAAAGATGGAGGCAGGCCTAGGGAAACGGCGTGACGCTGGTGCTGCATGTCACATGATGCAGGCAAATTTGTCAGCGCTAACGGACATTCGGGGAAAAGCGGGCTTGCTGTTGTGGCTGTCTTGCTGTATCTTGCTGTGTTTTCTCTCCCTTTGGCATGTGGAATAATGGATCTGACAAATTATTCAGAATCTGTTGCCTGTGGCTGTGGGTCGCTGATATCTGTTAGACAGGGCCACTTGCTTCCTCTCACTCAGACACGCTCCCACTCTCGATGAACAAACCAATCTCCAGGCTAGAATTTTAGGTTAGAGAAGTATTTTGACCCAATTGGATATGAATCCTTTGTGTTTGTGTGCGGGTGTTTCTAGTAGCCCGTGTTTTTAGATGCAGTCTGCGTAGTGTAGTGCCATTTTGTGTTCCTTGAGTTGTGTTGCAAAGGAAACAAAAGGAATGCAGTCATTATATATATGTTCCGAATTTTGACATCTCCCTCTACATAACATGGTGGGGATACATACTTCTAAAATATAGGGCACTCTTTTCATGCCCAGTGCAATTCTAGGGCAAAGTGCAGTTTAACTGTTAGTGTTTCTTTTCGCATTTTTTCATAGGATGCAGTTAGAAATGTGTGATGTCAAAGAAGCCTGTAGGCAGAGGAAAGAAGGTTTTTATCTCACTGTAGGTAAACATCTGCAGCTATTTGTGGCCTGTAGACACAAAGACAAAATTGATGCCCAAAGGTTGTGTATAGAAGACACTGACACTAAAGCATCTGTATTCAAGAAGTAACATTAGCTATTCATTCTCCAGCCCTATAAGACTGGGATGCAGACCGAGAGAGAGTGCAGGCCATATTTCAGATTTACCACAGACACAAATTTAACAAAACATAAACATAAAAAATTATAATCAAGAGAATTATTTGTAAAATATATATTTGATATTATGTAGATCTTGTTTTGAAGAAAGTTCAGATTACTTAGTTTAACAATTTGGTGCTTTTCAACTATACTCTTGAGTTAGTTTTAACAAAAGAAAAAAAATCTCTCAATTAGGCAGTTTTTTACGACTGCACAAACTTGGATGAACAAGTCTCGGTGCCGCAGCTTGAGCCCATGTTGAGGATTTTTGTTAAGTTGATTTATTTATGAGCTCTGAACAGAGTGGCTGTTTAATTGTGATTCAGCACAAGTCTCCGCTCAGCACTTTTAGCAGCGGCGCATCTCTGCTCGAGTGTGGAAGTGTGTCAAGCGGGGAAATCGCTCCCCCGAATTAGGAACAGCTCGTCCCATCTACTGTCATCCACTGGCAATTTATGACTGTGTCACTTCCTTTAATAGGAGCAGAGATAAAGAAGAGGTCTTGCTGGCAGCTGCATTTTTAATATTAGAGTTGATCAATAAAAAAGATGGCCTTACTTAATAGCTCTGGCCCTTAAGGCTGATTGGCCTTGTTTGGATCATACAGCAAACATAAATATACCGTAACAGAACACACTGTCCTGTCTCACCCTTTGAGAACCCCCAGTTGTTTAAAATTTATCTTTTATGGCTTATCCAATTATTTGCCTCCTTTAGTAGAAAAACAAGTAGTGGTTTTATTAACCTCTCCAGTCTAGTAATTTTTTTCACATCTGCTCCTCTGCACGTTGCTGTTAACTCTGTCGGCTTTTGTTTTACTTGTAAATATTTAATATTTTCTCTTCACATTTTCTGTGCAAGGGCAATGTCTCCCTTGATAAAAGAAGGAACAACATGATCTCTACTAACACAAACACTGTTCTCCATCAACTCCCATCTCTGTAAAGTCCCTGTAAAGTAATTTTTGTGATTTCTAAACACATTAAATACATTTATTAATTGCCTGGCCTTTTTTTTTTCCAATTCATTCAAATTTGGCTGGCTTGTTAGCAATACTCTTCACTGTGTTCATGTCACGGAGTGGTGTGGTTGAGGACCCACGTGCAGGGAAGGTGTGGAGAGAGACGAAATCCAAAAAAGGTTCTTTAATTAACAAAAACAAGGAGGCAGCAAGGCACAAGTAAAAAAACAAACAAAACAACAAGGTCCTAATGAGGAATGTGGCAAGGCGTGGAGCGAAACAAGAAGACACCGCAAGTAGCAAACAAATCAGCGACAAACAAACAATGGACCAACAATAACTGAACCAAAGTCCCCGTCCAGACAGAAGCAAAGCCGGCTTCGTTCCTCAAACAAATCTTGTACACACAAAAGAGTTTCAATACATGCGTGTTTTCCAAAAGAAGTCTCCAAGGATGTTTGGCTGTAAAGTATATGCGAAGTCTGGAGTGGCGCAGCCACAGGCAGTTAAAGGAAAGCGTAGAAGAAGAATCAGCGAAGAAGACAAACACTCTTTTTCTTTTTTAACTTTATTGCAATTTACAGAACAAACATGGCTTTGCATGTATCGAAACAACTTGAAGAAGACGAACACAGGAGAAGTGACAAAGGCGGGTGAGATTCAAGTACAGCACCGCTTGTTGAACGTGGGAATAAAGAAGCAAAATATTTTGCTGCAAAAGCATAAGCAAAACGACTACGGCTATCCGCCATTGTTGTTGTTGTTGAGTATACGTCATCAAACTACGACAATGCGTCGTCATCGATCTACGACCATCACGTCATCACTGGAGAAGTATCCTGCATATGCTGTCCAGACAGAAGCGTACGTTTTGAAATCTTTCCACTCTGGAGCCAGGTTTAAAAAATGATCGGTTTCAAGCTCTGAAACTGCGCCGTCGTGTGGACGAACGGCCTAAATCGTAAGAAACTTGTGAGGATACATTGAAACGGGCTTTTGTTTGGACGGGGCCGAAATACACACAAACTAATTACACAACAAGGGACACCTGGACAAGACACACATGGCAGGGGCGCTGATTGGTTGACACGAGGAATGTCAGGCAAACTCAGGTGGATCACATAAAACTTGACGAGACGAGGGAATGACTCAGGGAAAACATAACAAAACAGATGACACAGAAGGACACAAACACCCAAAACCGAAACATAACAGTTCACTGCGTTGTGTCAAATTTACAAGGCAATTTTTGCCTTTTCCAGGATGTTTAAAATGAAAGAATTCTAATCAACTACTATATATTTTTTTATACCTCAGTAAAACAAACTCCTTGGTGGCCTATGTCGTTTGATCACCCTTGCCTGTATATTTATGTGTACGCAAGTGTGGACCGTTTTGAGAATCACACAGGATCGCCCATACCTAGGTGTGTGTGCGTGTCTGAGTAATTATCAGTGCAGAGAGCTTGTCTCCATTCATTTTTAATGAGCTATGAGGCTGAGTTGCCTCCATTAATAGAAAATTAGACCGACCATGAACCAGCACGACAAATAAAAAGCCTGAAATCAAGGATGTGGAGTGCACTGTAAGATGGGGTTAATGGCGTGTTGGGGCTCGTCGTCTGCTCTGACAAAACACGCGGAAATGGAGATGGACAGAGCGATGTGAAGAGGGAGAAGGGAGGGGAGACAAGGGAGGCCTTCAGCACTCACAACATTCAGCGTGAAGCAATGAGGCTTAACTACAAGGGCTGGGGTTTCAATGGGATTCATTAGCATGAGACTTGAAACTTTATGATGTTCTCGCATCTCATCTGTGTGTATGTGCAAGGATTTTATCATTCCAAGTGGACCTTCCTTTTACTCAGTGAATTGCTGAGGTCAGGAGGAGAATGATAAAGTTTCTAAAAGTTTTACGATGTCAAAGGCACCAGTGAACACCAGTAAGTCCTGCGCATTTAAATTCTGTGATTGATGAATATATTACCGTGGTGCTTTGAGATACCCAACTAATGTTTTTTTGTTTGGGGGGGGGATACAATCTGGACAGTTTTTGTTTTATTTGACATTCAAGCGTAACTTCACAACAACAAAACAGTTTGCAACTGCTTTGAACTATTCTTAGATGCAAGCCACTCCCATTTAAGGTTTACTGCCAAATGAAACATAAAATATTGAAAATTACATATGAATTTATACCCACCAGGCACCCCACTGGTCCACAGCCCCCGCTCCCCCCAACATCCCCCCTCCCCCCCATCCACCCCAACCGATGATATCCGCACGCTCTATAGCAGGAGAATTTCTGATGCAGCACTTATATTAGATCTCAATAAATTGTGCAGATGTACCTCGTGTTGTGCTCTCAGTGCATGTTTAGGCAAAGTGGTGTTCTTTATAAGCCATCCCTCGTGTAAGATATTTAACAGTGGAAGCAATTAATTTGCATAATTGTGAATCATTCCTGCTCTCATGGTCAGTCATGAAAAATGAGTCCACCAGGAGATTCTGCATCAGCAGATTTTACAGAACTCTGCCTTAGACCTCACACAGGCACACACATATTTTGTTAGTGAGTAAACACTAGATGAAGATGCCGCAGCTTGACCTTCATTCTGGATCAAGAAGTTGCATGAGCCCAGTGATTTGTGAAGCTTCCCACAGTGTGATGTTAATCATTTAACCCGCATTAACACAACTCTCCATCTTAACCAATGTCAGAGTTTTGCCGCTCCATTGCCGCTGTCTCTTGAGTTAACAAGATACCGTTGAACTCTTAATTTTTACACGGAAATGGCAGTGACAACGATGGTGTTTTCTCTTCGTCGAGAGGTCCAAAGACCAATTTAAATCCTGCTAATCTAAGAGAGACCCAATGGAACAAAAGGCAAACTACGAGGCTGCTGCTTGATGTAATGTGCAGCGCATTGCTCTGAGTTTTCCCTTTTCAGAACCTAACAAGGATTTATAATAAGCCTCTGTAAGCAGTGTGCAAACGGGGGGGTCATGGGGCCGTAACCAGGGCATCCACAGCAATCACACCTGCCTCTCAACTGATGAAAACATTTCAATGGGCAGACGCGTGTCTTCTGTCTTGTATCAGAAGCCCCACCCATCAATTTACAATCATTTCGGAATGGCCATTAAGCCGTTGGTAGGGGCATCCTTTTTCAACAGTAGGAAATAAAGCCAATCAGGACAGCGAATGCTAAAACTTTCTGTTCTAACCCCCCTGTCAAGATAAGGCGTGCGTAGATGAGGGTGGACCCAAATGCGGAGAAACACAACAGGGAGACAGATGTGAGGAACTTTATTAAAACATAGAAAAGTAAGGTGAGTGGACAAGGACTGGACGGAACGTGACTGGACAGGCAGTGGCTGGATTGGACGCCATGACGTGAGAGAACTGGTCGCCCTGACTGGACTGGACGAGAGGAGGCTGGTCGCCCTGACTGGACTGGACGAGAGGAGGCTGTCTTGACTGTGGCTGGATTGACTGAGGACAACTAGACTAATACTTAGACAACTTAACTTTGACAAGACGAGAAACACAGACTCCCACACATAACGTCGACATCGAATAGTGCTCCCCCACACAGACTGGACCAACACAACAGACTGAGGCCCCGTCCAGATGGAAGCAAAGCAGGCTCCTTTCCTCAAACAAATCTCATACACACATAAGCATTCCAAGACTTGCGTGTGTCCAAAAGAAGACGCTGAGGACTTAACGGCTGTAATATATATGCCAAGTCTGGAATGGCGTGGTAGTGAAGCCACAGGGAGTTAACGGAAAGCGTAGAAGAGGAATCAGCAAAGAAGACGAACACGGGAGAAGTGACAATAGCGGGTGATTCAAGTACAATGCCGCTTGTTGAACGTGGGAATAAAGAAGCTAAATATTTTGCTGCAAAAGCATATGCAAGCTAAGGAGGCTGCGCAAAACGACTACGACACGGCTATCCGCCATTGTTGTTGACAGGATGACGGTTTGCGCTCAGTCACGCAAGAATTGGCGCATAAGTCATCAATCTGCGACAATGTGTCGTCATCGAGCTGCGACCATTACGTCATCACTGGAGGAGTATCCTGCATAAGGTGTCCAGACTGAAGCGTACAAGGCGCGCTTCGAAATCCTTCCACACTGGAGCCCGGTTTCAAACGTGATCGTTTCAAGCTCCGAAACTGTGTGGCCGAACGGCCTAAACGGTAAGAAACTTGTGCAGATGCATTGAAACTGGCTTTTGTGTGGACGGGGCCTAAATACACCAACACTAATGAGACACACCTGAGGAACACAATAGGCTGAGGTTACTGATTGATCACACACACTGGGAAGGGAAGAAACACACAGGTGGACGTGAGCAGACATAACGAGACAAGGGGAGAGACTAGGAACACACATGACAACCACCAACCACAGACAAAAAACACAAACACACCTATAATAAACAAAACCCAACCCCTACGAAACCAAAATATGACACCCCCATGGCTTCGAAGCATTCTATACAGCATCCACATTAAAGAAGGCGGCAGCTATATATCGACAGTAAGTTTTAAAATCTTCCCCAGGCAGGCCCCCAATCCCCACTCTTGAAAGGCAATATCATTTATCAGGAAGAAAAACTGACCATTTGTGTGATTCATCCACCGTTGAATGAACCGCCACTGGAGTGTGCATTTGGTCTGCTTGCCTCAGATGTTTACCCTCATTACACGACTCTACAAGGCCTCCCAAGAGAGGCCTGGGTCTCTAATGTGGCATATTGGTGACACGGCATGTGTGTGTGTGTGTGGCAACGAAAACGCACACACGCGTTACATAATACATCCATAATACTTTGGCTTTTTAAGCACTATAATACATTTCCAAACTACAATTTAAAGGTCAAATGGGAGCAGAAGCGCTTGTGGTTGAAGCCTTTGTATCAGAAATTAAAACCACACATGCTTTATTTGATGGGGGGAAAGGGTTTTTAAAAAAAAAATTGCAAAACCTACTCAGATTGATACTCTGCATCACCCTTTGCCCCTTGCTTCTTCTGAGGATTTCTTTTTAAAGAGGATTTGGGGATTTGATGTGGATAAAGGCCTCAAAGTGAATTTTTAGGCATACTGTTTCATGTTACTGAGATTTGCTTTCTTTTGTTCTGTATTTTTGCATACATTGACACATACATGCTTACATACATCAGTACATCGAAAGGATATATATACAGTATATATATACAGTATATATAATTATACTATACTGTACTGTATAATTATAAATTATATATATATAGTAATATTATTTATTTATTTATATGTGTATTATATGTGTGTATTTAGGCAGACATGATTGCCTGTGGTCACAGACAGACAGATCAATAACCTCCTAGAAAAGCTCTGAATAGAAGAAAAACATTTTTTCCAAATGGATTATTGTGGCACTAGCACAGGCAAGGACATTCAACATGAGTTCTTGGCAATTCTTTGAAACATGATTGCATCAATAACCGTGTGTACTGATAAAGCTTTTGGTGGCAGCGGCTCAGAACATTATCAAAGCAATATGTGTCTCAATTTAAAAAAAAAAAAAAAAAAAAAAACATCCTGACACACTCCAGTCATACACAAATGTCTGTTTTAGGTAAACATCTCACAGGATTATCATGCAGCTATTAACATATGTAAGCACTTCGTCACTTTGACGTACTGCACATTCATTTGGAGTAAATATGTAGGCGCGCTCTCTCTGACTTGCAAGTGGGGGCGTTAATGTGACTTTTTTCACTTCAGTCTTCCCAAGAATACATTAGCATGTGCTGAGCCTGATTGGATTTGCCAATCTTGTGGCTATTTGGAGTTCACAGGTCAGCTCAAGATGTGTTTTGGAGTTGGTGATCATTTAGAGGGGAGTGCTTTTTTCGCTTGGCCTAAACAGGCAAATCACATATTTAGCCTTGCGATGTATTACAAAGTGTATGTTTATGTCAACAACTACTAAATGGCAAAATGGCAGAACTGCAGTTTTTCGCTGTGCTTTATTTGTTAGCGTGCAAAGTTTATTTGAGTTTAATTTGTTTTTATTGGCCATACACAAATCCTGCCTTGGGCAGTTGCTTGATAATCACGTAATGTTGTTGTTGTTGTCTGGATAAGTCCAGATTCAATTTTGAATTATTGAACACAAATGACTGGAAAATAGCCCAAAAGGAACAAATGGTATGTGTGTTTCTGTATGCATTTACTGACAGAGTGAATATATTGACTCAGCTTGGTAAAATATGGATTTGTTTAAAATTATCTCAAATGAAATTAGTTGGTTGGAGGTATCCATACCATTAACTTTAATTTTGAGATATTTTTTGCAGAGGGCATTTCCACAGATTCTTTTTGAAGGAATACCAAGAACACAGTTTATGTATGTTTACATTTTTTATGGCTGAAGTTATAACAGCCACAGGGTTACATTATAATTAAAATACAACCAACTGAGGCAGCACAACATTTGAAAAGGAGATGGGTGGGAAAAAGCGGGAACTATAGCCCAACCTAAACCAAATATTTGAATATTGGAATATTGACCTTTGTTGTGCTTATCGGCTGCGCCATACTGGTGAGCTAAAAGCTTATTTGCAGCCTGTTTAAAGAGAAAGAAGGATTATCCCAAGCACGCACGCACAGTGGTGGGACCTGCTTCACAAAGAAAATGTAGCACATACCTGATTTTCAAACTTAAAATACAATATTTTGTTCATGACAAGGTACAGGAAGCACTAGCTGAAGATTTAAAGCAGCTTGGAGAATTGCAGGTGGCTATGAGGTCACTCATGTAAATGTGTTTGAATTAAACACAATCACGTTTCCTGATCATCCCAAAGGTGTTTTATGGTGTTGAGGTCAGGGCCCAAACACTTTTAAAAATGAATTTATGGGCAGAGGAGGGCACTTTGCTCTCTCCGTCGACACCGTCATTGGCGGATGCCCACGTTTTCGGCGAGTGCTTTATGATGTGATGCCTCGAAAAGAATGCAAGGTCTGAGCACCGACTGAAGCAGGTTTTCCGTCCATCAATCCGGGTCAGTACAGACGGTCGTTTTCAGTCCGTTTTTTTTTTTTTTTTAGGCTTCGCTTCATAAAGCATTTGCTGAAAATGTTGGCATTTATCAGCGACGAAGAGACAGAACCGCCCACGTCTGTGTGGTGTTGGCCAGTTGGACACAGTCATGATGTAAAGGGCTTTCCTCAAAGTTGGAAATGTTCAATTGAGGGGGAATAAGAAGTAATGCCCAACCTATGATTTTAGTAAACAATAAAAGGTGCTTGTCTCAATTAGGCACGGGCTGGTATCATATTCTGATTGTATGATAACCATAAACAAAATACAAATACAAGAAAACAAATTGAATCAAATAAATTATTAATATAAAGTATTTCTTTCTCACAAAATAAGTAGCTACTTCTCTGCTCTATTCCTCTTTGTGAAGTAACGTCAGAGTGTAAACGAACTGATGTAAGTCATACATGCTAGTTAGCCATGTTATCTGCCTCGGTAGTGAGTCTGTAGTATTTATTTCACCAATTGCAGACACTAATTTCAAGACAGCATTAAATTATAATAATGGCATAACTTAGAATTTAACAGAGTAAATACTTACTCTAACAAAAGAGCTATCTTTATTGGCAAGCTAACATTATTGTCATGGGGAAACAGTTGCGCGTATCATTATGAGCCGTGTCACTTTGCCTGCCCTGACGAAAAAATAAATACATCTTAAGCCACTAATGGAAAGTTGTAGCCGTTTTGAAACTGTGACTTTTTAAAACCGTGGTATACCAAACGAACTATACTGAGACCTAACACTTCTGTCCTTAAAAGTAAAGGGGAAAAATGTAAATAAAGTGCTACTCATTACAGGCATGCGGCACCATATTTTGTCATCATTAACTGAATTCTTTTCAGTTAAGATGACTGGAGAAGTTCTGGTTGTATAGTGATTATTTTTATTCCTGGCAGATCAATACACATTTAAATCAACCAACTAGGATCCACAACGTCCTGCTGTCTTTTTAAATGTTCACCTCATGCTTCATCCTTATGTTGTTGGGGGGTGGGGGATATGTCAAATGGTGACAGGACCTCTTTAGGTGACAGAAGACAATCAGCAAATGCTAAAACAGCAGTTGGGCTGACAAAAAATTTTCCAAAAGGATGCAGGAGGTAATAGACCTGCCATCCGGTCACCTGCTAATTTTGTTTTTTCACTGTCAAAAGGAATTGGCAGGCGTGTTTTTCAGTGGTGCTGGATTTCAGAGGGAGCTATTAGTGGCTGGTATTGACATCATACTGCAGCGCCAAGTCATTCTTCTTCCTGATAGCTCAGGAAAAAAACAGCTTTTTCTATATACATGTTTCACTTTCACTGGCTCCTGGCACAAATTGCACAGTGGCCCTGTGTCTGCATGTGTGCGAGAGTGACAATAGAAAGATGTGGGAAGTGGGAAAAGATCGGAAAAACTAAATTAAGAAGGGTAGAAGAACAAGAGGGGGAGGTAGAGAGAACATAAAATGGTGGCATGTGTTTAAACGTTGGCCAGAAAACGGCGAGACATTCAACAGGTCTCCTTGTTCAAATGTCAGGCACTCGGTTATTTATAGGACCTCTAATTAAACTGAAAACTTCTCTCTTGCGCTCCCATTTTCTCTCCTGAACCTCATCCTTACCCTTTGGTTCCCCTTCAGTCTGGTTCTCCGCTAATTCCCACTCTTTTCCCATTTTTAGTTTTGACCACGCTGCCCTCCACCGACTGACAATTAGTGCGGCTCAGCAACAAATCCAAATTCGATAAGTGATGCCGCTCTGTCTTTTGTGGAAGTCTTGCAATAAGCGCGGACACATTTAATCTGTTGAGATTAAAATCCGTCTCGGCCCGTCAACCCAGTGACAGACGTAAACGTGTGTATGTACGTGTGGAGCGTACACACATCGTCATTTAGACGAGTCTTGATTGTCGCATAGGCTCCTCGTTGTTACCATAGCAACACAAGATGAGGCCTCTGATAGTCATGTATGCATTTCCGTGGGCACGCTTTGTCCTTTGTGATCCAACTCAGTCGTCGAGAAGGGACCTGCCCACATTATGCATTGATACAGTTATACGAGTATTTTCCTGTAGCTACACTGTATTACCTTAGAGAGATTATCTTTTAAAGGGTTATTGTACATCTACTACTGTATGTGAAATGCTAACCCAAAGGGAGCTATGGTGCATTTTAATTGGAGAGAAGAGTTTGCTTGGTTATTTAATGACTGCATTAGTTTCATTTAGGGATGAAACGGTTTGCAGAATTCATAATTCAGTACGTACTACTGTTTTGGGGTCACAGTTCGGTTCAAGTCCGGTATAACAAGAAATAGCAACAAAATGCTAAGAGCAGTTCCATCAATGCGGGCTGAATCAGAGATCTTGCATCGGAGCTATAAACAGAAGCAATTAAATAGTACAAATAGATCGCTGTAGATATATGTTAGCCAAATTATGGTTAGCATTAGCGCTACTTTGCTGTTATTAGCATTGCTACTGTACTGCACGCACTAAAAAAACAGATAAAGAGTTGTACGTGTTTATGAATCAATGATAGGTGAACCCAACTGAACCCGAAACGCCAATTTTTTCTCTTCGTGTTTTTTGTTTACTGTCGGTTGGCAAACAGATTTAGGTGTATAACCGCCACCTGGTTTGGAGTGCATTTACTGCAATTAACTCAGGCATTATTCGTCATCTGAGTGTGTGCACCGAACCGTGATGTCCAAACCGAGACGTTTTGTAACGACTACATAAACGGTTACACTTTGTTATTATTTTATACTTTGTATACAGCACTTTGTTATAGCAGTGGCTGTTGTGAAAGCGATATATAAAGTTGAGTTGATTTGAGAACTGTTAAATTAAAAAAAAATAATAATGCAAATGGCCTGTTCGATGTTTCGTACCCTTGTAATGGATGAGTGTGCAGTGTACTATTTATATCCTTTGTTAATTCTCTGCATGAGGAAGGACAGAAAAAGAGTGTAATTAGGTGGTGATGTGTGAAAATAGAACAGCTGACTGAAATGTCTTGGCCTGTTCAAATCCAGGCCTGTTTTTAGGAGGATGGGAGGCAGGGTGGGTGTGAGCATCCTGTTGTCAGCCTCTGAGTCCAGCAGCTGTAATCCCTTTGCCTCCTCTGACCAATTAAACCATTTGCGGTGCGGCCTGCACGCCACACAGGGGAATTGCGCATCAAGCACTAATGTTCCTGCTCTGAATTGCATTGTTTACTGTGAAGTCTGCTAAATGGCCTTTTCCCCATACTAGCACATAACAATTCTTTGTGAGGAAATGAAACGGTCTCCAATGGAATCACTAAATATAGCACGGAGCATACTCCAATGGGGGAGTCAGCGCTCTTTGCATCTGAAAGGGAAAGGCAGAAAAAATGGGACTCTTCTTTTCTTTGGCAAATAAGGCAGTTAGTTAACATTTCTACAACTTGCTTCCTGTTCAAAGCCAACCCGGCGACGTAGCGCAGTGCTCATTACTGAGGCTCGTAGCAGCAGCAGTCACACTCTGTCACCAAGAAGGCGTTTCGGCGCACCGCCATCACTGATGTCAACGTGGCCGTCTAGCCGGCAGCCCGACAGCTAATAGTCGCTGTTTCATATTCAAAATTGGCTGCGATCAAAAGGTTGCAAAGACAGTTCGCCTGTATTCCCACCCATTAGCTGGTATTCGTGATCGGGACACTGAGCAGGTCTGAGACATTAATGGACACCATTTGGCAATGCCACAGTGTCTGTCTTTGCCAGCTGAGGCTCCTTAGAAAGGGAGGAGGGAGACGGAATGAATTCATGGCTTATTTGCTGTCACACTTTGAAAGACAGGAGTTTAGACGTATGCGTCATTCCACCGAATCGGTGCTATGTAAAGGGTCAACCTTAAACATTTCTTGACAAGAATATGGCATATGTGACCTCACTAGTCTAAACATGACATTCTGATTAATATTACATTTGTGGAATATGATTTATGAAGCAAAATCTGTGTTTGGGATTAGGTTCGAACGTATTTAAACACATTCAAACATACTCACAAATACATTTGAACATACTCGCAAATATGTTCGAACATACTTGTAGGATAAATGCTACAAACATAATATATTATGTTATGTAATACCCCGTGATATTTTGGGAAATAATGCTATGTTTGTAGCATTTAGCCTGCATGTACATTCAAACAGGAAGTGGCATCATTCAGATCCTCTGCAGACCATGGTAAGGTCAAAAGTAGGTTCACTCGTTTTTTCCCTCCTCCTGTAGCTCAGTTCTCTTACCTAAATCATTTGCTTTGATGTTATTTGCTTGGTATAAAAACCAGTTTTTGCAAACACTTTTTAATCACTGTAATGCCTTAGTGTGAACATCCATTGGCATGAATGCTATGTGGTGATACTATGCTAAATATATGTTTCAAACTCACTTTGGTTAGTTTCAGTCCTTTTACTCAAATGAAGTTTCAGTTAAATAAAATATTTTATTATATATATTTATGTATTTATTTTATTATAAATATAAAAAAAACTGCATGAAAAGGGCCTCTGTGTTTATTCTCAGATTAGAATGGGGTATATGTCACTGAGGAAGCGGGACTTCCTGGTTTTCACACATCAGCTTTGTTTCCGTTTCCTGCCTTTGTGCCCCTCGGTTACGCGTTCCCGTCGACGGGTGCGAGTGTGTAGTGTGTCTGTCTCAGTTGTCCGAAGCATTTCAGAGAGTTGAGACGCCGATGGTCGGGAGCGCGCGCGGTTGGGGGGCGCTGGGGTGAGGGTGCAAGTGTTGAAACGCTTGAAACTGATGGCCGGAAGCAACGCTGATGTGTGGAACCCAGAAGTCGGAAGTCTGTGGAATCTTCCCCATAGAAAAAAGAAATAAATTTAAATGTATTTTGAGAATTCAACAAACAAGCAGCACCGATTCACTGCAATGGCCCATATATCTTCTGTAAAATCCAATTTTTCCCCCCACTAATTAGACTTTTACAATCGCAATAGCTTGCAAGGCTTCCTGACTTATTTTGCTGTTCAATGTCTACAATCATCACCAAAATCAGAGATTTGTTTTGCGTGTCAACTAATATAGTAATGACCTTTGACTGTCTGGTGTGAAACCACAGAAGGTTGGTTTTCACCACTCTAGTTTGTGACAGTTTGTGGCCTGGTGACTTGTGTATGGTGCCAAATGGCTTGAAATATTAGGTGGCTACATCTCTATGATACCCAGAGTATTTGAAGTGAAATAAGCATAAAAATGGAAGCATAATTCTAAGTGTTCACTGTTAAGATGACCTGGCCTTTTTTATTGTATATTCATCAATGCACAATGTTTAATCAGGCCTAATATCTCAGCTGCTTGTATTCACCAGCAAGCGGAAGGTGTTGTCTAACTTTACTCAATCTGGAAACTGCAGACTCGGTTCAGACTTTGACACCTATAGTGTCTGAGTCTACATACATACACCAATGTCGTAATGGGTTTTAATGACATGTATTTATTTTTATTTCTGTGTTCATGATTTTTTTTTTTCATGCTGTCAGTGAGTGTGGCAAATCATTTGGGGCTTCAACCATGCTAAGGAGCAGATGGAGCAAAAAGCCAGAGCAGACGCGTCTGGGAACATTTGATCATCTCTTGTTGGTTTCTGCTGTCTTCTTTCAGCCACTGTTATTTTGTGTGATTCAACAAATGGATTTACTGATTTTCATTTTATTTGGAATAACCTCTAGGGAAATTAATGCTGGCTTTTGATGCTGGCTTTCACATGAGAAGTGGTTTCAAGATTTGTTTGACCTCGCAATTTTGTGACTGACATTGGATGTGTTTATTTAATTTTTTGTCTGTTATATTAAAATAACGTTATTCCTTTATTCCGCACTGTGAACCTGCAAAAGATGACAAGAACTGTAAAATGGATGTGCAAGACTACAAAGAGACGTCAGATATGTAGAGTGGATATAGAAATTCTACACTTTTGACTTTGGTAGGACATCATTTAGTTTTTTGTAGTTTCACGGTTGAGCCTTATTTTACACTTGATGGTGATAGTCTTAACTGTGTTCCGTAGTACTGTATATTTAATACTTGGGAAGTTATTTTGTACCTTTAAACAATGAGATATTTCTCATGCCATGGAAGCTCTGTGCAGACCGTGGCTTGTAAAATGTGACAGGAAAAGCCTACTAGAACATCCGAACTTGTTTGCGGGGTACTCATAGGCACAGTAAATGGTGCTAGGTATGTCCTGATAAGTGTGAGTGTGATTGGTTAATTGTGAAAACAGCCACTCCCCTGTTATAACAGGGTGTGCACACTTGTGCAACCACCTTCTCAAGTTGTTTGTTTTTACATCCACTTTGAAGATCTATATTTTTCCTTTTAAATTGAGTTGTACCGGATATAGGTCACATTAATGGAGGGAAAAATGTTGAACTGATTTATCTTTATCTCGTTTGTTATATCACAAAAAGCTGCCACTTGAACAGGGGTGTGTGTATACTTTTTATATCTACTGTAACATTTAATTGGGAAAGGACTGTGTGAAGAATTGTGTGTGCGCGTTTGTGTGTGTGCGCGCGCTCGAGTCGATTTATTCCTTCTGTCTCGGACTTCATACTCCGCCTGTGCTGCATAATACATGAGCGTTTCTTTTCATGGCGGAACACAGTAGCATTTTATTTTGATTTGAACAAAAAATATTCCAAAAAACACATATGTGGAGGAAAACTAAATAAATATAAAATAACATAATATTGATTACAGCCACATCAGTTTTGTCGCACTGCGCACATAGCTTCCTGTACATAAAGTCTAAACAAGAACACAAATCCCCGCACAGTCATCACTCAAACCAAGGTCAGCTTGTTACTGCATCTTGCAAACATGATTAGAGAAAGTGTGAGAGGGAAAGAAGATGACCGTCAATCCTGTAGCTGAGGAGCACAAAGGGAGTTGGGCAACAATGTAGGACAGCCAGCAGAGAGGGAAGAATGTGGCCGTAGGCTCTCGCACCACACTGGGCAGGATGAGCGCTGAGTATACTGTAAAGGCAAGGTTGCACAAGTCTCCAGAGGAGAGAGGAATGCATTATTAAACACGTTTTTGACAGCTTTGGAATCTCTGACTTTTGAGGTATCAGACAAAGGAGCATCTCTAATAACTTGGCTGTAGCTCCCGTTGATGGAAGTCAACAAATTATCCTTGTTTATATGCATGAGAAAATGGCTTTTGTTATCTGTGCTAAGTACCAAGAAAGGAGGTGCTGGTTGGTTTCTTAGCAGAATTAGACTTCACAGATTCAACAATGCAGGGAGATGAGAATTTTAAATGTCTTTCAATCACTATTGCAATATGCCCGCACCCCAAAATGATAACAGCTGCAATTCAGTTCATACAAACAAGGTACCGGTATGTCCAATTTAACAAAAGACCTAAGACTTGGAAAACCTTCTTCTTCTTTTTTTTTCTAAAAAGAGCTCAGTATTATTCATTCGGTAATGTCATCATCATTGCTCTTTTTTTTTTTTTTTGTATGTGGGTGAGTATGTGTATGTGCGTGCGTGCGTGTGTGTATTCGTTCACCAAAAACCTATTAAAAAAAAAATCCCATACCGCTCACCTAAACCGAACACCGCCGTCAGGAGACCCGAGGTAGGACCAAAGAAAACAAAGGAAGGTGAAATCCAGCACCGACCAGACACACCACCCACCGGGCCACCAACCAGAGTTCTTCACCAACCCCAGAAACATCTAAATTCCAACCATTTTAGAGAGTCGGTGCATGGGCCTAAAACATTTTGAAGCAGACGTATTTATGCAGTTTGAGTCACTGTGGTGTTGTCAATGGAATATCCTTGGTGTCCAGGCGCAGAAGTCACACCGCCCACCCCTTTCGTACCATCTTATGTCTTCCTTCACACACCATAAAGCAGCCGACTAACAGTGCAGCCTTGTTGGGGGTTTATGCTCTACTGAGTGTCATTCCAGTTTGCCCTTTTGCTGCTTTCCAGAAAGTTGTCAAGTCGTAAATTTCCATCATCCCACCGGCAATAACGAACATTGCTCGAAGTATAACTTCTTATTCTGGGAAAATCTGTGAGCTCTGACTTCACAGAAATGCAAAATATAAGATTAAAAAATTGTAGAGCCCATCTAGAATGCCAAGCGACAATTCAAAAGATTGTTGTTCAGAGTCATTGTTTACTTTGAGACGGGTTTGTTCGGACTTTTTTGATCCTTCCAGAGTGCCTTGTTTTGATTTGAATTTTTGAATTAAATACTTGTTGAGTACACTTGCCTCACCTCCCTGCTTCAGGTAATATACAGTACCGAATATATACACAATGGTGTGCGCCTTGTGTTCAGAGAGGATTGCTCCACCATGAAAAATGTTCCCCATATAGCTTTGTTTAACAGCCATCCACTGATTATATTCCAATTGAACACTTTACAGAGTCAGTGGAGCGCCGTTTGAGGATCACAACCCCTCCGAGAAGTATAAAAATATGACTGTCACAGCACTTGCATTGTTGCTGACCAGAGACCATTGAGATGTACAGACATTGTGGTTTAACTGTCTGAGGACATTTTGGCTAAAAATAGCTCACAGCGCTGAGGTGCGGTTGCGCCACAAGCTTGAATAAAGATCTGGTGTGTGTGTGCATCTCCGAGGCTGCATCGAGACATCTTCCGAATATTTGTTTGCATTGCAGCTTCGCGTAGGTATTCATACAAACATTTACTGCAACTATGACTTCATTGTTGCGTTTTTTTTTTTTTAAACAGATTACAGTTTGCGCCAACAAAAGTGTGGTTTCATTGGTGTCGTAGGAATGGAATTTCATCATCGGCTGAGTACACTGGCGTATATCTCTACTATCCACAGGCTGTTTGACCTTGATGCCTATTCTTCGCGCAACCTCTCTAATTAGAGAGTTGGTATAGTCAGAGAGTACAACAGAGGTGGAGAAAATTTTCCAAAGTGTCACAGGTTGTAACCCTCACGATACCTATTGCTGAAAGCTGAAGGAAGGGCAGGAGTGAAGTGTGAGGAATCACTGTTAAAAGGGGGAAGGTGAGTTGAAAAGAAATGGTGGTTTGAGTTGGTGAAAGAAAGGAAGGAAGAAAGAAAGAAAAGGAGCTGGAGACAGAATGAGAGAAGTGAAGGAACGGCATCAGCATTGAGAAGCAAGAATTCTCTTTGTTCCAACTTCAAAAGGTGCTCAGAGGCACCCAGCGACTTTCAGCGAAGGCTCGTTTGCGAGCGCAAGCAGGAATATGAAAGCGGGATTTTGCTCCGTGATTACTAGCGCTTGTAAAGAGAACTTGCTTGCGACGGATTGTGAAGGAAACAAGACAAGTGCGGATGAATCATAAGCAAGCAAGGGTGCAAGAAGCAAATGACGCTTTTGGCAGAAATGTTAATGAAGATTTCACATTTTTTAACTCCCCGGGCGACTTCAAAGGCAATGAAACCTCACTGTGCGTCATGTATTCAATCCACAGTAAGGGCAAAGTCTAGGGACCTCTTCGGGTTATGGTTTTTGCTAAGCAACTTTGATTTCCTTTCCTGATGACGCAAAAAGTTGTTAGAATTCTAAAAATGGTAAGGAAGGGTGCCTTGATTCAACCATAAACCCACTTATATCATTCCAGGGGTGGGGAATCCAGGTCCAGAAAGTAAAAAACCCTGAAACAGTTTGGCTTTAGCCACATGTGCTTCTTATCAACTGGCAGGTAAATGAGCTTGTCTCCACCTGTTTGGGTAGAAGCACCTGTGGCTGAACCCAAACTGTTTCTGGACCTGGATTCCCCAACCCTGCTTACCCTGCCTACATCATAAGTTACTCCCACAAAAGGAAAAGCGTTGCTACCCATAATGACGTCAATTTGGAAAATGTGGAGTCAAATTAATTTTAAATGGCGAAGCACATTTACATCGAGCCTTTTCCAAAGAGACCGTAGATCTAGAAACTCATCGAATGAGTTGTTTAATTAGTCGAATATTTTTACATTTGAACACTTTTTATAGTAATTATTTAACCTTATTTGGATTTCCTCCTTGGGGTGGTTGAGTTGGACGTGCGAGCACTGCAAACAATTCAGCTGCAGACCAAACAAACTAATCTGAGAACTCCTGCATGAAATGGTCATTATACTGACATAACAAGTCATGCAAAAAGATTGGACCACTCATCATTTGGTACTGGACTGCAAAGCAAAAAGAGACATATTGTGAAAGATTTATTTGCATAAAATCTGTACAAATATTTGGGTCTATGGAGTGCCTGTCCATCCGTCAAGTGTGAAATTAAACAACCACATTAATATTTTATCTGCTTATTTCTGAAAATGTGTCTGTGAGAGAGCCTATCTGCACTTTCACCCCAGTTTTATGTATGTTTTTTTGTTGTTGTTTTTTTAGACGTATGTTGCCGGCTGAAACACTATCACGCAGAATCACCTACATTCCATACTGGTGCAACATCTTGCTATCATTTAAACGCCCAAAAATTCATTGGATATTGTTGGATGCACAGATGTTGTTGGCTAACAATGTTAGCTTCTGATCAGCAGCACTTGATTGTTCTGTAAAGTTGACTAACCAATGACGTTGGGGGGGGGGGGATATGTATTTATATTTAATGATGATATTTGGATGACAGAAGAGGAGACGGCCTGACTAGACCACTGTTACACATCCACTCGTCGGCAAAATGGCAAAAGGAAGCCCACAAAGCGTCTGTCGTCCCAAAAATCATCATGATAACAAAAGCCAGACTTGCTTGGGGTGGAATGAGGGCTGGCTTACTATTACGAGACAGACCGGATCCGAAAAACGTGCTGATATCAGCAAGACAAAAATAGGGTGTGAAAAGTGCTGTTATTCTTGATTTTTGTGAACTGTGTGCCAGTGAAGCCCTTTGAGACACTCTTGTGATTAAAGGCTATACGGTACAAGCTACTGTAAATAAACTTGAGTTGAATGACCCCGTGGTGAATTTTGAAGAACAGGCAGGTGTTCCACATTGCATTTAACATCACTGCAACCGTCGCCACAATGACCCAAAAGCAAATTGGGGGGAGGGCAATAAGATAACAGAGGGGTCACAGACAGACAGCGAAAAACAGGCGGCATTTGAACGAGAATACCTGCGTCTGTGCAGAAATCATTATCTCTGTTACTGAAGATGTTCCGCTTTAGGCTAGCCCGATACAAGACAAACATAATGAAAAAGCAGGAGTTTGATTGAGAGGATTAATCCCCGACTCATTCTGCATCATGTGAGTTGATATTTGAGCTATTGAAAGTGCATAATATGTAGAATAACTAATGCACAGCTTGCATACTATGTCCTGAGTAAGCTTTTTGTTTTTAGAACATCCCACATCCCTCCTTTGGTCTCTTGAGGTCTCCCTGATTTGTTGGAATTTAGATGTTTCTGGGGTTGGTGAAGGACTCTGGTTGGTGGCCCGGTGGGTGGTGTCTGGTCGGTGCTGGATTTTTCCTTTCTTTTCTTTGGTCCTTCCTCGGGTCTCCTGACGGCGGTGTTCGGTTTTGGTGAACGGTATGGGATTTTTTAATGGGTTTTTGGTGAACTAACGAATGCACACACACTCACACGCACGCACGCACACACACATACACATACTCACCCACATACAAAATAAATAAATTTAAAAAAAAAAGAGCAATGATGATGACATTACCGAATGAACAATACTGAGCTCTTCCAAAAAAACAAAAAAAAAGAACATCCCACATCCCAGCCAGCTGGCACAGTGGTTTGACACGATACCCTTTCATTAGAATCATGAAATTGAACTGTTAACGTAACCATGAATGCTCAAAAGGTGGTTCTTGAAAGAGAGTTTTATAATGGACTCACGTTACACACCAAATTTTGTACCCGCCCCCTGCTCGTATGGTGCAAGTCATGAAATTGCAGTTTTGCTGCATTTTGTATGTTCTTTCCACTTTTCTCTCTTATCTCCTACTAGTCTGTCAATTTTGGTATGCTAGCCACACGGATGCAACATGAACCGGGCAGAACACGGACACTGTGTACAAAACCATCAACTGATTTGGATCAGAGAATGTGAATCATTTTTTCAGTTTTTCTTTCCTGTTGGAGTAACGGACAGTGTCCTGATACTTTTGTATTTGTCAGTAGTCCTCTTGTTAAACCCACAGTCATCCAAGTTCCTCTACCTTTCCAAACAAAAGTAACAATCCCCACAAGTGCATTCACCTGTTATCAGGTTCCCTTCAGGGTACTTTCGATTTCCATTGACCTCTCTGGACACATTTACTGTCACATCTTTTTCCCTTTGAGGTTCCATACAGGCATGTGGGAGTCGTTCATTGGATAGAGAATGACCTTTCGGTGTACACGCAAGTTGTTACATCTCTTACATAGCAAAGGTCAGCAGCTTCTTTATGTGTGTGTATGCTATTATTAGGAATCGGACACGAGATAACACTGCAAAAGATGCTTTGATTTTGTACTATTAGGTGCACCTACACAATCTACGATGCAAAACCTCTCCGTATGATGACAGGTGTTAGTATGTTGACATGGTGGCAGAGTAGGTATCACAACTCCTCCCTGGTTCAGTTCCATTATGGACCCTTTTTAGCAGATGAAATTTGGAATTTGCCTATTCTCTGTGGGTTGACAAAAGACCCTTGACCTCCATCCAATCAAAGGTCACTAGGGAAGGTCACGACCTGTGTATTTTTCCCTGTGTCTACAACTGCCATGAGCACTTTCTCACATTGGAATTCCTTGCATTCTTTAGGAGGGTTTTCTTCATTTAGTGCCCTTTAGAATTACTGTCACATTCATTCTTAAATTTAAATTTGAATATGTGCAGATGTGGAGACCATCACACCTATGTGTTAAACATGCATGTCCGTGCAGACAAGCATAGACAAGATCGGGGTAGAAGGTGGTCTCCAAGTGCCCACTTCAAAGATCTGCGGTCTCCCTGGCCAACCTTACATCATCCGGCCATGGAGGACTGCTTGCAGTTCCTTGTAAACGTAGTTTTGCGTGCTTCAATCAATTCAGCTGTGATCGCATTCACAAAGGCACAAGACGTTCTTTTTAAATCTGTAAAAAAAAAATAATAATAATAATTCAAACCCACCCTCGCACTAGACCTGCACTGATCATATATTGATTAGAGCCCATATCTCTACACTTGAGGACTACATAGATCTTAATCTTTGCATGTGTTTTCAGCAATATTTTTCAAATATGTATAATGTGTTTAGACACAAATCTCTGAATTAATTTTCAGAGTCTTTAATTAAAGACTGTTTGTCTATACTGTATGTGCCCTGTGATGGGCTAGTAATCTGTTCAGGGTGTAAGCCGACTCTCCCCCAAAGACAGCTGGGATAGGCTCCAGAACCACTCATGGCCCTGGACAGGATAAGCAGTAGAAGGCAGACGCATTAAGGACAAGCATAAAATAATCTATTTTTAGAGGACTTTGCCCATTTACCAGGCCGCAATTCATTGCCATCATTTCATTCACAAACAAGTTTTTTTTTATTTTGCGCTTATTTTATTTTTTCCCTGTCTGGCACGGGGGCTTTTCATGTGCGAGTCTTCCTCCTCCCTTAATTTCCTGCTTTTTTGTCTGTTTGTGCTCGCTGTGCTGCCAGCCTGCATAAACCCTACACAAACCTCCCATCAGCCCCCTTGAGCTCCACATGAACCAGCAGCTCAACCGGCCAATGCTTTCTGCTTTGGAGTCCGAGCGGCAGGCTGGCTGTCAGCAAAGCCTTACAAGGCTATTCTCAGCTGCCTCTGCTCTCACTGCCGATGACCCGCTAGACCCGTTCCGTGCTATACTGATGCCGTTCGATATGCGGCGTGGGCCGTGTAGGAGTCACAACACTTGTTTAAACGCTCACTCTCTTTGGCTCACTGGAGCACGCCATGAATGCTGAATTTAGCTGCCTGAATTTTACTGCCTTCCCGCTGCAAGCTTTTTCTTGCTGCATTGCATTTTGCAGTCATGAATCTTGACACGTCACTTTGTTCTTTTCTGCTTACATGGAATTTATCCCCATCCTTTTTGTACTTTTGGTTGTTCCCTTGTCTTAAGCGAGCTTATTGTAAAGAATCATTTCAATGATTATGCCTGCTTCTTTCTGATTTGTGGTTCTGTTTTCTTCTTGTCTGCCTAATCTCTCTCTGGGATAAGGTAACTTTATTTTTCATGTCACCACATTTAGAAAAATGTGCTTTTTCAAGTCCTGGAGGGCAGAAACATAATTCTTAAGTATATTTGTCTTGCAAAGTTCTTGCAAAAAAGCTCTACTTTTGAGAATGGTAACACCTCTGCAGCCCAAAGTCAGCCATCGCCCGAAACCACGCTGGAGGGGGATACAGGTGCAAGACAGAATAGATTAAATGATCCAAAAGTCAGTGGAGCCCCAAGGGCATCGCAATTTGCCTCAATTAATTGAGTCTGTCAGAGCGTGAAAGTCTAAGGTCCCTCCAATGGAAGGAGAGAGGACAGAAAGGTCTGCTGAGGCTTTTTTTGTTGTTTTTATCCATATTGCACATCCAGATCTGGGCTATCTGCTGTGTCTCAGCATCTTGCTTTAGGCTGATGTTATTTGCAATGTTGAAGGGCCTGTAATTTTACACTTGCTCAACTTTGCACCGCTGGCTGATTTAGTGGTTCATTTCAAACAAACTCTAATGGCCTCACTAAGCTGATTAAATTACAGACTTCCAATTATGGGAGTTCTGGACCAGGCAGCTTGAATGTTGCTTAATAGAACCCAAATTTTGCCTGTGAGGGACTTGAGAGCCTCGTGGTTATTGTGAAGGTAACAGCGTGGAACTAAAGATTGGAGCATCATCTGAGTAAACAGCCAATGTTGTTGTTTGCCCAATGCATTTCTCAACTTGGTGTTTGTGACCATGCTGGCTTGATTGTGTGTTCATTAACGGCTCTCACTGCAGAGATTTACAGTAAGTACCCCTTCATCAAAGAGTTCATGCATGTTTCATTTACCAGTATTTTTTGTAATGTACAGTATTTATAACAGCCACTATAGCCTAATGTGTCTTGGTTGTAGCACACGGTTCGATGATGTAAATATTATTGAATATATTATAGACTGTATATTTCTTCCTCTTTGGCTCCACATTTGATTTGAAATGACACAAACAAGATTTTGCTCTGACTGCAGACTTTCAGCATTTATTTGAGCGTATTTACATCCAAATCAGATGAATACTGTAGGAATTACAGCAGCTTGTACACTTTTTTAAATAGCCAATCAACATAATGGGACAAACCAACAGTCATATATCAGACTTTCACTTTTAAATACTTGGTTGCAAATCATTTGCAGTTAATTACGGCACACAAGTCTGGAACGTATCAACATCATTATCAGATGCTGGATATAATCCCAGCTCCAACTGTCTTTACTTCCTGCTTGCTCTTCCTTTCATTTCACAGTTTTGTCTTCTGCAGGTGAAATTCATGGCACGGGTGATTGACTTGACTATTACATAAAATTCCACTTCTTCACCTAAAAAACAAATGATATCGCTTTTGCAGCAGGTTATTGTCCATCTGCACGGTGAAGCGCCGTCCAGTGATTGCTTCAGAATGAATCCTCCATGCATCACTAATGAGGCGGTACAGTGACTGTAGTCCTGATGTATGTTTCACTACATAGTAATGCTCCATGCATAATTTAGTTTATCTCTTATTCCCCCAACTCCACAAGTACAATTCAGTAAAGCTAACTTTGTGTTAGTGTTCAGCTAGAGGTCATGCATTAAAGCACATTTCCTATGTACAACTCCAGTGCTAGCGATTTAGTGTTATGCGAGATGCGGGAAATGATCAGATGTCACTTATTTGGCCAAACATTATTAATTACAATCAGAGATGGGAAAGTAACAAAGTACTATGTTCTTTCCTGAGTATTTATTTTTTGGACTACTTTGTACCTTTATCCATTTCAACATGAGTATCTGTTCTTTTTACTTCATTTTCATTTTCAAAACAAGGTTGTTACTTTTGTTTTTAAATGCATGAAAACGTTTAAAATACTTGACCTGGAAGAAAAAGCAGCCATCAATGTCTCCTTTAGCTAATATCTTTCAAATTGCCGTAGGAGAAAACATCTATTAGTAAAAATACTCTTTACTTCTACTCGTCAAGTACATTTGAGAGCCTGTACTTTTTTACTTTTACTTGAGTAATTATTTGAGTGAGGACTTTTACTTTTACCATAGTTGTTTTTTACACGAGTAATTGTAATTTTACTCAAGGAGAGAATGTCAGTATGTTTTCCGTCTGAAATTGCCGTAGGGGAAAACATCTATTAGTAAAAATACGCTTTACTTCTACTCGTCAAGTACATTTCAGAGCCTGTACTTTTTTACTTTTACTTGAGTAATTATTTGAGTGAGTACTTTTACTTTTACCATAGTTGTTTTTTACACGAGTAATTGTACTTTTACTCAAGGAAAGAATGTCAGTATGTTTCCCGTCTGAAATTACCGTAGGAGAAAACATCTATTAGTAAAAATACTCTTCTACTCGTCAAGTACATTTCAGAGCCTGTACTTTTTTACTTTTACTTGAGTAATTATTTGAGTGAGGACTTTTACTTTTACCATAGTTGTTTTTTACACGAGTAATTGTACTTTTACTCAAGGAGAGAATGTCAGTATGTTTCCCGTCTGAAATTGCCGTAGGAGAAAACATCTATTAGTAAAAATACTCTTCTACTCGTCAAGTACATTTCAGAGCCTGTACTTTTTTACTTTTACTTGAGTAATTATTTGAGTGAGTACTTTTACTTTTACCATAGTTGTTTTATACACGAGTAATTGTACTTTTACTCAAGGAGAGAATGTCAGTACGTTTCCCGTCTGATTACAATTGTATATTTCACTTACCTATGCAAGATGTATAGTGACAGGCAGAACAATTAAATGCTCCTCATTTAGACGGCAAAAGGTACAAGAAACATGTTGCCATCCATAGTCTACAACAGAACAAGTCACGACTTCCTGCACGTGTATTAGCTTTGTGTTTAATTAAACAAGCCCAGATTTCTCACTGATCCAGTTGAGAGATCATCATTATTTCAGACAGGTTTGTTTGGTGGTGTGCCGTGATAAATTTCTCATTTAAAATGGGTGTGTTGGCTCAATGTATTAAACTGTGCATTCGGTATACGTGCACACACCGTGATCTACACGCACGTTCACAGCAGTGCCTTGCAGAGCTGCAGTCGCTACAATGGAAAAGCTTTCAGATCCACTGCAAATGTTTACCAAAGAGAATACAGTGACCATCTGTTGTGTTTCCATAACCCTGTTAGGTAATTGTGCTTTTGGAGCTGCGGACCCCATTAATTACAGCCATTTCGGCTGCCCGTGTCAACCACATTAGTTCAAATAATGTGACACCTGTATTTTGGGCTTGTGTAACAGTAATATCTTAATGTGAGATGATCAATCTGTATGAAATGACTGTCCTTCAAATGTGCTTTTTGAAACTGTTACGCTACACAGGAAGATTTAGTCAAAAGAGGATGTGAATGATTTGCTCTTGAAATGAAAGGGTGCGTGTGCGTACGACAAATCTTGATGTTACATATTCTTCCCCCCAGCTGTGTTGAATTGTTTTGACAGAGCCATTAGCTTTAACATATACACCTCAATGGAAGGAATGTCAGACCATACACTGTAAATAACATTATGACCACATGCACAATGTAATGATATCCAATATAAGAGCTGTATTATGTTTGTATCATGTTAATAGTGCTTTGGGAAATTGAGATGAATCCACCATCCATAAAACACTCTAGCTCTTATAACTTTGAATGCTTTGAACTTGTCCATGGGTCAGTGTGGCCCGTTCTAATATTGAATAAAAAAAATCAAATAAAAACATCACATAGCGCAATGCAGTGTTTTTAATATTTAAACATTGAAAATAAAAAAATGAAGGCCAGCAGACAAGGTTGAACCTAAGTCTTTTTTTTTCCCTCTCTACATTTTCCAATGGGTCAAATTGACCCCCAGCATAACACGAGGGTTAATGAAAGATGAGTACAAACTTAACTGATATTGTATTGAAAAGTCAAAATTGTTGTTGCTAGATTGTTTTTTTTTTTCATTTACCAAAAGGTACCAACTATAACTATATTCTTCTTATTGTGCATTCTTCTGACATCCCTTATTAAAGCTGTGATGTTGTGATGAAGATGTGAAAAGTTGTTGGGGGGGGGGGGGGGCAGAACAAAAGGCAACAGAATGCGGAAAGTAAGCTAATCTAGAGGGGGAAAAATACTGAATGCAGCGTGACTAAGTAAAAGGCTGAACATCCAGCTGCAGAAGGCAAAGAGCAGGACGAGTGAGCAGTTGACAAGCTCATGCACACCGGCTGTCAGGCAATCTGTGAACATCTCAAATACAGGTTGGCTATGAAATGTTAACTCTTGGGGGACAACGTGAGTTAAATCACAAGATGAGGGATCGGAGGGAAAGATAAGAAGCAGTGTGTGTGTGTGTGTGTGTGCACTTCTTTTGGTGGCATCTGTCATGCTTGCAGAATGATTGCAAATTTATGGTCATTAAACCAAAGCTGTTAGTCCAACATATTTTTTCCAGCAGATTGAGCGTACAGTAATGCTTTGAGTTATGTGTTTAATTCGTCCCGTAACCATTCGTCCGTTCTACCCCGCCCCCCCAAAAAAAATTTGGGTATTCAAAAATATATATATAAAAATAGCACTTTGTAACATTGACTTTCTAAAACACTTATTTAACATAATAAATTGGAACGTAAACAAATTAACAGTTGATGAGTGGGTCATTGGGACTACTTCTGGCATGCGCTAACTAGCCACTGGGGGCTGTAGAGTGCAGCCATGACAAATGAAGAAGACTATCTACTATAAGTGACTCAGTAAACTAGAGTAATATTGGTTGTTTCACACAGAGGATAAAGAAAATGTGCCTGTGAGTGTTATATTGTCTGTATTGATGCACCGTCAAGTGTCCAATTATTGCTACGGATGAATGTTTATAATACCAAGACTGTCGACGCTATTCATTAGCCCATCAATGATGTATTGCATTTTGTGTTAGCATTAAGCTAGTGGAAGGCACAGCTGTATGGTTGTTTTAAATACAGAATGTGTAATTCTCTGTTAGTTTGACAATAAACTTCAACTAGGAGTCAAAGAAAAAAAAAAGTTTTAAATGATGGCTTGTAACTTGGAAAACGAGCAGGCCAGGTCACTCATATCTCAAGGCACCACCATACCTGTTATTTGCTATCTTGAACACACACAGATGACATATTTGCCTTTATACCTTTCATAACAAAAGTCACATTTGTTTTTTTTGGTCTATCAGTTCTTCTGTGTTTATTCCTCCCCATCAGCTCACTGTAAAAAAAAAAAAAAAAAAAAGTTCTATAGTCTATGTAGGTTAGGGAATGAAAATATAAATGGCTTTGTTTGTTTCACCTCTTAAATATCTTCAACAGGACCAGATCCCGAGCAGTGATAAACTTGACAAGAGCGCGGTGGAGCGTCTTTCTCTTCTTTAGTGCGCATTTTTTGGATGGAAGCCAGACAGGGATCCCAGCCAAAGAAGGAAGTTAAATACAGAACACGTCTTAAGGGTTGGTGGGGGCATCTCATCTGCCCATGGAGAGTGACAGAGGTTAATACAATCCCTTTAAGTGGACATTGAGCAAGTAAAAAGGCAATTTAAAGTGCAGGAGACTAAATGAGTCATCTAGGAAAGCCTTTTGGGTTATAATGTGGTTTTATGGTTCTTCAGATTTTTGACAGGCGTTTACACGATAATTGTATTTTATTTAGTGTGGCTTCTGTGGTTTAAATGCAACTTTTACAGTAACTGCTGTTTTGTTCTTTTCAACCTTAACATGCCATGAGCGCTATTGGAAGTGCCAACGCGCTTTTGTTGATGATAGTCACTTGTGTTGTAATGGTCACTTGACCTTTCGGCGGAATAAAAGCCGGCATGCTTATTTACACCAGAGAGGTTGTGAGCTGCACCATCTGACAAACTGGCGGTTTGCTGTGTTAGCGACAGCCGTCTGATAGGCTTGATGTGTGATAGAAATTATTTGGCGCGCGCGCGTGCGTGTGCACGTTTGCATTCACTTGTCTGTGACATTTACATAATCCCACTTGCTTGTTTTAAAGCCTCCCTTCGTCCTCCATCACCATGGTAACTAATTGGCTCATCGTAAATTTGAAAAGCTGCGATGTTCACACATCTCATACTCTGAATGCGCCGTCTGATTTAATTTTCTATCGAGTGGGTGAGCCATCCCACAGAGAGTCTCTCTATTTTTGAGTCAAGTGCCAAGCTTCCTTTGAAGGTTATTTTTCTGTTTGACCTTGAGGGAAAACTGACCTTTGTGGAATTAAAATTTAATAGTGTCTTCCTTTTGGCGTGCCCTCGTTGCTGCATCTCCACCCACCCACTGCGCTTACAGCCTCCCGCGCCGAGATCAGTCAAGATGCAATCAGACAGAATCAATACATGAAATGTAAGAGTGGGCCCACTCAGACACCCTTTCAGTGCCAGTCGCACATCAGAAGACCTTCACTCTGGCTCTGTCTGCTGTTCTGAACGTAACACAAGATCAGCATTTAACCTGTTGGCTTGTTTTAACTCAGGCTATGGTCACACTGCAGGTCTTAATGGTCAATTACGATTTTTGGGTGAACTCCGACTTTTTTTGTGTGTGTGTGTGTGTAAACATGATGTCACAAAGTGGGCATTCCATCAATACTGACGGACCTGCCGTCAATATCCGTCAATCCGTTGATGACAGACCCCTGTTTTGTTGACGATTAACAAATAACGCGAAACTTAAAAATGTAAAAAAGTGGCTTTTCGTCTGTCAATGTAATCATCAATAACCGGGTTCAGTACCAACGGACCTTCTCATTCCATCAAAGACGGACGACCGTTTCGCTGACAAGTGTCGGAAACACTGACGGACGCCACGTCACTGACGCACGGCTGGGCACTTCCATTTGTTTCCTGGAACTGTAAATATACTATACTATAATAAAATAAATATACACTAAGCAGGTATGCTAGCTTCCTCACACTTCATTTTCCAAGTCTTCTCTCTTCTGGTTCTGTCCCAATACTGATAGCCGGTCGCGTTGTAAGACTCACAGACCGTGATGATTATGTTTTGCTGCTGCTGTAAAGTAAGCTACGTCTATGCAAGCATTAGCTTAGTGCCCAGTTTGTTTATTTTACATCAGGCACGTTGTTAGACAGCTAAGGTGTCTTAAAAAGGGGAAGTATTGATTCCCTCGGCCATGTGTGGCAATATTCCCGACAGGTCCGACAGGTCCGACTGTGCACAACTGCAAATACATAAGAAAAAGTATAAAAAGTGAGATCAAAATGTCATGACGAAAGTGTGGTTGAAATAACGTTGACGGATGGACAATTAACGGACTGCGGCCATGAAATTTACTGTCAGTCCTAGAATAGTAGCTGTAATTTATCAATGACGGAAGCCCAGTTAAAATAACATTGATGGATCATCTTGAAATATTGACAAATTGATGATTCAAGTGGGATTAAATTAAAGTTAAATATAAAGTCAACACTGTTACTCTAAGCAACATTGCAGATTCACGGAAAATTGGCAATCGGCATCCCAATTATTTTTCCCCCGCCCACGTGGAGCGGGATATTCAGCTTTTGATGACACGGTTGGAGACATGTGGCCTGTCCATTCAGATTAAGGTCGCTTTGCAAAAAATACAATACACGTACGATCTAGGACCAAATATGAAAGTAAACCGGTCAGATTTGACAAAAAACGGAATTGAGCCGTCGAAAATAAATAAATACAGGCGAAAAAATTCTGATTTGTTCCGCATTTGCCTGCACTCTGAACGTAGACAAAGTCTTACTGAAAGCTGAAATTGTGATGTTTACTGGGATCTCGAACCACAATTGGTGTAACAAAACCTAGTTCCCATTATACGTCAGGATACATGACCCTAAACTTCCCTGGAAAGCCAACACTCCAGCCACAGGCCAATGTGTAGCCGTCAGTAACTCGGCCAAAGATCAAATAGCGGAATTGAATTTGCGCATTGACCTACATCTCCATTCTGATTGTGAACATGAGGGCTGCTCATGTCGGTTTAGGTTGCAACTCTGATGCTGTATAATCTTACATTGGGAGCTGAGGTGTAACTTGGCCCGGCACTAAACGGCCAGCATGTATGTTCAAAGGCGGCCCTTACTGAGTTGTGGGAAATGCCAAGGATGAATTAGTGATGTGTTGCTGGAAAGCTCTGGAGGAGAGCAGTGCTGGGACTAGTAGATAAATAATCGCTGTCATGGTTCTATAAACACAGAGAGTGGATGTGTGCGTGTTGGTGGGTGTATGCATGAGTGTGCTTGTGGAGGATGTGTGCATCGCTGTATTGTGCATACTTTTGGAATAGTGAATACTTTCAGTGACACTTCGGGGGGGTTTTCTGGCACCCACTCATTGGAAAAAAAAGAACACCTACATGGACACTTCCCCTCGTGGTTGTTTCATGTCCCGTTGTGACCCATTTGCCCGTTTGACGCAAATGGACAGATGCACACGCATGGGCAAATGCACAGGTGATCCATTCAAGCTTTTCTTTCTCATATGCGCACACAGACTTATTTGCCATTTGGCCAATGCCCGAGGGATTGCTGGCAATGTTTTCCACACCAGTAAAGCGGTCTGTGGTTCCAGCAGGTATCCACCCTGGAGCTCAGCTTCCATTTGCCACCTTCTCCCTTGACTGCTCAGGTGCCCCCCTCGGTTGAAAAACACACGCCATATAGATGCAACTAGGACAGGAGGCTGGACTGGAGACACCTCTCCCGAGTCTCAATGTTGCCCTAGTTTTTTCATGAAGCCTACTTTCCTCGAGTAACACACTCATGCAGACAGCTCCCCTTGCGTGTCAACATTGATTTACGCTGACAGGTCGACACTTAACCGCCGCCACTGTTGGTTTGGGGCTTTTTATATTCATGTGTTTAATATGTGTTACGCAATTACCGGTAGATGCTTCACCTCTTCAATTTAATAGGATGTTGAAGCCATTTGTTATTTGTCTTAATACATTGTGAAAATATTACGCTCTAATGCCTATATTCGTAATCATGACGAAATCGTGGCCAAAAAAAAACAAACATATTGTATGGTAAAATATAGCAATTTGAGTGTAGCATGGTAGCGATGTACTGGATCTGGAATATTTGTCAGGACTGGGGACTAGTTCTGTTGTCTATGTATCCGCCACTGCTAGAGACTACATGACCATGGTTCCAATATATTTTAACCGCTTTGCGCCAAACATTCGCCTCAAGTGACTTATCATTCGCCACATTGATCATCAAGCCAGGGAAAACGAGGCACAAAGAGGAAGTGAATGAGGAGTACCCTATACTTTACAAGACCTGTTTGGATGAGTTTATGGACACAAATGGGAAGAGGAGAGTAGTGAAGCAGTTCGTGAAAGAGACATTTTAAGACAAGGGCCAACCTGCACCAATCTGTAAGTTTTGTTGTTGTTTTGCAAGCATTCGCCTCTTTCTGAGATATGGGCTTTAGCTTGCCTGAATTAGTGTTGTGACTAAGGCTCATCCGCCGGTGAGGCTGCTTAAAGTCGTCTGTGTTTGGGCGCACGTCACAATTCTAAGTCTTAGGAACTGGCCACTTCACTAACAGGACAATTTCTTAAGGCAATTCGATATTTTGCAAGGTATGCAGAAATTGCATTACTCTCTTGAGTAAGTGAGTTGTCTAGTTTCCTGACTTATTTTTATAGGATACGTAGAAAGTACGAGTGCATACTGGATATACTGTATCTTCTATTGAAATATGAAGATATTTAAGAGGGAAAGCAAACAAAAAATATTTTTATTATTTTATTCTCTAATGCACTGAGAATTGATAAGGAACCGAAATCACTATATTCTTATCAATTTTACGATCCTGGGTTCGCGTGGTGGATCAAAATACAGGCAGGAATTACTTTCAAACTAAGTATTTAATAAAACATAAGGCAAGCAAGGTGTTTGGAAAAATCTAAATAGTAACTTAAAGTCAAAATTATGAAGGGCCTGTCAAGTACTTTTTATTTATGAACTTCATTTTTAAATACCTTTAGTTAATTTGTTTTTAAATGTACTTTTCATCATATCAACATCAACTAAATAAAAAATGTAATTCATCAATGACAACAAATCAGGAAAACTCCATTTTATCTTCTAACAGCAATGCTAAAAATAGAATCTACAACTTCCCGCCAGAAACAAACAGCAACATGTAGTCAGTGGAAATGCCCCGTTCTTCTTTCCTGATCGGACATTTGGATCGCACATTGACCAGTGTGGAGCAGATTTATCAGCCAGCTGAATGTGGGTGCATTGACCGCCTCTCCATCACACTTGGTCATAGATCAGTGCAGTCGATGCCACCAGTGTGGCTGACGCTGATGAGATTTAATGTTGTCCGTCCTCACGGTCAATAAATCAGGAAGCATAAAACAGTGTTTGATGTCTGGTTTTTTTGTATCCGACTAAGACATCTTTGGTTCAAGATGAGCAGCAAACTCCTCCAAAGGCGCACCAAGCGACTGAGTGTAGCTGTGAAGTAAAATGTGGTTTCTTGTACATTGTTGTGAATAATTCGTCCGAGCTTTCCTCTAAAAAAACGTATGTTTTTTTTTATTTATACAATGACGTGTGGTGAGGTTCAAGACTGAGAAGGCACTACTCCTCTAGAGTCAAAATAAAACATAATTTAATGTAAACATTATATATTTTGAAAAAAAATACAGTGATTACAGAATTGAATAGAATTAAACTGGTTCTGTCACACTTTCTGCTTCAATTCAATGCACATTGTGCTGCTCATTCTGGTGCCTTGGCCACGTGGAGGCAATATTATAAAGACATATACATGAAAATAGGGGAGGCATTAGAACGCCTCTGCAGTAATATTAGTCATTCTTCACAGATGATAAAGTATATTTGAGTGCTATAGTCTGTTAGGGTCTGTTAGCTTATCAATGGTATTTCCCAATATGTGTTAGCTTTAGCAAAAAGCTAGGACTAAAGGCTAAGCGGTGTGGACTGTGTGGTTGTTATAAATACACCAGTGTATTTGTATATCTGATGTGACCTCAGTACAGTATTGTATCTGATAATAAGGTACCACCAGTATAAAGTATTACTGTTGAACCCAAGACCCCATGACAATAGACAAGACGTTTTCAAGCAGTCTCCACAAACTTTAGCAAAAACCCATTATACGGAGGCAAAGGGCACATACTTGCACACAGCAATGTTTGTTTTGTGCCTGTCCCTTAATCCCACACTGCTTTTTTATTTATTGTACTTTATGGATTAGTTTTACCTGAGCGAATACAAATACAATACAGATGTATATACAATGCACTCTGTGTTGTGAAGAAAATGGCCTTGGCTGTGGAATCATTTGAGAGCGCAGGGAAGGGAAAGAACAACACTTTAATTAATTTACATCTCCTTTACATTTTACATTTCATAGTTCAATACGTTAGTCAAGTCAATCATCAGACTTGCGGCGCTACACGTGCCTCGTAGGGATTCTTTCACTGGATTTGTGTTTACAATTGGCACCTTATTGGCAGACTGCAGTCAATGCAAAGATGAATAAAAGAACTGCGTAGGCATTCTATTTTATGCCATTGTGTTACAGTCATATAGCGGTGGCAAATTGGTAGCTTTAACACATCAAGAATAAGATATTATTATATGATAAAACTGCAATCATGGTCATGAATAGAATAATAGGAAAATGGCTGTAAGGTATTTTGCAACTCATCTCCTCTTATCACTTTATCTCGGAAGACCCGATTGCCCCCTTTTCCCTCCACACTGCAGGCATTCCCTTTTCATATTTTTTTTCCCTCCCATCTGTTCTTTTTTTCACTTTGATCTCTGCATGAATGTGCGCCGGGATGTATTCCGCAGTGACTTTAGTGCTATGACCTTGAGCTCCCTGTAGATGACCTCTGAACTTCATCCACTGTCTCATTTCTTTCAGCTGCAGTCTTATCTTTCCGCACAGCCTTACTTCTTTTCATCTCCCAACAGTGTTCCCAGCAGAGGCCAAGCACTGGGAGGAGATTGACGAGTTGGAGCAAACTGGGAAGACGTGTTGCTGAGATGTAATTTATTCTGGCAAAATGACAGCATGGGTTCAAGAGCAGAGAAAAGTATCATCCTGGCGTTGTCCATTCAAATGCTGTAACTCTCGTTTAGCTCTTTGCTGAACTAGATGATGAGATGAGAAGACAGTCAGCATATGAACTCAAGTCAGCTTTATTTATAAAGCACGGTAAAAAAAAATAAAAAATCTTGAGCCTTGGTACCGCCATAAGCAGCTTCGCCTTAGGCACTCGGTGGGAGTTTAGCCAAAACAGTCCAGTGATATAAAGCAGGAAAAAACATTTAAATATTTAAAAACAAATCAAATAATCTTATAATAAATTCTAAAAGGCAACGACAGCCAGTGAAGAGAGGCCAGAGTAATAGTTTTGCGCTCCTGTTTGAATTGGCAGGTGAGAAGCAGGATTTTGAGTGAAATTAAGGTTGACTCCAAAATACAGTGCATTAAAGTCATCAAGAGGAAGTTTGTGTGATGCAGAACACAAAAACATTTGGTTAAATTATACTGTTGTATTGTTAAACTAAGGAAGGCAATCATCACATTCATGTCAACTTCAATCCTTTCCTGGATCTCATGTAAGATTAACAATATCAAAAGGCACAAGGTTCCAGAGGTTATCAATTAACTTGAATTACACATTTTCTAATTAATCTTGTATTTCTCCAGATATTCATAATCCAGCCGAGTGCAGTTTTCTCTTGTCGGCGGCCTAATTGAACCACACATCAGTGTAATTGTGTCCCAGCTCCTCAGCGTCTCCGCACCTACCACAACGGGACTCAAACTCACTGAGATAGATGGCTTGGCGGTTTTAATTACCGGCAGACTTTGCTGATGTTATCTATACGTGGTGGCCCAGAGAGGCTTGAAAGTATTGGAACACTTAAGAGATATAACACACGTGTACACACAAAAGCATGCTTTTTTCACAAGTGGTTTCTCACCTGGTGTGAAGCACACGAATGAATAAAAGGATTTCCTGTGAATCTTCAATGGTGCGGACTGGCATGAGCACAAGTTTGGAGACTCCTGCGTAATTCATATTTAAACGTTGTGGGGATGCTCTCTGGTAATTGCACTTCCTGGTTAGTCGAGGAAGTGGATTTACTGAAGCATTCTGTTTATAGCAGTCTGGTAATCACTAATTACAGAGGCAAGTGCATACTAACACACATGCTGGCACATAAACGAACAGAGCTTTATCAAGATCCTGCCAACTAATTGTACTCATGTTGCTTTTATTGGGGCACTCCTACAGTTTCTATCAACTTCTGAACTATAATCACTTGTAGGTTTCCTTGGAATGAAAGGAGGTCGGTCATTATTATGCGTAGGCATGAGAAAGACATTTATGCAAATTAGGTGAAAACCAATTGGAACATTTCTTCAATGTTGCAACAGCATAGTCTTAGTTTTCCTTTTAAACTCCTTGCGGGGTTTTCATGTGTATAGTAGGTTTGCTTTGTTATTTTGTGGGTTTACTTGGTATTTTACAAAAACCAAGACCATGAACATTAGAGCTTGTCGTTGCCAAAATCCCCTTTCCCTCGTCATGAGTGCACTTGCTTCACTCAGACGGTTCAGAAACTCAGAACTCTGTTCAAATGTGCTGTTTGGTAGCTCAGTGTTCCCAAAAAAAAAAAAAAAAAAAAGAAGTATGGAGGCCAGTGCATCAGGTAGTACAAAGAAAGTAAGCAGTTGAAGCATGGTGGCAGTGAAACTTCCACTCAATAAGTAGGTGACAGTTTTGCTTTTTAGTTTACCTTTACTTAACCAGAATCTTGCGTTGCTTTGTAGTCAAAAGTACAAAGTACAGTCCTGGTGGGTTAATACAACATTTTGAGCAGTAAATTTGTGTTGTGGAAGTCAAATTTCCAATGATCCTTCTCTTTCTACTTTTTCTTCTTATTATTGTATTCTTCTTCTTCTTCGTCTTTTTCTTTGTCTTCTATTCTTCTTCGTATTGATCTTCGTATTCTTCTTCGTGTTTTTCTAATTTTTTGCCGTATTCTTCATATAAGGATTTACAGCTTTGGAATGTATTCTTCATTTTGCATTTTCAAAGTTTTTTTTTGTTTTTTTTAATGTAACCAGAGTTTAGAAGGGTGGAAAGCATGTCAAAAAGTCAACCTCGTCTCCGTGGAGCGTATCACCCATGAAAAGTAAGTGACTGTAGCCTACATTGAATTTCTTTAACCTTTCTTTTGCAAACCTCTGGAAGTATTAACCTGGAGATTTTGTAGGCTCACTGCAGAGAACAACCCCAGGCCAGTCAGTACAGGATCCTTGTCAGTGTTTTAAAATAATGTGAGATAATTAACTTAGCTAGGGTCAGAGGTTGTGTATTGTCTTGTGAAAGTTTCCTCTTTGCTTCTCCCCTCTGGCTACACAGACAAGTGCACATTCTCCGTTTTGAAAGTTAAATCCTAAAATATAGAGATATGAAAAGTCCGCAGTGGGTGGGGAGGAGTGTCAAAGTAACTGGAAGTATGTTGCAGAGAAATGATGGTAATCCCTCAGTGTGATTCACTATAAGATTGGGTGCGAAGTGAGTGATAATGACCTTTCCACGCTGTGCAGCGAAGTGAAAGCGTAATACCCGTCACTTTATCAACTTATCTGTGTGTTTCTTTTTTGAATTCTCTACTTGTCACTTGGCAAATGCAAATGGGGGAAATAACTGATATGTCTGGCCAAGGCACACGCTGTAAAGCCAAGGAAATGGATTTTGCCCCAAGAGTGGAGTAGAAAAATGTCGAACAATGACCAGTGGCTTCAGTGATGCTTATTCACTTCTCTTGAGAATATAGCAGAAATAAACTAGTTTTCTCATGAGTAGATTGGGAGATTACATTTTTACAAAGTGCTTTGTTTTTATTATTGAATCTTTTTAAATTGATTTGAGTCATAATGTTAAAACCTTTACCGCTTTGAAATTATGGCATAATGGGGCATTTTTGTAATAAAATAGAATAGCAGAACAGCATGTCAGCCATTACATAACACACAAAACTTTTTTTTTAGGGTTTATAGCTTGCACCACAAAAGAGCTTCTGCACTAGTAGCCATGAATCAAAGTCATTGGTAAATGTTGCTGCCAATCACAATGCAACACTATTCAGAACATCCCTTTGCTTTACCTTAAACCAAAATATATTCTTGGACTAATCCAGCCAAGCATATCATCCTCCATCGCACAGTTAGAATTTTTATTTGTTACTTTCAATCTACTCTCATCTTGACCTTTTTCTCTTGGTCTCTCCTCATCCTCTTTGATTGATCTGTGTGCCTGCTCTTTGCTAGCTGGATCATAGTAGACCCTTTTTGTCCCTTTTCCAAAGAGCCATGTATCACCCTAGTTACTTTCGCCCTGAGTGGCTGGCCATGAAAAGTCAGATGGTGGTACAGATGGATGTTGTTTGAAGGTTAGAGGCCTGGAGAGGCAGCCTGTCACTGCGCTCAGCTGACAAGTGCTGATTGTTCTTGAGATGCCACAGTTTGACATCATCTGGGATCTGGCTACAAATACAGTATCTGAAGACAAACTGGTGATTGTATACTTAGTGAGCCCAACCTTGACTGGAAACGTAAATAATAGTACATTCAATTCAACTTAATTTCACATACTGTAAGTGACTTATTATGATGTGATGTATGCCATTTATCTGTTACGAAATCCTATTAGGATCATAGAATATACAAAGGTGCCTTCAAAGGTAGAAGTGTGTTTATATGTATACATAAATGGTGGCATCAAGTGGACGAGTGGTTAGCAAATTTTCCTCACAGTTCTGAGGTTAGGAATTTAAATCCAGGCTACCCGCCTCTTGCCCGAAGTCAGCTGGTACAGGCTCCAGCACATCCACAACCATAATGAATATAAGCTGCAAAGAAAATAGATGGATGAATGAAATAAATGGGTCGGAGGAGGATTAGATCAAGGGCACCCTGTTTGTTACTTGGTGCCTTACTTTGCTGTATAAAAGCAATGCAGACAACAAAGCTTAAAATGACCCTGAATAAATGTCTCGGAAATTGTCTGGATACAAGTTTGGAAATGCTTCAAGTCATCATGGTATGTCCTTTTTACAAGTGTTTTCCTCAACTGTCACATCAAATGCATCTAGTCTTTTGAAAAAGATCAATGCATGTTCTTACATGTATGTACCCCAAACCCTCCCACTAATGTTGAGCCCACTGCCCCCCCCCCCAACTCATGGTGTCTGCACAAGTGCCCGTGGAGCACAGAATCACTTAAAATGAGATCATACCAAGGGACTGTTGTTCAGGAATCACATTGTTATTAAAATATATATTAAAATAGACCCTCATATGTCTGTTTTATATCATTTTATATCATTGAACCACCTTATCAGAGCTAACTAAAATATGAGAACACGTTGGACTTACCTGGATTCTGCATGTATTGGTCATAAAATGTGACACACCAATGCACAATGGACCATTCACAGTGCAGGGTGGAATTTTAATTTTGTATCATAAGAATATTTTTGTCGTGTTTGGTGTGAGGAAAGCACTCTGACTGGGTTACTCCAGAAAGTTTCTTTTCTTCTTTTGAAGCCATTCAGTTGTTGATTTACTTCTGTCCGTTTGAATTGTTGTGCTGTTACATCACAGATAATCTGTTAAGCTTCAAATGTCATATGGTCATAAATTCTCCTTCAAAAATGTCTTGAAATTTAGGAATTCCCTTTTCTGTCCATGATAGCAATGCATCCAGGCCCTGAAGCAGTCAACTGTCCCAAACCACAATGCTTCCTCCCCTGCACTTCACTGTTTGGATGATGTTTTGATGGTGGTGGGCCTTCCCCATAACCAGAGGTGTCAAATCCAGGTCCACAAAGTAAAAACTCTGCCACCGTTTGGCTTTAGCCACAGGTGTTTCTACTGAAATGAGGTCCCCGGGAGCTTGTTTACCTGCTGGTTGATTAGAGAGGCACCTGTGGCTAAAGCCAAACTGTAGCAGGGTTTTTACTTGCTAGACAATGATTTACCGCCTCTGCCCCTCACACATAACGTGTTTCATCTATCCACATAATAGCCTGCCAGTAGCTCTGTAGAACATCTACGAGTCTTCAAACCTGTATTAATAGTTTTTTGGGACATTGTTGACTTCCTCTGTGATATTCTTCTATGCTATCAATTCTTGTTTAATTTGTAATGTTAGCATGTGTCAGAGATTTTTGTAAGTTTTTCGCCAATACTCTAACTAGGGTTGGGTATCGTTCGGTTTTATCAGATACCGGTTCCTTTTCTGTACTTTTCAAACGGTTGCGGTGCTTAAACGGTTCTCAAATTTGTACTACAAAACTGCACATTTTTTATGTCAAAAACAATATTTGGAGGGTTAAATGTCACACAATATTATAAATAAAGGTGAAAGGAATCCCTGTGGTAACTTGAAAGCCAGAAATAAAAATTATTTTTATCAAAATAGTTTGGAAGATATACCTAACTCTTCAGGTTACTAGTAGTAGCCCATTTAAAAAATATATATATATAAAAATAAAAATTAAAAATAAAGAGCAATGATGATGACATTTCCGAATGAACAATACTGAGCTCTTTTATAAAAAATAAAAAATAAAAAATATATATAAAAGTAGTAGCCCATTTTGATTAACAGCTCACAACAACAACATTTAACAAAAACACAGCCTGAGGCAGGAGGTATATTCGAGACAGGTAGGTAACCTAGCCAACAATCTTTAGCTAACCTTTCTGTTGTGTCCCTGTGAACATTATACGCACAAAATAAACAACTTTTGAGTTTCCCATAAAGCCCGCAGCAGTCAAAGTCAGCACCAAGTGGAAGTATACAGAGCCGCGTAGTTTAGTTTGCGATTGGTATTAAATGATGAGACTTACCTGAAGAAGAAGAAAGGCTGCCGTCAGTGTCATCAATGTCATCTGCCATTTCAAACATACTAGCAGTGGTAAGCCTGCGAGTGGGGATTTGTTTTAGTTGTCTGAGTCGGGCTGCTGCTGCTGAAGTACTTGGATTTTATGAATGTAATTTGTCAAACACCGTGCACTGCTCATCTTTTATATGGACTCCATGAGTCGCCAAGTGTTTCATCCAATTTGAGCTGTTACCTCCCTTGCATGCAAAAGTTTTACTACACGTTTTGCATATTGCGCTCCCAAAGTCATCCTTCATCGGTGACAAATGGAGCTAAACTTTTGACCGTTTTGCTGCATCATTTCAATGTGCTACGTTAGCGCAGGTCACGCAAGTTGACACCGGAAGAGCAAGGGGGCGTTACAACAACAAAAAAGTCGGCTACCGAAATGTTCATTTTCATTCGGTCTGGTTACTACCGCTTAAGTCAGATCCGGTGCCGTACTAGTACTGACTTTCGATACTCAAACCTACACTCTACACAGGACAACAAATACTAGGGAGATTACACCGTCGAATCTTACTTAACTTCTGTATCTTACTTCCCATTGACCGATGAATCACAAGGCTTTGAGAGGTACTTTGGTTACCCATCATGCAAGTTGACAATCGTTAAATGAATCTTCTGGGATATATTTTGTGCTGATGGGTAACATCAAGCAATGTTTCTTGACAATAGCGATCTCAAAACTTTTTATCGCACAGCAATGCTTTAACGTGGTGGTCGCATACATTTTAATCCTGTGCTGTGAATGTTTACACTGGGTCTCCATAAAAACATGAAACTGTATACTGTAGTTGTTTGTGTGGTATTGATTGAGACAAACATATTTGTCTGGCCAATTTATGCAGAAATCTACAGTAGGTAATTCCGAACAGGAACGCCATGATCTGTCAACCCTCGGGTCCACTCTGTTAAGGCTGTCAATCACACCATCACAAAAAGACTCGTGCCCCCTTGGCACCCCCGACACCATTCATCATCGAGATTATACATTTAACACCGAGACCTGGATGTGCTGTGACAACCTTGACCGAAGGCTGACCTTCTCACCTAAGCCTGTGATTGTGTGCATGCATGCATATGTATGTACAGAGGCAAGATGTGTATTTATTTATAGTTGAAGTTGAGAATCTCTAACCAGCCCTTAGCAAGAGAAACAAAAGTGTGCAAAGAGAACTGGCGGTGCATCTGCAAAACAATCTCTCTCACTCAAGTCGGATTTCCCATTCACGACTTATTCAATTTTTTCTCTATGTGAAACATTTAGCTCATTCTCCAGCTCCGATGTCGTCTTGCCGAGTCGGAAGCAGACGCAAGATCTCATCCAGGCAGGAAGGAAATAAATTGTATCCAACCTCGCTTGTCACACACTTGCACTTGCGCATCATGCTACCATTTTTTTTTTTATGTTTGCAAATCTTTATCTCTGTGCCATTTATAATGGCTGAGAGATGTTATCATCGGCGACAGGCCAGCTTGACTAAATGGGAGCGGCAAATTGACTATAGTATCAAAAGAGGAGAGCCTCTATAAAGCAATCTGATGGCAACCCATTATAGACGGCTTGCAGATGAATATGATTAGCTTTTCATTCCTTCTAATGGGAAGATCTTCTGAAGAGGGGAGGAGATTAAATGTTACGCAGCGCTTGTTATTGCCTAATTTGGGTAAAAAGACCATTAAGGTTCTCGGAGGGAACGATGAATACTTCCCCTGTTTCTGTCTTGTAGTTTACCATGTGTAGGATGTGTTCGGTTTGACTGATGTGTGTTCTTACATCTCATTTGGCATTCTCATCAAACGGACTCTTTTCAGCATACTAAAAGATATTCCTTGAATAAGAGTATTACTCATTGTCTCTAATGGCGGGCATTTAGATAAGCAAAAGGGGCAAGGTCCACAAAGACGTGTGAAAGAGTTTGACGTTCTCTTACCACGATCAGTCTTTATTGAAACTGTTCATATTCAAGTCATTCCCCGTAATGCTGAGCCACTCCTTGTATATTAATAACAATCATAATGGACTAGATTTATTGTGCTGCACTCTGGGTCACTGAAGGCCATACATTGCAGACACATCAGAGATGGAATGCTGAGTAGGACTTTATATTGCGATGAAGACCCATGAAACCATACCTTATACAGACTTAATAATAGATTGACAGACAACAAGCAACGCAAAAAGACATGTTAGAGAAGTAAATCTGAAGAATGTATTTTTTTCATTGTTTTCCAAATTAACACAACAAACGTGGATTGATGTACTGTTTTGGCTATATATACGAATTTCGCCCCACTTAGTTGGGTGTGACAATCAGTGGTACTTTATAATTACCAGTCAATCACAGGATGATACGAAAACTGAGTGAAAATTGATCCCATGCCAGCTGCATGTGAGATTGATTTCTTTATCATTTCGAGTCAATCCCAGCCAGGGTTATAATAGTTTTGGAATTTTTCATTTCGGTTTTTGTTTCTTTTTCTTTTTTTCTTTTTTTAATTGGTTGGTTTTAATTAGTTTTCTTGGCGGTTCTGTTAAAAAATATATATATATATACATTTTAGTTAGTTTCAGTATTAGTTTTCGTTGTTTTGTTTTTTAAGTGCATTACTTGTGTGCAATATTTAATAAACACCATGGTAAAATTAAAAAAGTAACGTATTTCATACCGAGCGTCACATTTCGGACATTGAAGCCAGAAGTCAAGCATGCAAAATTGTCGGCTAAGAACAACGTCATTTGAATGTGTTTTCTATTGGCTGCTGCTAGATGACGTCACTTGTGTGACACACTTTTAAACGTCCTTATTCCAGTTAATATCAAAATAAATATACTAAAATCCCATTAAGAAATCAACCCCAAATGCTCATGTTTTACATGAATTACCAAATACTAAAACGAAGGACATTTTCGCTCTAATTATAGTTAGTTTTAGTCAATTTTGTTTACTAAAATGTTTTTGTTTGTTTTTTATTTTAGTTTTAGTTGTGTCGTTAGTTTTCATTAACAGCTGACTTTTGTCAGGAGATGGGCTACGCTCTGGACTGCTCACATTCGTAGAAATGTTAATTTCCAATGATGTTGCAAGATGTGGAATGAGCGAGGGAACATGCCGTGCTAACAATCACTTATCAATACGTATGTCTTCAGTGTCACACAAGTTGCATTTGGGTAATGAATTTAAACATTAATGTTATAAATCATGCTCTGCTTTAAAAATGCATTTCATATGGTCACTAAATCATGTTGCACTTAATTTACTTGACGGCATTCCTCAGAATACACAGTCAAGATTCGGTCAATATAAACAAAGGGAAAGCACATAGTGCATGATTGAGGTAGGGATTTGGTGGAGTCCTCGGTGATTGCACCTTTATACATTTTATCCCCACAAGAGCTCCCTCACCACTCAAGTATATTTCTATTTTTACTGTCTGGCACGTCACCTTGCTTTCTGCAGGGGTGACATGACGAGACAAAGGCAAGGCTTTGCTATATTTTACAGCTGTCTTTCCAGCTCTCGCTCAGCTGTAAGCAACCTTCCATATTTTATTTTCAGTGCCAATCAAACTCAAATTCACAAAAATATGTTATGTTATGAAAACGTATCCGATGCTTGACAAGTTGCTTTGCAGGTTTACTGTTATTGTACTTTCTCTACTGCCTGCTTGTTGTTATCGGTGTTAATATATTTTTTAAATACAAATGCATCTTGACTTTGTTGTAATGTCTTAATGCTTATTGAACAATTTTCCAGGCTTTTCCAAATGTAGAAGTTTTTAATCTTAGACAATATACTTCATTTAAAAAAATATATATTTTTTAATGCTCAGGGAGCTCGCAAGGTCTATCAGTACGTCTTTTGTTAAATGGAAACTGGAAACACATTTCTTTGTTTTGATGTCGAACAAAAACAATAAGTTCAGAAGGTTCCCAGAGTCAGCAGCATCTCTTATAAAGTTAACTGAAATTTTAAATAAGTAGTTCCCTGAGATTAAAATGGTTTTAGCTTTACCTTATATTGGCCGTCAGATTTTGAAAAAAGGCCGATACCGATATTTGTCAAAAATGCCCAATATATGTCTTATCTATCCCTAGTGTGTACATCTTTAAATATCGCAATAGTTTGGAATTTATTGTAAAAAAAAAAAAAAATTGGTAGGACATCATTGTAGGTTAGAAATACTGCTTGTAAACAAGCTTCCTCCAGCTTTTGTTCTTAAATTATATTTGTTTTTGTTTTTTTAAGCATTGTGATTCAGAGATTGATTCTTTTAGTTTCTTGGTGCCTTCTCATCATTCCCCCTTCAGCGGTTGTCTGATCCCTAATTTGGTTTCTCCATTGGGAGAAAAGTAATGTTTGCTGTAATTGTTTTGTCTGTCTCAACAATGAGATCTCCTCTTGCAGATTTATCACACAGAATTAAGCCGAACATTTCCCTTTAAAAGTTAATAGTGTCAGTGTGTTGTTGAATAACTTGGATTTGGAGTCCCGTGGGGTGGGGTGGGGAGTTAGCACTTTGGCCATCATTGCCATTAATCAAAATGACTTTTTTCAAGGGCCCCAAGTCAGTCATGGGCCAACTTTGCTGACTTTACAGTTGAGCTCATAAAAGTTTCGCCATGTTTGCAATACAAATCTTTTTGAGATGCTGTCTTTGTCTGTCCCTTTCACCCTCTTGCAGGTATGGAGACATGGTTCCGAAAACCATCGCAGGGAAGATCTTTGGTTCAATCTGCTCTTTGAGTGGGGTGCTGGTAATCGCCCTGCCTGTTCCTGTCATCGTGTCCAATTTTAGCCGCATCTATCACCAGAACCAGAGAGCAGACAAACGGCGGGCTCAGAAGGTACAGGTAAACACCATTTTTATTCGCTTCAACTGGGCTCCAGAGGCTTGGACCTCCAGACTTCCAGCCAAGAGGGAAGTTCTGACTTCCTCCAGATTAGAAGACTCTTCAGGTTTAGGGTCTATGGTGCATAACATTTGACCGTCCACAGCATTCTCATTGTTGACGCCACCCCCTTTAGGATATTCTGGGTTTACATTTTTGGGGAAATTTATGAATAATGTAATAAATGAAGTTAAGTGATCATTTCTCATTGGCATTGCCAAATGCCATAAATATGGACAAAACAAGTGCCTGCCCGCTAATAGCAAACATTTGCATAGAATTGACGGCCATTGAAATACATTTGGGAAAATAAGAAAAATAAATATATATTTGAATTTGTTTTAGAAACCCAAAAGAATATAAAAAAAAATACTGATACACCTCCAGTATTTATTTACCATGACAAGAATTGACTGCCCCACCAACAAAACTATATATATATATATAATTAAATCTTTGGGGGGATTCACAATTCACAACAGTTTTTGGGGGGTCAAGGTAGGCCACATGCGGGTTACCAGTTGCCCATCCCTGAATTATATGAATCAAATCAATCAATCAAAACAGTCTTTAAACTGGAAAATGTTCAGATTAAAACGTACTGTATATGGGTTAAATATGCATGTCTTTTTAGCGTTAGCCTCAAGGCATGAGAAATGATTGTGTTGCTGTTGTCTGCATGTGACATATTTGTTCGTTGCATCAGCTGGTCCAAATACAAATTGGGGCTGCTAATCATAGTTTGAGGGCAAACCTGACTGTCCTCATTCTTCTGTGATACATCGTAGTATCGTTTATACAGAGCTGGGAGACATAAATCCATTCACATTTCTATTAGAAGAGAGTGATTGATTTAATACTTCCATTAGTGTTGTCATCATTTGCGTAGAGCTGCACTGCATCATAGTCATAGAGCTGTTGCCAATATTTTTGCCCTTCTGGATAAATATGTTTACTAAAATATGTGAAGGAGCTCTAAGTATGATGCGGTGCCAATCCATGCCACTGAAAAGTACAATAATAATAATAATAATAACCGTTTAATGAATCTCTCTCTGACAGGGATAAGTGAGCAACTAAGCTTTATCTATTTGTTGGCTATCATTCAATTGTGCTGGTAACTAAAAAAAAAAAAAACAGTGATTGTATGCTGTTGATGTAGACATCACAAAGGAGATTGGTGACAAGGAAGGCCAGAGGCAAAGTGGAAACAGGCTAAGCAAGTGTCGTAACAGGTGAGCGCTCGAGGCAACATGGGCCCTGTGTTCTTTCCTGAATTAGCCCTCGTCCAGATGAGGTGCGATTTAGAAGGTCATAACAAGGTCTGTTTGTCTGGCTGTCTGCTTGTGTTCCAATGGGCCCCTGCTGCCCACTCGTGGTGCGTCTGCCATGCGGCCATGCCCACTGGGTCTCACCAGACAACAAACTAAATGAAAAAAAAAAATGGTAACGCAAACGTGAAGCAATCCCTGTCATTAATAGTGAGGAAAATGTCATGGACCTGAGGTGCGAAATTTTAGACCCAGGACAAGTTGAAACACAGAGAGTCTATAGCCAAAATACAAAGTTACAACAGAGAGCAGGGCTAGATGCAGATGGCCTTGAAGAAAACACTTGATGGAGAAACCTTGACCAAGAAACCTCGACGTACTGACAAAACTGTCACTCAGCAACTCCAGCTAGGACCATGCTCAATTCTATATGACAGAATAAAGGCCTATATGATGAAACAAGAGTAACAAATACAGGACTATGCATAGTAACTGCATGGCAACTGACAACATCAAAACGATCCAACCCAAAACACAGTCGCAACAGAAAATATGTTCAATTGCAACTTGAGCCACAATAGATGGAACAACGCGGCAAGTATATTATTATCGGCGGATTTCTTGATTATCCGGTTTAACAGATGTATGCTGTCAAATTGGTTGATAATTGTCAATAATATTATTGTGCATCCCTCGCAAAAATGTCCTTCATTTTCATCTTTGTCAATTAAAAGGAAGGTCAAACAGTCGTTTGAGAACTGTAGCTTACTTTATTACCCAATACTTTGTGAATGTAGTTTTTCATCTTGCGTTTGACAAATCCAGAATATACAGTTGTGCTCATAAGTTTACATACAGGTCTGTAAACATATGAGCACAACTTTATAAAAAAAAAATGTGTTTTTTTTACTAAACAAAAACAAACCATTTTCAAGAGAACTGAAACTAAAACAAACTCAAAAAGCTGCTCTACAAACTAATTTAGGATGAATTAAAAAAAAAAAAAAGCCAAAACGAAATACAAACTACAGTATAATGAAAAATCCAAAACTATGCGGCCATTGTTATGGCATATGTATAACATCACACTGGATGAGTGCATCATATGGCAATGGGAAACTTTTCAGTTAACCAAACATTTTGCATGTTTTTGAGAGGACGCCAGAGTCCCCGGAGAAAATCCCGAAGCCGAGAGCCAAGATTCAAATCCTGAACTTCAGCACTGGCAGGCAGATGTGCTAACTACTTTAGGCCTGCTACATGTATACACATCAGCACAAATCTTCCTGCAGAGGCTAATTGATATAAGGGAGCTTTATCTCGTCATAATTCTACCTCTACAAAACATTTCCATGTTATAATGGAAACGTAAAACAAAGATTATGTGCTTTTCAAAACTAAAACTCGAGCTGCTGGAAAAAGACTAGTCTGAGAAGAATAATGAGCAGAAATAATCTCACATCTCTTACATAAATGGGCAAAATGATAGTTAGTTTGTGGCATGTGAACGTCTTTGAACAAAATGTAAACAGTGGGCAGCCGCATGTCTTGGCGTGACGGTTTTGGCCGAACGCTTCTCCGATGATGAGCTGTGGCTTTATCCGGCATATGTTCTGTTGCGCTGCAGGCGGCTGTCGGGATTTAATCATCTCAATGTTTCCATAGTGTAAAGCCACGTGAAGTTCCATTACAGATTTAATACATGAAAAAATACTTTTAAACATGCCCGAGACTAACTATGTAAATGAGGCTGTATCGTGTTGATGCATTGAATGGGTGGGTGAGGTAAGAAACTCGTTTCATTCCATTTGATCAATTTTCTAATGCTTTCCCCAGGGATTTCTCATTGTTTGGTGTGTGGGCTCCCACTATTGGCACATGAAAGTATTGTAATGCCCTTTCAGTCTGATCGCTTTTTTTAATCGAAGAAAAAGCGGTACAAAAACACAATCAACACGAGTTGATTGATTGAACACGGTTCACATATATTATATATAACTTTAAAGTTCAGTTGCATTTAATCTTTAAGAGATGTTTTGTTTTTAAACATTTCTTTAGGTACGCTTACATTTATTCAACTTTCATGTGCAATGTGTTTTAATTAAATCATTATTAAAGTTATGTGTGTGTTTTATTTTCTATTTTTACTTTCCTATAGTTAAGCACAGTGTTAAATGTCAAAATGAGAAAATTATATTAAAAAAGTTATATTTCTAAAAATCATGTCTCATTTATGTTGAAAACTACGGTATTTTAATGTTGGCTATGATGTTGGTAGCTGAAGAGCTAAGTATTATTTTCCGTAGTACAGTACTTAGCATTAAAAGTATGAAAACCATTGACTTATCGTGTTATCCTCCCATTGACAATTTAGTCTTCAATTAACGCGAATGTAGAGGACGAATTTTAAAACCTACGCGGTTGCATAGATTTCAAAGTAGGACACGTTTTTATTCAAATAAAATTAATGCAGTACATTCTAAGTTCACAAAAGGTGAGTTTTTATCTAGATAGTATAGTAGTGGTGGGTGGTGTCTGGTCGGTGCTGGATTTCACTTTCCTTTCTTTTCTTTGGTCCTTCCTCGGGTCTCCTGACGGCGGTGTTCGGTTTAGGTGAACGGTATGGGATTTTTTTTTATGTTTTTGGTGAACTAATGAATACACACACACTCACACGCACGCACACATGCACATACACACCCACATACAAAATAATAATAAAATAAAAAAATTTAAAAAGAGAGCTGACACGACGTGGCAGTTTTAGGACTCAGACACAGAGATAGGGGTTTGAGGCCAAGGCAAATATTTATTAAACAAAAAAAACTCCTCGTTTAGAGGGAAAAAACAAAGGCTATTAAAAGTTAACTAAAGGCGCTCCAAAAAGGGAGGATGTCTAAACTACAAACAAAACAGTATAATTCCTAAACAAAACCATACTGTGGCTATACAAAAATACAAACCAAAGTTATGACTAGATACAGGACAACAAGGCTGAGGACTATGACTGGCTTGAGTGGCTCTGACGAAAACACTTTGGCACAAGACAGGGGAGACGCAGACCATTTAACACATGAGGGTAATGGGAAACAGGTGGACACAATCAGGAATCAGGGTTGACACTGACACCACACGAGGAAGGGCAAGTGACCTGAAACGAAAGGAGTCAGAATTTTCAAAATAAAACAGGAAATGACAAGACAACCTCACCGCGGTGTGACAAGAGCAATGATGATGACATGTCAAATCGGTAAAATTACCGAATGAACAATACTGAGCTCTTTAAAAAAAAACAAAAGTATGACAACCATTGGCTTATTGTGTTATCCTCCCATTGACAATTTAGTCTTCAATTAACGCGAATGTAGAGGAAGAATTTTAAAAAGTAGGACACGTTTTTATTCAAATAAAATGAATGCAGTACATTCTAAGTTCACAAAAGGTGAGCTTTTATCTAGATAGTATACAGCCATGATTGGGGATGAATTAACTTCCTTAAATTGGCAACATGTGTTCCAAAATCACACACTTGACGTTTTGTGGACGGTATTGCGTCAAACACTATGTCCTTATCCTCTGTTTAGACTTCAGTACTGCAAATATTCCAATCCAAACACTCTTGTATTATGTATTGCAAGTGAGACTGCTTTTACGGCCGTTTTATAGCAAGTACAACGACCGTGTGTTCAGCTCATTGCATACTAAATCTCATGAGTTTAATGTGCTTGACTTGTGTTGGCAGACCAGATTTCGTCGCGACACAAGATGATCACTTCATAAAAACAAGATTGACTTAATTATTACATTTGTATGGTGACTTTTATTTTTTTTGCGCTCCTTAGTCAGTGCTCATTCCAAACTATAAATTTCTCTGGCATCTCAGATATTTCAATATGCCAATACTATCTACATCACACAGTGTTCTTTAATGCTCCATAACTTTCACTATGTGTGACCTTCCTGAACATTACACCAACTAATTAGCAAGTATAACTGGCCATTAAGTGCACCAGTCACCTGCTATTAAACACATGGACAATCCATTCTAGCTCAGATAATTTCCTAGAATAAGTGCTTTAACCCATTAAGGCCTAAAGCGCCTGACAAAACATGCCTCTAAGACCTATGGGTGACTTTAGAATCACCCCCGGAAACCGGACGTTTTCTTCAAAATTCAACAATATTGTCAATGCCTACTAAATGACTGATATCTCAGCTCCTGAAGCAGATAATTAGCACATAATTACAAAAAAATAATAATAATTCTGAGCTATACAAACCTTATTATTAGAAACCTTCAATATTTAAAAATAAATAACAAACAACTGTGTCGCATCTGCGGGTATATTTACATTTAACACTGGAGTGCAGTAATTATTCGTCGTCCATTCCGTTACAAAGCCATCGAAATTTTCAGCATCCTCATTGTCTACAAAAATATTTTTTAATGTCACTGACGACTGGTTACACTGATTCGAAGTCCTCCCGCACCGTCGTCAATCGCGTCATTTATTTCATAACTCCCGCAAATCTGCGTCAGCCATGAATGCTCGAATAAAATTCCAAGACATGTTACAAGGCACACGTCACCCTCTCATGTATATTCTGATCCATTTCATCGGCTAAGAGACCAAGAATTGATCAAAACAAAACAAAATAAATCTCTCGCTCTCCCAGCTTTTAAGGTAGAAGAGCGCTTTTTTTTCTTCTTCTGCAACCATCTCCATTCATGTCTAATTGTCATTAATTCTGGGTCCCGGTTACAATTAGCCATCCTTCTGGCTGGCACTCGAGAGGTAGTCCAGATCTCCCTTACTCCCGGTGGCTGCGCGTGGGGAGCATGCACAGCTGCAACACAAACTGTTACAGTTCTCGCTAATCTACCCTCTTGATGGTATCAGTGGCGTTGCTTCTGTCCGCTGAACACCGACTTCCAAGTATCCTGACTGTCCGTATGATTACATGATTTAATCATGAACAAAGTGTCCAATCTGCCGAGGTCAAACATCGCATGTTCTTAAAATATTAGCATAAAAGTAATGATATCCGAGATGGTTCTAATTGTCATTATGGATAGGCACGATATATTGCAAATGGAAAATCAGAAAGGCCAAGGAAATCAGCGGGATTAAAAAGATGATGGGGAGGGAATTTTAACTACCCCCAATGTACGTGTACACCTGTCGTACTTGTACAACCCGTTAATGTTAATTATGTCAGCGCGCACCAGCACTCCATTTTTGGTGCACTATGAAATTCTGAATGGCAAAGTTCCCGAACGGTCGGAGTAAACCTGTACACACTTGGAGCGTATTTCCGAACGTATTTCCCAGGTGTTATGTATTTTGTGTTAATTATATGTTGGAAGGCAAAGCCTTGTGCGTAATTGAGCAAACGTCCGTCTCGTAGTGTGAGCCACTGGCTGAATAACGTGTTCTGCTGTGTTTAATAAACGGTTACATTTCCCCGGTTAGTTTCGCGAGCTAGCTAGCAGCTAGCGCCTCTTGCCGTGGCCTGGAAAGCCCCGTGGCCATCCGTTATGGTTCAACCACCTAAGGCCTAAGGCTAATATTAGGATGTGTTGATATTTAACTGGGGTGTATAGTTTCATTACTTGTTTTCAGCAAAAAAAAAATCACACACATTAAGCCTTTTCTGTGGTGTGTCTAATTTACAAGACACCTTTATTTTTCACTTTACAGGGATTTTAAGTGCCAATTCTACCAATAAACTGCAGTCTGTTTATTGCTAATATTTAGGTGTCTGAACAAATGACAACATCAGGATTCTATTTAAGGCTATGCCACAACAGAAAAGAACCACTAAACATGCTGATGTAATGCGTTGCCTTTCATACTGCAGTAGATACTAGCTAATTACATACTGAGCACTTTAAGAGGCATGTAAACATTCTGTCACTTTGTGACTTTGTGTTTTAGTCTCGACTCTTCATCACTTATGAACACTACACATTGTTCGAGTTTAATGAGTTTAACATTGCAGTGTTTGTCTTCGTCACAGTGAAAAGATAATCACTGCCAGTGACTGCAGTTGGACTCCCCAAGGTAACACTTTTATTATGGGATAGAATGTAGCATTTGCACGTTTATTATAGTTAATTAAAAGCTGTGACTACAAAAGATATTTTAAAAAAACATGGCGCAAATCTACTCTTGCATAGCAGCCAATTCTGTCTGAGTTGTGAAACTAAATATAGCTTGTGTGTAGGTTTGAAATTGCTCTTCAACACGCATTTACAACGTGTTGATGACTCTCAACATGAAGTGTGTGCGAATGTGTGTCGGTGAGTGTGCGCGTATGGTCCCTCACAAACCACAATTATTTGGGCATTATCAAGTGATGGAATAGTTTTATGGGCCTAATCCTGATTTGATTCCATCACGGTAAGATTTATTTTCTACAGTTTTGTCTACAGTACACTCACACGTGTTAATGAAAGCCATCTGCGCATGGTTTCTTACGCTCCAGTAATACATCGGTGTGTAACTGCATTCTGGTCCCAAAGGTTTGAAAATCAAGCTGTGCTGCAGATTTTTATTTTTTTTTCGTATATAGCCTGGCGTGTTCTTAATGTCCACTCCACCCTCGCACTTCCACCAATGCTGCGTTACAACCATTGCTGCAGTCACTGGAGAGAGAATCCCAATCCCGACATAAAAGAGTTATTAGGGGAAGTGCTAGACTGTACAGTAATGTTAATGTGTGAGAAAGGCAGAGAAGAATTGGACAGTATCAAACAAAAGGATTAAAGATTAAATTAAAGAGGTATGTGTAAAGAATTTATGACTTTTACTTCGATAAGCTGTTTCTATAATTGTTTGATTTTAAATGACAGCACATTTTTAACTATACTGTGCTAAACTTGGGTTTCTGGTTACTCCTCTTCAGTCACTGTTGTTGGGGACTCCAGACTCTGGACTACCGATTCAGTACAAATAATTTAATCGTTGCCCCAAGTGAGTCTTGAGCTATCAAGTTGTAATTATTTTTGCATTTGTCCGACAGCAGATAACCATGTACAATGCTTTTGAATAATATAGGACTTGGGATTTCAATTTGTTCCAGTAAAACCACGTATTGGCATGTTCCACGTCAACTTTTGTTATAACTGGTACTGTTACTGTACAAGTGAAAACCGCCTCTGTAGATACTCAATTAACCCACGCAGCGGTGCATGGGCCTCCCGCCAAACAAGCACACTGTCTGCTCATGATGTTACATTATACATGTAGCCATTTCTTGATTTGAATGCATAACTCACTCTTTAAAATTCAACATTGTGGGGGGACAGGACGGCAAGGGGAGATGATATGTGCCCATGCTGAGGAGGTGCAATTTGTTTGACAGACACTTTTAATGGAAAATTCCTAGCCTTTGACACCTCAGTGATTCTATTACCCCAAACTTAAATGTTGTTCTGGAAGTTTTATCTGCATTGCCACACAAGCTAACAAAGGCCTGTGACTTCGTTTGATAAAAAATACTTTGCAAGCCGTGACTACCTTGGACCGGAGCAAGCCGTTCGTTCATGCTTGTTTGTGGGTTTTGTGGTTTCCTATTTTGTCTTAAATAAGCATTTTGTATTGAGTTGAGACCAAGCCAAGCAACTGGTCAATGTTATTTAGAAACCGGTAATATTGGCACGGAGTGAGCTGAAATGCACTACATTATGTGCTCTATGGATGTGTACTGCTCTGGTTGTCTATCGATTTTCATTTCTCAGACTAAAATCTGAAAGTTAAAGTTGTATTCGTCACAGCACGCTCCCATCGTCTTGATCATTTAGCGTAAGGTGGTAATTTCAGATGTTTTACAGTAGATCGGTCTTTTACTTACGCCTTACGACAATATCAAACGTGTTGGATATTATCAAGTCTACATCTTTGCAGTGATGTGGCACAACCAACAACCAATAAATGAGCTCTGACAAAACCAGAAATAGGAAGCTTTGTAAATAATCACTGGCAAAAACTGTGACTGCTCCGAAGAACATTGACCCGTCCAGAAAGAGGAGCGGGTGGTAGCACTGTGGTGAGAACAGCCCAGCCTGTTCATTGGTCATTGTAGCCAAAAGCTTCTGCTTCTGCTTCTGAATTGTGTAGGTTCTTACCAAGAGCATGATGTGAAGAAAATTGCATTGTGGGAAAAAAAATGCTATAACTCTATAACTTGTCTTGAAATGTGAGCATCTTTGAGATGATAGTCCAAATCCACTCAAAGTCTTTTGGCGTACAGGTAGCAGAAGAACATGTTTCGCCTCTCATCTGAGAAGGGTTCAAGCATCAGTAGAGAGGCTAAACGTCTTCTAAGACAACCAAAGCAGTCCCGCGTTCGACTCAATGCTCTGAGAAAGAAATGAGCTCGATGAATGAGCATATCCACGAGCATCTATTGATGTGATTGAAAGAAAAAGAAAAACCTCAATGGATTTTAGATGCTTGACAACAGCCTTGTCAAATTTGGTTCACTGTTCATATGCTGCACTTCTCTGCTTAATTCTTACAGGGTTTATCTGCACTAATCCTGGCTGCTTCTGCCCTCAGTCATTTTCTACCCAAGGAATGTGCGTTGTCGTGCAGTGACCATAAATCATTCATAAGTATAGCGGGAGATCAGAGTGAGTTATCACAGGAGATCAGAGAGAATGATCTAGCGCCGTATGTTTGATTTGATCCAGAAGATCACAACTAATACATGAAGCATGTGAAAGTGTTATAGCTCATCAGTGGGATGCGTCAGAGTGATTCCCCAATCAGTCTCACACTGGAGGTGGCGCAGCCTCCAACTGATGTTACTATCAATGTCTCCCACAGAAAGCCCGCTTGGCCAGGATTCGAATATCCAAGACGGAAAGCTCCAGTGCCTTCCTCCACAGCAAGCGCAACGGCCTCTTTAACGAAGCGTTGGAGCTCACGGTAAGACCAGACAAAGCTAACGCTTCACTGATCCTTAAAGTTCTAATGAAAGGTTTAACGTCAAACGTTCAAATCTCCATTTCTTTAAAAATATGAGTCTAAGCAGAAAAGAAGAAAATTATTCACTCAGTTCTCAGAACTTGTATAGCAACCTCCAATTTTTTGCCATTATAGCTTTGCATAAGTGATGGCTCATCTCTACTCGTCTTGACTTTTTGTAATTGCATCATCCTGCTCATGTACAAAAAAAATTAAATAGCAACATAAGCTCATTGCGAAAGCAAATATTTACTAAAATAGTCGTTTTGGTATAATTATTTTCATTCATTATGCATACAATGTATGTCGTATACATGCTGAACATACAAAACACTAAACATAATTGTGTGAATGCTGAAAGCTCACAATTATTTTTCTTATTCCAACGTTGGTTTTTTTGTTTATTTGTCCTTCAACTACTTCTACATTTCTCAAACAATTCAAACCATTCAAACTGCAACATGTTCCAAAAACTCGTGATTTATGGGCTATTATATTTCTCTATACAAACATTTGAAAAATTTCCACAATTCAACATTTTTCACTCCTAAAATCCACCATTTGTTGTACTTCAACTACTTCTACATTTCTCGAACAATTCAAACCAATCCTACTTCAAAATGTTCCAAAAATTCACGCTTCATGGGCTATTATTTTTCTCATTCCAAACATTCCCGCAAGTCAACATTTTTCACTCCAAAAATCCATTTCATTTTCAAATACATTCATTTCCAGTGGGACAGTCAACAATTCACTCCCAATCGAAATTCAAAATTAATGTTGCACATTTTTGACCAACAAAATATATCACTCGTTTCGAGGGCACGGGTCCGGGTTAGGGCTTGTATCGTTCCAATTCAAATTCAAATAAATTTCACCTAATTCCAGGTAATAAAATTCATTCAATTCTAACATTCCAAAAATTCAAAAATGTTCACTCACATATTGCACCACTTTCACCAATATCATTTCACCTAATTCCATATAATTTAACACTGTATTATATATATATCATTCAATCCATGCATTTTAACCACTAGCATTCAATATCATCCTATATGGGTTAATATAATTTAAAATATTTCCAACTCATTCAAAACCATTCGACAAAATTATATATGTATTATAGGTGTGACGAGAAATGGACGAATAAAACAATAAAAATATGCATTGGGTAAAAATGACCTCGGAATGAGTTTTTCTGTAGTGTGCCAACTTGTTAGAAGGTACACTCAGACCATGGTTGTGTTGTTTATTTTAGTCACATTACTTTATGTCCAACCACTGCAGAAGCAGAAATATTGCCCTCTTGTTCATGCACATAAACACATGAGTGAAAAGGAAATAATTATGGAAAACAAGTCGCTATTAAGTCCCTGTAGGTAGTAGCCTTGTCACAGAAGGAGCCGTAGGCAAAATGTTATGTGCTGTACAGCCATTAGGGGCACAAATAAATGTTCTGGCTCCATTGATCTCAACTGACGTGCCTCCAGTGTTCACGCTGATAATGTAACCCCGATTATGTTGCCTGGCACATCTAAGGTTGCGACAGCTTTCTGATTCCAAACACAAGTCTAACTCGGCCGGTCTCTTCTTTTTTGTCTTAATCTCCCACTAAAGCAACTTCCGTACAAGATGAACCTCTCTGATCAGGTACTGACATGACTTCGCACCGTTCACATCTTGATTAGTGGCTTCCTGAAAAACCGGACATGTCGCTCATATTGGATTGTGTGTGTCGTCGCAGGGTTCTACTGAGGAAAGTCTAAGTAAGTCTACCTCCCTACTAGAGAGCCAGCACCATCACCTGCTGACCTGTCTGGAGAAAACCACTGTGAGTTCAAAGGAGCCCAATATGAATAATAGTGCCCAACAGAATGAACTGTTAACAATATATCTTTTCGGGATTGTGCATCTCCTCCAGAATAACCCAAACAGTCCTAAATTGCAGTCACTGTGTTACACTCTACTTCTGAAGGTGGACATTTTTGGCTGCCGGCTATCAAGTGAAGGACAAGAAGACGTGTCGTGTCATCTGCCAACCGTTGTTTCAAAAATATAACTCAGGATCCGGACCCACATTGAGATGTTTCTAATACAGTAAACTCTTTTGGGAGTGCAGGGCGTGGCTCATACATGTGCTACGGCTTTCAAACTTTGCCTAAGATTTGGCGCTTTCACAGCAAGATGTGAAAAATCTTTTTCCATTCGGAGGAATGCGTTTTCAGACAACGGGCATGAAATAAAAGGCCTAGTTGGCTCAGCTCGCCTTTTGAAAGACGCAACCCGAAAATGTTTTAAAAAGTGAAAGGACACCTTCAACTTGTAGAAAATTGCCCGCACTCGTCACCTCTTCTAAAGCTCAGTCATGTGTTTCACTCATGTAAATAAGAAGTCTCTTTAGAAGGGTAAATATTATCACCGTAAATCTACAATTATAGAATAATTTTCTACTTACTGCGTAAAGCAGGGCGGCACGGTGTGTGACAGGTTAGCATGTCCGCCTCCCAGTGCAGAGGACGTGAGCTCGAGTCCGGGCTTCGGCCTTCCTGGGTGGAGTTTGCATGTTCCCCCCGTGCCTGTGTGGGTTTTCTCCAGGTACTTGTTTATAGGTGTGGATGGTTGTTCGTCTCTGTGTGCCCTGCGATTGGCTGGCAACCAGTTCAGGGTGTGCCCCGCCAACTGCCCGAAGCCAGCTGGGATAGGCTCCAGTGACCCTTGTGGGGAAAAGCGGTTGAGAAAATGGATGCGTAAAGCAGACATAGTTTTTTTTACATTGCTTTTGGCTGTTTAAATTCATATTTAAAAATAAATCTTTCCTCCTATATAACTCTTACAAAGGACAAACTGTGTCAAAATTCTGACTCTCCTCCTTTATTGTTCTCTTGATCGCCACAGAACCACGAGTTTGTGGATGAGCAGTATTACCAACAGAGCTACCTGGAGGCAGGACTTCATAATTACCCGTCTCGAAGCCCGTCTCTCTCCAGCCAAGAGGGCGTCACGGGCACCTGCTGCACCCGCAGGAGCAAGAAGCACCACAGTCCGTTACCCAATTCCAGTGAGCCGGCACACATGCAGCCTTTGACGCACCAACAAGGCTTGCAGGAGCTCAGCACCATCCACATTCAGCCCCTCAGCACCAGGTGGGATCGCTGGCATCAACACTGATTTGGTACAATGAAACATGGTATGGTGGGTGACGTGTCTGCCTCACAGTCATATGGATCCCTGTTTAAGTCTTGGGCATTTCTGTGTCGAGTTTGCATGTCCTTCTCGGTGCTCATTGCCCGTGTAAGGCATCAAACTTATACTGTGCTTGTTTACGGCCACATACACGTTGCCCATTTTTGATAAAGAGCACAACGAAAAAGAAACATTTGCTTTTAAACCAATAGTTTATCTCATGTTGCTTCAGGCGTTTGTGCTCTCAATCAACATGATCCCGTTGCTAACGATGTGAACTGACGGACAAAAATGGATAAATTACCTGATGGATAACAACTGACACAAATTCCCATTACACAGATTAACAACAATATCAAGTTTAAAAAACTAAATTTTAATTGAAAAAAGTAACATTGTGTGTAGGGGTGGTAATCTTTGAATGTCTCACGATTCTATTCCGATTTTTGGGTGCGCGATTCGATTCAGAATCAATTTTCGATTAAGATTTTTTTATTCACAATGATTTGATTGACAATGATTTTTGCTTAAATTTATAGATGTTCAAGGAATCGTAATGATCTACTCCAGTCTGACTCGCTAATGCTAATTAAATCCACGCTGAAAAAAAAAAAACTTTTATTGGAATAACTTGATCGTGACTTTTTCCTTCTACTCTCTAATGTGGCTACAATTTAAGTGTATCAGACCGCGTGGAACCACACTGCCCCTAAGTGGCCAAATCGGGTATAACATGAAGAGCGTTCCAAATAAAGGCACACACAAACAAAGGGAAGACCGTGTAAAATAATTTAAATAAAATAGATTTTGGGACATTTAAAATCAATTCTGAATTGTACTAAATTTGAACCGCAATTCTCATTAGAATCACTTTTTTGGTACACCCCTAATTGTGTGCATCATATTTATGGCGCAATCCAATTTGTTTTGCTGCCTCTTCGGTTGTACCTGCCTTGCACACTTGGAGGCAGTATAACGCCGTATAAATCATGCAGCCACAAACGAAGAATAGTTCTTCTGCTACACTGAAAACAATGGTGTGTTAAATTTACTTGGTTTTATTTAGTCAAACGAGTGCACGGAATAAAAACATTTGGATCCAGACCGATTTTTTTTAAGTAGATGTATAATTTACCTTAAATCTGGATCCAGATTATTTTCTTCCGTGCTAGCACTTAACGAAATAGAGTTGAGTAAATTCAACACACCATTTTTTTTTTCAGTGTACTACTGTTAATGACTCGGTAAGATTTTGTTTTAGTAATTTTTTTGTAGAAGATAAAGATTATACTCCTGTGAATAACGTTTTACTATCTGTCTAAACATGTTGCTCCACAGTTTGCATTCAAATTGCTTGTAAAACATTGACTATCGATGCTAACTGTTAGCATGTCACTGGCGTTTTTTTCATTGTTTGCTAGCATTAAGCCTTTTTCATAAAGCAAAGCTGTGTGGTTTTAAACACGCAACGTGTACATTTGGGCTGAATCGATTGAGATTTGCACAGCACGTTCCTAAATTCTCCATTCTCTTCTCTTCTCTCCCTCGTAGCCGCTCCAGTTTGAACATGCGCATCGACGAACCAGCACCCCTCAACTGCCAGGGCAGCCAGATCACCACAGCCATTATCAGCATTCCCACGCCACCGGTCACGACGCCTGAAGGTGACGCCCGCCTTCCGGCAGGCCCCACCCACCAGAACGTTGTCAAGGTGTCCGCATTGTAAACGACGCAGACGTGTCATACTCAGAGACCGTTAAAGACTCACCTTGACCGACGGAGGGACAATGGGAGGCCCCGGCAAGATAGGGAAGACTTAATTTGGTTGTGGTGGAGCCTGCCCTCTGCTGGTCATGTACTGTAACAACAGACTCCCTGTACAGAAGTGGGAATACAGTGCACCCGTGTTCATGTTGAGTGCGTGTGTGAGTGTGTACGTGTCTCAGCACAAAGCACCTTTTTATAGTTTTTACATCAGTTTGACTCTTCCACACGTTGGAGGCGGATCAAGAAAGGATGAAAAAAAAAAAAAGTATTATTGTGCCCTTTTAGTTGGTGTCATTCCGGTTCACTCACTAGTCACTGCTGATAAGCAGATGCAGTATGTCACGTTGATCACTTTCATTATCACCCCATTTGAGGGGGGAAAGTACATGTGATATGTATGTCTGTATTGCCAGCAAATGCGTTTCATATTTGCGAATGAGCGTGTGCATTTCCTAGGTAGAAGAATTGTGATGTTTTGGGTCGGAAAAAAAAGGTACGTGCCTGTATTGGAGCGTGGTCTCGGGTGACTGCACTTTCAATTCTTCTGGAAGTCTCGATGGCTCTGCATACGGTATATTTGGCTAGCTGCCACTCTCAAGGCTTCGAACTTACCAATTTCTGTCCAAAATCCTCAGCGGCGAGCCTTTTTTTTTTTTTTTTATTATATACAACATGTGCCTGTGAAATCATCAATTCGTGTTGATAGATGTGAACGTCCCTTTCGGCTGCGGACGGACCTCGAATGACAAAAATAAATAAAAATCGTGTGTAACGCATACTATTTATTTATTTAGTTTTTGGAACCGAAAGCTACCCCAGTTAAAAAGCACAAGGCATTCGCTGAGAATTTTGGACACTTAACGTGTTCCAAGGCCCTTTGTGAATATTGTTAATAGAATATTTTGTAATATTTGACCATCGTTTGGCAGAACCAGTGAAGCTGTGCTCCCCCCCCCCCCCTTCCCTGCTGTTTGTATTTATTTCTCTCTCGTCGTTGTCTGCTTGTATTCCTTATTCCTCCCGTGTGAACTACCGTATGCTTACAGTAGTCTTTATAGCTGTCAAGCGGGCGTTCGTTCTTCCCTTAACTCAGTGAACTTTTTCTTTTTTAAAGTTGTCGAGTATGTGTTCTTCTGTGTGATTAAGAAACGTCGGTGTTTGTACTCTTTGTCCTCCTTGATGTTCCCATTTCTTTTCACCTTCATTAATCAGGAGAACTTGAAGCAGGCTCCGGGATTGGGTCTGTCGGTTGCCATGGCGACACCAAGGACACTTACTGAACCGGGCCCAGGCTCCGTCAGCGTGGCGTAACGTTGGATCCTAACAAAGCCCGCTGACTAGTTTTCAGGTGTGCTCACCTCGGAGCTGAGCCTCCCACTTTGGCCTTTTGTATTTTTGAATGTGAGTTCGGTGTCGGAGATCCGATTTCCAAGCAAATCTTGCTTTTCATCGATCGGCATTACTGACATATCGCCGTTAGAATGTGTTTTAACAGCAAGTTAGCTAGCCTGCTAATGCTTAAGCTGAAGTGAAAGTAGATTGTCAGTTGCACTGTGAGATGATCATAACAGCCAAACTGACCTTTTTACAAAGAACGATGAATAAGCATAAAGAGGTGAACTTTGAAATATGACATTTACATGTGCATTTGTAGTAAAAGAAAAAAAAAAACATCAGCTAACATGGATGCTGAAGTGTATAGTCCTTATCAACGCGTCACGTCCCAGATCCATACTCAAAAGGATAGAAAAAGCCCAAAATGTTCAACAGGGTGAGAACAGGAAGTGTCATACTTCTAGTTTAAGTACTCGTACTATTTTTGGTATAGTGGCAGCAGCTGCGGATGTCGTGTGTAAAATCACCACGCGGGCGTTAAAACAAAAGAGACAAGCACAGACAGGCAGGCCTTTTTCTGTCTTCTTTCCAACGTTGCGTTCAACACAGCAACACGGGACTATTTTCGTGGACGGCGTAAATCCAGCGCAGCTCGTGGCGTGACTACCCAGAGGCGGGTTAGACCCCATGTTGGTCATTTTGCAGACGAGACCATGCCGGTAGATCTGTGAGGGGGAATTACATTGACATTTGTGCCGTAAAGTGGTCACTTGGAGACAGCCCCGGACCCATGATTGTTTATGTGCACCTAAAACTGCATTAAAAAAATATATACAATACAGTGATAACTCATTTGCTCCCAAAAGCGTATAAATATGTTCTATTTTAAATATCAACATGCTCCAATAGACGTATTGATGTTTGTTTTTTTTATGCTAGAGCATACAGAAGGCTTTGATGCAGCCTCAGAACTGAAGAAAACGCTTGAAGCAATGTAGCTATTACAAAAAAAACAGCCAGCAGGTGGCAGAGTATAAGAGATCAGCCGGGGCCATGTTGTAAAGAGCTATTTTCCCCATGGTTATAAAAAGAATTGTGAATAATGATGAAACTTAGCTATATGCTAATGCTAATTGCTGCAAAACGGAAACGGATAGAAATATACTTTTTTTTTCTTGATGAAAGGAGAGACTCTTAATCTTTCTTTTGGTAGTTTTCATGTTTTTATAAGCAATAGAACACAATATTGCAAAATCAGTCAAACATCCTGGAGCAAAGGGGGTTGCTTCAGTGAAAATGAAAATGTGAGTGAATGAGTTACGGGTTAGATTGACTTCAAGCCGCCAAATTGTCACCGCGCCAGGCACACCTTCTGCTGCGCCGGCCCGTCCCGTCCAACTTGGAAGAGACCAGTTTCCAAAATTTGCAAATGCGCAGCGAAACTCTGGTCCGATCCGCCGGCAATCGCAACGAGGCGCAGATGCTCCGTCTACGAAAATAGAACCCAGAGTGCGCACAGGCTCCATTGCAACATTTGGAATATTTCAAACGACTTTACAACAGGTGACAGTAGAAATATGAGGTTTCTTTGATTAGATTTTTGCTGAAACTTGGATTCAGCACTTTCCAACACGATTTGAATTGCAGTGTTAAGCTCTCTTTCTCTGTTATGTATTCTCGTTTGTTTTGGCTTTTCTTTCTCACTCTTTTTGCTTTGCCCTCCTACGCCACCTGTCGTTGTTGAGACTACTGCTGTGCTTCATCTTGTCGTGTTTTGATATTATTTATGACCTTGTCTTGTGTCCCAACTGTGAAACGCCTGATAAAACATCTATATCTGCCACATGTACACGTCTGTGGACTTCTTTCCCCACCCTCCGCCGCATCGGAGAATATTTACAATCAGGAGATTCAGTGGACGGATTTCAGCGGACACTGTCGGATGGACACGAATATCTTGCCGAGTTCGTAGCGAAACTGTCTGGTGACCAAAGTGTAAATGAGCGGATCCACTGCAGCTTGCACGCAGGTCAGCACCATGGCCGATGTCTCCATCTCCAACAGCAACTGTGTGACAGAAAACACGTGAAAAAAATAAATAAAAAATGCATGTCAGTGCAAAAACAAATTCAGGTTTACCCATTTGAGCATTTGCTTAATGCGTGGCCACATAGGATGACGTAACTGTGAAGGCGGCATGGAAGAAGAAGAAAAAATTGATATGTGAAATTTGAATAATTGCCGTTTATATGGGGAATTTGCACCACCTTGTGAAGTCGAGATGAAACCATTTAATCTTTAACATAAAAGAAAGCAAGCATTCTTGGAAACAAAAGCCAACAATGAGCAAGTGTTCCATTTAAGCGAGTTGCTACGAATGACAAGAATAGAAATAGAATGCTTAAGACAAGGATGTCCAAACTTATTTAAAAAAAAGTTATTTGTTATTGTTGGTATTTATTTTAATTGCTTTTAACACCTGTTAAAAGGTGAGAAGGCAATTTATAAAACAATGTTTATTGACAGCAGAAAGTGGCGGAAAACATGTTTTGCTTCTGAAACATCTTAACTCATTCACTGCCATTGACGGCTATAGACGTCAAAAATTCATTGGAACTATTTCTATTAGTTAAAAAAAAAAACTTTTGTTTACAAGAGTATGAAAACCTAGAAGAAAATTTGTGTACGTTTAGAACAGATATAAAATTTGGGATTAATCGTGAGTTAACTATTGAAGTCATGCGATTAATTACAATTACAAATTTTAATCGCCTGTCGCCCCTAATTTTTAATAATATTTTCTTAAAATAAAAAATAAAAAATATATATATTTTTAAATGTCTAGGTTTTCATACTCTTGTTAACAAAAGTGGGAAAAAAAGTTAAACTAATAGAAATAGTTCAAATTAATTTTTGACGTGTAGTTTCTTTGCACATCTGTCAAAGTTATTATTTGTCAGGTGTCACACAAGCTGAGGGCCGCTAGGAAATGGCCAGCGGGCCACAAATTGCCCCCAGTAGTTTGGATACCACTAGCTTTAGACATTTATTTGACCACTCGTGTAAGGGTTTCTTTTACAGCTGTCCCAAAGTACCTAAATCATTTTTGTTTGGTTGATTCAACTCAAGTATTACTTAACTGTGTACAAAGCTAATTAATCATTCTAATTTTAGTTACAGTTTATACATATTTTGTTGTCTATAGTGTTGCTTTGTTATTAGAGAGAAATGGCATTTTGATTTTTTTGGGATGTCCTTGTCCTTTTTATACAGAGAATTGGCAAAAAGAATCCTTAAATACTGCACCAAATTATATTCTAATGCTAATTTATTTTACGCTTATTTAAAAATCTCCAAATTAACCGTCTTAAAATAAACAAGCACACTACTATTATTTCTCGACATTAATTACAGTTATTTGGTAGCGTTCCTGAAAGCTGATTTTTTTAGACTTGATGAATTTCTGAGAAGCCGAATGAGTCGGCTCAAATTGAGGATAAACATTTCATAATGAATTCAGTTCCAAATAGAAATGTGCACACTAACCCGTGATGATGATGAACGCTGGCTAGTCTCAATGGTCTAATAAATTTGATAAGCACTTCTGCAATGGTAGATCCGTTTACTGTCGCGGTTATCGAAAGTCTCTATCTAAAATCATACAATTGTAAACTTGAATGTTATGTTTTGTTTTTGTCCAACTCACTTTGTCGGTGTCCGGCCGTGTAATAAAGTGATTCATGAGCAAAATCACCACCATGGGCAGCCAAAAGAGCGTGAAGGCGATGATGATGTATCCAAAGCGTTTGGCCAGTTTGCCTTCAACCTGTTTCTTCCCTCGCTCTCTGGCTCCGGGCGTGCGAAGACACACCGCTCCCACGATCTTCGGAAGTTTCCTGCGGGATCCTCCGGCCACGTAGCCCGACTCGCCGGACGCGGAGTGCACCGCCCGGTGGCCGCCCGCTGCCTTGCGGCAAGATGGCGGCGGCGCTGGCCTCGGCCCCGAAGGCTGGTTGTCGATCCAGCTCCAGACGTGCTCGGACACCGTGGGCACCACTCGGATCCCTCGACTGAATACTTTCTTTCGGTGCTGCCTTACAAGTTTGATGATTCGCCCATAGTGGATGACGATGACAGTCAAAGACAACCCCCATATGGGTACCAAGACGTAAGGTCCGAACGGGTCTGGTTGACCGTCGCTGTGAGAGATTGGCGTCCGGCAGTAGGTGTAAAAGAGAGATTTTTGGGAGAGGCTCAGGGCGACTACGGCCAACACGAGGCCGCATAGCCAGATGAACAGGATCCAGAGGCGAACCCGGGCTCTCCTGCGCTCGGTTTGGAAAGGGAACGAGATGGCCTGGTAGCGCTCCACGCTGATGCTGGCCAGCGTGAGCAGTTGCACGCAGCTGCACAAGGCCCAGGTGAACTGCTGCAGGGCGCACACGGACACCGGCAGCCGGCCTCCGTCCGCGGATCGCACGAAGGAGGCGAGCAGGAGCGGCGTGTCCACGGAGCACTTGAGGAGGTCACTGGCGGCCAAGCTGACCAGCAGCGCGTTGTTGCTGGTCTGGAGGGACTTGGTTCGGAAGACCACCCAACACACCCACACGTTGCCGGGTAGACCCACGACGAGAGTCACAATCAAAATGGCGCATTTGAGGACGAGAAACAACAGGTCGGGGTTGGCCTCGATGTCAGAGGTTGTGTCGTTCCTCCTGGAATTGTGCGCCTCCATCATTCGGGCCGTTTCTCTTCTACGGAACGACTTGACGTGGCCAACGTTTTGTAGCGACACACCTCGGAGGACGAATCACCTCCTGCTTGCCACTCACGGGTTTAACAAAAACACAAGATTGAGCGAGTGCTCTCGCGGTTGAAGTACAGCCCACTCACTGATTGTCAACGCTGATTAGCTGCAATCACGTGAAGATGTCTGACCTTCCTCAAGGCTTCACAAACACACTCAAATGTACAGAACAATACTGGGGAAAACTGAGCCAAACGGCCGCTGTTCTTTTTAACTAATTTACTGCCATTGACGGCTATAGACGTCAAAAATTCATTTGAACTATTGCTATTAGTTAAAAAAAATATATACTTTTGTTAACAAGAGTATTAAAACCTATATTTTTTTATTGTACATTTGGAACAGATATAAAATTTGTGTTTAATTGAGTTAAGTCATGCGATTAATTACGATTAAAAATGTTAATCGCCTGACGCCCCGAATTTTTAATAATCTTTTTATTCTTATGAATTTATAGCAGTCATTGAGTTTAAAAAAAAAGGCGATTATTTTTTTTATTATAATTAATCATATGACGTCAATAGTTAACTCACGATTAATCACACATTTTATATCTGTATTTCGAAAAATAAAAATAAAAATTATAGGTTTTCATACTCTTAACAAAAGTTTAAAAAAAAAAAATTAACTAATAGAAATAGTTCAAAAGAGTTTTTGACATCTATAGCCGTCAATGGCAGTGAATGAGTTAAGAATAAGCATGGTTGGTATAGCATATAATAACAAACAAGAGAAGCAAATGGCGAGTGGCTCTGGAAAAGAAAAAAAAAGCTTAAGAGAGATACTCAGAATTTGCATTTACTAGACAATGTATTCAATTGCCACTCATAATCATGGTGCTTGTAGTCAATGTAATCATACAAGTAACCAGAGTCAAAATGGGCTATAATGTGCCTTTGTGTCTCATTTCCCTAAAACAAAGTGTAGCTTGTTCATTTAATGTCATATTCATTGTCACGCTACAATGCCGGGGGGATGACAACCAAGGAACATGTTTTTGTTTTTCCGTACAAGAATAAAGTGTAATTGCACACCCACTACAGTAGGTGGCAGTAGCACTTTTAGTATAAGCTCCTCTGCAGAGGTGTACTTTTATAGACAAATGAGTTTGAGGGCAGGGGTTGCTGGTGGGGCATTGAAATATTTTCTTCCTTGGTTGGGGGTAGGAAAAAAAAAACATAAGTAGATGTCAAGGTGTTACAAATACAATTTGGTCAAGTTCCCAAACTTTCATTTTGCTGCTGTCGGGCCGAAACCTCACTAGTCACAATTTGGTTTTCATATATAATTTCATAATTTATCATTTCATACTTAAAAACAAAATCTACACTTTTGGTCAGTCCAAACGTGTGGGTGTCATTTTTACGAATGATTGACATTTTGCATAGTGATGGGAAAATGAAGCTTCATGAACCACTTGCAGTATTTTGTTACTCCGCTAGATGGCGCTTTTGGTTTAAAGATAAAGGCTAGCCACTAGCGCAATGGAAAACGATGACATTTCAACTGCATCTTTAAACAAAGCGCTCCATCTAGAAGAGTAAATGAAGCTTCATTTTCCCATCCCAAACTTTGGGCTAACGTTAGCATATAAGAGCTCTTGGTGGACCTTCACTTAAGCTAGAATGCTGACTGTGTGCCGTTTAACATTTATTTCAAATTTCAACTACACACACGATGATGAAAATGAAATATATATGGTCAAAATGATTCGTTGTATCAAATAGCTTGTGGCGGACAATTAAACCAAGTAATTTTTTTTTGTGTTGCCAAAACCACATGTTTCAAATGAGGGGGGGAAATAAAGCACAAAATGACGGAAGCATTTCTTGTACCAGTACATGTGGAAATGTTTGGCCACTTATGATAACACCTGGGAGTTTCATTGTTATGCTACATTTCATTATTTCATCATCTGAGAACCCCAAAGGCACTTTATAGTGACACTGACCCACTTACTGGTAACGAGGGACATCAAAATCAGTGTTTCAGTAGTTCCTCCACGTAAACCATGTTCATACGGTAAGCTGCCATCCAGTTGTGAGCGGCTCCGTAGTAGCCTTGGTAACTTTGCTCTTGAAAAGGAGACATGGACGAGTAGTAATCATTCCAGGCTCTGTAGCAGTCTCTCCAGTAACTCTCAGCATTGGCGTCATCTTCCATGTCATACTCGTCGTCTTCATCCCTTTTCCATTTCGGCTCTTGCCTCATCGTCTCTGGCTTCCTCCTGTTCCATTTGTCAATCTGGATCGTCTCTGTCGGATCCTTTTTAGCGGATTTGGCCGAAGACGTCCGCTTAGTTTGCGTGCCTGTTTTAATACCGAGCGTTGTTTTGAAGTTGTCAGGCTGGGGTGAAGTTCTGCTTCTCGTTGCGTTTGTCGTCTGGAATGTTACGGAAGCTTCCGGTGCGAATGACTCCATCTTTGGTTGCGCTACAGTGCACGTTTGACTCTCGCCTTCACCGCCTGTGGTCATGTTGACGTTGCCCTCCGTGTCATCTTCAGGGCTTGAAGAACCAGGGTTGGATTTTGCAGAGTTTTGTTCCGAATTCCACCCTTGACAAATCTCAATTCCGTCGTCATCAAGCGTGACAAACTCTTTGTGCCCGTTCGGATCACCGCCGTCTCCCTGGCCGCTGAACTCCCTGACGATCTCCACTGATCTTCCCAGTCCGGTCATAATAAACGCTTGGAAGTCCCGCTCAGCCTCCCCGAAGGTCATAAACCGGGACGTGCAGCTCTTAAACGAGCTTAGCGGCGGGATCTTCGGCAGCGCGTCCTGCAACTCTTTACGAGTTGGCGCCGCTTCCGAGGGGCTCTGTGGGAGCACATTCTGCGTAGGATGCGTCTTTCCAGAAAGCCCTTCCACTCCGTGGCTCATCTTCGGCTTCCCGACCTCCTGAGCTTCCTCCGTGACGATGGAAGAAACTTTGGAGCGCGCTTTTTTCTTTTTCTCATGCGCAGAAGAGTGGTGGGCTTGGACGCGCGCAGATGAAGCCTCAGTGCAGACATCAAAGTCACATTGCTCAGCCATCAGTCCAGCATCAATGGTGGCTAAAAGTGAAAGAAGACAGCCATCAATGGAACAATTTCGTGTGAAACAGTTCAGAGTAGTTTGGTTTGCATTCTTGTTGCGAATTGATAGGTGTGTTACAATATTTGATGTCAATATGTCAAGATCATTACCGTACATCTCAGGGTGGAAACAAACCAGATTACGTTCGAGCCTTCGAAATGTACTGCTAAATGTGAGCATGGTTATATTTAACTCATTCACTCCCATCCATTTTTACCAAAGCAACCCCCTTCACTAGATTTGACTGATTTTGCAAGGCCCACAATATTGTTTTATATTGCTATAAAAGCATGGAACCTACCAAAAGAAACATTAGAGTCTCTTCTTTCATCAGGAAAAAAAGTATATTTCTATCTGTTTCCGTTTTGCAGCAATTAGCGTTAGAATAAAGCTAAGTTTCATCATTATTCAAAAATCTGTTTAAAATAGTGGGGAAATAGCTCTTTGCAACGCGGCCCTGGTTGATCTCTTATACTCTGCTGTCACTTGCAGGTCGTTTTTGTAATAACTACCATTGCTTCAAGCATTCTCTTCAGTTCTGAGGCTGCATCAAAGGCCTTGTGTATGCTCTAGCATAAAAAAAACCCACATTTAAATACATCTTTTGGAGCATGGTAATATTTCAAATTGAACATATTCATAAGTTTTTGCGAGCAAATGAGTTAAAGGGAAAGTCAACCCTAAAAAAAATTTGTGACTATAATTTGTTCTATGCAGCCCCACTGGTCTAAATATGGTATTCTGGTTAATATTGCGTTAGTGAAATATGAGTTGAGCAGCAAAATTCTGCCGTTTTCATCCATCTCAGGGTGCGGCCATTTTGCCACTTGTTGACAACTAAAGATGACATCATTGTTGCTCAGGCCTCAGGTAACAACCAATCAGAGCATAGCTTTAGCAAAACAGGTGGGCTCTGATTGAGCCATATTGGGCCCAATCCCAATACCGCCCCTTACACTACCCCTCCTCTTGTCCCTCCCCCTTATGAATGGTGTCGCAATTCTCTGTGAAATGTAGGGGGAGGGTTAGAGACGAGGGCTATTTTCACAAAGGTAGATCCCGATCTCCCTAGGTTCTCCCTTACTACAGTCAAGCCCCCTTGGCAACACAGGTGGAAGCAATGGCGGAAGTAATAGCAACACCAGGAAATAACAAAACGCAGGAGACACATAAATAAATGTAAGTATGCTAATATTTATTGAACGTCATAGCAATGATAGTAGTTTTATTGAATGTTCTATACTTTGACAGAAATTGGCACAATCGTGTGTTTTGGTAAATGTTGGCTATTGTCGCGTCCGTTACGTCACAACCAGCACGCAGCTGCGGCGGCTCGAGGTAACGACGTAGCGGATTGGATAGCGATAGTACGTTCCCAATTCCTAGAGAGATTTGTTTTGTCTTTGCCTCCCCAAAGAAGTAGAAGGGAGAGGAAAGAGATAAACGAGACCAAGGGTGCAGGGTGAAGAGGAAGTAATGGGATTGGGCCAGTCGCCAGCAAGTGGCAAAATGGCCGCCCCCGAGATGGATAAAAATGGCTGGATTTTGCTTCATAACTCATATTCCACAATGATATTAATAACATATTATTGTCAAGAAATGTTTAAGGGTCGACTTCCACTTTAAGATATAAGCAAAGTGCTGGCAAATATATCGGGTCAGCCTTACCTGGCAACGCTGACAAACTCAGGCCACACTTTTGCGCGATGGCCCTCATCTTGTTCTCCTCTTCACCATGGCAACAGTACGTCACAGCCAGCCCCTGAGTGCCTGGGAACAAAGTTTGATTGTGATTAGAATTGCTCATGATGATGTGCAGTCGGTACGAGGGTGGAAAATTTTTTAGGTTTCTACTATAAAAGGTTATTATTAAGGTTGTAAGGCTTGTCTTATGAACTACATAGGTTTCAGTCATTTTTAGGGGAGTTTGTGCAGACAGAGATAACTCTTGATATAAACAGAAAATGGGGAATGTGGACAGAGCATATTCAATTCCTAAATATTTTTGCATCTTTTTTTTGGGTAAAACATAGTAAAAAAAACAAAAAAAACACAAAAGATACCGGTAAATCTCCCGTCACACGTGACATTCTCACAACAATCCGGTTGTTCTTCCGGGCTTCAAGTTTAGGCAATAATTGAGACCTTATAAATTACAGGATATTTATTGTGTCTTTGGTTAGCTCTGTCAGCATATAAAAGTAGTTTAGCTTTTTCACGTCCCTTCTCAGAGGCAAATGTGCACAAACACTATCAGCGAACGCAGGGAATTCTCTGTGGATTTGGCCCGTAGTAAAGCACGTCTTTTAAAGTGTGTCATTAGCTAATTGTTGGGAAAGAACCTCATGGGCAGCTGTGTCGCTTTTCACTCTTTAGTTATTGCCTGTGTCTGCTTATGAATAACCTCACGGGACACTGACCGAAGCGTCCGGCTCGTCCGATTCGGTGCATGTAGGTTTCCCAGTCCTGCGGCACGTCCAGATTTATCACCAGGTTGACCTTCTCTGCGTCTATGCCCCGAGAAGTCTAACAAAGGGACAACAATCATAAGTATAAACGATAGCAACGCTTCTTCTTTTCTTTATGTGCAACTCGCCAGATCAGTGGAGATGAGAACTCTGCATTGATACTGCTTCAATTTGGACATGGCCTCAAGTCTCTGCTCCTGACTCAGACTACCTGTGTAATAAACAGAGAGACTGGAAGTCACATTTGCTACAACGGCGAAGCCAACTTCAATTGAGGATGATGTCATCTTGGTTGTTCATAAGCTACGATTAATTCTCACCTGAGATACAAACAGCAGGAAGGCCTTTAGAGGACAAGATGTCTGCCAGATGCTGAGCCCTGCGGGGAGAAACGCAAAAAAAGCATGACTATTCCAACTTTGTTTTCTTTCTGAATTAATGTTCGACATCAATCAAATCTACCGGCATAAATCACCTTGTGTGCAAGTTTGAGAAGACAAGGGCTTGGTTGAAAGGTAGTTTGCTGAACAACTCAAGCAAGAGCTGCACTTTCTCCTCGAAGATTTTATGAGGTAATGGATGGGACTGCACCAGCTTGTAATACTGCCTCAGACCTAGAGTGGACCAAACATCAACAAGAATAGGGACCATTCGTTTTAATTGATTCAGTATGTAAAATTGCAGTATAAAAAAAAACAATATGTTCTATGTGCCCCCATTAGTCTAAACATGGTATTCTAATAAATATTGTCTATGTGAAATATGAATAAAGCGGAAAATTTTGCATTTTTCTCCATCTCAGGGGGCGGCCATTTTGTCTTGTAGTGCCACTTGCTGTTGACTGAAAATAACATTACAGTGCCTAAATCTGGTATCTCACTGAGCAGCAAATGTTGCGAATTTTGGATTTTCCTCAGGGTTCGTAAAAGGTTTGTAACATGTTTCACAATTTCTTTGTGACTAGAAAAACTGTTTGCAACAAGTAAAAACTGTCTGCAACCATTTAGGAACCCTGACAAAAACCCTGAAAAAAATGTGAAACCAATAGAAATAGTTTAAATGAATTTTTGACGTCTATAGTCGTAAATGGCAGTGAATGAGTTAATGGATTTTCTTGTCTCATGTTCAAAATGTATTAGCGACAAGAAAAACATTTTGTGACTATTAACACTGTTGGCGCTTTTGCAACGCTTTGCATTTTTTAATGAACCCTGACACAAAAAAAAACCCACATTCGCTCCGTCGTGTGCACACCCTCGCGAACCTTCACTGCTCAGTAAGGTACAACCATGAGCTTGCCAACGTCACATGACCAAACCCAGAAAACAGTGTTGGTCATGTGACGTTGGCAACCTGTGATGTTATTTTCAGTCGAGGGCACAAAGAAAATGGCCGCCAGCGAGATGGATAAAAAATGTCGATTTTTCTGCTTTATTCATATTCCACAAACGCATTATTAATTTTGTCAGTAAAATATTAGACTTGACTTCCTCTTTGATGGATTAACTGCATGTACCTTTGAGTCCCAGGTCCTTGGGGTTGAGTCTGACAAAAGTGGGCTCTCTCATGTAGCGGGTAAGATGTTGCGCAAGAGATTCTGGGTAGGTCGCAGAGAGCGCGAGCATCTGCTTGTTCACAGGCAAAGAGGAAAATATCCAGCTGTAGCGGGACAAACAATTTGGAGCAATCATTACATTTGTTTTTTGTTTTTTTTGTAAGGAGAATCTTGCAAACGATCTGCTTCGGTCACCGTACTTGATCTGTTCCTGGAAGCTGCCCTCCTCCAGCAGCTTGTCAGCCTCATCCAGAACAAACAGACGAATGCTGGCAGTGGACAACATGCCGAGCTCAATGAGCTGCTTAATACGACCTGCGAGAATGACAAGCATGTTATCAAAATTACAAGAGTTGCTTTTCCTTCCTGAAACCGTGACGGAAAATTGCTGTAAGATGGAATCAAGCCATGTCCAATAACAGCCATACGACTATTTCTGTAGATTATTTGCTGTCCTGTGCATAAGTACAGAATTATAAATTGCTAATGACTGGCCCCTTACCAGGTGAGCCGACAGCGATGTGGCATTTCTTCAGGTGGAGTTTGTCCTGACTGACAGGCCGGCCCCCGATGAACACGTGGCACTGCAAGCCCTCCATGGCGCAGCCTATCGCCATGACGACGGAGTGGATCTGCACCGCTATCTCTCGAGTCGGAGCCAGCACGAGAACCTGTGCGGGTCAAAGTAAAAAGTCAACAAGCACTTACGCTTGATTGGAGCCAAAGTCTTGTGATGGGCGCACCAGCCCTAATCAGTAAGAACCCGCAGCTAATCAAATCAACGTGCGCGAAACGGCACAAAGACCGGATGTATCTCTGCTTTATGAATAATTGTCCACTCTCATTTAAGCCTTTGAGGCTGAGCAGATTGACCTCATCAGATTAAGACAGCCATAACCAAAGTGATTAGTGATTAAGACACGGCCATCTGTTGTTAGTCAAGTTATAATAAAGCTCACAAAAAAATCCATTTTTTTGTTGTTGTTTTTAGGTGGGGAAGTATCAAACGAACTTTTATTACAGAGACTTGACAAAAGAAAGCCGCTTAGCAACTGCAACTTTACTCACCTGCGTGGCACAAGTGTCCAGGATCAGCGAATCCAAAGCAATCGTACAGAACACGCATGTCTTCCCCGTGCCAGACTTAGCTTGTACAATCAAATCTGAAACAAGACAATCAGGGGTGGCCCCATTATTAGAAACAATCACAGTTGATTTGACTGGGCGTATTATTAATGACATGTAATGTCACATGGAGTGGGCGCTCCAAATGTCTCCTAGTATTTGCTATTAGAACTGAATGACTGCAACCTGTGATGCAAGTTTTGTTTTCCACACTGTGGAGAGCTGTTTGTTTACATGGCAAAATACAGTAGCCCATGTCACTGGAACAGGAAAAAAACATGCAGTGTTCAACATCAGTGGGAACATTTTACTTTGGTTAACAGCAGTGTTAAAAAAAAAAATGTTTTACAGTCAGTGGCTTTCAATAATGTTACATAAATGTATAGGACTAAAGCCTGTATTTAATGTTAGTCTTGATGGTGGTACTGGAGATTTCAGTATTTTTAGGCGATACTTGCCATTGAAAATATAAACTAATGGTTTTCCAGGCCTTCTGACTATTATTTATTTATTTATTTTTACTAAGTTGCACAGTGGTATGGAGAACCAAAACGGCCAAAATCCAAAATAAATTGAGTAAATAAATAAATAAATGACTAAAAGTGAAAATAAAAATTGATATAAAAAATATAATTCAAAATTAAATACAAATGTATATATATATATTAGGGGTGTTAGGAAAAAAAACGATTCGTCAATATATCGCGATATTATAGCAGCGCGCAATTCTCGAATCGATTCGATGTGTGGCCGAATTGATTTTTAAACATCAATTTCTTATGGGAATATTCAACAAAATGTCTTACTTAGGGTTAGGATTCACACATTAAGCATGGAAGAATGTTATATTAATGGAACATTAGGCCTTAATATTTTATTTCAGTGCTGTTCAAACATGAAACAGACTGCAACCTGTTTGTTAAATGCAGTGGCTCAGTTATAAACCTGAATTTTCAGATAAAAAAAAAAAATCATACAAATCTTACAGTGTACATGTACAAGTTTACTGATTAGTATTTTCTAAATTTGAGTTTAAAAAAAATCGCAATAATCAATTTACAGATTCGTATCGGGATTAATCGGTATCGAATGAAATCGTGACATATGAATCGTGATACGAATTGAATCGCCAGGTACTAGGCAATTCACACCCCTTATATATATATATATAGTTTTTATTTTCAGTTATATTGATTTTTTGGGGGGGGATTTTTTTAATATCCGTTTTTATTTTCACTTTTAGGCATTTATTTGTTTTTTAATTTTGGCAGTATTAGTCCTCCATACAGTGGCCTCACCTGAAATTTTAGGGGCGCAAGTAAAAGATATAGGAGCATACAGTCACACACTGTAAATCGACATGCAAAGTAAATATTCATCATCCCACTCATTTTCACTGTAGTAGTGATAAACAGGCAAACAACATTCAAGAAAAGTGATTAAATTAAACGAGCACTGTAAAAATCATCAAAACAATATTGTTTCGTTTCACAATCATTCATCAGCAACAACAGTTGAGTTTTATGTAATTTGTTGAGATGATTAAGATTCTGCTTGACTTTTTTCTTTTGACATCCTGGCATAATATGCTAATATTAATCGAAACAGACAAGAGACACGAAAAGAGCTACCAAGTCCGCATCGGCCAAGCGGGATCGCCTTCAGCTGGATTGGAGAAGGTTTTTCAAAGCCTGCAGCCGAAAGCCCGTCCAGCACGACATCAGATAGCAATAACGACCTGAAGTCGATCCCCTCCGTTAAAAGGACATCATCAGTCCTGACTCGCGTTTCGATATCGTGAGCTGCTTTCCTGATGGAGGCCGCCATGTTTCTTGACAGCCAGTCAACGAGTGCGCATTAAAAGCACCGTCGAACAAGAGTCGGGCGGAGACTACACTGCACTCTAGCGGCCGGGAGGAGTGTGTGTGATCTTCAAATTCAATATAGCTAAATTAACTTTTACCGTCAATTACGTACAATATCCGCTTTGATAAATTGGCATAACACACAAGCAAATGCACTTCCATTGAAATTTGGAGGCAACTAAGGTTGTGAAACACTGCTCTAAAACCATGTTGTGTATGTGACCCTGCACAATCAAGGAAAGTGCAGTCTTACAGGATATTAGGAAGAATTATTGTCCTCACAATCCGGATCTGCGGATTTGGTAGATCGGTAAAAACTAAAAATCGTGATCTGGATCTGCTTTGGGGTCATATGGAGAGAGAGTCGCGTCTTCTGTGCGTTTGGTTCTGCAACAGAAAATACATTTGTCATCTTTAAGTAAGGTTTTTCTTTGTTTATTGATCGAGTTGAATGCCAAATTTGAAATATGACGAACATCATACTTGTTTTTAGCATAGTTGCTGTTTTGACCTTTCGACATTTTGAATTTGGTCAGATCGTTTTTGAGGTCGGCAATGAGCTGCTAATATTAAGTATTTTAACTTAGCAGCTAAAACATCCCCCTGCTTGAGCCAAATTGACATCACAAATTACAAAATGGAGCCCCGCGGAAACTCGTCTTTCTCTGGCAACGTCGCCGACTCGGAGGTCCCGTCTCGGGCCGGCTTCACCATCCTGGCCGTTATCATGGGTTTCTTCTCTATTTTGGGGATCTTTCTCAACATCCTGGTGATTGTGGTGACAGTAAGACACAAACAGCTGAGGCAGCCGCTCAGCTACGCTCTGGTCAGCCTGGCTGTATGTGACTTGGGCTGTGCTGTGTTTGGAGGGCTGCCCACCACAGTGAGCACCGCCGTGGGATACTTCAGCTTTGGACGAGTGGGCTGCATTTTAGAAGGCTTTGCTGTGGCCTTTTTTGGTAAGTTTTGCTACCGGGCCACTTGTGAGCATGTGTGTGTGTGTGTGTGTGTGTGTGTTGGAGGAGATACGCAACAAATTGATTGACTGGTTTGAAATGAGAATCCCGTAAATAATTGGTTTTAAATTGGTAACGCAAATTCTTGCAATATGTCATATCTCAGTGTTGTTACAAGTGAAGACAATGTTAAAGGAACATGAAGTTGACACTTAAAATGATGGTGCGGCCCGGGTCTGGCCCCCGGGCCCCGAGTTCGACACCTGTGGTATAGATCGAGCGAGGGTGGAAATAGCGAGTGATGGGGAAATTAAGCTTCATGAATCACTTGCAATATTTTTACTCTAGCACAATGGAAATTGATTAAATTTCAACTGCATCTTTAAAGCAAAAAGCGCCATTACAGGAGTAAACAAAAATATTGCAAGTGGTTCGTGAATCTTAATTTTACCATCACTAGAAATAAATAGTAGGGGGTGGGAATCTTTGAAGGTCTGACGATTCAATTCCGATTTTTGGGTTCGCGATTCGATTCAGAATCGATTTCCGATTAAGTACAACTTTTGATTCAAAATGATTTGATTGACAATGATTTCTGCTTCAATCTATAGATGTGCAAGGAATTGTAATGATCTACTCCAGTCCGACTCGCTAATACTAATTAGCGCGCTCCTCGTGGCACTTTTATCACTCAAAAGAAAGTTTTATTGGAATAACTTGATCGTGCCTTTTTCCTTCCACTCTCTAATGTGGCTACAACTTAACAGTGTATTGGACCGCGTGGAACCACACTGCCCCTCAGTGGCCAAACCGGGTACAACGTGAACAGCGCTCCAAATAAAGGCACATACAGACAAAGACAAGACAGCATAAAATAATTTAAATGAAATCGATTTTGGGACATTTAAAATGAGAATCGCGATTCTTATGAGAATCGGGTTTTTTTGCACACCCCTAATAAATAGCCTCTGGTGCTCTTTCAATTGCTAATCAAATGTTGATGGTGATGTATATGAAAAACTTTAAAATATATAAATAATGTCATAAATACCTTTTCACTACTTGGAAAATGTTGTGTGGAGGTGAGAAATGAGGATTCATAGTCCTCGATTTACTAACTGAAATAAAAATTGTTATTATAATTTTTTTTAAGTAGAAGAGATTGAAGAACTTCTCATTGTTCATCTCTGTCTTCTTCCATCAAGAAATGTGTCTTGCTCTTTTTATTGCTGCAAACAAACATACACATCCTGTCCCAAAACTGTCTTTTACAACCACTCTACAACCTTCGCCGGGTTCTTCCCTAAAAGTGAATGCTCATTGATCAATAAAACCTGACAACCATTAACTGTTTAGTTGTACCCTTCATGCATGTATGACTACATAACAAAATCAAGTGAAACAAACAAGAAACAGACGGCATTTAAAAAGTTGTGCTTGCTAGGCTTATTTGTTTGTATTTAATATTTAATACCAGCTATCAGCATAAATATTCACATTATCTAGTAGGATGTGCCAAAAAATCGATTCTCATAAGAATCACGATTCTCATTTAGTACGATTCAGAATCGATTTTAAATGTCCCAAAATCGATTTTATTTAAATTATTTTATACTGTCTTGCCTATGTGTGTGCCTTTATTTGGAGCACTGTTCATGTTGTACCCGATTTAGCCACGGTCTTATACACTGTTAGAGAGTAAGAGGAAACACTCGCAATCAAGTTATTCCAATGAAAGTTGTTTTTTTGCAGTGTGGAGTCGTTCTTTTGAGTGATGAAAGTGCCGCGAGTAGCGTGCTAATTAGCATTAGCGAGTCAGACTGGAGTAGATCATTACAATGCCTTGCACATCTATAGATTGAAGCAAAAATCATTGCCAATCAAATCATTTTGAACGAAAAATCGTTCAGAATCAAAAATCGATTCTGATCCGAATCGCAGACCCAAAAATCGGAATCGAATCGTGAGACATTCAAAGATTCCCACCCCTATTATCTAGTATGTGATACTAAACGTTTACTTGGTGGGTTTGTAGATCCTCTTAATTGTTTCGAAGCTTCTCCTTTAATCGGCTTTGTTCTTTTATTGCTCGCTTGGCTTGTTTCTTTTTCATGTTCGATGGCACCGCTATAGCCCAAAAGGAGATTGCAGCCAAACGAATGTGGCCTAATTGATTTCATTCCTCTTGCCTCTCACAGGAATAGCAAGTCTGTGTACAATAGGAGTCATTTCTGTGGAGCGCTACATCGTGGTTTGCTATCCTATGGGCGCCGCCCTCTTCCAGACCAGGTAAGCATCAATATTCTTTCAAAATAAAGCAGTGAGCGCTCAACCGTGGCCGCTTCTTCTCAGGCACGCCATCGCTGGCGTGGTGCTGTCTTGGCTGTGGTCCTTTGTGTGGAACACGCCACCCTTGTTTGGTTGGGGGAGTTACGAGCTGGAGGGCATCAAAACCTCCTGCGCCCCCAACTGGTACAGCCGGGATGTTGGCAATATGTCATATATGGTCATTTACTTTTCACTCTGCTTTGCCGTGCCCTTCTCCATCATTATGGCGTCCTACCTGCGGCTCCTGTGGACCCTGCGGCAGGTGAGGACCGGAGAAATGTTGCTTTTTGTTAAAATGATTGAACATAGAAGATTTCATTTTCAACTTTTTGTTCATTTTAAAGATGGTACAATACAAGAAAAACTAAAATAAATAAATAATAAAATAGACATTTCACAAGAACAATCTTTGGATATGACACAAATGAAGCATCATAGGAGAAAAACATCCAAGAGATTTGACAATATACTGCTTTTCTTATTATTGATTCATTTTATAGCTTAAAAATGGATTTCAATTCCAGAAACAAATCTGGGGTAGGACTTGGAAATTTTTGGGCGGGTGAATAAAAAACTTAGCATAAAGAATATAAAAAATTAAATATATGTTCAAAATTATTGTCTTCTGTGTTACTATAGTAGCAAACTACATCTTTTAGATTAAGATCGTAAGTGTGGCTTTAGAGGTTTTAAAGAAGAAAGCCACTAAATCACACCACGTCATAAAATAAATGAGATACTGTTTCAATTTTATTTTCAAAAAAAGCACAAAGGTTGCTAATATCGACAAATTTGGACATCAAATAATTAGTAGGATATATCGTATGCAAAATATTAAGATGTACTACTTTGGCTTTATTAGTAATATGATATTCATAAGGTAAAAGCCACAACCCTTTTCCAATTTATATATGTCATTTTAGAATCCCAGAAAAACTTTCCTGTAAGCACAATTTTGTTTTTTTTGTTTTTTTGTAGAATCTGGCGTATATGTTTATTATTACACTTTGTGTCTGTTAATTCCATTCCATCAAGCTTCAGAACAGGAGCTGTTAAAATAGTTAACTTATTCACTGCCATTGACGGCTATAGACGTCAAATATTCATTAGAACTATTTCTATTAGTTTAACCTTTTTTTTCAATTTTGTTAACAAGAGTATGAAAACCTAAAGACATTTTATTTTATTGTACGTTTACAACAGAAATAAAATTTGTGATTAATCGTGAGTTAACTATTGAAGTCATGCAGTTAACTCATTCACTGCCATTGACGGTTATAGACGTCAAATGTTCATTTGAACTATTTCTATTAGTTTAACATATTTTCCCACTTTTGTTAACAAGAGTATGAAAACCAAAATTTTTCTTTATTGTACATTTAGAACAGATATAAAATTTGTGATTAATCGTGAGTTAACTAGTAAAGTCATGTGATTAATTACGATTCAAAATTTTAATCGCCTGATGCTCCTATTTTTTAATAACCTTTTCTTCTTTTTTTTAAATCGCGTCAGGTGATATATTTTTTTTAATCTAATCAATTATTGACTTCAATAGTTAACTCACGATTAATCATAAATGTTATATCTGTTCTAAATGTACAATAAAAAAAAATGTTTTAGGTTTTCATACTCTTGTTAACAAAAGTGGAAAAAATGTTAAACTAATAGAAATAGTTCAAATGAATTTTTAACGTCAATAGCCGTCAATGGCAGGGAATGAGTTATTTACCATCAAAAATTAAAATCGCCTTACACGATTAAAACAAAGAAAAAAGAAAGATTATTAAAAATTAGGGACGTCAGGCGATTACATTTTTTAATCGTAATTAATCACATGACTTCACTAGTTAACTCACTATTAATCAAAATTTCATATCTGTTCTAAATGTACAATAAAAATAATTCTAGGTTTTCATACTCTACTAAAAAAAATTTTAACTAATTGAAATAGTTCAAATGAATTTTTGACATCTATAGCCGTCAATGGCAGTGAATGAGTTAACATAGCGTACCCTTCTTCACATAAACAACGCGCACATGACATCACATCCGCAGACAGAGCGTGGGAAATTCGAACCCCAATCCAGTCTGAAACCTATTGGCCAGAGGCTTACCCATTGTGAACAGCGAAGGTGTTAATCTACTAATTAGCAGACATTTCAGTCCTAAATAAAAAAAGGCTACTGTGAAGATATTTTCAAGAAAAAAAGTTCTGATGTGATGGCATGTCTGCATGTTGGCGTCCCAGGTGAGCAAGCTGCAGGTGTCTGAGGCTGGCAGCACGCACCGCGTGGAAGTGCAAGTGGCACGTATGGTGGTCGCCATGGTGCTGGCCTTCCTGGTGACCTGGCTCCCGTACGCTAGCATGGCCCTGGCCGTCATCCTCGATCCCTCGCTTCAAATTGACCCTCTAATTGCAACCGTGCCGGCGTTCTTTGCCAAAAGCAGCACCGTTTACAACCCCATCATTTACGTTTTCATGAACAGACAGGTAAAGCTTTCAGCAATCGCATTCACGAGAACATGAAATTCAACGACTTTATTGTTTGACCTTTTCCAGTTCCGAACATATGCTGCTCCTACGATTCTGTGCGGATGGAACCCGTGGGCCTTGGAAGCACAGCCGTCTGAGGGTGAGACAACAATGGCCTGTGCTCACAAAAACCAAAGGGATCTCTGAACAGAATCATATGCTCATCGGATGCAACATGAGTGATATCAGAACCAGTGCAAAATAATAATCATAATAATAACCTGTTAAAATGTTTCTGTAATAGGGATAATATTTGATCAATGTTTATTGTTGTTATTTGAAGTGATGTGCAACTGCTCTGCATCCTGGTCAACTCATTCAGTGCCATGACAGCCATTTTCAGACCCTTCTTTACGCTAACACATAATTAAAAAAAAAAATTATATATATATATATATATATATATATATATATATAAATAACTGGGCCTGAATGCCTGGACTCTGAAAAAATATATATATGTTTTTGGGTTTGAATGAGTTTTAACTACTGGCTGTAGAATAACAAATAAGTACAATCCTGTGAATAGAAAAGTCTACACACCCCTGTTCAGCTGGCAGGTTTTTATTACATAAAAAAAATAAGACTCAGATCAAATCCTTTCAACGGATGGTAACACAATTTACCAAACACATGTGGGAAGATGTTTTATGGTCCAATGAAAGCAAGGTTGAACTATTTGATGATTTGTTGTGGCAGCGTCATGATTTTGACAGCTGGAATTGGGGCCGTAGACAAGGTGGAAGGAATTGTGAACAGTTCAAAGTAGCAGTCTTCAGCCTTGAAGAGTAAAAAATAATAATAATCTGGGGGAAAAAAAGCCTACAACTGAATTCATTTGGGTTAACCAGTTGCACTTTAAATGGTGGCAGGTGTGTGCTGGCTCCCGATTAGCATGTGTTTAAATGTAACTGGTGAACACGGCCACATCCCAGTTTTAATGGGGTGTGCATACTTGTGCAAACTAATTATTTCAATCATTTTACTTCCCACCTCCAAAATCTTTTAGGATATATTAATGGCAGAAAAAGTTTTGAAGAGATTTTTTTTTTACCACAAAAAGCATTTCAATAAGTGTGTAGACTTTTTATTTCCACACTATACTGTATATACTATTTACTCATTCACTGCCATTGACTCCTATAAATGTCAATTTTTTTTTTAACTATTTCTATTAATTAAAAAAAAATTCCACTATTGTTAACAAGAGTATGAAAACCTAGACATTTTTTTATCCTTTTTTTTTTTTTAATTAAAGATTATTAAAAATTTGCGGCGTCAGGCGATTCAAATTTTTAATTGTAATTAATCACATGACTTCAATAGTTAACTCACAATTAATCACAAATTTTATATCGGTTCTAAATGTACAATAATTTTTTTCTAGGTTTTCATACTCTTAACAAAAATGGAAAAACATGTTAAAATACATTTTTGACGTCTACAGCCGTTAATGGCAGTGAATGAGTTAAAAACAGACTTTTGTAAATCACGCCTGTGTGAATTCTGCATGTAAATTTAATTATGAGCCCAATTAATTTTGTGTAACTTGTGATGGGGCTTGTCACTTGTGATTTTTGTCATGTATGTGTTCTCTTTCCTGAAAATTGGAGCTGTAAATTTCATTTTCAATTTACTGTGACGATAAAAGTGTAAAAATAATTATTCTGTGTGCGGTGCTCATGATCAGATATTAACTCATTCACTGCCATTGACAGCTATAGACGTCCAGAATTCATTTGATTCATATTTCACTTAGTATAACTTTTTTTCTTCACTTTTGTTAACAAGAGTATGAAAACCTAGAAGAAAATTATTGTACAGATATAAAATTTGTGATTAATCGAGTAAACTATTGAAGTCATGCGATTAATTACAATTAAAAATTGTAATCGCCTGACGCCCCTAATTTTTAATAATCTTTTCTTTAAAAAAAAGATAATTAAAAAAAAAAATCTCTAGGTTTTCATACTCTTAACAAAAGTGGGGGGAAAATAATAGTTTTTGACGTTTATAGCCGTCAATGGCAGTGAATGAGTTCAATTAGACTGCAGCCGAAGATATAATTCACAATATTTGAGATTGAAATACATGTTATTCAAAAACATCCAACATGTTAATAACACGTCTTTTATTTTGAACTTGGTGTACACATCTCTTCTTCACAACCAAACCTTCATCACCTTATTACCACCATTATGGCTTTCACTGGAAAAACACCCCCAAACATAATCCAGGTGTATTTAACGACTCTTTCGAAGTGCTGACCTTTTATTTTTTTTAATCATTTGAAACACATTTGCATGTTAAACAGCAAAAACATAAACGTCCTTGTCGCTTTCTTTGTCAGGTCTCACAGTTTCATCATTCACAGTCACCCCTCTAAATAATCACCGTCACCCTATTACACCCTACCTTGGCTTTTTATCGATTACAGAAATATTGCTATGACTTTCATTAAAGAAACACAAAAAAGGGCAGAATGTGAATAGCTGTATCAAACCTATACACATCTCTATATATACACAAAGTGAGCGATCATCTATGTACATGCTACATACTGCCACGCACTCGGTCGAGTAGTAGTCCTGACTGGCGCAGACCTGGGATCGCGTCTGGGTCCGAGGTCAGCGCCAGAAGACCGCGACACACCGATCTTTCGCCGTGAGTTTACCGGTGAGTGAAACGGTGGTGTGCTTGGAGGCTTCTGGCAGCTAGAAACACAAAACAACATCGCGCCGCGGTGCTTCAAGTCCGGCTAACTACTCAGTGATCTGCTTCTACGGACTATTACGGCACTGGACAAGTTGCCGTTTTGGTCTCGAAGCACCGCATCGCATTGTTGTTGAATGGAGTCCTATTTTCATTGATATCGTTGGGCTCAATGGGGATGCTTGGTGTGATGATTATTAGCTCACAAGCCATGCAAACGTTGGACTCATTGGTGATGTTCCTGTTCCAGCAATTTCGCATACTGTAACATCTGAAAACATGGCCGTGTGGAATATACGCAAACATGCTTTAAGATGGTTTCAAATATACACTAGGTCAGTGGTTCTTAACCTTGTTGGAGGTACTGAACCCCCACCAGTTTCCTGTTCGCATTCACCAAACCTTTATTTATTAACTCATTCACTGCCATTGACGACTGTTGATGTCAAAAATTAATTTGAACTATTTCTATTAGTTTCACCTTTTTTCCACTTTTGTTAACAAGACTGAAAACCTAGAAAAAAATGTATTGTACATTTAGAACAGCTATAACATTTTTGATTAGTGAAGTCATGTGATTAATTACAATTAAAAATTGTAATCGCCTGATGCCCCTAATTAAAAAAAGAAAATATAAAAACATTTGGGGTGTAAGACTATTATTTTTTTTAATTGTAATGAATCGCATGACTTTTTTATATCTGTTCTAAATATACAATAAAAAAAATTCCAAGGTTTTCATACTCTTCTTAACAAAAGTGGAAACAAATTGGAAACTAATAGAAATAGTTGAAATAAATTTTTGACGTCTTTAGCCGTTAATGGCAGTGAATGAGTTAAAAAATAAAATGTGATTTGAAAAAAAAAAAGTTTTACTTTAAAGACATAGGTATAAGGTTGACTGGTGAGCAAAATAAACAAGGTGAGTAGCTTTTTTATCATATCTGGCTCTCTTCAACTTGTTTTGGAACAAAGGGGCAGCAGATGCAATGAAAACAGAGACAGTCCCCTCCAATTAATACGACCTCATAGGTCGTTTTGAAATGTGCCAAAACACGACCAAGTGTTACGAATTGTAGTTTAGCGACCCCCTAACGGCCATGTAAATAGCGAAAAAATTGTAAAGTAAACCATAAGTGCTGCTACTAGGACTCAAACCAGGGTAGTGTGGTCAGAAGACGAGTGTCCCATTAACTTCACTTGTGGTTCACTTGACTATTTTCTCGCTATTTACATGAGGTCGCATTTTGCTGCATTGTAAAACGACCAAATGGTCGTTAGTGTTGGAGGGCTTGTGAAAACAGCAGAGGCCCCAAAATTTAACCCTGTGGAACACCCTATACGTTCCGTTATACTTGATATTGCACATATTCGTCCGACCGCTTTCTTTTTTTGCTGACGTAGCGTGAAGGGATTATAATAATAAAGAAATCAATACAAGTGAGCGCACCGAAGTCCCAATGTAGCGTGATCAGCTGCGGCCAATGATGGCCAAGAAACCATGTGAGTCGGGTGTGTGTTTTGACCTCCACCGAACCCTTGGGACTGACTCACTGAACCCCTGGGGTTCGATCGAACCCAGGTTAAGAACCACTGAACTACTATAGGTAGTCTCAATCACAGAGAACGGGGAACACAAATAACTGGCGCATTATTGTGGAAACTTCATAATAAAGCCTTGCGAGGGGAATTCAGGGTCGTCGGGATTCACGGAGGTTCAGCCGCCGCCTTGCAGCACCCACAAAACACGACACAAGCAATTAAGTCCTGAGCTCAAGGAATGTGCAACACGTTCCCAGCCAGTCGCCAACTATAACAGCGGGAGCACAGCAAAGACTGAGAAATACCATTTGTCGGAAATATCATTGCTTCTGAGAAGTACAAACTAAGATCTTATATACAAATAGGAAAAAAAAAATCAAGTGTAAAAATAGACACCGCGCATGGAGCTGGTCTCGGAGAGGATTGGGGCTTGTTGAATCATCGACCGGTGATCCAAAGAGGTAAAATGAGGTGCAGTTCAACAACAACGCCTGTATAATCACACAAAATAAGTTGTGGGTCAAGGCAAAGGGGGTATCTAAGGATAAGCAGGTGAGGACTTGTACACTTTTTTTTTTTTTTTTAACTCATCGGCCTTACAAGTTGTTGACTGGAGCTTTACAGTGCCCAAGATTGTAGTGACCTAGTTAGGTTTTTTCAACGATTCGATTATATATATTTTTTGGTTTAACATTTAGATTCATCATCACTCTACTATCTGAAGCGTACTTCTATTCCACGTCTGACAGAAGAGGTCAAGTACAGCACGGACAGTTTCCCTGACCTCTAGTGGCCGGTAAGGTGCTAAAGTTCATCTCTGTAAACTCCACTCACGCACACGTCGGACTATCAAGTGAAACAAAAAGCGCTCGCGTTTGTGTGTGCGCAAAAAAGTCAGCGGCATGGAGCTGGAGAATGAAGCGAGTGTGTGTGTGTGTGTGTGTTACGGATGACGTCATAAAGGGCCGAGGAGAGAGGTGCGATATTTCGAAGTTTGGATTACGGTTGAGGCATTTCATGAGAAAAGAGAACAGCTGACTCTGTTTATGTACAGCAACAGTCCAGAAGAGTGGGAAGAGACTAAAAGAGTAAGGACGTTCATTTTGGAATCTGGGCCGCTGTCACTCCTGCGCCTTCTTTACAGTTCAAGTTCTGCTTCGGCCCACGTCAACACTGCCCCCATCTGGACAGCAGCTGTAATAGCAGCAAGGAGAATAATCAACTCTCCCATTTTCCACACATTTTGAAGAGTCCTTTTTTCTGTCTTCAGGGGAGAGAATTGTTCTGTAGTCGCGTGTGAATTCTTCAGTCCCAGATCTGCTCATGTGGACATGTGAATCGTTTCTTCGAGTGAGAGTGTGTCGCTCCTTCAGTGCGCGTGGCATGGTCGCTGAATGTTTGTGTCTGATGTGACTGCTCCTCCGGTTGTGGACCTCCTCACTTCTGGGGCCATCTGACACCACTAGAACAACACACTCTGCCGTCTGCCCTTCCCCTGAGCTGAGAGACACACACACACACACATAAACATGTTGGGCAAACGCGAAGATTTCACATCATGGGGAATTGACATGTAAACATTATACGAGTATGTGATCAAGCACATTTTATTCCCACAGCATTTTGGGGTTTAGCTACCAGGGCTGCCTCCAGGAGACAGCTTCATTTTTTTTTTCACTTACTTAGTTATCTTAAATGGTTTTAAAGCTGATACATTTTGAAAAATACAAAGATTTCATGTTGGGGAATAAAATTGATGAAAACAAATATTGGGGCAAACCAATTGCTAATAACTTCATAATGAACAATGAGGTGCTGCCAAAATTGGATCATAAAATTGTAATTAAAAATCTACATTACGATATGACATTAGTAGTTTTATATTTCTTTATATGTAAATATACTCACCAGCAGTGTTGCCATAGTTACCTTGAAAAAGTAAACTACTGATTACTTGCTTTGAAGAGTAAATTTTCAGCACTACAATTAATCCCTTTTCCACTTACTGTCGACTGAAGATGACATCACCCGTGCTGAGGAAGTAGGTAACGACCAATCACGGCTGACCTGTTTTCTGGGTTTTGGTCAGCAAACCGAGCTATGATTGGTCGTTACCTGTTCCCTCAGCACAGGTGATGTCATCTTAAGTTGACAGCAAGTGGCAAAATAATTTTTTTAAGTTATTAATTGCTCATGAACAGTAATGTGGTTATCACAGTAATTACAGTCAAAATATTATCTTCTTACTGTTGAAAATGGTTCAATGAGTCAAGTATCCCTTTAGTTACTTTATTGATTACTTATTTTATTAAAAAGTAGCTAAGATTACAAGTTACTTTAATAGTTACATTTAGCATATACCAACCACCCTGTTTACATAAAAATGACAACAAACAAAGTTAGTTTTGATTACAAAATGTATGTGACCTATAATTATATTAATTAAAAAAAAAAAAAGAGTCTTCCAGGATTGTCACTCCCTCGGAACTGAATATTAATTTGAACACTCCCACAATGCATTACACTATGTTCAATACCAGTTTGTTTAGTGACTTTAGTAAGTACTATAGTGTTAAGAATCAGGTGTCCTCCTGTGTTTTTACCATTAACCATGTGTACTGTTTATTTACAGTACCGCTTGCTAATTAGTGATCACTAGGGGTGGGAATCTTTGAATGTCTCACGATTCGATTTGATTCCAATTTTTGGGTCTGCGATTCGATTCAGAATCGGTTTTCGATTAGGAAAGATTTTTGACTCGAAATGATTTGATTTGACGATTTTTGCTTCAATCTTGAACAGCGCTCTAAATAAAGGCACACAAAGACAAAGGCAAGACAGTATAAAATAATTTCAATAAAATCGATTTTGGGACATTTAAAATCGATTCTGAATCGTACTAAATGAGAATCGTGATTCTTATGAGAATCGATTTTTTGGGCACACCCCTAGTGCTCACTACTGCTTCCTACAGGCAGTCAACTGCACTTGTTAGTAGTGGTGTGAAATGACACTCTGGAGAAATTGACGTTCAGGGAGATTTGAAGAGTAATTAGTCTGATTGCTTGTGTTAGATTGGTCGTTACTCCAAAACGTAGTCAGAAGTCAAACACTGCAACAAAACGCACACTATATCCATGCTACTAATGAAAAAGACACACCACGTCAGGCCCTTACCTACACGCTCAACAAAAAGACTACATCTCTCACTGAAGAAACCTAAAGAGGACTTCAAATAAAAAGAATCAAACGACTCCCCATCAGATTGCGTTCTTTTTTTTTTACCAATACATTGTTGTTCCTTTCATCCCTGACAGAAAGGCTGGGAGCAGAAAAAAGAGGTAAGTGAAAGTTGAGACGTGGGTGCAGGATGTGAAACGTGAGGAAAAGCTGGAGCAAAAAAAGGGGGGAAAGAAAAGACAATCGTAAGATTAACTTTGGACACACATGCAGAATGTGGCATCACAACAAAGAGCGCGGGCGGGAGAGGAAAAGGGGTAAAAAAAAAAGTGACAGTTACGTGGAAATACAACGAAAAGAAAACATGATCGAGACAGTGTGAAAGAGACCGTATTTACCAGAATGGTAGCGGCCACTCAGCCAGTGGAAGTGGAGGAGAGATTGTGACTCTGAGGCCTGGGATTGGCTGCTTCTCTCTGGAAGTACTGCGAGGGCGCGGAGCCTAGCTTATGGGCCATCGCTTTTTAGGGCGGAGAATAAAGAAGTATGTGGAGTAGGGAGCACAAGGGAGACAGAAAATATTTAGGAAAAGATGAACATTGCGATAGAAGAGTGAATGGGTGCAGAGGCAAAGAAAGGGGACAGTTTTTAAGGACAAGACAGCAGAGACAGAACGAAAGAAAACACACACGGACTGTGGATTTGTTGGTTCGTTTGTGTGCATTTTTTTGGATTACAGTAACAATACATCTGCAATTGTAACTTTTTCATCTTCTTGTCTGAATGCTTGCTTGCTTGCTTCTCAGACAATCATTAACTACTTTCCTTTTTTCTTCAACCTAAAGTGCAACATCTCCATTATGTCACAGACGAGGAAAAATTAACAAATGTAAGACTAGGACACAGCGCTCTGCAAGTATGACCACACAGCAGCATGGAAGACAACAGAAAGCAAAAAAGAGGAAGAGAGTGAAAAAAAAAAGAGTGAGGAGGTCTTGTCCTGCCCTTGTCTTATCCCCCCCCCCCCTATAAACATCCTCAATGTTTGTCTTTCTCTTCTAGTTTGGTATCTCAAGAGACTTACTGGACTCTGGGTAGACCGATGATCTCTTCCCGGGGTCTTTCTGGAGCTGAATGCCTTTTATGGAGAAGATTGACGCAGCTGAAAACAAAACGGCAGGATTTGAGATGGCGTGCAAGTTAAGAGCAGGACTTGTCCCCAAGTCGTTGACTCACTGTCAGCCAGGCTTTGGACCTGCTCGCCCAGAGTTCTGAAATAGGCGTGTCTGAGAGCATCCTCGGCCGACACGCGCTTTTTTGCCTCAAACTGGAATCACACACAAGACGGATGAAGGGATTAACGGTCATTGTTTATAGGTACATTTTTTTATGAATCACTCGTACAGCGTCGTATGTTGATTACCTGCAAAAGCACCGAGAGCAGGTCATGACCATCGTTGTCTATCCTGCATGCCGGCAAAGAACAGAGAGCAGAGGTCACTGAGGTCAAAGTGGAATGTATTCATTTCACTTCACATTATTATTTCCACGTTGAGAGCTGTTGCTAATATTTCGGCTCTCTTATCTTGCACTGCAAAAACGACAAACATTACTTGACAATACGTTATATGTGACCCCACTAGTCTAAACGTGACATTTTGATTAATATTACATTTGTGGAATATGAGTTACGAAGCAAAATCCAGCTGTTTTTATCCATCTCAGGGGGCGGCCATTTTGCCACTTGCTGTGGATTTAAGATGACATCAGAGCAACGGCCAATCACAGCTCGCCTGTTTTCTGAAGCTCAGCTGTGATTGGTTGTTACCTGAGACTTGAGCAACTGTGATGTCATCACAAAATGGCCGCCTTCTGATATTGATCAAAACTGCCGGATTTTGCTGCTTAACTCATATGCAATGTTAACCAGAATACCATATTTAGACTAGTGGATCTGCGTAGAATATATTGTTGTCAAGAAAATGTTTTTGGGTTGACTTCTCCTTTAAATTAGTACCTCTGTGCCTGTCAAAATAAAAAATGAGCCCTACTATCTTTGAAAAGGAAAATATTTTAGGGGCAAACAATTTCTATATGATTATACAAGAAGTTTATCTTGCGCAAAGTGTGATTTTCTCCCGATAAATGAGTTGTGCCAATAATTTAAAATATCAAACATGTTCAATAATTACAACCAAAAATCTTGCGTGTGTGTGCGTGTTTTGTCATGACTCCATGAACGGAAATCAAGACGCGCCCTGATTGAAGAACAAAGAAGCAGCCGTTCGTTGAATAAAAACAAACGTGCCGCTACTCGATGCCGTTTTTTTGTATAAAGGTGAGTTCCCCGCGACGGTAAGAAGCATTTTGCAAAGCAAGTCTTGACGACATCATCATTTAACAACCCTCAGGTCCATTGAGAAACAATTGAGGACTATCAGCCCAACATTTTTTTGAGATCAATTATGATGATGAAAGATTTTTTGCCTGGGAAGACTTGTTTCAAGATCATCTTTGTTTGTGGTGTTCTGTGTTGAGATGATCCGAGCACCCCACACACACACACTATGACCTAAAACTGTTAAATGCCAGATTTCTGTCTTCATGTGGTGTCTTTAGCAGATGAACAATCTGTTAAGACGGGGGGGTTCTCAACCTTTTTTCAGTGATGTACCCCCTGTGAATTTTTACTTTTTTTGCCAAGTACCCCCTAACCAGCGCAAAGCATTTCTGATAAAAATAAAATAAAAATAATAATAATAATAAATAAAACCAAGTGCTGTGCCATCATTGTTTGATTTATTATTAAACTTGGGAACTTTATTTGTATTTATGTGGTCACTTGAACTATTTGGAAATAAAAAGATAGAACAAAAAAAACGTACAAATTTAATTATAAATAAAGATTTGTGCACATACAGATTATTACCAACATAAAGTGTCATCTTTTGGGATCATAATTGAATTTTAAATCAAGTTTTCAAGTGATTGACAAGTTGGCATTCTGGTATGGGGGAAATGTTTTTAGGACACTGAAATTCAATTGCCTACTAAATATAAAATTCATTTTATCAACTTATATTTATATATATATTTTTAGAAATATTTACATATACTTTTTAAATATATTTAAAAATCTCAGGTAGCCCCTGGAGTGCCTTCGCATACCCCCAGGGCTCCTCGTACCCCCATTTGAGAACCACCGTGTTAAGATATGAAAAATCCTTATGTGTGCTGTGTACCAGAACAAATGCATCACTAAATCAACATTAGTACTTTACTGTGAGCACTCATTGTGAGCCACGTTTCATGTCAAAGTTGCAATTGTATTATACTATGCGTTCATAATTGTGATTCATCTACTTGTGAGAACGCACACATACCTAGGAGCGTGGTTAACAAGCGGCTCTGCGTTGTATTTGGGAAAATGATACGTCTTAAACTCTTCGCTGGTGCTGATGCCAGGCCAGGTCTCTTCTGTGGGGGTGCCTGGGCAAGTCAACAGTTTAGTTTATTAACCGGTTGCAGGTCAACATAGTAGCATAAAATGTATTTGGCCCAAAAAAAAAAAAAAAAAAAAAAAAAAAGTCAAACTTGTTGGGATGAGGTAAAAAAAAAAAGAAGAAGAATTTCCTGTACTGGGAAGCCCATTGTGTAGTCTCACCGAGGATGCGGAATATGAGGTGAAGTTCGTCCTCCACTGTGGATCCGGGGAAGAGAGGCCTGCCTGTGATCATTTCATAAAAGATGCAGCCCACACCCCTGCACAGTGACAAGCACAAAAGCAGAGTGATTGATGGAATGTTTTATAATGCACACACAATGACGCTCATAATAAAAAGGTTCCAGTGTACAGTGTGCATCTATTGACAACAACAACACTGCAAGGTTATGAACTGAGACAAAGCCAGAGCTCACCAATGAGTTAAGACTACTCCTAAGCAACACTTTCAAATGAATATAGGCATACCATATTTTTCGGACTTTTGGAACCGTGAGGCCGCCATATAACCTATACATTTACAATATACATTTTACAGTATTTTACTACTTGCCTTAAATACATGTATAAATACGAGGAGTGTGAATTGCCTAGTACCTGGCGTTTCGATTCGTATCACTATTCATAGGTCACGATTTGATTCGATACGATTAATCCCGATACAAATCTATAAATTGATAATTGCGATTTTTTTTACACTCAAATTTCGAAAATACTAACCAGTAAACTTGTACATGTACACTGTAAGATTTGTATGAAAATGTATTTATTTATCTGAAAATTCAGGCTTATAACTGAGCCACTGCATTTAACAAACAAGTTTCAGTCTGTTTCATGTTTGAACAGCACTGAAATAAAATATTAAGGCTTAATGTTCCATTAATATAACATTCTTCCATGCTTAATGTGTGAATCCTAACCCTAAGTAAGACGTTTTTTGTTGAATATTCCCATAAAAAAAAATATTTAAAAATCGATTCGGCCGCATATCGAATCGATTTGAGAATTGCGCGCTGTAATATCGCGATATATTGCCGAATCGATTTTTTCTAACACCCCTAATAAATACATATAAATACATGTCTAATCTGTACACGGGATGGGAGTGGTAAAATGGCCGCCCTGTGGCTTCAACGGCTTGCACAGGCGTGTATAGGCTATCATCTATCCAGTAATATGTATAAATCAGTGATAAGAAAAAGAAGAAGTCATAGCATCTAATCTGTGACAAATCACTAGTTTAGCATGCGGTTTCCGCCGCAACAAGGATTTACTATTAACAGTAGCAAAAGGCATAAAACTGACCAGGATTCAACATTTGGGCACAATACGACGTGGGACTCTAATTAAGGTAAGCTATTTTAAACAATAAAGGACAACTCCGTAGTTGGAAGCAGAAGATTTAAATCCAAATGGAACGCGTTCGCTGCCATCAACATGATTAGGGACCAGCGATTTAGAGCGCCAGTCTGAGTTCTAATATTAACTCATTCACTGCCATTGACGGCTATAGACGTCAAAAATTCATTTGAACTATTTCTATTAGTTTAAAAAAAAAATCCACTTTTGCTAACAAGAGTATGAAAACCTAAGAGAATTTATTTTTTGTAAATTTAGAACAAATATTAAATTTGTGATTAATCGTTAGTTAACTAGTGAAGTCATGTGATTAATTATTAATTAAAATTATTTAAAAAATTAAACTGAAATAAATAAATAAAAAATAAGGGCCGTTTAATCATAATTAATCGCATGATAATTTTATATCTGTTTTAAATATACAATAAAAAAATCTAGGTTTTCATAAAAAATGTAATGAAATTAAAAAAAATTAAACTAATAGAAATAGTTCACAAAATAGTCAATGGCAGTGAATGAGTTAATATACACAAGTCGCACATGAGTAGGACCAGCCAATAGATAAAAAAAAAAGTGTGACAATTCGGTACTTTTTAAATGTACTTAGTGGTGCGATATTAGAGTATTGTTAATGTCACTGTTGTTTAATGGCAAGTGTGTTTAACTCATTTTGTTCTGTTTGTCACAGTCCAGTCCAGCGTAACCTCCCGTCACACTTGGTTTCAGCAGCAAAGTAAGAAAGCAGCTTAGAGAATGATCCAACCACTTGAAACAGTCTGCTCTAATCTTTTCCAGTGTGGATTTTGGTTTAATTTTAATGCCATAAACTTTAGATTAACATAAATAAGAAGAACAGTCTGTGTGTGTGTGGGGGGGTTACTCACCACATGTCTATGGGCGTCGAGTACTCAGTGGAACCTAGAAGCACATCTGGAGGTCGGTACCATAATGTCACTACTTCATTTGAGTAGGTCTTTGTGGGGACAGACTTGGCCCGGGCCAAACCTTAATTAAAGAGGGGAAAGTAGCACAAAATAATGGAAATATTGACTTAGCTGACTCTGCACAAGACATTTTTTATTTCATTACAAGAAATCGTACGTTAGATTAATTAAACATTCTAAATTTCCTGCGCTGTCTATGTGAATGTAAATGGTTGTTTCAATGTGTCAATTTTGTGATTGATGTGATCATTTGTGATGCTGCCCCCCCCCCCCCTCCCCCCCTGGATGAGTCCCCTTTTGATCTGAACAGCATGTGGTACAGAAAAGTGTTATTTTCACTGGGGTATTGGTCAATGTGTCATAATGAATTATCACCATCAGAAGGCAAAGCTGAGTGGACTGTATACTAGGTTGCCATATTGGCTCTGGGTTTCAGTACAGTATATTGCAGCTTTACAATAATACACCATTACAAAAAAATAATAATAATATGATAGTTGTTACTCAAAATGGTACTTCATTTATATAGCTCTTTTCATTGGCAAATAAAAAATTCAACATGGTCCAATTATTATTTTTTTTAAATCTATACATAAAAAGGGTGTAGGCATAGAAGGCCGACTACTCATTCTCCTACTGATGACGACGCATCATGAGCAACTGGGGGTTCGGTATTTGGCTCAAGGATACTTTAACGAGGTCACAATGGCATGAGATCGAATCCACAACCTCTGGGTTGGGAGACGACCACTCTACCACTGAGCCACCCCAACTCAAGGAAAACTTCATATATTGTACAGTAACCCCCGTCTAGCTACTGTTTAGAGTATGTTAACTCATTCACTGCCATTAACAGTTATAGACGTCAAATATTCATTTGAACTATTTCTATTAGTTTAACATTTTTTGTTAGCAAGAGTATGAAAACGTAAAATTTTTTAATTGTACTTTTAGAACAGATATACAATTTGTGATTAATCGTGAGTTAACTCATGGTCATGCAATTAATTACGATTAAAAAAAAAACTGCCTGACGCTCCTAATTTTTAATAACCTTTCATTTATTTTCTTATTGCATCAGGCGATTAAAATTTTTAATTGTAATTAATCGCCTGACTTCAACAGTTAACTCCCGATTAATCATACATTTCATATCTGTTCTAGATGTACACTTTTTTCTTTCTAGGTTTTCATACTATTGTTAACAAAAGTGGAAAAAAATTTAAACTAATAGAAATAGTATCAATGAATTTTTGACGTCAATAGCCGTCAATGGCAGTGAATGAGTTAACTGATGATAGTTTGTGGTATATTCACAGTTTAAACTATTAACGCAGGCAATTCTAAAAAAAAATTGTCATCATTGTAATAAAATTGGTCAGTAAAGCAAGACCGTACCGAAGTCTGCAAGTTTGAGCTCCCCTTTCTCGTTGATGAGCAAGTTCTGGGGTTTCAGGTCCCTGTGGAGAACCTTCCTTCGATGGCAGTAAGCCAGACCTCTCAACAGCTGGAATAAGAAGATCTGGAGAGAAGATAGTAGGAATATATAAAGTCCATTTCAGCGGCAGAATTCTCCCCAATGCTGACCGAATGACATACCTTGACATTGTGTACGCTCATTATGCTCCCACAGTCGTCCATGTACTGCTTCAGATCTTTTTCCTGGTGAGAAAATGCAGACATTTAGATATACGTGAACCACATAAAATAAGTACGATACGACACGTGCAGTGTGCACACAAACACACACTCACCAGATACTCAAACACGAGTGTCAGGCACTTGTCAGTGTGGATGATGTCATGGAGAGTGACAATATTGGCGTGCTTCAAGTCTTTCAGTAGCGACACTGCAAGGAGGAGACAAAGACGGCGTCAGTCAAAGCCAAATAACAAACTCAGCTGCCGACGCTGGTGTCAAACCTTCTCTGATGGCTGTGCAAGGTGCACCCTCTTCGTGCTCCAGTCGGATCTCTTTCAGAGCCACTAAGTTGTCTGTTAACTTGCTTCGTCCCTTAAAAACTGTAGCGTATGTTCCCTGGCAAAATATGCAAAAGTACGCTGAGTATCCGGAAGGAACATTGACAATTGTACAGCTACAATTTGGGGGCAATATTCTCATCTCACCTCCCCTAATTTGTCCAATTTGATGTAGGTCTCAAGTTTCCCGAAGCCAATTTCAGACTAAAAGAGAAGACATTGAAAGAAATGGATAAAAGTAGTTCAGCGTGATTACGACATCCAACAATGCTTTTTTTTTTAACAACTAGAAAATTGTGGAAGGTGAATGGGTCCTTAGTAACCCGTTTTTTAAATTTATTTTTATTTTATTTTAGCTATTGTAACCATCCACTTGATGCCTTGCTCAAGGGCACTTGAATGTAGCCAGGGGCAGACGAGCTCGCTGCTTGTGTAATGTGTGTGTCTGTGCTGAAGCCTCAGCTTGATTTCTCCAACGCTCACAGTGTGTTACTGACCTCTTTCACATGAACATAAGCTGACACATTTCAAGACACAAATCCAAACGGTCTAAAAAGGAAATCAATGAGCTAATTCTAGATTTCAGACAGACTGAATTTTTTTTTATTTGGACTTGCGAGCGCAAACGTTAGATACAAGCTGGCTTCAGGATGTTTATTACCACTCCCAAGTTCAACTAAACCAGCCATAAACCACACATAAATGTTCTTTCCCCCCATAATAGAATAAAGTGTAATTGCACATCCACTGTAATAGGTGGCAGTGTTGCTCTCATTATCAGTGCGCAAAGAGTATTAGCTCAGAAGTTAAGTGACAACAATTTTATAGCCAAATGTCTAAAGTAGTCATAGACACTGGAGAGTTGGGTGGGGGGTGGCGTGGGGGGTGGGGGGGGGGCATATTTTTTCTTCTTTCCTTAGGGGCGTATCAAAAAATAATTTAGAAGCACTTAACTAAACATAAAAATAAGAGAATTACACATTGTGTATTTAAAACAAACACACGTTTCCTTCCACTAGCTTAATGCTAACACACAATGCGAAACGCCACAGACATGCTAACGTGTAGCATCAACCCTCTAAACCAGGGGTGTTCAAGTCCGGTCCTCGAGAGCCCCATATCCAGCCTGTTTTCCATGTTTACCTCCTGCAGCACAGCTGAATCAAATGATCATTGCTCATCAGCAAGCTTTGCAGAAGCCTGATAACGATCCTGATCATGAATCAGGTGTGTTAGTGGAGAGGAACATGGAAAACAGGCTGGGTAGGGGCTCTCGAGGACCGAACTTGAGCACCCCTGGTCTGAGCCACAACACAAACAGATGTAGAGCAAGACCCTCAAGCATATTTTTATTTTTTTTACCTTCAACTTAATTGTTATTATAACTATATGTTTTATGACATACAACGTTAATTTTTTATTTTATTTTTGGGGGAATGGAAGAATTAATGTCCATTTATTTCAATGATGGTTGATGAATGACTTAAAGTTGTATCTTAAACTTGTATTGTTCACCCCCCAAAAAAACAACTAATGTTGAGTGGTAAATGAAATGTTGCCAATGATTTTTTTTTTTTATAAAGATGAATAATAAGTGCATTTGTGCTATTATTATAAAAAATATATATATAATTTTAACGTGTGCCATTAAAAATTGGTCAGAGAGTAGAGCATCCTGATGCAATGGTAATAGGCCTATATAGCATTTATCAGTATAGAGAAACGGATGAATTCATTGCATCCAAATGAAGACAATAGAGACATGACAGTATCATATATGTCCTCTGGTTTTTGAGGTCATGAATAAGAGACGGGTGCAGGAATATCACGCTGTGATAGCCACAGGCCTGCCAGTGATTATCCCACACACTGTTACCTCCCCTCATCTATCTGTCGGTATCGAGGCTGTTTCAGGAAAATCTTTCATCCATTGGATCCTCCTCAACTGACACACCTTCAGTGTTGACGCCAATATGAATGCCATGGCAATAACGGGCCTCAATCAATGAATCATGCCACACAAGCAACGCACAGTGACTCATGAAATCGGAAACACATGCATTATTGCCAACGCGGCCCACGCCAGCGGCAGCACATAATGGGAAGCAACATCCTGCTGCTTGTCCATTTGTCTGTTGTGGCTCAGCTAATTCAAGATGACTCAAACTGTACTCCGATTCGGAGTATGCCGGTACATCACCGTTTTCTGTATTTCAATGCGCATCTGTGTGTGGGCGGGTCTGCATGACTTCATTTCAATGCAATTTTCTGCACACTTTGTAGCAAATTTCAGGCAACATAAAACCAAGCCAAACAATGAAATGTATTGTGTGCTGGGAAGAGAGTCCATTACCAGACCGTCCTTTCATTGATACAGTAGAAAAGGTTTCACTGTGTGCAGCTGATAAAGTGTGATGGGGGAAGAGTGTTTAGACGAAAAGTGCTTGCCAAGAAAAGAGGTGGCTACAGGAAGCGTGGCCTGCTTTTAATAAAAATTGGCTATGAGCTGTGATGAGTGATGTAGTTTGAGAAAAAAAAAAAGACCAAAAAAACAAAAACGACACCTCCCTCCCTCGACCAGTGTCGCCCACATTCTTCACTGGACCGTTGTGAATAATTGATCGTTAAAGGCAACAAGCATCTCCGAAATCGGATAGCAACCACCTTTGCTTGGATTACAGTGAGTGAAGAAAGATCTGATGACGGTTTCAAACAGGCACATATGTTACGTGACACCTGACACTTGCTGGCGGTTTTGGTAACAAAGGACGAGCGCACTCAAAAGTCCATGGGCCATTACCATTTGTGCGCTTGCCATTTCTGGCCTTACGTTTACTGATCACAAATGTGACTGGGCAAGCACACAAACCCGTTTTGAATGTGATCTCTCACAGGTGGATAAAAAAAAAACAATTATGCCAAAGAAACCTATGTGAGCGTCGTGATCTGTGTTTTTGTTGACTTTTTTCTTTATTATTAGATTTTGTTTCGTTGCATTTTCCCTGTATCTTTTTTCCACGTCTTATCTGCTCGTTAGGTTTTCGTTTCCACCTGTTCTCGTCCAGGTGTGCCTCGTTATCTCGTCAGTTTGCTTGTATATAGTTCCCTGGTTTCTTTAAGACCCCGTCCAGACGGAAGCAAAGCCGGCTTCGTTCCTCAAACAAATCTCGTACACACAGAAGCGTTTCAAGACTTGCGCGTGTCCAAAAGAAGACGCTGAGGACGTTTAACGGCTGTAATGTACATGCCAAGTCTGGAGTGGCGCTGTAGCGCAGCCACAGGGAGTTAACGGAAAGCGTAGAAGAAGAATCAGCGAAGAACACAAACACTTTTTTTCCCCCCTAACTTTATTGCAAACTACAGAACAAACATGGAAAAGACAAACACAGGGGAAGTGACAGCAAAAGCATAAGCAAGCTAAGGCGGTTGCGCAAAACTATGTCACGACTATGACACGGTTATCCGCCATTGTTGTTTGCAGTCACGCGAGAATTGGCGCACACGTCAATGCGTTGTCATCGAGCTGCGACCATTACGTCGTCAGCGGAGGAGTATCCTGCATAAGGCGTCGAGACGGACGGGTACGGGGCGCGTTTTGAAATCTTTCCACTCTGGAGCCTGCTTTCAAAAGTGATCGGTTTCGAGCTCTGAAACCGCGGCAACGTGTGGACGAATAGCCTAAACGGTTATGAGGAGACATTGAAACTGGCTTTCGTGTGGACGGGGCCTTAGTCTTTGTCAGTTCGATGTTGCTGTCATGTTAATCTAGACATGCTATCTTTCATTTTATCATGAATTTATGCAGTTTTTCTTGTTACCGTGTACCTTTTTCTTTTTTTTTTTGCTTATTTGCCGTTTTATCATACCTTGTTTGCTTTTTTTCCTCTTTTTTTTTTAAATAAATACTTTTTTTTAGACTTATATAGTATGCACCCTGCTACTCCTTGCATGCTTCCCTCCATTTTGGTCTTCCAGTTTTTGCCAGAGTTTGTGGCAACATAATGTTATGCATTCATTTGACAGTGTTTAATACTGTTTGATACTATTCTTCTAATCTGTACTAGGATTTTGAACCCTCTGGGTTATCTTATTTTAAGCATAGCTTGCTGCCACATCACTAAGCAGTGATCGAGTGTGATTGTAAAAGTGACCTGATTGTTTTGGGAAAGGTGAATGAAAAATAAAGAGCAGGTGGATTGTACATTGTACAATTGATTCTAAAAAGATTTGTGAGTCATGTTACCAAGAAAGGGGAGTGGATTAGTGAGGTATAGGCTACGTTCAAATCTGGCTAGCACTTTTAACTTTGCAAACTCCCCCTTCTAATTAACGGTCTGCTTTCATCCCTCCCTGCATCTTTGCCTCGATCGTCCTTGCTCTCTGGCCTCTCTTCAAGGTGTCCTGGTGTTTAATCTAAGTCGGGATGGCACATCTGCTGAATAATTGATCCTCCCGTTACATCCCGTACAAACAACAGCCTGAAAGAAGTCAAAGTCGTTCAAGAACGCGTGTGTTTGACGCCGTTGAACGTCTCGTAGGCGCATCAGTGTGCCTGCCACCTTCTTTTCATCCGCCGTAAACCTCTCGTCTTCCTCGCAAAGCTCGCTTCAAAGATCCTTTCATTTCGGTGAGACACTTGCAAAAAAAAAAAAAGCTGCGTCATTAAAGCGCTTCAAGGGGGGAGCCGGCGGGAGGCCGCTGGCCTTGCTCCACAATAACGGCATAATGGATGACGGAGCGCCAAACCTTTATTCTTTGTCAAAGAATATCAAGGCTGTTGGTTATGTAAAATGTAAATCAGGATGATGAGCAGAGAGATGATTCTGTTCACATGTGAATGAATGGGAGGGAGGACTGTGTGTCCAACATCAACAAAAAAGAGCGAGTGAAAGGAGCAGCATTAATTCAGTAGCAGCACAATGAGGCATAGCAGATACTCTGCATATTCATGAAAAAAATTCCCATTTCTCCCCATCCTCCACCTCTCTATTTCTGTAAAACAAACCACTCCTCTCACCCCCCCCCCCTCCCTTTCTTACCCATAATGCTCTCGGTCTGTATACGTAATACACTCATTCATCCCCCTACTGAGCCATTGTTAACTGTAAGCCATAACTTACTATTCAAAATGAGTATGCACAGCGTATTAACAATTTTTGTGGTACACAGAGTATATATATATATATATAATAAAAAAAAATCAACATTTGGTCATGAATGCGCCTGAGCAGACATGCACAGCAGACCCAAATAACATGCAGCTGCTTCGCAAGCGTATGTACAGATGCAACACGCACACGCGCACCGAATACTGACCAATGAAGCGCGTCGTAGCCTGCGGCTCATGGGCTTGTCAAAGGGCGGGCTGTTCATGGCAAACTTCTCTAAGTAGCCCTCCGGTAGCCTGATATCAGCTGGGAGAGACAGACGTTTGTTTATGTCCTGAAACACACAGACAATTTGGTGAGCGTGCCATACAATAATCTTAAAATGATGCCATCTTTTGTTCTCAAGTGGGTGAGTGGAAAGGGAGGCTTGGTTGTAAGCAGGGAAACAAACAAGACATCATTTTCACAAATACATAAGTGGCGATTCATTGTTTAAACTTGTAGGCCTAAATGTAGGGTATTGTGCTGCAGGACATTTGTGCTTCTTTTCAGCCTTGTCTCGAGTAATCATTAAAAAACATATGAAATCTGGACAAAATACTGAAGAAGTTCAAAAGTCGTTTTGCGACATCTGTTTTTATGGTTTGTGAAGTTCAGGCTTCCATAAAAGTATTGACTTGCTTACTGTGCAGGCATATGAGTTGGTGAACGACCACAGCTGTTTTAAATAAGATGATATTTGGAGCAAAAATAATGAATAACAGGAATAACACATTGGAGCATGTGCAGTGGTGCATTGTGATTAGGGTTATGACATTTTTATTATAGGTAGTATTGGATCATTTTAATTAGATTTCAGAGAAGGTTTTTTCGGTTTTATTAGTTTTTTGTGTGAAAATGCTTCATTTTTTTTTAGTTTTTATTAGTTTCAATATTGTTTTAGTTTGGAAAGAAATGCATCATTTTTGTGTGCAACATTTATTTAAAAAAAAAAAAACATCACAGTGAGTATTTTCTTATAAAAACTCAACAAAAATATTATTTTTAAAAAACATTTCAAAAACAACAATCCACAAATCAAATACAGCCACTAGATAACAGTCAACAGACTTTGAAGTACAATATACAGTGCAGCGCATAATACTGCTTCAAAACTCTTAATGCATCACAACTCGTCTTAAAGGTCTTAAACAAAGCTACCGTAGGTTGATAGATAGATAGATAGATAGATAGATAGATAGATAGATAGATAGATAGATAGATAGATAGATAGATAGATAGATAGATAGATAGATAGATAGATAGATAGGTAGTCTTTCCCCATGAAATTTATGAAAATGCATTCATCCAAAAAAACAAAAACAAAATGTTTGTTTTTAATAAGAACAATAGCACTCTTCAATATTGTACTTAAAAAAACATACAATATTGACATCATTTTGTTAAATAGCATGTAAAGAATGAAATAGTATTTTACACTTTTTTTTTTTTTGCTTCAGCTCAATATACATTGTGCTGCTCCTTTTGGTGTGTGCGCGTTGGCCACCTAGACATAGGCAGAAAAGTTTCACAACAGAACCGGGAAGTTGCCGTAACATTAGCCGTTTTTTTTTATATGCCTGTTCCGCTGTAGGGCAAAACCAATGCTATTCATTAGCCCCTCTATGGTGATTTACAATGTTTGTTAGCATTAAGCTAAAGAGAGACTTTATAACGGCAACGCTAACATTGTTGTTTAAAATAAAACACAAATGGCTGAACATCTTGAAAACTTGTAAGGTACTGTACCATTGAGACAAATGAAAATCTGCAAAATAGAAAATTTAAGTTCTCTGTCATCATATGACCATTCCAGTACAGTATAAACAAATTGTCTCCATGTTGCTTCCAAATGATCTCATGCTGTCGATTACGCACATCAACACGCGTTGTATGTTGGCAATGTTTGCAAGCACGCATTTGGCTGGAGCGCCTTACTGCTCGCTAATGTTGTCATCAAAGCCAGCGAAGTGAAAGCGACAGCTGAGCGGAGAGCGGCCTCAAAGCGGCCTTGCAAGGCTACGGGTCCGGCGCATTGTGGTTGTTGGAGGCTTTCGACAATTTCCCTTCCCTTTGATCTATTTCATGATCTACAATTGATATGAAAAATAGATGTAGATGACACATTTTCTTCACTTGCAGGTTGACTTGCGGCAGATCAATAAAATCAATGCTGCAGTCTCCATCATCGTTTATGAATGGCTGTGAAAAATGTTAATGGGCTTCATGCTGCATATGACTAATTTTCCAACTACACTTTTGGCGGCGTGACCGAGTTCCAGAGCTCATCTGGAACACATCTGTCTGGTCTCTTTGTAGCTTTCCTCTCATCGACACTTTTATCTTCTGCTGCAGGCTTCTGTGTGTTTAAAAATCTGATTGAAAACTGTGAATGAGCATTTAAATGACACGGTAAAAAAAAAATAATAATTTCAATAGTAGTGCGTTTGCATATACTGTACTCACGCAGCACATCTCGGGGGGATATTTTTAACCAAATAATTCCATTAACTTGGGGAGAAAAAAATATTGCTCAAAGGCAATTCTGCATGAAGCCAGTTTGCCATAATGTACAACTCTAATGTGGTACACATGTAGGATGTGTGAAGTGGTTAAGATCCTGATCATAAGTTGTTTCCATGGCAGCGGGGCTGGCTGGCACAGTCCCAAGCAGCCTCACGGTGTTCGTGCGCGCGTGTACTCAATATGCCGTCTTATATGTGTTTAAATGAGAACATTAGCAGGAAGATGAAAGAGTGACGGGTTTTGCTCACTGGCTAGCATAAAATACAAGCAGAGTATAACCACCGCACACCCTTTGCAAATATACTCCCGTGCTGCGACATCAGGCAAAGACTAAATCCAAACAGAGACGGAACAAACGAGGCACAAACACATCCGCTGACAGTCAGGCTTCGACCTGAGTGATTCACACAGTTTCAAAGCGGCGAAACACGGCGCGCAAACACAACAAACATCACTTTGACGTTAGCGTCTCTGGAAAAACCCCTTCAGATACGCATACTGCTTTGAATTGCAACAAATAAGGCCACACATTGTTAGAAAAGAATCAAAATGGGCTCTTGGCTCATAAAAACGCTCATGCCCTCTTTACCCCCCCCCCCCCCTCTCACGCGATCATGCGTGCAACCCGTACTCACAATGCAGAACAGCTCCAGTAGCTCCCTCATTGTCCTCCTTAAACGTGTCTTTCTATAATGCACTCACACACGCGCGCCCGTTGCCCCTTGCACATCTCGGTGCTGCCACATGACTGCGCGCACGCAGCCAGCCAGCCAGAGCGCTGTGCCATCCACATGCTCGGCGAGAGAGAGGAGGGCAGGACAAAAAGAGGAGGCGAGGGAGGGAGCGAGTAGGAGGAGAGGAGAGAGGAATGGACAGATTCCCGAGAGGAGGAAGGCACATTGGGGGAAGGGGGGAATGGAAGGGGCTGGCTGAGAAGACACATTTGTTTTTCTTGGGCTCTCGTTGCCATCTTGTCCTCCATCTTTCCTTCACATGTGCGATCTGCCTTTTGTTAGTTCACTAATCATTGCTATTTTCATAATTGTTTCCTGCCCTGTGTGTTTCTCCCTGTCACTCACGCACACACCCCTCCTCCTCTGGCTCTCTCTGGTAAACATGGTCTAAATTAGTCCTTTCCACTGTTCACAGCAGGCCAAGGGAGCAGCGTGTGCGTCCAGAGGCATTTCCCACAATACTGCTGCGCTCATCACTCTCCCCAGCTTCGTTTTCACAGACACGCCGAAACGAGCGGTCTTGACCACGCCACGCAAACAAGAGAGAGATGGCTAAGCAAGGCACTTAATCATATCCAACAGGTATACTCTCATGTACAACCGCAGATGATCACGAGTAAATCCTGTTGTGATGTTGTTGCCGAGTGGGCCTAAAACACGGCATCATACACGCGCTGCTAACCGATAATTGGATCCAAACACGAGAGCTGTGTCAAAAGTACACCCCCGAGATGTTGTCTCTTCGATCAAAGGTTGGGCTTACACACCTTAGCTATAAGACCAAATCTGGATTCCTCATCTACTTAACTTGTTTTCTGCTTCCATTTTTTTATGAGATGAACTCAAAGATCTAAAACTTCCACATACACAATATCACCATTTCTCTCAAATATTGCTCACAGTCTAAATCTGTGATAGTGAGCACTTCTCTTTTGCCGAGATAATCCATCCCACCTCGCAGGTGTGCCATATCAAGATGCTGATTAGACACCATGATTAGTGCACAGCTGTGCCTTAGACTGCCCACGATAAAGGACACTGAAAGATGTAGTTTTATTTATTGGGGTGGGGTCTAGGAATACAAAAAAAAAAAAAAACTGCACCTTTCAGAGTGGCCTTTTATTGTGGGCAGTCTAAGGCACACCTGTGCACTAATCATAGTGTTTAATCAGCATCTTGATATTGCAAACCTGCGAGGTGGGATGGATTATCTCGGCAAAGGAGAAGTGCTCACTGTCACATATTTAGACTGGTTTGTGGACAATATTTGAGAAAAATGGTGATATTGTGTATTTGGAAGAAGTTTTAGATCTTTGAGTTCAGTTAACAAAAGTGTTGCAATTATATTTTTGTTGAGTACATTTTCTAAAATTCTATCTTGGCAATTTTGTTTAGGCAAGGCGGAAAGACCTTCTATTATTGGAAACACATTATGCTGTTCTACACCATCGCAAACTGCAACCGGCGCTTCTATTCTCTTTACTGTTTTTCCTCATTAGGGTAGCAGGTGAGGCCACTGTAGACAAACTCAACTGAAATGTATTGATAGAACACTTCACACTTATATATCGACAATTTATATAAAGAAAATCAGGGAGATCTAAGTGCCAATTTGAAATTCTTCAACTTTAACTTATTAAATACACTGAAATCAAGCAAGCAAGAAATTATATATTTTTATTTTTATTTTTCCATTATTTATAGCATCTGTTATTTTGAAAAACGGCTACATAACAGCTTTCTGTTAAAGGTCCTAAGGAAAATATTAAATAGTTTGGAAGATTCCAGGGTGGCTGAGCCCTGTATCTGAACAGTGACCAAATTCCATCTCCACATTCAAAACCAAAACAAGAGCAAACTTTAGTAAACTGACCATTTTTGAAAGTTACTTGAAGATCATTAATGTTCCTAAATCAGAGAAGAAAGTGGAAGAAACATTTTTTCCTTCTAAAATTGAATTCTCTTCACCATAGTATTATTAACATTTTATTTTAGTCGTCATTAGTTTATGTTTTTGCATATCTGGAAAAGTTTGACAGCATTCAAACCAATTTATTCGTAGTTGTGGCCTATTTTTTCCAACACCCTCCCTTCTCACTCCACCTTTTTTTTTTTTTTTTACTAGCCTTGTGGGCCATGTCAAACGGTATTTTTAGTATATGCCGCGGGCCCCTGAAAAATGGATGGTGGGCCGCAAATGGCCCCCCTGGCTGTAGTTTGGACACCCCTGATTTAGACTTGTCAATTAACTGAACAGCCATGCTTTTTGATTGTGGCAGTGTTGAGACCAAAATAAAATTTTAAAATAATAATTCATCTTCTATAAACACTTAAACAACAAAGCCGTAATAGTATCGTTTATGTTTGATATTGTGTGTTTTGTAAGCACTTTGTGACAGCTGCGGCTGCTTGACTTGACATGTTTACATACTCGCCATAACATTTGTCCATACGGTAACGGTAAATAAGCTAATTTTTAATCCAAACAATACATAGGTTTACATAGACCACCTTTTAAATGGCATTTGTAAATATTAAATTGTTTTCATTGCATGTGTATTTTGCACACTCACAATGCCGTCAACCGCGTAGGGCGGAAATGGTGGGCACGATGGCAGATGGCGCTTATCTACTTTGCGATTCCACTTGGGGTTTGATGGCAATGTGGGTTTTGGTACAGACAGTCATTAAATAGTCTGTTTTAGCACAGTGGGGGTGCACATCTGTTTGGGAGTGAAACTCGTCCATCCCACAACTAAGATGTAATCCAGCGTGAAGACGAAACCCATCGCCAACTCAATGGAGGCAGAGGGAGCAGGTGAGCCATTGAAAATAAAGCCAGATTAATTAATTTTTTTGCCTGTTTTCCTTAAAGAAAACTCAATTTAACAGTGTTTTAGAAATAATCTGAGAGGTCTATAATAACAAATGTAGATTCAAGTCAAGTCACGGCATCTATAATAACTTCTTATTAGCATTATGTATGACTGGATTTTGACTGATTTTGCAAGGCCCACAGAATATTATGTTCTATTGCTATAAAAACATGGAACCTACTAAAATAAAGATCTCTTCTTTCATTAGGAAAAAAAGTATATTTGTATCTGTTTCCGCTTTGCAGCAATTTGCATTAGAATATAGCTCATTTTCAGCAATATTCACATTCCTGGTGTCAAAAAGAGCTTGTTGCAACATGGCCCTGGCTGATCTCTTATACTCTGCTGCCACCTGCTGGCCGTTTTTGTAATGAATACCATTGCTTCATGCATTCTCTTTAGTTCAGAGGCTGCATCAAAGCCTTCTGTATGCTCTAGCAATACAAACGTCTAAATATGTCTTTGGGAGCATAGTAATATTTAAAATTGAACGTATTTATACGTTTTTGGGAGCAAAAGAGTTTAGCATTAGAATATAGCAAATTTTCAGCAATATTCACAATTCCTGGTGAAAACCCTGTCAAAACAGCTTGTTGCAACATGGCCCTGGCTGATCTCTTATACTCTTCTGCCACCTGCTGGCCATTTTTTTAAATAAGTACCATTGCTTTAAGCCACCTCTACATGTCAGAAGCTACAGCAAAGCCTTCTGGATGCTCTTGCATAAAAATAAAAAAAACATTTAAAAAAGTGTTTTTGGGAGTGAAGGACATAATAAGTATTAAAAAAACGTATTTTCACGTTGTTGGGTTTGAATGAGTTAATCAACATAAATTGCTATATTTTTTCATCATTTATTTCAGTTAGTAGTCTGAGGCTTTTAGCACAACCCTGTGCAGTTTTACATATATATATATATAACATTTAACACAAGATGAAAAGTGTGCACTTTTTGCAGCGTGGCCAAGTCACTTCAAAGCACGAGTCACTGGATTTTACAAGTGGTCACAAAAACAGGACAGTGTCCTGAAATCATTAACTCTATGCAAACAGTTACATTGCACCACATGCATCTTTGGGCTACTGCCAGGTGCACGCATCGTTTATAACTTCCTGTACCTCATTAGAGATGCGTCGATGGTTATTGTTCCTCATACGGACCCTTACGGGACTCTGGACCTCATCAGAAGATGTCCCGGAAGCCTGGTCGCTCTCACCGTCCGAGCCCATCTTCACATTCTCATGGACGATACCTGTAACAGACAGAAGGAAGAAAAAAAGTTTGCACAGAAACACAAACTGTCATCTTAGCATAAAGCTTTATAGCAGTCGGGTTGTCAGAAAACGGAGTGTATTGCGGTCAATGCAATGGCTGCTGGCCAAGTGGGTATACATTTCCATCTGTAAGAGGAGGAGATATCCGAGATCGATATTACCCTGAATGCAATGGAAGCTTTCTCAACTCTGCCTGCTGCCCCCCCCCCCCCCCCCCCTCCCCACCACCACCACCACCACCACCACACAAACCCCTTCCTGAATCCATCTGATTAATGAATCACGCTGCAGCAGGCAGGGCCGCCTCCTCCAGAATGCAGTGTATTAGTGAATGTGTGTGTAGGGGGCTCTCTTGAAGATTTGTGATGTCAAAACCTCTACGGTTGCTGAGAAATGTGACACGCAGATGTGGACAAGTGCATGTTTGTTTGTTGTGATTGAAACGACTTTGGCTGCTGAAAATCCAAACGTTTAAGCTCACAGTAAACATTACACAGGGGTGCTTACGACATTTTAAACAATACACGAGCAGGGACGAGAGCACGGGTTACAAACATATGCCCCCGGGCCAGAATCGGCACATCAGGCAAGCCAATTTGGCCAGTAGGGTTACAACAACAACGTCAAATTAACTATTGTTGCTAATTTTGTCCACTGATGACTAAGGGTGTGCCAAAAATCAATTCTCATAAGAATCGCGATTCTCGTTTAGTACGATTCAGAATCGATTTTAAATGTCCCAAAATCTATTTCATTCAAATTATTTTATACTGTCTTGCCTCTGTCTATGTGCCTTTTTTTGGAGCGCTGATCATGTTGTACCCGATTTGGCCACTGAGGGGCAGTGTAGTTCCACGCGGTCTAATACACTGTTAAGTTGTAGCCACATTAGAGAGTAGAAGGAAAAAGTCACGATCAAGTTATTCCAATAAAAGTTGTTGTTGTTTTTTTGCAGTGTGGAGCCGTTCTTTTGAGTGATAAAAGTGTCGCGAGTAGCGCGCTAATTAGCATTAGCGAGTCAGACTGGAGTAGATCATTACGATTCCTTGCACATCTATAGATTGAAGCAAAAATCATTGTCAATCAAATCATTTTAAATCAAAAATCATTCCTAATCGAAAATCGATTCTGAATCGAATCGCAGACCCAGAAAATCTCATCGTTAGACATTCAAAGATTCCCACCACTACTGATGACCACTTAATTGAAGTTCTGAAATTGGCTGTTACTTCACCTGTGAAGACTAGAAGATGTCAAGTTTCAGGAGCAAAATAAGCCTACTTCATATACATTTTTGTGCCGCCCTTGCAGTGTAACGAATACAGTTCCGCGAAAGTAAATACCACCTCCATATTGCAAAATATCAGTTAACGGCTTCAGTCCAAAAGAGGTTAGTTTGGTGGAACCCTTTTATATTTTTTCCAGATATGATTTGAAAAAAAGATTTACAAGACAATAATAAATGTGACTATTTCCCCAAATGTACTTGTAATTATTTTCAATTAAAAAAAAATGGGAACATTTGTTATTTTCCTTATTCATAGCTTATGAGGGTATTATATTACTGGTCTGGCCCACTTGAGATCGGGGTGAATATGGCCCCTGAACTAAAATGAGTTTGACACCCATGGACTAGTATGACAAAGAGAACATGAGAGGGAGGATAACGTCAGCGGCGACGTAAAGGGATGTGGAAAAGAAAATCATGTCTGCAACACATCAGCTATGAGACAGATTGAGGGCGAGACAGCTGAAGTGATTGGGTTCGTTGTGGAACGGGATGACATTATCTGAGAGGGATTTTTGGTCATATGAGGCTTGTGGTCATGATTTCAGGAAGTTCCATACATGTATCCCTTATGCTACATTACAGTAACGCTAATAAACAATGTAAAACACCCTTAGAGATTATTTGTGATGTCACCACGTAATGTGTTTCCGTATGTCTGTATTATACCGCCCCCAGGTGGCCAAGATGTGCAGACCAGAAGGAGGAGCACAATATCCACTGAAATGAAGCAACAACAAAAAAGTGGCAAAAATGGTTTCACTCTTTAACTTCTATTTAGTTTCACTATATGCTTTCATAGAATACAATATTATCGTGTTATAAAAATAAAAATAGTGGCGTGGTCACGGAACTCATCAAAGTCTTATTTCAAGGCACCAAGTATGTAGAGGAAAAACACTTTTTAAAAGCCTTTCATTGGTAAAAATGTGTATGTTTGAACATAAATAAAGCACCGTTTCTCCAAATGCGAGTGACAAAATCATGTATAACACTAACTACAAAACTACAGTCACACTGCAAATTCAGTCATGGCTGGCCGTTAGTGTTTACAATCGATGCATTCTTCCAATGGACTAAAAGCATGAGAGGATATGCTTACAGAATTGAATTTCTTCAGAAAGCTGAGTAGCCAGTATTGATATCAGGCATTAGCGCTCACCTCAGTGGTGAAACATTAAACCCAAGTTAACTGACACCTGAGTGAGAGAGGAGACATTCAAACAGGATAGCCACCTAATGACACACGCACATGAGCACAGACTCACTAAAAGGGCAAGCACCGAATACATTAGTCATAATTACTACTTAGTGGGATACGGGCCTTTGTTGCCAATCCAGTGTGGGGTTGTATTTGTGTAAATAGTCATGCGATGTGGGTCGGTGAGATAAGCCATCTTATGCGGAAGGAAAATTCCACCACTTGTGTCTCGAAACGTGCCGAGAAATGATGCGCGTGTCGCTCCTGTAAACAGCCTCTGTAACTTGGTATTTTCCATAGCAGATAGTAAATGTCAGGAGATCCCGCTGGCTCCCCGCGTGGGGCCTGGGTAGCCTGCTGTGGGCTGTTGACATCCCACTATGGACATACGTGTGCGGGTTTCTTCTTCCACTTTGTTTGAATACACATACTGGCACGCAATGGAATACACTTTAAAAAGCACTTGGATGAGTAATAGGTTTGGATTTCTGGTCCCAGCCTCTAGGTTGCTCGAGGGTACCCTGGTACAATTTCAAGCCACTGATCACAAACCATTCACCTTCTGTTATTGGCATACTTTGAACCAAATCATTCTTTTTTAAGATCCTCTGGCTCTGAAAGTGATTTTAAGCTTGGGACAGAATAGCCTCTAAATTTAGAGTGTGCAAGAATAGAGCTGCTGCAGTCATTGTGCTGACAAATAAATTACTTCTTAAAATATTCAAAAGAATAACTTGAACAACTTGCTAAACTGCCTGGAAGCAGCCTACTTCATCTACATTGGAATAATATTTTGGATTGATTCAAGTTAGAGAATGAACACGGGAGAAAGTGACGTACCACATCGAGATCCATTACACTGCCTAATAAAATTACACAAATTTTGTTAAATAAAATTCATGAAATCACTTGTATGATTACTGACTCGACCCTACCAAAAAGCATGGAACTGCCAACGTCAGTAAACACTTTTGACTGGCAAGTACGTTCAAACATATTTGCGAGTGCATTCGGACATATTTAAACGCAATCAAACGTATTTAAAAGATAACTGGAAGTGAGACCCTTGCTCCTACCCCAAATGGGGTATTGCCTGGAGGACCGTTGGGTTGGGCGTGGTCTGGCTGTGATTGACAGTGTACGGGAACAAGCCGGTGGGTGGTGGGTGCGACTACCTCATGCGGAACAAGTGACGTTGTATGTATCGTCTCGTGGAATGAGAGGACAAACAGCTAAATTGAGTTTATCCCAGTGTTACCTGAAGATGGCACCAAACACACGGTTTTTGCCCCAAATTTAACTCTTTTGCTGCCACACGTTATCCAGAAAAACGACCCGGACAGTGCCAGCCGATTTTGAGCATTTTCACTCATCTTTCAAGGCAAACAGAATATTGTGTGCTCTGACCACATAAACATGGTGGGTACCACATGAAAGATCACGTTCCATTCTTTCATTAGAAAAAAAAATCTTATTCTGATCTTTAGTAATCACGTTTGAAAATAGGTCATTTGAGTGACATTGAGTGAAAATTTAAACGATAAGGAGAAAACTAGCTTTTTGTGAAAGGATACATTTTCTGCACATCAGTGACTTTGACACGAATATTTTTTGTTTAGTGACATTCTGTGAATTAGATATAATGTGACAAACGCTTTGATCATTCATTTGATCATCCTTGAAAACGTTCTATTTTATCAGATTCGTCATGTTTCATTGTAATTTCATACTACCGGGAGCCCATTAAAAAGAGATAATATGCTGCCATCTGCTGGCCATAGTTAGTTTCACAAGCCCATTCACTAGGCAGTTCCACTGCCCATTGTGAAAAAAACCCCGTAGTAAACGTCAATTAACGTTTTTGGCGGCATTCATTTGGATTTTAGTATGCGTCATTAAACGTTTTTGGCGGTAAAAGAGTTAAGCTTTCAACAAACATGCACTAAAATGTCAAAGTAATGATTAGGACATGTAGACAGCATTTATAGACACCAGTTTATACAGTTAATCAGCAAAAAAAAATTTGATTTAGTGTTGAGTTATCCTTTAAATACGTACGTTCAAACGTATTTGTGAGTACATTTGAACGTATTTAAATACAATGAAACATATTTAAATACGTTCAAACGTACTTGTGAGTACGTTCCAACATACCGTATACTCGCAAATACATTTGAACATACTCGCATACGTTTGAAGGTGCTTGTCGGCTAAATGCTACAAAAATAGCATATTTCCCCATATTTCCGAACCTAAATCATGCACTGCAGGCATACGGTAATAATAAATAATAAAAGTTACGTATAATAATATCACTTATTTTTCGAACGTATTGGTATAATGTGGCTCAAATGCTTAAAAATACGTGTTTTTTGCACTCAAACATGTGCAAGTAATACCTCGTGGCATTATGGGGAAAAATATGTATTGTTTGTAGCATTTAGCCTACAAGTACATTTGAACGTATTTGCAAGTATGTTTGAACGTATTCGCGAATTGCGAGTATGTCCAAACGTACTTTTGAGTATGTTTGAACATATTTACGAGTACATTCCAACATATTTAATACATTTGAACATACTCACAAACGTTTGAACGTACTTGCCAGTCAAAAGTGTTTACTCTACATTGGCAGTTCCCTGCTTCCGTACAAGCCTGCAATAAACATTTCAAATAAGAAATTCCTAGAACTGTGTTCATCCAATCATCATCCTTCCATTGGAAGAGAGCAAATCAATAATAGAAGCGAAGACGACTCACCAATCCGGCTTCCCGGAGGACGGCATGAGTCAAGCACACGGAGCATACGAAAGGGTGACATCCTCAATGGTGGCTCTCTCTCCCCCATTCGAACCTCCACCATCCGAGGGTCTTCCACCCGAGGACCGCTTGCAGGACACCCTTTGGGGTTGCCTGGCACATCCATTGCTCTTCTTTTTTTTTTTTTTTTTCAAAATGAATGTCCTACCCAAAAATCTTGGTGTCCAATAGTCTCCCAATTGCAATTTTCAATCTGCTTAGTACTTCCAGGTGAAGTATGTAGTGAAGAAGGTAAGATAAAGCGATGCAACAACTCCTTCAGCTACTACTCCACTTTACTAGTTGCACCCGTTGACACTCCCTTTTATGCTTCCCTCCTTTTCTCCGCAGTCACTCTGCTTGCTGACTAAGGAAGGTCAAACAGTACAAGCAGTCGAAATGCTGCAGACAGTCCAAAAAAAAACATCAGCGCAACAAACATGACAGGTGATTTTCCCTCCAAACTGCCAAGTCATCTTGCAGAGAGACTTTCTTGTGTCTTAACTCTTCTCTCTTCGCCCCCCATGTGGCTTTATCGTTTGCACCATCGCCATGTCCCGCTCTTCTTCCTCCCTCTCTGTCACGTTCCTCTGCATGGTCCTCTTCTATTCATCGCAGCACTCGATTCAGCCTCTCCCTCTTTCCACTCCCCTCGCTCGATGTCTCCCTCCTCGCCTCTGGCGCTCTATCGGTGCTTTCAGTATTGTTATTCGTCCCGCTCCCTCCCTTCACCTTGCCAATACCCTCCTCCCTCTCCAGTGATACCAATCTTTGTCTCTCTCTCTCTCTCTCTTTTTTTTTCCTCCGCCCGTCTATCTCAACCCCTCTCCTTTCCCATCAGTCTGGGTCCACAAACCGTCCTGCCCCCGTTCAAGGGGAACAAGCTTTTTATTTTTTTTCTTGCATGATCAGCCTCTTTATTGCAGCACCTCTTCATCATTGTTTTATTCACCTTCTCTTTGAATTATCTTTGCAGTGCAGGAATTTAAAGCATTTTATCTTCTTTCCACTTTGATCGTTCTCTTCTAATCTTCCCCCAATAGACCTGAAGCGCAATCCATTATCAATGGGCATGCACGTACACACACCTAGACATGTTCCACTATGCATACAGATACTGTGTGACCCTTGTAACAACGGCATGGCAGAGAATTCAAACAATGAGCAAACACGGGATTGTTATAATATAAAGGATAATGGGACGCCATTAAATTAAGAGCTTGTTTTTTGCGAGAGTGAGCATCAAAGTAAAGATTCTATTCTATGTCTGGTTAGAACATGACAGTGAGGTATGAATTGATTGCATAATTTGCTCGCCAGGTTTTCAATACTCTCTTCATTAAAAAAAATAAGGAAATACTGCTATATCAGAAAACTAGCTTGGCCTCATAATAGTAATACTACAACTTGCATGGTAATATTTAAAATAGAACATATTTATACATTTTTTGGGATCAAATGAGTTTTAATCAACCTAAAAAGTTGGGTCACAGGAATAGCCCATAAAACAAGCCAAAATTGGGTTACTTGTGGAAAATTTAGGCCGATTAATTTTTGACTCAATTTAATCGGGTTATTCAATTAACCCAAAAAGTTGAGTCAAATAAATAAGTCATGAAATGAATCATAAAATGGGGTGGCTTTGCAGGTTATTAACTCAAACAGTTGCGTTGGTCCATTCTTGACCCATTTTGGGTTATTTTGGAACTAATTGTTTTTTAGAGTGTATATAATTGTATTCTATGACAGTATTGTACTTTTTAACGCACTTTTACTATTTACTTTGTGCTACTAACACCAAATTCAGCCTTTTGATTGTGATGGGACATTTAACATAGCTAAATTGACACATTTGGGTCAATTGTAAGAGCTGGGTTTTTTTGTTTTTTTTTTAACCAACCACCAGATAAGTAGTAAGTGCTACTCTTAATCATCTTATTGAACGATGCAGGTAGGGGGAAGGACTGAACATGACTTAAGTCGTTCACTGCAAATGAACAACATTAGCACTCAGTAAATAACGACACCCACTGATTCTGCCCCGAGTAAAGTTAAAGTACCACAGATTGTCGGGTGAAATTCGTTCACCGCATTTGACCCATCCCTGTGGGATGCGGTGAGCAGCAGCAGGGACTGTGCTCGGGTTTCCTTTGGTAATCTAACTGCCCAATTCCAACCCTTAATACTGAGTGACAAGCAAGGAGGCATTTTTTTTTACAGTATGACCCGGCCGGGGATCGAACCTACAACCTCCCAGTCTCAGGGCGGACACTCTACCACTAGGCCACTTCCGCCTCCTCATAGGTATGCACTTTCATTGACATCCGTTCCGCTAAGCTAACGGCTAATAAGGTGATCCACAAAAAAAACTAACATAAACATTTAAAACCATTTTTACATGACTTTTTTAATGTAATGTTTGTTTTTAAATCCCACTGCATTTCCTGATTTAAACTGTTTGATGAATGCCAAGACTTTGTACTATGGTCCCTCAGTAACCATGCAACAGAGTGAATGTGAACTTTAAGAATTAATCAGGAACTGTGTAACTAATCAGTGAATGATTATGTGAACAAATCTTTAGAAGGGATCCTTTTAATGAAATGATTTGAGTGATTTAGTAGCTAGAGATAAATGTTGTTCCCATCTCTATCTAGTCACGCTCTCTACTTAAGTGCAGACAGTTAAAAAAAATAATAATAATAATTTTTTTAAAAAAGACCGGTAGCAGTAAAATTACAAACTTAATCAAATACACAAGTAAAAATTATGTTTTACTTTCAGTTATTTACAACCATCTTGATAACTTAACGAAAATATACACACAAATAAATAGTACAGCTCCCTGGTACTGTGGTAGATGTTCCTCCAAGTCCCCAATATCCAAATCAGTCAATCAATCAAAATCTAAATACAGTTACTTTATCTCTCCTCAGTTAATAACAAGCCAATTTTGGCATATTAAAGTGCAGAAAGTACATACAATATACAGTGGTACCTCGGATTTTGAACATAATTCGTTCCTGCGAAGTGTTCAAAGTCCGAATTGTTCAACCTCCGAAACATTTGTTCCCATAGAAAATAATGTAAATGCAACTAATCCGTTCCCAAGCTCCAAACACAGAAAATTCCTATTTTAATTTATATTCATGTTTTTTTTTACATTTACAGTACAGTACAGTATTTAAACAATAAAAATACCTTACCTTTTTTGTTGTGGTGTGATGGCATTAGTGCTGAGTTTGTGTTTGAGTTTGCTGCGTTAACGTCAGGCACATTGTTGAACAGCTAAGGGGGGTCCTCGTGCCAGTATTTACAGAAGTAGTCACGGTAGTTACAACGGCGCAATCATCTCCTTCCTAATTCCACTTTGGTGTGTGGCACCGTATGTTTTTCTTTGCCGCCACTGGCACGGTTGTCCTTCTTTTGGCCCATGGAGAAGAAAATTTTCATGGAAAAATCAAAATGCACTCGCGAGTATTGAGCACGTCCAGGAGTATTCACGATATGATCATTCGGCATTGTTCGGCTTCGCTCGGCTACACGTTTTCAAGGTACGTTCGGCTTAGCTTGCTTTGCTTGGGTGTTCGAACTCCGAAAATGAGTTCAAACTCCGAGGCATTTTTTACTCCGATTTTTTGGTTGAAGTCCGATTTGTACGAGTTCCGAGACGTTCAAACTCCGAGGTCCCACTGTATCTATTTTCAAGTAACTCAAAGTCATCACCAAAAATAAATACTCAATTAGCAAAGTACAGGTACCTTTCAAATCTGCCAGTACTTGAGTACAGAAACAAAGTATTTACAGTTTGTTATTTCCAACCACTGGTGATGAAAAACATTTACAGTATAGTGACAGACAGTGATGCACAGTTCTGCATCCTTGAGCCACAGAGTGTTTAAAGGTCATTGACACCACCACCAAGTCAAAGCTGTTTTTTTTTTTTGCTCCGCATTAAAACCTCGACACATTACTTCACTGTGGTCATTTATCTACAAAGTATATCACACTGGACATACCAGTCACACTTATATGCAATTCCCAGTCTTCAATGACCTCACCGTGCATGTTCTTGGAAGGTGTGAGGAAATCAGAATGCCGGGAGTGCAAACTTGACACAGAAAAGTCAGAGACGAGATTAAAACCGGGTTAGTAGCTTTTTACTGTGAGGCAGACTGTATTGTTTTTCTTTTTTAACAATAAATACCACAACTCGCCTCCAGACAAGAGAGATGATCTTTAAAAAAAAATCAAAGAGCATATCATCCCAGTGGAACACAAGCATGCTGAAAGTGGCTTACAGGGCTGGGGGGGGTGAATTTACACTATTAATTACCTCTGCAGCTGTGGAATCTTATTATTTAAATCACTGGCTCGAGATGGTCTGCTGTAAGCCATTAGTTCCATATGTGCATGGTCCCTGATGCAATTCAGCAATACGAGCCTCTCTGTTACGATACTTTTCAGAAGATATCTTCAAAAGCTTTTTCAAATGATGTATTTTCTAATCATATTTACGACACTCCTTCAAGGGGGGATTACAGGCTGCTGTATATAGGCCTACTTATTTAGTTTTTTAATAGTGCTGTCAAAGTGTTAACTGATTAATTATTCACAAAACAATATTGCATTAATCATGAATCAACGCAGATTAATCGCACTATTAATTTTGACCATGGACTATCCTTTCGCGTGACAGCGGATGGCTACATTTAAGGTAGCACTGGTTGTATTTGAGCAATGAACATCATTACATGCATTAAAGTAAAGCATTTAATGAATGTTTGCGTATCACATTTCAAATATTTGTTCATGTCAAAAATAATGGGGTCATTTTTTTTCCATTTGCAATTATGCAGGTAATTTATCTGATTAGAAAAAGAGGATGTGCGTGAGCAGTGGATCAAAAAATGTGGAGGACGTCCTCATAACATTAAATGTCAAGAGAATTAACATATAACCGGTGCTCTTCAAATTTGGCGGGATTTTTTTTTAAATAAAAAGCCTTTTTTATTAAGCGATTAATCATATTTCGGCTATAAACGTCAAAAATTAATTTGAACTATTTCTATTAGTTTAATTTTTTTCACTTTAGTTAACAAGAGTATGAAAATGTACATTTAGAACAGATATAAAATGTGTGATTAATTGTGAGTTAACTAGAGAAGTCATGCGATTCATTACAATTAAAAAAATGTAATTGCCTGACGAGATGATTATTTAAAAACTTAGGGGCGTCAGGCGATTAAATTTTTTACTCGTAATTAATCGCACGACTTCAATAGTTAACTCACAATTAATCACAAATTTTATGTCTGTTCTAAATGTACAATTTAAAAAATCTAGGTTTTCATACTCTAGTTAACAAAAGTAGATTTTACAGAAATAGTTCAAATGTTTTTTTTAAACGTATATAACCGTCAATGGCAGTGAATGAGTTAAAAAAATTAATCGTTTGACAACTAGTTTTTCGACAAGCGTTCAGATCGCTGTTTTACTGCCGGTTTTCGACAAATCCACAATATTCCTGCTTAAAATGACCTGGCATTTCTGGAGAATCCACTTTTTAGTCACACGCTGGAGAGTGCAAGGTTACTGCCTTATTGTCACTGCTGATCTTCTTCACACACGATCGTGCAATAACAGTCACATCTGCCTTGTAACAGGTAAAAAGTCACTGAAATGGTCATGCAGTTGCCATTTTGTTTCAGCCCTCAAGAACAGGGTATCAAACCAGCATAATGAGTCAGACATTTTTCAATTGTTCCTTCAAGATTATGATGTGGTGTAGCAACTAATACTATTGTTGGAAGTGAACAAGGTCAAGAATCTTAAGAGATTAAGTTGTTATATAAGGCAGAAATATTGTGTTTAGCGGGGACAGGGAACATTTATGTGGCTAATTGAGTGACTACACTAAACATTTGCATTATTTATACAGTATGCTGTTTATTAACTCATTCACTGCCATTGACGGCTATAGACGTCTAAAATTAATTTGAACTATATTAGTTTCACATTTTTTTCCACTTTTGTTAACAAGAGTATGAAAACCTAGAATTTGTTTACTGTGCATTTATAACAGATATAAAATTTGTAATTAATCGATTAATTACAATTTTTTAATTTCTTTTTAATTGGGGCATCTGGCGATTACACTTTTTAATTGTAATTAATCACATGACTTCACTAGTTAACTCACGATTAATCACAAATTGTATATCTGTTCTATATGTACAATAAAAAAAAATCTAGGCTTTCATACTCTTGTTAACAAAAGTGGAAAAAAATGTGAAACTAATAGTTCAAATTCATTTTTGACGTCTATAGCCGTCAATGGCAGTGAATGAGTTAAACAGTATTTCCACGAGTAAAGGTGAAATGTGAATGGCAGGGGTATAAAAATAAATGAAAATGTATTTTTTTGTTACCCACTCATACGTTTGTGCCAGCTTTCATTTTGTAATTTTTAAGGCTTTTGCAACATTGTCCCATTGTTACTGTTTGATGTCATTTTCCCCTGTGAAGCATGATGAAATGTTGATGTATATTCCTTAACCAGCATGCATTTAACGTACATGTTGTCAACAAGGAATGTTGTTTACTCGAGCTTTGAGGAAGAAGTAATATTGGTTGGACGATATCCATAATTAATTTCCTTGTCCCTATTATTCAGCTGCTAAATAAATTAATTCAAGCAAAATTGCTTCTCTTTGCAGAAAAACTCATCTTACTTTGATTGGTTAAGGGTTTTTTATTTTTATTTTTTTGCATAACTCCAAATAATTACCACTTGAGAAAAATGTTGATTACATCACAAACATTTGCTGGTCTTAATAAAAAGCGCAAAGGAAAAAGCTGAGGCCAGTCTGCAGTGTACAGTGTTAGTGCAAGCAAACGTGTGCCGGGAAATAAAGACAGACGTTAATGCATTGTTAATGCACTAAATCCTACGCAAAGGCGAGGTCACGATGTCGACTGCGAGTGACGTGGGCGTTGCATTTCTACTTTCATCTGGAAGTGAAAAGGCATTTAAAGACTGGACCATACGGAAATCAACGACATTCTGTGAAGGGAGGAGGGAGAGAAGACATTGCGTCACATTTGAAATTTTCAGGCAGTTTTAATATTAACTCATTCACTGCGCCATTGACGACTATAAACGTAAAAAATTCATGTGAACTATTTCTATTAGTTTAACATTTTTTCATTTCATTAAATTTTTTATGGAAACCTAGAAAAAATGTTATATTTATAACAGATATAAAATTTGTGATCAACTATTGAAGTCATGCAATTAATTACGATTCAAAAAAAATTGTTATTAGGGGCGTCAGGCGATAAAATATTTTTTTAAATTGTAAATAATCACATGACTTCACTAGTTAACTAACATTTAATCAAAAAATTTATATCTGTTCTAAATTTACAATAAAAAAGTATAGGTTTTCATACTCTTGTAAGCAAATACGGAAAAAAATGTTAAGCTAATAGAAATAGTACAAATGACTTTTTGACGTCTATAGCCGTCGATGGCAGTGAATGAGTTAAGCTTTTTTTTTTCAGTCAAACAGAGCGTAGGGTTAACTAATTTGCAGTGTAGGCACTTGAGGTTCGGCCCATTTACCAACAAATAAATCGTAAAGCCATTACAAGCACTCTGGCTGCTGGCCAAAACGACAGCAAACATACAATAAAAAGCTTTAACCCCTCGGTGTAGCCCATTTACGTAAGTGTATTTCAATTAACTAATTCGCTTCCATTGATGGCTATAGATGTCAAAAATTCATTTGAACCATTTCCATTAGTTTACATTTTTTTCCCCTCACTTTTGTTAACAAGAGTATGAAAACCTAGATTTTTTTAATTGTACATTTAGAACAGATGCAAAATGTGTGATTAATTGTGAGTTAACTAGTGAAGTCATGCGATTAATTACGATAAAAAAATGTAATCGCCTGACGCCCCAGATTTTTTATAATCTTTTTTTTTTAAATCGTGTCAGGCGATTATTATTTTTTTACTGTCATTAATCGCATGACTTCAATAGTTAACTCGTGATTAATCGCAAATTTTATATCTGTTCTAAATGAACAATAAAACAATTTTTTCTAGGTTTTCATCCTATTGTTAACAAAAGTGGATAAAAATGTTAAACAGAAAATAGTTGAAATGACTTGTCGACATCTATAGCCCTCAATGGCAGCGAATGAGTTAATACTCATACAGAGCAAGTTAGCAAATGACTGAAGGAGGACGGACATGTCGTTAGTGCAGCGAGTGAAATTGCATCATCGTGTCGCTCTGAAAGGCTGCGACGTGCTCTGACTGCCGAATGGCAAAGTGAGTCAGCGAGAACAGCCAGTGGACACACACACACACACACACACACAAACACACATCTTGTTTCAGTTTAAATAATAGAGTACCATTAGTTCTGGCTACCGCATCGTACGCGATCCTCGGCTTTGCTGATTTCACAGAATGACGTCAACTGGTGCACAATTGTTCAGCGCTTACAGATGCCTCTGTTCAATTCTCAATTTGTGCATGTATTTTTTTTTTTTATAATTACATTTGAAATTATTGTTGTTTTTTTAAATTACATTGAATGTGCTTTTACTGGAAAAACTGTTTGAATGCTTATGTTTAAAATGTAAACCTTCAAATGTATTTGTCTGTACATACTAAAACAATCAAAGCAGTTGGGTCATTTTCATACATTTTTATCAATATTGGTAAAGATCATCAAGTGTTTAAATTATTGAAAGTTATTATGATTCGAACTAGGGGTGTGAATTGCGTAGTGCCTGGCGATTCGATCACGATTCATAAGTGACAATTCGATTCGATGCCGATTAATCCTGATACAAATCTATAAATTGATTATTGCGATTTTTCTCTTTTTCTTTATTTTTTGACTCAAATTTAGAAAATACTAATCAGTAAACTTGTACATGTACACTGTAAGATTTGTATGAAAATTCTATTTATTTATCTGAAACTTCAGACTTATAACTGAGCTACTGTATTTAGCAAACAGGTTGCAGTCTGTTTCATGTTTGAACAGCCCTGAAATAAAACATTAAGGCTTAATGTTCCTTTAATAGAACATTGTTCCATGCTTAAAGTATGAACCTTAACCCTAAGTAAGACGTTTTGTTGAATATTCCCATAAAAAATTGATGTTTAAAAATCGATTCGGCCGCATATTGAATCGATTCGAGAAATGTGCACTGTAACATCGCGATATATTGCAGAATCAATTTTTTTTAACACCCCTAATTCAAACAGTTATAATTGTTTCTAAGAAGAAAGAAAAACGTTCTAAATATTTTTCACACTTTTAATGTCTTTAACATTATGTAGGGGTTCAAACATGAAACATTCTGCAACCTGTTTGTTAAACACAGTAGCTCCGTTATAAGCCTGAAGTTTCAGAAGTTTACTGATTAGTATTTTCTAAGTTTGAGTTTAAAAAAAAGAAAGAAAAAGAAAAAAAACGCAATAATGAATTTATCGGGATTAATCGGCATCGAATCGAATCGTGACCTATGAATCGTGATACGGATCGAATCGCCACGTAATAGGCAATTCACACCCCTACCCGTATGTGTCCCAAATGAAATGTCACGACGATTTGTAGCGTTTTCTGAAGATGCTTACGTTTTTGGGGATATACAAGATTTTAGATTACTTTTCAATGAAAACTAACACAAATGCATCTTAGTGCGTTAAGGGTTGCTTTCATTGGTTGTTTTACAAATGGTCCATCTATCTGACTTTGCCACGAGTAGGGAACCTCATTATGTTGATGCAATACACCAGAGGGATCTGTAATCTGAAGTGTCAGCATGTGGCAGCCATTTTGTATTCATATAATAGCAAACAGCAAAAAAAAAGAAAAAAGATGGCGTTATTTCTGAAGTGTGCATGAATTTGCAATTCAGAACAACTGCATGTCTTTAGCGTTATTATACATTTATAAAGGCAAGAGTGTAACAGGTTTAATGAGTAGTTGTCAAAATCTTATGGTTGCTATGAAGTAGTTTGTGTCTAACAATAAGCAAGAAATGTATTTCAGTGGGCCACCATTTGCTCTTTAAATAGGTTCGATCAACATAACTTTGGCACAATTTAAGTTGTTATCATTAGCTGGGTTTACATGGAGACCTTGTTGTCGTTCCGATTGAAATCATTCCAATTGAAGATCAGAACAGCCTTTTTTTACAGCTGTGTGACATGATTGCTGTAATAATGATGTGATTTATTAAGTCATCTATTTAGCACATCAGTCTTGATTGCTTTTAAACTTATTAAAGCAGCAGCTTGAGAAAAACAAGTTACATGTATTTGAAAACAGACTTTTCCATCGTAGACCATCTCTGGTTGGTAGCCGCCATTTTTATGAGCATAAACGACGTCACTGCACATTAATGCCAAGACAGACAGGCAATTCTGGCTATTCAGGCCTCGCTATTCCGAGTGAAGCGTACGGTATGTACATTAGGGGTGTACCAAAAAAAAAATCGATTCTCATAAGAATCGCGATTGTCATTTAGTACGATTCAGAATCGATTTTAAATGTCCCAAATTCGATTTTATTTAAATTATTTTATACGGTCTTGCCTTTGTCTGTGTGTGCCTTTATTGGGAGCGCTGTTCGTGTTGTACGCGGTTTGGCCACTGAGGGGCAGTGTGGTTCCACGCGGTCTAATACACTGTTAAGTTGTAGCCACATTAGAGAGTAGAAGGAAAAAGTCATGATCAAGTTATTCCAATAAAAAGTTGTTGTTTTTTTGCAGCGTGGAGCCGTTCTTTTAAGTGATAAAAGTATGCACTAATTAGCATTAGCAAGTCAGACTGGAGTAGAGCATTACAATTCCTTGCACATCTATAAATTAAAGCAAAAATCATTGTCAATCAAATCGTTCTGAATAAAAAAATCGTTCTAATCGAAAATTGATTGTGAATCGAATTGCATACCCAAAAAATCTGAATTGAATCGAATCATGAGACATTCAAAGATTCCCACCCCTAACGTACATACATGATGTCTGATCGGATTGGCAAAAAAGATATACAAATAAAATTCCATTTGGATTACCAAGAAGGCATTAAAAAATTGCTCAATGAGAACAAAAAAAAAATGCTATTAACTCATTCACTGCCATTGCTGGATATAGACGTCAAAAATTCATTTGAACTATTTCTATTAGTTTTACATTTTTTTCCCACTTTTGTTAACAAGAGTATGAATTTTTTTATTGTATGTTTAGAACATATATAACATTTGTGATTAATCTTGAGTTTAAATAATTAAATAATTAAACAAAAAATAAAATATTGTTAAAAAATTAGAAGCATCAGACGATTAATTTTTTTAATTGTAATTAATCGCATGACTTCAATAGTTAACTCATGACTAATCACATTGTATATCTGTTCTAAATGTACAATAAAAATAAATCTAGGTTTTCATACTCTTGTTAACAAAAGTGGGGAAAATGTGAAACTAATAGAAATAGTTCAAATGAATTTTTGACGTCTATAGCCGTCAATGGCAGTGAATGAGTTAAAACCATGAAACCAACTCAGTAACTTCCACCTATTTCCTTACAGGAATCGTTCTATTCATTGGCACAATATCTGCTTGCACAAAACTACTTTGGATAAAAGGAACATTGTTGCAGTCAGTGTGCAGCTCACTTAGCCAAGGACTCGGGGGAAACACAGAATACAGCTAATATGACTCCACTGCAGACGGAATGCTCTGATACCACTCATGCCCTTCCATCCTCATCTGCACTCCTCATCCCCTCTTCTTTATTGCTTTAAGGCATGTAAATCAGTTCCCTTCTCACCATTTCCAAATCCTCTTTTCCCTCCTTCGATTTGCTCATTCTACTGCTACCAAAGAACAAACCGCAGGTTCCATTACAAAAGGGAGAGGGGGGAAAAAAAGGGTTTGTGTGAGCTGTGAGCATGTGTTTGTGTATGTTGGATTAAGGTCATTACAGTTTTATCTTTCCACATTCACAGCAAACACTGGATGGCCAAACAACAAAACCAAACCCGGAAACGGCAAAACTGGCATTTTAATTAGAAAATAAATTGAAACTTTACTGTGTTTATGTTTTTTTAATCATTTTAATAAGATACTTTCATTCTCTTTGCTTTGCCTTTGAATACCTTTAGCTGTTATTATGTTTATAAATGCTTTTGACTCATTCACAGCCATAAATTCATAAAAATAAAAGATTATTAAAAATTAGGGGCGACAGGCGATTAAATTTTTTAATTGTAATTAATCACATGACTTCAATAGTTAACTCACGATTAATCACACATTTTATATCTGTTCTAAATGTACAATTAAAAAAATCTAGGTTTTCATACTCTTGTTAACAAAAGTGGAAAAAAATGCGAAACTAATAGAAATAGTTCAAATTAATTTTTGACGTCTATAGCCGTCAATGGCAGTGAATGAGTTAAATGTTGATTTTTGTTTTGCATGGAGCATATTGACTTGCCTTGCGTATGAAAGGCGCAAGTGACCCAATGGAAGTGAAACAAACAATCATTTTTTTAGGTCTGTCATTCCATCCATTTTTTTAACCGACTTGCAAGCAAATACTTGAGATACAACAAGTTAGCAGTTTGGCCAAATCCAATAGTAATACATTTTTCATTTCTAAGAGGCTTCAAGTTGTTTCTTGCAAATCCCAGTTTGTTCACAAACCTAAAACAAAGAAAATTGCATGTGTATTTAAAACCACCACATGAAATTTCTTTACAGGTAATGTTCGCTAGCTTAATGCTAATGCACATTGGGAAAAGCCACAGCCTGGCTAATGAATAGCATCCCTGCTGCAGTGTTATAGCCCTTAAAACGATTGATATTTCAACACAAACGGTAGAGCCAGTGCCACAAAATGCCGTAAAATGTACCCCCGCCTCCTTATACGTCGTTCGAGTTGCCACTTGATTAATTCAACCAAAACAAATCATTCTCCAAAATCGTTTGGTTCTTGGGGAAAACGGGTATTAACTCATTCACTGCCAATGACGGCTATAGACGTCAAAAATTCATTTAAACTTTTTTTTCACTTTTGTAAACAAGAGTATGAAAGCCTAGAAGAAAATTATTGTACTTATTTAGAACAGATATAAAATTTGTGGTTAATCGTGAGTTAACTATTGAAGTCATGCAATTAATTACAATTAAAAAATGTAATCGCCTGAGGCCCCTAATTTTTAATCATTTTTTTCTTTAGTTTTTTAAAATCGCGTCAGGTGATTACAATTTTTAATATGAATTAATCGCTTGACTTCAATAGCTAACTCACGATTAATCACATATGTTATATCTGTTTTAAATGTAGATAAAACAATTCTAGGTTTTCATACTCTTGTTAACAAAAAGTGGGAAAATAATGTTAAAATAATACAAATAGTGCCCCCCTCCTCCCCCCCGATTCTCCCCTCCATCGACAATTTACATACGCTTACAAATTACCCTTAATTTACAAGATAATGCTACGCAATTTATGTTTATGAAACAGCTTATTAAACTGAACATTTTCTTTATTTTCTTACTGTCAAACAAATCATACGGGTGACTTGCCATTGCTGGACAAACCAAAAAAAGCAACAACTTGATTTCTCTTTCTCCCTTTCCCAGCTTTTTTTCTATCCACTCTTTTTTTTTTGCGCTCTTCACATTTTTGGTCATTTCAACATATTTACAAACTTCTCTGCGGTGACATCAATTTGATTTAATAATGAATGAAGGGACAGGTATAGTGATGGAGAAGTTTCACCTGATTTTTGGCACCCCCTCGAACCCACAATGCCTTTAGAATTTGCCTAAACTGCCTAAATTATCCTCTGCGGAAAAAAATGACAAATATTACAACATTACCGAGAAGCTGACACGTAGCATGTACTACAGTAAATCCGCCTGTCTGTCTTACACTGCCCCCAAATGGCCAAGGTGAGCACAACATAAGGAGCAGAAGAAGGTCCCCTGAATTGAAGCACAAAATGTGGCAAAAATGTTTGCCTTTCTATTTACTTAATGTATCTTTACTGTATGTTATTAGTAGTGCTGTCAAAGTTAAAGAGTTAAATAAATTAGCGCATTAATCACGGATTAACGCAGATTAATTGCACTATTAATTTTGACCATAGATTATCCTTTAGTTTGACAGCGGATGGCTAAATTTAAGGTAGCACAGGTTGTGTTTGAGCAATAAACATCAATACATGCATGAAAGTAAAGCATGTTTGCGTATCACATTTAGAATATTTGTTTATGTCAAAATATCGGGGTCATTTACTTTAATTTTAAATTATGCAAGAAATTAACTGATTAGAAAAAGAGGAGGATGAGTGTGTGCAATGGATCAAAAAATGTAACGTTAAATGTCAAAAGAATTAACACATAAACGGTGCTCTTCAAATTTGGCGGAAAAAATAAAGGTTTTTTTACTAAGTGATTAATCGTGATTAATAAAAATTCTCAAATGTGATTAATCTGATTTAAAAATGTAATTGTTTGACAGTTCTAGTTATTAGTAATGCACATTATCATAGCGTGTTATTTCTTGAGGTAGGCTGGAACAGATGAATGATATTTTGATTTATTTCAATGAGTTACTAAGCGTGCTCACGGAACGAATTAACTCATTCACTGCCATTGACGGCTATAGACGTAAAAAAAAAATCATTTGGACTATTTCTATCAGTTTTACATTTTTCCCCACTACACAAGAGTAAAAAACAACTATAAAATAAACTTTTATTGTACATTTAGAACAGATATAAAAATTTTGATTAATCGTGAGTTAAGTACTGAAGTCATGCGATTATTTTTAATTAAGAATTTTATCCCCGAATTTTTTATGTTTTCTTTTCTTTTCTTTTTATTATTCACTGCCATTGACGGCTATAAAAGTCAAAAATTCATTTGAATTATTTCTATTTGTTTAATATTTTCTTCACTTTTGTTAAAGAGTATGAAAACCTAAAAAAAATGATTGTGCATTTAGAACAGATATAAAATTTGTGATTAATCGTGAGTTAACTAGTGAAATCATGTGATTATTTTCAATTAAGAATTTTATATCTCCCGAATTTTTTATAATCTTTTCCTTTTTTTTTTTTTATTATTCACTACCATTGACGGCTATAGACGTCAAAAATTCATTTGAACTATTTCTATTAGTTTAACATTTTTTCCCCCACTTTTGTTAACAAGAGTATGGAAACTGAGAATTGTTTTTATTGTATATTTAGAACAGATATAAAATTTGATAAGTAATATATATAGATATATAATATATAATATAAGATTAATCATGAGTTAACTAGTGAAGTCATGCGATTAATTACGATTAAAAATTTCAGCCGCCTGATCTCCAATTTTTTCATAATCTTTTTTTTTATGAATTTATGGCAGTGGATGAGTTAAACTCAGATCTCAAGGCATCATTATATTTAATTTCAGATCTGAGGAGTGTTTACAAAAAAAAAAATTGCTTTCTTGTCTAAAAACAACACTTGAACGTCTCATACACGGCATGTTGAATAATAGCATTGATTTGGCGCGATCCGATAGATAGCGCGACAATTAATTTTTATGTACAATGGCGTTACGAGTTCTTGAACCTATGCAACAATCAGCGTGGTTGTTTCCCTGCACCAACCGAAGACAATACAACCGTAATTGCATTATTGGGTATGCAGTCACGACATCAGCTGTAAACAAAATACCAATAAAATACCATTATGTTTGTGTGTGTGTGTGTGTGTGTGCGTGTGTGTACCCAGAGATCCAGTCCTGTGGAGGCTTAGATAGGCTCTGTCTCTTTCCAGCCCCCCACCCGGTTCTCTGCGCAGGCCAGTGCGGCCCAGATGACCGGCATACTGACGCAGGAAGGAGGGAGCGCTGTGGGAGGCAGGATGCACGGCGCTCACCACCATCGGCTCTGAGGCGCACCGTTGTTGCAGGGGGAGCAGCCAGAGACAGGCGGGAAAAGGAAGAAAAGAGAGAGCGAGAAAAGGTGTGAGGAAGAAGCCACAAAGAGAAGAAAAGAGTTGCGGGAGAGGAGCACCACAATAAGGAAACGACAATGTGAAAAAAGACAAGAAAGGAAACAAGAGCACGCTGTCATTTTGGAGCTTTGTGTGTATTGCTGTAGAAATACAATACAGGAACAAAGATGGAAGGTGAGAAGGAGTCAAAGAAAAACAGAGTGAAAAAAGGGAACAGGCGCATGAAAATATTAGCAGGACTAAGCCTAAGAGGCATCAGAGGTAGAACTAAAAAATTCATAGGATGACGAGAATAGCTACTATAAGACACGCTGAGATATACACTTAGAAATAACTTGTGGGGGGAAATGTCAGGTCTGCACAATTTCCATCGTGATGATCAAAAATCATAATGTGTGTGCGCACAACACCACATGACACATCAGTTTTTTAACCCATTCACTGCCATTGACGGCTATAGACGTCAAAAATTCATTTGAACTATTTCTCTTAGTTTAACATTTTTTCACTTTTGTTAACAAGAGTATGAAAACTTAAAAAAAAATGTTTGTACATTTAGAACAGATATAAAATTAATTGTGAGTTAACTAGTGAAGTAATGCGATTAATTACGAACATTTTTAATCATCTGACACACCTAATTTTTTATTATCTTTTCTTCTTTTTTATTATTAAAAAAATAAAAATAAACATTTTTAATAAACTTTTTCTTTCTTTTTTATGAAAAGATTATTAAAAATTAGGGGCGTCAGGCGATTAATTTGTAATCATAATTAATCGCATGACTTCACTAGTTAACTCACGATTATTCACCAATTTTATATCTGTTCTAAATGTATGATACTTTTTTTTTTCATACTCTTGTTAACAAAAGTGGGGAAAAATGTTAAACTCATCAAAATAGTTCAAATGAATTTTTGACGTCTATAGCCGTCAATGGCAGTGAATGAGTTAATAATCCCTCATTTCCTCCACTAACGTACATTCGAGTTTAGCATTTCGTCAAAATTAGCACTGAGTGAGGGAGGAATGTTTCACCACGCTTTCACTTAGCCGGATCAAACTGAATTTGTGTGCAGGGCGGGTGTGAGAGCAAGAAAGATGCCAAGTAAAAGATGCAGTCGATTTTTCAAAGATTAATGCCTTCCATCATCTACGTCACTTCCTCCATCTTTCTGCCTTTCTCCCTCTGTGCTCTCGTTTCTCCCTGGAAATTACTTCAAATAACACCGGCTAGCAACACAGACGAAAGGCCTGTTTAAAAAAACATGAAACAAATGAAGTATTAACGAATTGGAGCGCGGCCATGTCGCGTGAAATATAGACAATAGGGGTGTGCCCAAAAAATCGATTCTCATAAGAATCGCGATTCTCATTTAGTACGATTCAGAATCGATTTTAAATGTCCCGAAATCCATTTTATTTCAATTATTTTATACTGTCTGGCCCTTGTTTTGCCTTTATTGGGAGCACTGTTCATGTTGTACACGATTTGGCCACCTAGAGGCAGTGTGGTTCCTCGCTCGTTCTGTTACACTGTTAAGTTGTAGCCACATAAAAGCAAAAAGTCAAGTTATTAAAATAAAAGTTCTTGGTTTTTTTGCAGTGTAGGATGTTAAGCTGCTTCTCTGTATATTCCTGAAGCGTTTTGTATGAATAGTCGTTCTTTTGAGCGATAAAAATGCCACGAGTAGCGCGCTAATTAGCATTAGCGAGTCCGACTGGAGTAGATCATGACAATTATTTGCATATCTCTATACATTGAAGCAGAAATCATTGTTAATCAAATAATTTTTTTATCTAAAATCGGTCAGAATCAATAATTGATTCTGAATCGAATCGCAAACCTAAAAATCGGAATCAAATCGAATCATGAGAAAGTCAAAGATTCCCAGCCCTAATGGACGGACTATAAATGAACACTGAGGCTTTTATTTTCTCACTTTCTCAGAGAGTGAGAGAAGAGAAAGAGAAAGAGAAACATTCCCTCACTCTGACCTGGTTTATGTCTGGAGACAGAATATGGCTGAAACACACACACAAAAACACGCACAAACGAACACACGCAGTCTCAGGTGAGGTTGTTAGCACGATGCAAATGCAGTCCTCCAAAATGGCCAGCAGATGGCAACACTACGCACCACAATGGCTTCCTTATGCTTAACATTTGGAGAGCACGATGTGCGTGCGTGTGGAGTGAATCAAACACACAGTTGGTTTCAATCGTGATGATGCAGCCAACCGGGACAAGTGAGAATTGAAAAGTGGTAATGAGGGTGGCGACTATGAATGGAAAAAGCTTATTTGTGACATTAGAAAATATATGTGGACGCACACATGATCAATAAAATAAAAGTCATTGAAACAATTGCATGTTCACTTACACCAACATTTCATTTTGGGTTTTTTTATATTGTGAAAAGGCTCCTGAATGGTCTTACAATCTGTAATGAAGGAAAGTTAGCCCTGTTTACACAAGCAACGGTAGAAACTTTCAACAACCAACGGTAGAAACTTTCAACAACCACCCGACTGCCTAGTCTGAACCTTGTCGACCTGAACTGAACTGGACCACTCGGTGGAAAAATATATGTGTGTGTGCATCTCACCATTATCCCTGGCTGTTGCTGGCTCATCCAAAGCCATCTGCTCAGCCAGTTCAGACAGGGAGTCGTCAACGGGACGGGCGCTGCGTAAAGACATGGACAGCCTCCGTTTGATGATCTTCATCCGGTCCATGTTGTCAGGTGCAACGCCAGCGCCCAGAGGCCTGAGGAGGAAGAAACAACCGTCACCGTGCCATAGCCGTACACTGCATGTGAACGACGCCGTTCGTCTTCATTATACAGTCAATATGCTGCAGTGCGGCGCATTTTCAACAGTCATTTGGACTCCCGACGATTATGTTTGCTCATTCAGCGCGTCTTCTCATTGTTATGTATACCAAGTGCAAATATTGTAGGATGAAAAACACATGGGTGGCAGAGAGAAGACAAGCCTATAGACAAAAATAACAGCGAAAGACAAATAAAAATGATTAAATGCTACGTTGTCCATACAGAGCCGCCCCTCCCGACGTGCATCTCACGCACTGTGCTGTAGGGCCCCATCCTCTGTGAGGGGGGGCCTGAGCCTCTTTTTTTGGGGGGGGGGGGGGGGCTCACGCCGACGACATGCGACATCTGGCTAATTATGAGAGAACCCTCCGAGGTGTAATTGACAATCGTCAAAAACTATATATGATATTGATATTAGGGGTGGGAATCTATGAATGTCTCACGATTCAATTCCGATTTTTGGGCCTGCGATTCGATTCAGAATTGATTTTCGCTTAAGAGCGATTTTTGTTTCAAAATGATTTGATTGACAATGATTTTTGCTTCAATCTATAGATGTGCAAAGAATTGTAATGATTAGGGGTGTTAGAAAAAATGGATTTGGCAATATATCGCGATATTACAGTGCGCAATTCTCGAATCGATTCGATATGCAGCCGAATCGATTTTATCAACATAAATTTTTTTATGGCAATATTCAACAAAACGTCTTACTTTGGGTTAGGATTCACACATTAAGCATGGAAGAATGTTATATTAATGGAACATTAAGCCTTAATATTTGATTTCAGTGCTGTTCAAACATGAAACAGACTGCAACCTGAAATTTCAGGTAAAATACATTTTCATACAAAGTTTACGGATTTGTATTTTCTAAATTTGAGTCAAAAAAATATTCCAATAATCAATTTATAGATTTGTATCGGGATTAATCGGCATCGAATCGAATCGTGACCTATGAATCGTGATACGAATCGAATCGCCAGGTACTAGGCAATTCACACCCCTATTGGACAGCTGCAGTGATCCGTGTGGGAAAATGAACCCTACGAATCTTTGAGGTCGAGATTTTGCTTATACTGTTTTTTGCAAGTTGTTCAATGAACACATTCACTGCCATTGACGGCTATAGACATCAAAAATTCATTTGAACTATTTCTATTAGTTAAAAAAAAAAATTCCCACTTTTGTTAACAAGAGTATGAAAACCTAGAATTTTTGTTTTAGAAATACAGATTAATCGTAATTAATCATTAATCGAGTTAACTATTAGAGTCATGCGATTAATTAAAATTTAAAAAAATGTATTACCCTGACGCGACTTAAAGATTATTAAAAATGCGGGGTGTTAGGCGATTCAAATTTTTTATCGTAATTAATCGCATGACTTCACGAGGTAACTCACAATTAAACACAAATTTTATATCTGTTCTAAATGTACAATAAAAATATATAGATTTTCATACTCTTGTTAACAAAAGTAGAAAAAATGTTAAACTAATAGAAATAGTTCAAATGAATTTTTGACGTCTATACCCGTCAATGGCAGTGAATGAGTTAAGCATTTAACAGTACAGGTGTGGAAAAAGTAAAGATGTGGGTTAGCTGTTTAAGTGGATCGCGATGAGAGGTCGACAATCTGAAAGTATGTGATGTTTCTGGTGTGCAGGAAGAGCTGTGTAGCATCGTCCAAAGGGAAATAAACAATTCATATTTGCAAGTGTGTCACTGCGCGCGAGTTTGCTTTCTGAGTGCTATTTCCCTGTACGTTGCGTCACTGGCCTGGAGCTAGTGGCGGCTGCAGCGGATTATTTTTGTATCCATCCACTTCCTTCTTCTTCTATCGCATCCATAAGTGCTCGGCAGCTAACGTGCGCACACACGTACAAGCCCACATTGCAACAAAAGCTATTCATTCTTTCAGGCCTATTAGAGACACTCTGTGTTCAGCTGTGAGGGAATTCAAACGCTGTGAGTCGCAATCATGACAACTGCTGTTTTTCACAAGAAGATGCTGTCAGCTAACAATCGTTTCCCAGCCTACTTGTGAATACCCGGCACCTCGAATACGCTTAAGAGAGGGTTACAAAAGAGCAAAAGGCGACAAGATCGCATCATTTCATATCACCCGAGGATTAACCAGGATCCCTCCCCCCTCATTTGCATGTTTCCCCAGACTATACTGTTCAGAGAAGGAGATTAGGTCTACTCGAGCAAACCATGCCGTCATCGGCGCAAACGATCAGGAATAGACATGTTACATTATTGGCAAAGCAGCTGACACACAAGTTATGGCGTAATTAGCCACTGTCACGTCTTCATCTTTTCTGCGGTGAATTAGCATCGGCACGAATGGAAGCAGGAATATAATTACAAAAAAAATAATCTGAGTATTACAACATTAAACAACAGCATTGCAACATTAAATTTGAATGTTAGTGCGCCCCCCACCCACCTTTTTTGCCATTCCGTCACCCTTTTGTTTTATTGTTTTTAACTCATTCTCTGCCATTGACGGCTATAGACGTCAAAAATTTGTTTGAACTATTTCTATTAGTTTAAAAAAATTTCCCACTTTTGTTGACAAAAGTATGAAAACCTAGAAAAAATATATTGTGAATTTAGAACAAATATAAAATTGGTGATTAATCGTGAGTTAACTAGTGAAGTCATGCGATTAATTTTGATTAGGAATTAATCGCCTGACGTTCCTAATTTTTAAAAGACAAGTTTATTAAAAATGAAAATTACTTTTTTTAAATAATAAAAAAGAAGAAAAGGTTATTAAAAATTAGGGGCGTCAGATGATTAAAAAATAATAATAATTATCGCATGACTTCACTAGTTAACTCACGATTAATCACAAATTTTATATCTGTTCTAAATGTACAATATTTTTCTTTAGGTTTTCATACTCTTTTTAACAAAAGTGGAAAAAAATGTTAAACTAATATAAATAGTTCAAATGACTTTTTGACGTCTATAGCTCGTCAATGGCAACGAATGAGTTAATCTCTCATGGGCTAGCGTAGCTCAAGTTTATAACAAATTTCAGAGAAAAGTCATCTGTTTTTCAAAACCAGCCCTGAATGGTAAATAGACCGTTCTTTTATATATAGCGCTTTATTTACACCATATGGTGCCCAAAGCGCTTTACGATGCCTTACATTCACCCATTTACACACACATTAACAACCCAGTGGTCGACTGCTTCAATGCAAGGCGCTGCCAGATCCCCTGGGAGCAAATCGGGGTTCAGTGCCTTAGCTCAACGTAACACGGTAAGCCTAACTTCAAAGTTTACCGAATACAGCAACACATTGACGACAATGCAAATAGCCTTAGTACGCTTCTACTTTGAAGTTTGCCCACGTCGTGGCGTGATGGCTAGCTTGACTTAATTCCCTTTTAGACGTTTTTTTGATTGGCATTGTAGTTGCGACCAACATCAACACAACGCTATCCCTAACTCATGTTCAATCGCTAATTTAGGACGCTAAGAAACAGCTAATTAATTCCGCTGACTTTGTATGATATGGCAGAAGTCTCCGATGTAAGTGGCTAGCGGCTAGCTGTTAGCATGACCAATGTGCATGAGTGTCTGGCTGCCGGCTGGTAAATAAGTTTGACAGTTGGTACCTGACTTACTTTAATCATTTTTTAATATTCTAGACCATGGATACTTTGTAATTCACTCTACATTATTTAAAAAAAAAACAAATAGAACTTTGTCTTCCTTTATTTTATAAAACGCTTTTGCCCATTAAAAAAGAAAAACATTCAACTCAAAATGTCAAACTTAGCTGTTTAGATTATAGGAACGCAACTTTAAACCATTTATACCTTGTTGTTTTACACATGAAGTGTGTAAAAATTAGAATGTCTCTGCCTAATATTGCACTTAAAATTTGTGTTCCTAAATCCTAAACGGCTATATTCGACATTTTTTATTTTTATTTTTATTTATTTTTTGTATTTTGGGAAAAGCCGTTTTTACCAAATAAATGAAGACACTAAATCCTAAACGCTTTGAATATTTATTTATTTTAATGGAGAAAGCGCTTTACAAAATAAATGTAGACAAAGTACTGTTTATATATATATATATATATATATATATTATTTTATTTGTATTTTTATTTTTTTGCTGATCCGAAAAACGATCCAATCCGTGATCCGATCCGAACCGGGACTTTGTGATCCGTTGCACCACCACTACTATTATAGAAGTAGACTACAGCATTACGCACACATAGTTTTAGTTAACTATGCATGAAATGCTGCACCATACAATTTAAAAAGGAATGCTTGTTTTTCTTAAAAAAAAAAAAAAAAAAGTGCACGGGATGGATGGAGTCAGTGAACAGAGCAGCACAGGCTCGTTCGCGTGTGGGGAAAAGACATGTGGCTTCAGCCTGCAGCATGTACAGGCCACAAATGCCAGACACCCGGAAAACCACATCTTCTGCAACTCCCACTAAATGGACAGGAGGGGGAGGGGGTTGTGGGGGGTGGGGGATGGCCACTCCAGATGATGGAGTCTTAAACACAGTTGGAAGGAACATGGTGCATTGTTGCGGAATACATACGATAGATGCGCTGCAGAGACAGAACAATAAAACAGATGAGAGCAAAGGTTTGTAGGTTAATTAACCCGAAGGCGAAATCAAATGGTCAACAACATTTCCCCGTATTGTTTAGCTGCCTCCGTTAATCGCCCCGTGGGCATGTGTAAGTGGGTGCTTACAGGGTTATGGTAGGACAGAGGTGAGGTGAAGTAGCGCACGCCCGAGGAGGGCAGGGGGACCAACGCGGCCTGATTTATTCAATGCACGCCATTTGGGTTGCTAGGTTACGGGCCCGTAGTGAAACCACACTTTCTCTCTCCGAAGTGAAGGGAAGAAAAAAAATAAAAGAATTGCCACATCACCAACCGCATCACCCTCCTCACTATGCATACACAGATGGATGGATGAATGTGGCAAAGCGTTATCCTTGCCAGTTTGGCATTCCTCTGCCAAGTGGGCTTGCTAATGAGGAGAAACAGAGACCGAGCTGCACATTTAACACCCTGATAGAGATTATAATACAAGTTTTAGTCAGCTATTTTCTGCCTGTGCCTCAGTACTTCACAAACGAGCATTCTTTTGCACAGGAATGTGTGCACGCACGCACATAGAATCGGACAAAGCGGAACAGGTCCTCAATAACACCCACAAAAATGGCTTGTCACAGCAGACCAGGGACGCGTGACTAATGTCCAAATACTAACCCTGGCATAAAACATTAGAGTAAACAAGCGAGCTGGGATACATTCTAATTTCTGTACAAATTACGTTGCACGTGATACGCATCTATTGATGATGTTTTCATTTCAAATTAGTCTTTTAACTTTTTTTCGTTCATAATGATGATGTTTTTGGTCTTGTAGAAAGTTATTTCGAAAGCGTCAGTATCACAGTGTAAAGTGTTATGCTGTTGGAAATGTATATTGGTTACTAGGGGTGTGCCAAAAAATTGATTTAGTACGGTTCAGAATCGATTTTAAATGTCCCAAAATCGATTTTATTTAAATTATTTTATACTGTCTTCCCTTTGTTTGTGTATGCCTTTATTGGGAGCGCTGTTCATGTTGTACCCAATTTGGCCACTGTGGGGCAGTGTGGTTCCACGCGGTCTATTACACTGTTAAATTGTAGCCACATTAGAGAGTAGAAGGAAAAAGTCACGATCAAGTTATTCCAATAAAAGTTTTTTTTTCCAGCCTGGAGCCGTTCTTTTGAGTGTTAAAAGTGCCGCGGGTAGCGCGCTAGTTAGCATTAGCGAGTCAGACTGGAGTAGATCATTACAATTCCTTGAACATCTATAAATTGAAGCAATTGAAGGTCAATCAAATCATTTTCAATCAAAAATCGTTCTCAATCGAAAATCGAATCGCACACCCAAAACTCGGAATCGAATCGTGAGACATTCAAAGATTCCCACCCCTATTGGTCACGATCCAACACTTTCTTTTTTTTAATTAATTAACTGAAAGCAGACAATATATATACAAACAGCAAAGTATGTGAGATTTCTGACAGGGTGGACCTTTTCGGTCGGTACAGTCCCGGTTTGAGCCTTGGGTCCCGCATCCCTGTGGATTTCGCCCCGCTATTACGCAGATCCCGTCCCAGCATCCTGGTTTGCCATGTGTACTGTATGTCAATCACAAAGTTGTCACAGTGATTCACATGAGAAACCATTTCTATTTACTTCCAAATTCATTTCAAATTTGCGTCCTCATTCGCAACCGCATCTAATCAAGTAGCAGGACGGACTTAAGTAGCAAGCGTTGACCGAACTAAGAACTACTTCCTGCTTTCGCATCTAAGAATCATGGGAAGTGTAGTCCTACTGCAGTCATCAGTCACCAGTCAGACAACGCAAGCTGAGCTTTCTAGCGGTATATTTACATATAAAGCGTGACACATCAGCTTTGTTTCCGTTTCCTGTTTGCGGTGTTTGGGCCGCGTCCCAGTTCTTGCGCTTCTGCCTTTGTGCCCATCGGTTGCGCGTTGCCGTCGATGGGTGCGAGTGCGTCTGTCTAAGTTGTCCAAAGCATTTAAGAGAGTTGAAACGCCCTGTGATGGGCGGCAACGCGTGGTTGGGGGGTGCAGGGGTGGGGGGTGCGAGTGTTGGAACGCGGCCATCAGTGGCCGGAAACGACGCTGATGTGTGAAACCCGGAAGTTGGAAGTCCGTGGCAAAGGTTGGAAGGTGGTAAGTGCATTGAATTGTTTAGCGCTGTTGAACAGTCAATCAAGGTAACATTTAGCATTAGCGAATTAAGCCCATGTCGACCGTCTTTCGCATATGGTGCCTCCCTCCCCACCCCAATGTTAATGATGATTGACTAACAATGAAATATGGTGACATTTATTGTATTTTAATATAGACCATCCCATTTTTTATTTGGAAAATCTGGTCATCCTAGTTTTGGCTAACAACTTAGCACTTAACTTATTCACTGCCATTGACGGCTATAGACGTCAAAAATTCATTTTAACTATTTCTACTAGTTTAACATTTTTCCCACTTTTGTTAACAAGAGTATGAAAACCTAGAATTGTTTTTATTGTATTAGAACAGATATAAAATGTATGATTAATCGTGAGTTAACTAGTGATGTCATGCGATTAATTACGATTGAAAATGATAATCGCCTGACACCCCTAATTTTTAATAATATTTTCTTTAAAAAAAAGATAAAAAATTGGAAAAAAAATTCAATTATTTAATTTATTTATTTAAAAAAAGAAAAGATTATTAAAAATTGGAAAAAAATAAAATTTTCTTTTTTTTATTTAAAAAAAAGAAAAGATTATTAAAAATTAGGGGTGCCAGATGATTAAAAATGTTAATCGTAATTAATCGCATGACTTCACTAGTTAACTCACAATTAATCACAAATTTTATATCTGTTCTAAAAGTACAAAAAAAATCTAGGTTTTCATACTCTTGTTAACAAAAGTGGAAAAAATGTTAAACTAATAAAAATAGTTCAAATGAATTTTTGACGTCAATGGCAGTGAATGAATAAAAAATAAATAAATAAATTTGGGGGCGCCAGGCGATTAAAGTTTTTAATCGTAATTAATTGCAAGACTTCACTAGTTAACTCGCCATTACGTCTATAGCCGTCAATGGCAGTGAATACGTTAATGAGCACATAATGGACCTTGTAGACTGTTTTGCGGCACTGGGGATTGAAATGGTGTTTGAAATGCATATTCTGTGTTAATTATTCCGTTAGCTAGTGGTCCAGTTGTTGTATTGGTTATTGGTGGTGCTTTCTAGTTTGTTGCTACGTGGTGGTGTAATTTTGCCGTGACACCGTGATTGTGCATAACATGGGGAAGAATGACTTTACTGTTCCTGTCTCGAGAGCGTCACAATATGATTGGAAAAAAATCAACATAAGAGCAAAAATGTACTCTTCAACGAGCGACAATTTCAGGTTCCATTGAAGAAAAAGAAACTGTATGTGATGTATAAATGCGCCAAAGACATTGCAGTCCCACTACTCTGCTACTATGACAGTGATTTTGATGAGAACACCAAAGCCAGTTCCGACTGATCATAAAGCAAAACACATGAATGCAGGACCATCCAGTTCTATTAAAAGCAAGCAAGCAAAATTGTGCTATAAATCAGGTTCGGTCCTGCTGCACTAGCGCAAAGGGCAAAGTATTGACAAAATCACCACACGTTGAGATTGATCTAAATAATTAATCAGCTACACAGAGACAGGCCGACGAAAAAGAAAATTCATGCTTTTGCTGCATTCACCTGCACTCGTTATGTTTCCCCCTCATTTGTGGGGAATTATGCGAACACCTCTGTGTGACGTTCACTGTCACGACAACGTCCCGTTGAAAGTCGATGTGACCGCCGCTGGCAAACAGCATTCATTTCGTGGGTTCCAATTTGCGTTTGGCTCACGACTGACCAGGCTTGACGAGAGATTCCTCGTCCACATTCCGGGCCCTGTGCTTCCGGCTGCTTCCTCTATCTCCCCGTGCTTTCCTAGTGCAACTGTCCGGGAAAAGGTGAAGCGAACGCGGCATAGTGAAAGTTTTGCAGCCGCCCCGGCTGGCCGCAAGTTTCTCCGAATGCAGTTGAAATGCGGCACAACATACCAAACTCGTTATGACTGTGCTCTGAAACGTGGGCATACGTAATAACGCGGTATTGTCACTTCAGTGCAGAGAGGTTTCGAACCAGAGTCTCACATAGGTGCGCTGTTGCGTGCTAAAACATTTACCTGTAATGACAGGTGATACGTTCAGGTATTCACTTTCAAGTTGTTCTATCGTTAGCACGATCGAAACAACGAGCGGAGAACGAACGCGTACCCGCGACTGACCTGGTCGTGCTTCGTGCTGTGGGAGACTATTGTTCCCCCCTCGTGTATGGTAATCCACGCAGGAGCACGCTCGGCTGGACCCACTGCGACAAGTCGTCCAACTACTTTGCAGCAAAACGCAGCACGCAGTCCACGGGCAAGTAGGGTAAATCTTGTTTGCCGGATCTTTTACACCGCGTCCCGCCGCCTGAGATGGCGCATGGTCGGCCAGCTGTGACGCATAATCGCTCCTGACTTGGGCTCACAAGCAGAGCCGTCCCGGCCGGTGATGAGCAGCCATATCGCTGCTACTGCTGCTGCTGTGTGCGTGCGTGCGTGCGTGCGTGTGTGTGTGTGCGTCCCAAGTGGAAGCGGCCGCGGTGGCGTCATCCCGGAAAACACCCACATCGTGCGTGTGTGCGCGCATGTGTGTATGCGTCACCCCCCATCTCACCCTTCAATTGTTGAAGGAGAGAAAGGGGCTCAGATAAATTCATTCCAGGGGGCAGGGCGAAAGGGTGCCATGTGGGAAATTACCCGAGCCCCAGTCCTATGTTATTATTAATTCATTCGTGCACCTCAAACAAAATGTCTGAAATAATGTATGCAGATATATGCAAATAAAACCATATTATTCATCACTTGGTTAGGGGTATCGAAATGAGGGCAAACATTGTAACCTATACTGTAGCTTTCAAGTTGGAATTGGCTTTGGGCCATATTCCATTTTCCAAGTTGGTTATGAATGTATTATTGTTCTTCTTTGTTTATGGCTCATTGAGAACATTTTGTCCCTCTCTATGTTTCACTCATATAGTTGACAATAAAAACACAGCTACGATACCAAACCCAGAGAAGACTTAATACAGAAATCTGCATATATAATTGGCATTATCATTCTAAATGAATTTAAAACAATGAAACAACAAAAAAGTTTTGGAAATGGGAAAAGGCTTCCAATAAACCTTTGCCGAGAAAAATGTCCTGCCCCAAAAAGTAAAATATTGGGGGAAAAAGAAAGAACAAAATCCACAAATAGGTGGATGCGCGGGTGCCGAACCGCGAGTATCTGGGCCAATATGCAAAAATAGCCATCATTTCCTCCTCCAGGGGGCGCCACAAAATCGAGGGGAAAACTCACCTTCCAAATAATTTTATTCTCAACTGTTTTTTGGATCATTTGCAGTGATTAATAATTGCCCTAGTGCACCTCATGGATATCGGATTTTCTAAAGTACGTTTGTTTTGTTTCACTACTGACAAGTAGCCTATTTTCACAGTTTTTCAGCACAGCAGGCCACTTATCGATTTGGCAGTTTTTACGTCGAATGGTGTTCACTGCCAGACTGACACAACGATGACGTTCCGCAGCCTCTCTTTTCATACTGCCCTTTACTGCACCGTGAGACTCATCTGACTCATTATGATCCACCCACCGGAATATTTTATCCTTCAAATTCAGACTGAAAACACACTTATTCTGGACTGCTATTTATTTTTAATCCATTGTTGCGTTCATAATTTGGTTTGCTATTTTAAATGAATGTTTATGAATTGTTATCTTTATGGTACTGTTTGATTTTCTTTCTTACTGTCTTTTTAGGTTTTCCTTGAGGCATCTATCTTTTTCTTTCTTTCTTTCTTTTAAATTGTATAGTCAAAAAATAAAATGAAGTTCAAATCCTTTGCTGTATTTTTATTTTATTTTAATTTATTATTTATTTAATCTTATTTTTTTGGGGGGGGGGGGTTCTAATTCTTCGTTTGGTTTTTCTTGGCCAATGTGAGTTACGAATTACTAAAGCACTTCATTTTTTTACATGCTACATGAATTTTTGCGTGAATTTTGCGTGCGACTTCCGGTATTAACAGGAAACTGCGTTTTGTTTTACGCGCTAACTGTTTGCGCTCGTCTGAGATAAACAGATTCTAGAAAAAAACATAAACCAGTTTGTGGTAAAAGCAGTTGTCACAGCAAAGAAAATGGGAAAACATCCAATCACGCTTCCTACTAATATAAAATAGAATGATCAGGAGGGAAATAAAAAGAAAAGGCACGAACACACTGGTATTGGCCGGTAGAGGACGCTATATTTTCTCTAACCGGAAGTCGTTTAGACAGCACATCCTGTTATTAGGCAGGTTGTCAGGAGCAGCAGGTTGGTTAACGCTAGCTATCTTGTAAGAGATTAGGGGATTTAGTGAATGATGACATATTTACAAGCGCGAGAAAATAAGCATCGCATCTGCATTTTTGCACTGTACAGCAACATCAATTTGGGCAAAACAACCGTGGCGAAGGCGTCGTTTTTATATGGAAACAGGCACGATATCTCAGCATCCGGCTAGATATCAGACACCGAAGTTTTTACATCAGTGTTGATTTTTATAAATGCAGCAAAATCACTTGATGGAAGTCGACATGGAAAACATTCAGGAACATCTACAGCATGAGGAGGACTCTCTCATCGGCGGCATTGCATCCCCGCGGTCACGCTCCACTCGCATGCCGGTCCAGAGGAGCAGCATCTGCTCTCGAGCTTACTTCGTGGTGGTGATGGTCTTCTTTCACGTCTACATCCTGAATGTTATCGCCCTGTTGATGTACGTGCACTACAATAACGGCCCAGGGGATCTTGGGAGTGGTGACCGGCCGTCCTCGTCTTCTGTCGGCGACGGGGACAGTCCACTTCACCCCGCGCCTCGATTAAGGGAGCCCCGTGAGGAGGAGCAAAGTTTCAGACTTCCTCGAATTGAGGGCATCCGGGTAGGCGAACTGCACGGAGACGCTGAACTTTGAATTCTTGTAAGATTTACGTCCAAGCTAAAATGACAACACTTTAGCCCAAATGTTTATTTTTGTAGAGTGACTGCAAAATGCAAAATCTGCCCCATATTAACTCATTCACTGCCATTGACGGCTATAGACGTCAAAAATTCATTTGAACTATTTCTATTAGTTTCACATTTTTTTCCACTTTTGTTAACAACAGTATAAAAACCTAGAAAAAATGTATTGTACATTTAGAATAGATCTAAAATTCCTGATTACTCTTGAGTTAACTAGTAAAGTCATGTGATTAATTACAATTAACAATTGTAATCGCCTGATGCCCCCAATCAAAAAAATATATATATTGTAAAAAAAATTAGGGGCATCAGACGATTAAATTTTTTAATTGTAATTAATCGCATGACTTCAATAGTTAACTCACGATTAATAAAAAAAAATTATATCTGTTCTAAATGTAAAAAAAATAAACATTGTAGGTTTTCATACTCTTGTTAACAAAAGTGGGAAAAAATGTGAAACTAATAGCAATAGTTCAAATGAACTTTTGACGTCAATGGCAGTTAATGAGTTTAACTTCCCCATATTATTCACAATGCTTCTTAGGTTGGACATGTTCAGCCGGTGTCGCTTGGGTCGGACAGAACGCACAAAATGAAGACGCTCAGCCTGAAACCTCTCTTATTTGGTAAGTGTCACAATCCTCATACACGCGGCATCCCTCTCTAGCCACATTTCAATGTGGGAGCGAATCTGTCCTCCCAGCACAGGTCCAGGTTTCAGGACGATTAGTTTTGCAGTCAGGGACAACTGTGACAGGCTTACTGCTCTGTGCTTGAGTCGAGTCAAACGTAGTTTCACAACTGTGAGATGAACGCAAAAATAATCTTCGTGCTGTATTAATTGTTTTCCAGAAGGAACAAAAATGCTTAAGAAGTGCATTTACAGTATTTTGTACTAGGGCTGCTCGATTAGGAAGATAATATTATTAATCACAATTTAATTTATACACTTAAGTCATTAATTAATTTAATTAAAAATGTTAAGACAAATACAATTCTTTGAAACACTATAATTATGCATGTTCCTTTTGGATGAAACATTAAGTTAGTTATTTAAACATTTAAAAAAGGGACAAATGTATAAATTTAAACAAATCAAACAACTCATTATTAATAATCTGTTTTTTAACGATTATGCTGATTTTATAATTGTTGAGTCTAATAATTAAAATTGTAGTGGGGCAAGAGGCGATAAAAAAAATTAAATTGTAATTAATCGCATGACTTCACTAATTAACTCACGATTGATCACAAATGTTATATCAGTTCTAAATGTACAATAAAAAATTCTAGGTTTTGATACTCTTGTTAACAAAAGTGGGGAAAAATGTTAAACTAATAGAAATAGTTAAAATGAATTTTTGACGTCAATGGCAGTGAATGAATAAAAAAAGAAAGAAGAGAAGATAAAAAATTTGAGGAGTCAGGCGATTAAAGTTTTTTATCGGAATTAATCGCATGACTTCACCAGTTAACTCACCATTAATTACAAATTTCATATCTGTTCTAAATGTACTATTAAAAAAATCTAGGTTTTCATACTCTTGTTAACAAAAGTGGATTTTTTGGGCCATTTTTCACTTCATATTGTGCATTCTAGCGAATTTCCAGACTAAAAATAACACATTACTCAGTGACACCATATTTGCACTTCTTTTGTATGAAAATAAAATGAAAAACAATATGAATAAAATAAGGATGTCATATCTAACATTATTTACCGTATATCCGTTTGTGACTCATTTTTTTATGCATCTATTTTTATTCAATTTTCTTGCAAACATCTTGGGTGGCGGCCAGTTTACTTGGGTGGCCCGCCCAAGTATTAATATGGTGCGGGAAACACTGTGCAAGCATGTACTAGTTTGCACGAATAATAACGTGACTTGCCCACAGGTCTGTACTAAAAATAGCTCACCAGTGATGGAACACTGTGACTTACTAATTATAATTGAAACAGACAATGAATGCTATATATGTATTTGTTTATTTACTTAAACTTCACATGGTAAACTTTTCTAAATGTATCAAATATTCTATATTTTGTTTAAAAATAAAGTATATTATGTGCAATGGGGGAAAAAATGCCGTTTTTATTTCGCCAAATATTTCAAGAAAGATACTTTATTTGCAGCCCATATCGCTGCTGGCCAAGGTTTTTATGATGAAATGTTTTTGGGTCAGAGGTCCCTGGTTTCCTGTCAGAAGAGGAGTGCCGAGTGGTGGTGCAGCTGGCTCAGCTCAAGGGTTTGATGGAAAACCAGATGACAACAGCCAGCCGGCGGCAAGGAGAGGCAAACCATCCATTGCTATCGCTTAGCACAGAGGAGGTCTTCAGTCTGTTGGACCTCAACCAGGATGGACTGCTGCAGAAGCAGGAGGTGAACATCGAAAGCAATTGATTTACATCCGAGGCGACGATAGGAGAAAGCTGTTAACCAGGCAAAACTATTTCTAAAGCAAACTATACTGACTTCTTGTGCAGATTGTGAGTCACTCACGCTCTCGAGATGGGACTTGGCTGAGCCCGGACAACCTGCGTCAGATACTCACTGGTCTGGAAGCCTGCTCAACCGGTTTGTGCTTCTGCTGCATCATTGCATTCGGGATTATTATTTTTTTCCCATTATGAAAAAGTGCATCTTATTGATATAGTGGTGTAAGTAAATCATTTATAGGGAAGTAACGATAATCCAAACGTCACAATATGAACGTCGTCATCACAATATAGTAGGGAGGTTGGCGATATAAAAAAGAAAAAAGAGCTCACCATACTGTGTAAAAACACGTTATTGTAAATAAACAAAACAAAAAAAAGGCTTTAAAAAAGCACACTATTGTGTATTGTACACAACAGGGACAAAGAAATAGGCTTGGCCAGTCATTTTATTTTAAATGTCTATACAAAGGTAATTAGTTACGGTCATAATTATACATATAGTACAGGTAACATTAACATCAATGCACATTAATGATCTACAATCACTAACAAGTGGTCGTGGGTCTTAAACGTAGGTGGCCTAAACATGCCTAATTAAAATGAAACTGCACTGATTAACTACCAGCGGGTACTGGAACTACATAAATGAAAATCAACCTGGCGTTTTTAACAGACATGCTTCATTTAATATTACACGACGACGACGATATTGTGGCAGTTATAATTTTGCGATATCACAATATTGCTGTTATCGTTATATCCCTACTGATTTTACAACATTATAAACATAATATAAATCATCTTTGAATTGTGATGCAAGTGAGCCCTTTCGAGCCTCTCGTCTCAATTAAAGTTGGTATTTAAATTAATTAATTAAATAATATGTATTATTAATTTAAAAAATAACAATATAATTAATAAAAAATATTAGCAATAATTAATTAACTTTTAAAAAAGCAACCGCGACAGTGCCAGCCAATTTCGAGCATTTTAACTCATCTTTCAAGGCAAGCAGAACATTGTGTACTTTGACTACACAAACTGCATAACAAATGAAAGATCGCGTTCCATTCTTTCATTAGAAAAAAAAGTATGTTTCTACCTTAATCTGATCTTTAGTAATCACCATTTGAAAACAGGTCATTTGAGTGACATTGAGCGAAAACTGAAGGAAAAAAGATACCTTTTCTGCACAACTGTGACTTTGACACTAATATTTTTTGTTTAGTGACGCTTTGTGAATTTGATTTAATGTGACAAAGGCTTTGATCATTCACATCATCCTTGAATACATTCTATTTCCTAACATCCGCCATGTTTCAAACGTAAACGTCGTTAAACGTTTTTGGCATTAAATGATTAAATTGTTGTAAATTGAGTTTATTTATACATTTTTGGGTTTGAATGATGAGTTAAATGGTTCTCTTCACATTTTGACACCAGGAGACCAAGCCGACCTCTAACAGTTGATCAATAGTATCTCGATATTGACAGCTTCAAAAAGGAAGCGGCCGCTGAGTTTAGCTGAGTCACCGAAAGGCGTAAAAATTTTGTATTTTGCCCTTCAGATCCTCGTTTCATTTCATTCTAAAGCTCAATATCCGATGTAAAGAGTAAGTGATCGGCGTTCAATAGAAATGTTAACTGGAGGATTATTCAAGTGGTTTACAGCTAAGTGTTTTGCTAATGGCCCGCGCGTGTCTCTTGAAAGGGACCCTCGACCTCGAGGAGTTCAAACATGTTTACGACGTGTCCCAAGGCTCGGGAAAAGAGCAAAGCGGGAAGCCCCGTAGTCAGTTCAAGCAGAGAAGCAAACAAACGGGACTTTATCCAGGCCCGGGATCCCACCACGTGCTGCAGACGCTGAGAAGAAGGTAACGCCACAAACGCACACTCGATCTTCTATTTGTTTTACCGTGAAATGTTCACGCTGACCTTTCCTCAGAGTAATCAGTCTGACGCGTGCGCCCACGGCGTTGGTTGACACGAGCGAGCTGCTGCAAGTTTTTGCCTTTGAGCCGGGAGACTTCAGCGACGCCCATCATGACAGCAGCCCACCGCATGCCGACGCCGCCTGCTCGCACACGCGACTGGCGGGAAACGCCTCGGCGCTCGCAGAGGTCTCTTGCAGGTGTGCGTCCCGCGATATTAGTGTGCGCACAGTGGCTGACATTCAAATCCACCATCAGGCGTCTGTCCGTTTGTGGCAGGTATCTTACTGTGTTGATCTACCTGAGCTCGGTGGAGGAGGGCGGCGAGACGACGTTTCCCGTGGCCGACAACCGCACCTACGATGAACTGGTGAGAATTCAAAACCCTTTTTTCTGAAATTTGCTGTGTTAGGTACATCATAGCATGGAAAGACAAATTTCCAAATTTCAGCCTGATGAGATCAACGTTTTCAGAGATATTGCAGTTATATATATATTGTTTATTTATATATATATATATTTTTTTTTTTTTTTGCAAAAATGGCCGTGGCCACCGAATATCGGATTGCCTTTTCTCAGCAACCATTGGTCCGAGTTCCGCAAATTTTTGCATGAGAGGTATGTTTGACGTACATTTTCTTCAGGCCTTTATATTTAACTACCATCACTAGTTTACAGAACTCCATCCTCTAGGTGGCACTCTTGGTTAAAATAATCTTTGTGCAGTTTGTCGCTATTTTTACCCGGCGACTGCCACCTCTGGCCCAAAGCGTAACTGCAGCATCTGTGTCAGGCTCGTTCAAGGTGCGCATGCGAGTACGTGCACGATCTTAAAGCGACAGCCACTGTTGACAAACAAAGACATGGACTGTGGAGTGCGCTGGGTCTACATACTCTATTATAAAGAGAAGATAAAAGTTAATAGATGCAGTCAGAGTAAAACAGTCAGGGCTCTTCGTATTCATCCTGGCATTGGTGGAGCATGCATGATGTTGTAGAAAATGCTTTAACATTACCCTTTTAAACGGCACAATGCACCTTTAACTCATTCACTGCCATTGACGGCTATAAACGTCAAAATTGATTTGAACTATTTCTATTAGTTTTAAAAAAAATCCACTTTTTTTAACAAGAGTAAGAAAACCTAAAAAAAAATATTGTACATTTAGAACAGATATGAAATTTGTGATTAATCGCGATTTAACTAGGGAAGTCATGCGATTAATTACGATTAAAAACTTTAATCGCCTGATGCCCCAAATTTTTTATCTTTTTTTTTATTATTCACTGCCATTGACATCAAAAATTCATTTGAACTATTTCTATTAGTTTAACACTTTTTTCCCACTTTTGTTAACAAGAGTATGAGTATTTTTTACATTTAGAACAGATATAAAATTTGTGATTAATCGTGAGTTAACTAGTGAAGTCATGCGATTAATTACAATAAAAAATCAAAAAAAGGCTCTTGCCCCAAATTTTTTATAATCTTTTTTTTTAATGAATCTTTGATAGTGAATGAGTTAAAGATGCAGTGGAAATTTCCATTTCATCTTTAAACCAAGACCACCATCTAGAGGAGTCAACAAATATTGCAAGTTCTTCATGAAACTTCATGTTCCCATCGCCACGCTATCCTCTATCTCAATTCCCACAATTATTAAAAAGAAAAACACTCCAGTTTTTTTCAACTTGTAGTTGACGCTTAGAGCTAAATTTTTTAATATTTGTGTTGATGAGGTTGGGCGTGTCCCTTGTGAATTTCAAGGTCAAAGATCATTTACATCAAACGTACTTTCATGCAAAAACAAATGCCAGATTTGAAATCTTAATGATTTCCCCTTTCCAGTGATACCTTTTGAGTTTGAGTTTATTTTGAACATGAAAAATAATTTTTATTAAAAAATATATATATTTGTACATTGTTTTAAGTTCTCACATAGACTGTTCCATAATTTCACCCCAAAGTTTGTACAATTAATGTTAACTAATTTGCTGCCATTGACGGCTATAGACGTCAAAAATTAATTTCATTCTAATTACGATGACCTGATGATCGCCTGATTTTTAATAATCTTTTTTTTTTCTTTTTTTTTCAAAGAAGAAAGGATTATTAAAAATGAGGGGCATCAGGTGATAATTTTTTAAAATTGTAATTAATCGCATGACTTTACTAGTTAACTCACGATTAAAAAAATATTAAAACTTAGGGGCGTCAGGTGATTAAAATGTTTAATTGTGTTTAATCGCATGACTTCACAATTAATAACAAATTTTATATCTGTTCTAAATGTGCAAAAATTCTAGGTTTTCATACTCTTGTTAACAAAAGTTTAAAAAAAATGTTGAACAAATAGAAATAGTTCAAATGAATTTTTGACGTCTATAGACGTCAATGGCAGTGAATGAGTTAATTGAATGTTTTATGGTAACATTATTTTTAACTTTATAAATAATATGTGCTGTCTGAAAACTCACTATATCAACACATTTTAAGACTTTTGACTGTTTTATATATGTTTTAAAATTTGGACTAGTGTTTGCTGAGAAAATGCAATTAGAAATTTGCCGGCCTCGGATATAAAAAAAAAAAGTGAACAAATTGGAATATCTCAGAAATCGTTGCTCTGATCAGGCTAAAATATTAGAAATTTGCCTTTTTATACTGTGAATTACTCTTGACCCCAAATTTCACCTAACTTTGAAAGGGGTGAGGTTTCAAAATGTCATTTTTTTCTGGGTCATCTAAAGCGGAATGACTCAATATTGAATGGAACAACCAGTCAAAGGAAGAAATGACGCGAATTCTGCGAATAGCCAGACGGTGCTGACGAAAGACAAGAATGTGATAACTGGGATTACCGTAGACACATCACAGCTGTTTGTGTATTCCAGGCACTGGTCCAAGATGGAGTTGATTTAACAGACACCCGGAAAACATGTGCTCGAGGGAACCTGAGAATAAAACCCACTGCTGGGACGGCTCTCCTTTTGTACAACCATCTCTCCGATGGCCACGGTAAGAATAGAAAACACAGTAACAGGTACTTACTGTATGTAAATAAATAAATAAATAAACCTGTGGTCCTCATCTCGTCCCTTGCCTGCCTCAGGTTGGATGGGCGAGCTGGACGAGTATTCGCTGCACGGAGACTGCCCGGTCAAGCGCGGCCTGAAATGGGTCGCCAACAGCTGGGTCAACGTGGACCCGGACTACCAGCAGCAGGCCCGTTACCAGAGACTCGTTGCTGAAAGGCATCGAGCTGATTCAGGCATGGAGGAACATCCCCAACCACTTTCGCACTTTGACCTCCACCAGGATCTCTAACCCAGCTCCTCATGTTGACATGTTTACCTCAGTGTTGTATACATTTAAAGGGATATCACTTCCAAATTCCACAGTTTGGTCTTGCATCATCCCCGTCCGTTTTATAAGGAAAGATTATTATTATGGAGCTCATTGGACTGATGCCTTTAGATATAAAAAATATGTATTTAAAAATTGAGCACGCCTTAAATGGCACATATTTAAGAAAGAAATGAAGGGATTTAAAGCAATCTTTTTCACATTAATCGGTATCTCTCGCTTCTGAAGATATCTCGATCAAATGTTCAATAGAAATAGTTGAATTATTTTAAGCTTTCGAAAGGTTTGCTTCACCTCGCGCCCATTGAGGGCTGATCTGTATTTAAAGAAGAAAGAAGAATCTGGGCCATCAAGAATCATTTCATCTATAAGTATTTATAACAAATTTAATTTATACTTTTATAGTATTTATTTTAGAGTTATTTATTGCCTTTTGGCCAGTTGTTGGAATTCGTATTTATTTGTTGTTGCACTGCCTCTGTCTCAATTGTATTTAAGAAATGAAGTGTGTAAAAAGTTTACTCGGCGTGTTCCTTGTTTTTTTACACGAACTTCACAATATACACTTTGTCCACTAGATGTCAGCAGCATGTAAAATATGGGAAAGGTCATTCGACGCTTTAGCCGGCTGATCAGCGGGAAATCTTAGATTTATGCAAATTTCTGGAATAAATCCCGCTGTTCTTGTGTGATGCAGTATGGGGACGATTTGCACCAATATGGCAACCACCGTGAAGGTGCATTTTTAAAGCAATATCGCTATTTTAACGTTGACAAATACGTCATCACTGCACCTGTTTATGACAATAATTAACAGTTCAAATTTTGAGTACAAAGTTGATCAGCAAAGTGGTTCAGATAATAATGGATGGATAGTTTATAAAGAAATGAAATAATAATGTACAGTTGGACACTTACCAACATTGCTTTTCTTATTAATTTGATAGGTCTGAAAATAGATGTCAAATGGAGTTGGAAAGGTACAACTTGGCATTTAAAAAAATGGCGTATTCTAAATTACTGTCAGTTTGGTTAAATTAATAACAAATAACATCATTCAGATTAACCACTACTGACCCAAATTGTAAAATTGACCTGTGTCATTTCCACAGAAAGAACAAATCATACAACTAGCAATAAATGTGGATATTAGCCGGATATGTGAAGTATAAAGGCTGCGTTCGTTGTACAATATTGATGAGGTAAAAGCTCAGCTTAGAGTCTTTTCCAGGGGTTCCTATTTTTAACTCATTCACTGCCATTGATGGCTATATACGTCAAAACATATTTTGAACTATTTCTATTAGTTTAACATTTTTCCCACTTTTGTTAACAAGAGTATGAAAACCTAGTGGAAAATATTGTACATTTAGAACAGATATCAAATTTGTGATTAATCGTTAGTGAAGTCATGCGATTAATTATGATTAAAAAATGTAATCGCCTGATAACCAAATTTTTATAAAAATGTTCCTTTAAAAAAAATTAAAAAATATTTAAAAAATAATAATTAAAACTACTTTAAAACAAAAGAAGAAGAAAATATTATTAAAAATTAGGGGCATGACTTCACTAGTTAACTCACTATTAATCACAAATTTTATATCTGTTCTAAATGTACAATAAAAATTGTTTTAGGTTTTCATACTTTTGTTAACAAAAGTGGAAACAATTTTAAACTAATAGGAATAGTTCAAATAAATTGTTGACGTCTATAGCCATCAATAGCAGTGAATGAGTTAAGAGCAGTTTTGTTCTTACATTTCATGTCGATTAATTCAATTCCATCAAGCATCAACAACACGTCGACCATTTTCTGGTAATGGTAATATACATTTTGGCCACCAGATGTCGTCTGTAGCACACGAGCCTGTTGGCAAGCTCTGCGTGAGAAAGGCCATTATAAGATGCTGTAATGGTTGGCCGGTGCGGTCAGCGGGACGTTGGCGCACATTATTAAACCCGCAGTTAAGACACTAAATCAAAGCAGCAGTCCGTCAACCTTAGATTTATGCACGTATATCTGGAATGAGTCCCCAATGGAATGTCGTGTGGTGAAAGTAATCATCCGCTTCAGAATGACTGGAGGTGGAGGTGGAGCGGAGGTTTTGCGGTTTGCACCTGCAGCTTGATGAGGCGCAAAATGGCAGCCGCCAATGAAGGTGCATTTTTGAAAGCCTTATTAATCCGCGTGACTCTTGCCGTGCCGTCCCATCCACGGGACTCTGTCATTGTACCGTAGCGGGTTTTGATGATGATGATGATGATGATGATGATGATGATGATGATGATGATGATGATGGTGTGTACGTGCGCGCTCCCATCAGCCAATCACGACGCAGCAGCGGGGGAGGGGGACGGGTGGAGGGGTGACGACAATGCCTGTAACGTCACTTTTCAGTCTCAGTCTGCACCGCGGCATCACCAGAAGGTCCACCACGGACTCCCGAATCGGCTTTTTGGGGAACAGCTCGTTGGAAAAGAAGCTTTTGAAAAGCACCCGTTCACCCGAAAGCACCGGCTCTTTTTCGTCTAACGGTCCTCCATGAGATTCTTCAGGCTTACCTTCAAGTGCTTCGTCGACTGCTTCTGAGTCTCCTGCGTCCAACGGCGCCTGCTGACATTTACAAAAAAAAAAAAAAAAAACATCTCTCGGCTGCTCTCAAGTGTTCCAACGTGTGATTTGAAAAAACGATTTCTTAAGATTCTTAATTGTATTTTTGATATTTCAAAGAGGCGAAATAAACTGAGAAAATCAGAAACGAGGGTGCCTCTCTTGGCACGTTAACCCTCCCTCGTCTAAAAACCAACAGCAAGCTTGCTTTTTTTTTTCTCTCCCCCAATTTAAATTGAATACTTTTTTTTTTCTGGGCAGTTCAACAAAATGTCAGCTGAGATGGGAGAAAGTAGTCGAGGTGAGTATTTTTGAATTATTTGACATTCATGGATTGAGTCACATTTTATGCAAAGTGCCGCATCAGCATTTCATTACTCAACAAAATCTCACATATACTTTGGTTACGGAGACAAAACCTTTTTTACATATGTGTGGATCGAAATGCATTTGTATAGCTTTGGCGCAATAAGAGCCCCGTAAAAATGGCTGAAAATACCCAAATCTTTTCAAACTTTCTTGCCACTTTAATATGAACGTTGCAAATCTGTCAAATGAATCGGTCTGCCTCGCAGTCAGAGGTTGTGAGTTTGAATCTGGGCGCACGCCTTTCTCTGTAGTTTGCACACGTGACGTTCGAATGGCTTTTAACCACATATTTATTCTACCTTTCTTTTTACATTCCAAAAACATGCATTGTCCATCGATGCGAATGCTTGCGCTCTGATTGACTGGTCAGCTAAAATGGGCTCCAGCTCACACGTGACCCCGAATAGGAAAAGTGACTGAAAATGAATGAAAGGAATGAACTTCCATTTAACGTTATTGATCATGACTGTCGCTTTTCCTCGTCTATCCCCCCCCCCCCCCCCCTCACAATGCAGATTTGCACCCAGGACGTAGGTAGTCACAGCCATTCCTTTACCTTGCCCACTTTATTGCTCTTCTGATCACACACACACACACACACCAAACTGCTCTGATCTGGATTGAGCTGCCTCACTTTGCATCCACAAGCGTCAGCCGCTCTAATAACGATGCACTTGTACGCCCCCGGGGATGACATTGCCAAAAACGCTCCGCCGAGGTGCACCCAAAATATCTGGAAAAAATAAATAAAATAAAAAAACGATCTCAGTTACGAGCAGCAAGAGAGAAGCCCGAGGTGCAGATAAAGCGTGGTCAGTCTACGGCGCTGTGCTGCAGCACCACCAATCATCCTGACTGAGATGCAGACAGGCACAATGAATGTCGGGGGAGGGTTGACTCGGTGATGACAACGTAACTGCAACATGAGTATAAACATAACAATTTAGCAGACGAGCACGATCGAGAGAGGATGTCGAGTATTTCGTGAAGCCTGAAGCGATGCTTTTGTGTAAGCGTCGAATGAACGCGCAGTCCCCTCTTTCCTTCCATCCGCAAGCTGTGGTTATAAAAAGTATGCACACCCCTGTTCGAATGCCAAGTGTTTAAACTATGATAAATGTCCTTTAACTCATTCACTGCCATTAACGGCTACAGACGTAAAAAAATAGATAATTTGAACTATTACTATTTGTTTAAAAATGTTTCTACTTTTGTTATCAAGAGTATGAACAGATATAACATTTGTGATTAATTGTGAGTTAACTAGTGAAGTCATGCGATTAATTACGATTAAAAATGTGTGACGCCCCAAATTTTTAATAATCTTTAAGTCGCGTCAGGCGATTACATTTTTTTATTGTAATTAATCGCATGACTTCAATAGTTAACTCACGATTAATCACACATTTTATATCTGTATCTCTAAAAAAAATATATATATAGGTTTTCATACTCTTGTTAACAAAAGTGGGGGAAAAAAATTCAACTAATAGAAATAGTTCAAATGAATTTTTGACGTCTATAGCCGTCAATGGTAGTGAATGAGTTAATAATATCCAGAGATAATGTGGTTGCACATTATATTTCAGATGCTCTAGTCGGCTTTTTCTATCGCTGACTAATATTTGGAACTGCTCATAATTCCCTCCCCCTTTTCGAAAGCCCACTTCCAAAAGGTTTAGTGCCAATGCAATGCAACACTGCTTATCAACTGTTTTTAGCTGGAAATTGAAGAGCCACAAGTTGGAGAGAATTTTGAACGGTTCCAAAACCTCCATGCTTCTTCTTGGGAGAAAAAAAAAAGTGACAGGAAAAGCCTACTGAAACAGCTGACATTTATTTGGGGCTACCCAGAGGCACTTTCAATGGTGGCAGGTGTGTGTGCAGACTCATTCGGAACACAGCCTTATCCCCAGTTATAAGAGGGTGTGCACACTTTTGCAAACACATTATTTCACTTTGCATTTTTACTTTCCCTCTCTAAATGTAAAACAAAATAAACAAAATAATGGAATCGTACAGGTTGTATAGGTCACACTAATGTTGAGAAAAGTTTGGAAATGATTTCTCACGGTGCCATTTTTTCCCCAGATTTTTCAGCTGGGGTGTGTAGACTTTATATACCCATAGATGGTTGATGCAGTCTTTCTCAACTAGGGAGGTGGGGGATTGTGGGTACGATACAGGGTGGGTGCATATGCCCTCCTTTATTTTGCCATATGAGAATAAAGTGTAATTGCACATCCACTACAGTAGGTGGCAGTGGCACTCTTGCTGTCTGTAAGTGTGCAAGGAGGATTAGCTCCTCGACAGAAGTGTACTTACAACAATTTCATAAACAAATATTATGAATTTATAGTCCAGGTGGAGAGTTGGGGTGGCGCAAGCCATTTCCTTCCTGGGAGGGGGAATAATTGAGAAGAAACGAGCGTTAATGTCACTCATGATGAAGACTATTCATCCGGTTAACTATCTTCCCGTCTTTTCCCATCCAGGTGAAATCAGCCTCCCTCAGTTGGAGGCTGGGGAGATATCCGAAGGTGAGGCTGGGGGATCAGCTCAACCCCTGGTGCCGGTGCCTGGGGCGGGCCCAGGCTGCGGCGAGGGTGGCGGTGCCGGTCCGCCGCAGATCCCGGACGGCACTGTTGATGCGGTGCCAGCTGTGGAGAGAGAAACCTGGACCAGACAAATGGACTTCATCATGTCCTGTGTGGGTTTTGCTGTGGGATTGGGCAACGTGTGGCGCTTCCCTTACCTTTGCTACAAGAACGGAGGAGGTGAGCTTTGATGTGTAACACACACGCACACACATGACATGTTAGCATTGACAAACTGGGGCAACGTTTTTTTTCTCATTAATCATTTACAGTATTAAGCAAGGAATCAAAGTTTATCAGAAGAGGGTGTTTGAAATGGAGCGCACATGCTTGACTACGAAGCAAGTCATTCATGCATCCATTCATTCTGGAGAAAGTTGGCCAACATTGTGACTGAGGCTGTGCTGGAGCTTGCAGGGTACACCCTCAACTGGTTGCCAGCCAATCACAAGGCACATACAGCTGATATATAAATAAAAAAAAAGTCTACACACCCCTGATAAATAATTTCAGAACTTATTCCACCATTAATGTGACCTATAACCTGATCGACTCAATAAGGGAAGTAAAAAGATAATAACGGAGGGGGTGTGGATGTGTCCAGAATTCACCAATCACATTCATTCAACTCACGGGAAATGTGATTCAGCAGTCAGCAAATACACTCTAAAAACAGTACAACCATACTTGGGTCAAAAATGGACCGATCCACTACTTGGATAATTTCATTAAAAAAAAAAATATTTTTTTTAATTCGGCCAGTCAGGCGATATTTTTTTTAAATTGTAATTAATCACATGACTTCACTAGTTAACTAACGATTAATCACAAATTATATATCTGTTCTAAATTTACAATATTTTTTTCTAGGTTTTCATACTCTTGTTAGCAAAAGTGGAAAAAAATGTTAAACTAATAGAAATAGTTTAAATGAATTTTTGATGTCTATAGCCGTCAATGGCAGTGAATGAGTTAACATTGTGTTTGTGGAATATGACTAAAGATGCCAAACCTATCTCAGTGGGCGGCCATTTTGCCACTTACTGTTGACTGAAAATGACATCTCTGTTGCTCATGGATCAGGTAACAACCAATCACGGCTCAGCTTCAGCAAACGGGCGAGATACACGATTGGTCATTACTTGAGCCCTGAACAACCGTGATGTCATTTTCAGTGGACAGCAAGTGGCAAAATGGCCGCCCCGAGATGGATAAAGACAGGTGGATCTTGCTGCCTTATGCATATTCCACAAACGCAATATTAATGAGAATGTTGTGTTTAAACACGTACAGCATGCTATTGTAAGTATTTTTTTGTGGTTGACTTTTTTAACAAATGCATGCATGACAGTTGTTTGGCCATGGAACGAAAGCAAGCTCACGGTTGTTGTGATATTACGACACGCCGTAGTAATATAATGTAAATCATTGAATGTTTGACTAGTCATTTACTACCTGCTGTAAGTTCAAACATGAGCAAGAGTTGCGTCATTGATGCATATTCTGCGGTTGGCAGACGGGACAAGGTCGTGCCTCCGGTATTGTCATGTTGCCAGTTGCACCGGGTGCTATTAACTCATTCACTGCCATTGACGTCTAAACATTTTTTTTATCTGAACTATCTCTATTAGTTTAAAAAAATTCCCCTCTTTTGTTAAAAAGAGTATGAAAAGCTAGAATTTTTTCATTGTATATTTAGAACAGATATCAAATTTGTGATTAATCGAGAATTAACTAGTAAAGTCATGTGATTAATAACGATAATTAAAAAAATTATTTTCTTTTTTTTTAAATTCATTCACTGCCATTGACGGCTATAAACGTCGAAAATTAATTTGAACTATTTCTCTTAATTTTAAATGTTTTACACTTCTGTTAACAAGAGTATAAAAACCTTTAACATTTTTCATTGCACATTTAGAACAGATATAAAATGTGCGATTAATCGTGAGTTAACTGGTGAAGTCATACGATTAAATACAATTAAAAATTTTAATTGCCCGTCGCCCCTAATTTTCTATATATTTTTAAAATGAATTTATGGCAGCAAATAAGTTAATGAGCACGTTTACCATCTGATGAGATAACGAAGGCGTCGGCTATGTCAGGTTTTGTCATGTGACAGTAAAGTAGACCAACAAAGTATTATTGCCTGGCTGTGAGCACGTAACGAAAATGCCGCCTCGCCTCCATTCCCTTTATTATCGCCGCTTAACAGATGTACACGATGTCCTGCAGTCGCACACACGCACACGCCTCTCCCCGTGCCCTTTCCATTTTCATCCATGCCAACGTGTCCAATGGTAACCTGCTGAGATTATTGCCTTTGCCCTTCTCTTATCCTCGCCCCACCCACTTGTCCATATTTTTTTTTTTACGACGTGCTGTGTTGAAATTAAGGCCAATGAGTGGTTGTGTGTGTGTTTGTATCTTAGTCTTAGTCCAGCCCTCCCTCTGGCTTGTGTGTTTGTCTCGTGACCCACAGCTCTGATACCCACATTCTGGTATCGAATAACAATGGCCTGCTTCACACAGCCCCCCCCCCACCCCTTCTCCTGCCCTGCACTCTTGTTGCTTTATGTAGGTGCTCTCTCTGTGCCTGATAAGATGGCATTGGGATACACAATAATAATGTCCTCTTTCTCGCCCTACGCGCATCCGCTAAACAATTTCATTGTGTGTCCTTGACCAGCCTCGAGTTGACCTTCCAACACAGCAACAGTTTCAGATAAGAGCTGAGTCCAACTCCCACTCGATCGCCCCGTGTACTAATGTCCATATTTATTTATTTGCGACGCTGCCTGCTGTGCACGGTCCAGTTCTTATCAGAGAGGATTTACCTAAGCCTATTAACTCGTTCACTGCCATTGACGGCTATAGACGTCAAAAATTAATTTGAACTATTTGTATTAGTTTTAACGTTTTTCCCACTTTTGTTAACAAGAGTATGAAAACCTAGAATTTTTCTATTGTACATTTAGAACAAAGAAAAAAGAAAAGATTATTAAAAATGAGGAGCGTCAGGCGATTCAATTTTTTAATCGTAATTAATTGCATGACTTCACAAGTTAACTCTCGATTAATCACAAATTTTATATATTTTCTAAATGTACAATCCCAAAAATTCTAGGTTCTCATACTCTTGTTAGCAAAAGTGGAAAAAAAATGTTAAACTAATAGAAATAGTTCAAATGAATATTTGACGTCTATAGCCGTCAACGGCAGTGAATGAGTTAAGGACGCAGTTCGCCATAACTCGGGCCAATAGGTTGGCTTGGGGTGTCTCTGCGAAATCCTTTCTCTCCTCTCATTCCATTCACGCCTCCCATCTCATCTGGTGCTCTCGTTCGTCTCTGTCTCTCGCTCTCCCGCCCCTGTCTCTTCTGTTTGAGTCACGCTCACCAATGTTGCCTTATAAGGCTGCGGCTCTCTACTCCCGTAAAATGACATGTGAACGAGGCACAAATTGTCAATCGATAACTCGGCTCCGGTGCCAGTCGGCCTAATGCAGATCGCCGTGTCATTTATTTATTTATTTTCCCTGCTTTTGCCAGAACCCCCACCCCACCCCTCGTCCCACTTTTTCAGCCTCCCTCCTCTATGATCCATCCATCTTTCCCTCCTTTGCTCTTAGCCAGCCTGTGCGCTGCGTCACAGGCGGTCACATGACCGCCTCATTGCAATTCTGTTCAAACGACATTTTGGGTTTGAATTGCCTCACGCCCCTCGTTTTTGCTCGGTGGTGTCTTTCTTATTCACAGGATGCTTTCTATAGGTGCGATGTGAAAAGAAGCTCGCTCCGGGCCAAATCCCGCCAATCAAAACCAAACAAATCCTAGCTTTCTCTATCAGGACTAATTACTCATGAACAACTCCCATCATCCCTTTGCTGTCTCTGCTCGCTTGCCTCTTTATGCGTTTCAGGACCAAGGAGCACAGTGTGTTTTTCTCTTACGTGCATTTGCATTTAAACACTTCTCAGCTTGAAGTTTTGCTCTCTTTTTGTTGTGGCTTATGTAACACCATATTGCAGTCCATAATAGTTAAATAGTACGGGTGGGAATCTTTGAATGTCTCTCGATTCAATTCTGATTTTTGGGCAAGCGATTCGATTTTTTGATTAAGAACGATTTTTGATTCAAAATGATTTGATTGACAATGATTTTTGCTTCAATCTATAGATGTGCAAGGAATTGTAATGATCTACTACAGTCTGATTCGCTAATGCTAATTAGCGCGCTACTCGCGGCACTTTTATCACACAAAAAAAAACGTCTCCACACTGCAAAAAAACAACTTTTATTGGAATAACTTTTTCCTTCTACTCTCTAATGTGGCTACAACTTAACAGTGTATTAGACCGCGTGGAACCACACTGCCCCTCAGTGGCCAAACTGGGTACAACATGAACAGTGCTCCAAATAAAGGCACACACAGACAAAGGCAAGACAGTATAAAATAATTTCAATAAAATTAAAATATTTAAAATCGATTCTGAATCAATTTTTTGGCACACCCCTATTAAATAGCATGTGTTGTATGCTGACACTACATATGATTTTCCTTTTCAACATTGCACACTTAATCAAAGTGGATATTTCATGTTATTTTTTGATTAACAGGTACAATTGTTTGGTCTCGTTCAAATAGCGAGAAATGCTGATTGGCCAATTTGTTGCGTTCAAATAAATACCTGCGTCGGATTTCGTAGGAAGAAATGCACATACATGGGATGTATATGTCTATCATACAGTAAGTATGATAGACATATAGAAAGAAAGTAAGATAAGTAAGATCATTTAGTAAATTATATTTCCAACAGGGAGACTAGACTGTCCATTTGTAACATAACTCCACCTTTCACTGCTTTTCACTACACACGGAGTATAATGTTTCAATAAACCGATAAATCATCCAGCCCAGTACATCGGCTGATATGAAGACTTTTCAAAAATAATAATAATTGACGGGAGTTTTCCCAATTAACTTATTCACTGCCATTGACGGCTATAGACGTCAAAAATTCATTTGCACTATTTCTATTAGTTAAAAAAAAAAAATCCACTTTTGAGTATGAAAACCTAGAAAAAAATGTATTGTACATATAGAACAGATATAAAAATTGTGATTAATCTTGAGTTTAATTAATTAATTAATTAAACAAAATAGAAAAAAATTAGGGGCGTCAGACGATTCAATTTTTTAATTGTAATTAATCGCATGACTTCAATAGTTAACTCACGATTAATCAAAAATGTTATATCTGTTCTAAACGTACAATACATTTTTTTCTAGGTTTTCATTGTCTTGTTAACAAAAGTGGGGGAAAAAAAGTGAAACTAACAGAAATAGTTCAAATTAATTTTTGACGTCTATAACCGTCAATGGCAGTGAATGAGTAAAAAAAATAATAATCATGAAACAGTAAACGCTTGTCAATAGGTTTGGGCAGAAAGTATAGGAAATGCATGGCTGAAAGAATCTTATTCTGTGTGAATCGCATCCTTCTCAACCCTAGAAATCCGTATGAATTATTATTAATACCCTACAGACAGTACTTACTTTGCTCCATATATTTGATGCTACCGTACACTATTCGCGCAGCACTGACCAGTAATGGGCGCCCTTTGCGACAACCACTGGCGACATTTATAGTACAGAACATATAGACATCATCTTGAACACATCATATGACGCTGCAGCCATTTTGGATGTGGCAAAATGCCGATGCCTCGTTCATTTCAGCCAACCGTAATTCTTTGGACTAATACCGAACCATTACTATTGATTGCATTTTATCATACGATTATCATTTGCCAATTTTATGGCTAATACGACGGCCACATCCAATATGGCTGATGTGCTGACCTATCGTTCTGAACTGGCCACCCGGTTCAACGGGTGTCTGCAACAGAAATAAAAAGGAATAAAAGGAACACAAAATGGTGGTTCTTTTTATGAAACCGGTTCAAATGGTTCTTTAGTTGCCGACCCAAATGTAATATGTGCCTCCTCACATACCATACAGTGATTACGCCAGGGACAGCCTAAATGCGTAATGTACAAAAATGGAAATGTTTCTTTAGTTATTATTATTATTAATATTATTCATGTCTAGTGTACATCAGTATGGTTTAAATCTTGCTCTCTGTACATCATATTTCAAATATAATTCTGTCAAAGAGCTCTGTTTCTGTCAAATACTGTATTACGCCTGTATTTCATAACTTTGTTGTAAGCCCCCCCCCCCCAAAAAAAAGAAGTTATTTAATTCATTATATACTGTATATATTTAAAGTATATTGGCATCGGCCTCCAAAAAAAAATCCAAATTTCCCGGCCCGATATAGTTTCATGTGACGAGCTGTTGTTGTTTCCACGCGCAGGTGTGTTCCTCATCCCTTACCTGCTGATCGTGTTCATCGGGGGCATCCCCGTCTTCTTCCTGGAAATCTCTTTGGGGCAGTTCATGAAGCAGGGAGGGGTTTCCGCCTGGAACATCGCACCCCTTTTCAAAGGTTGCCGCTCAGTGTCAGACAGGAAGAGTACGCAGTGGACATCATTTCATTCATTCATGTCCTGATCTTCCTCCTCTCCTGATCAGGTTTGGGCTTGGCCTCAATGGTGATTGTGTTCTTCTGCAACACCTACTACATCATGATTCTGGTGTGGGGTCTCTACTTTCTCTTCCACTCTTTCACCAACCCGCTCCCGTGGGCCACCTGCGGACACACTTGGAACACCCCCAACTGTACCGAGGACTTCCGCCGCAGCTGCCACAACCGCAGTGGCGCGCAGCTATCCACTGCCGCGCAAACCACCAAGCCCCTCGCCTCTGTGCTTCCGCTGGACGCATCCGCAACCCTTTCGTTCCTTAACAACAGCTGCGTGGAAACGGAAGGCATGCGCTCACCAGTCATCGAGTTTTGGGAGTATGTAGCTCTTCTCCGCTCATTTGATTAGATAGCTAGGGTGCGCTAACAATAGCGGCCATAGTTGAATTATTTCTGCTACATCATGATCGTTGAGTGATTCTGACGAGAATACTAAAATTGCTTCAGAGTAATACTGACCCTTAATGACAACGATTTCGTTCTCGATTTGGAATTGTTGAAGCTTATGTTCTCATCCCCAGACGCAAAGTTCTCCGCCTGTCCGGCGGTATTAATGAACCCGGGGACATCAGCTATGAAATGGTGCTGTGTCTCCTCGCCACCTGGGTCATTGTTTACTTCTGCATGTGGAAGGGGGTCAAATCTACGGGCAAGGTAGGCTTCATCTTGATTTGCAAATGACTAAATCATAATTACGGATGTAACATTTTGGGTTTTACGGAGCATAGGTCAATTGTCGTGTATTTATATCCAGTCTCTTTCCGCTACCAAAGTTATAGGCTGTATTTCTGTCGTTACCTGAAAGCTGAAATAATTGTGGCATTTTGCCCTTTGACCCCCAATCAGCTTTGATGTCGTGAGAGGATCAGTGTCTAGACTGAAACCCGTAACAGCTCACATTCTTCTGCTTATTGTGGGGTTGGTTTTTTTTAATCATGGAAATGTGCACTTCGACTATTTTAGTCAGATAATAATTATACAGTAATCCCCGCCTCCATTGTGGGAGTCGCGTTCCAACCGCCCCAACCAATAATAAGTGAAATCTATTTAAATACACGAGGCATATTTTTATATAATTTACAGCACTTTGAAATATATATTTTTAGGTATTTAAAGACACTTTTATAATTAAAAAAAATTGTACAAACACAGTAAAAAAAGAAAAAAGAAAAAGGAAGAAAAATCCACGTTGTAGTGGGCCCACAAAGCGTAACCCGCAATATAGCGGGGGATTACTGTATAAAAATGCACTGATCCCTTATGGCACGCTCCAATAAACAATTTTCAGAGCGTTGTATTGTTGCAGCTGCTCAATGCATTGCCATGCTTAGTAGCTACAATGTATGGAGAGTCTAGTTTGTGTCTCCACTATCCAGATTTCAAAAGGCAAGGGGAAAAAAAAAAGAAAAGAAAAAAGAATGAGAATCAGCTAACCTGCTTGTAAGCCGATTAGCAACGTTCCACCATGTAGATATTTGCAATTTGGAAAGAGGCCATACTCACCCCCAGATCAAGGCAAATATGTGCTTTTCTCAGGAGTTGACTTTTATACTGACTTAGCTTATACTGTTAGCGGGTAGCAGGGGCAGCGTTTTTGGACGTTTGAAAAGGTCTGCCAAAAACCCCTGCTATTGCAGGAGGTTTACAAATTGTCTGGCTTTCCATTTTACAGGCTACCTTTTCTTCAAAGTAACTTGACAGGGCCCATTACACATCTTCACCGAGGACCTAATGGGCTTAAGACTTGAGTATTTACAAAGCAGGTAATTGCTTAATCAAAGTGATAAAAACATACTTTGGTGCAGTTACATTTGACCATAACAAATAAACCACATAGCCTGTTTCTAGTCAATACAAATGTATCTTATTATGCATTTCATTTAATGTGGCAAGTTTGAATGTCTTCAACAGTTTACTGTTAATTTTCACCATGTGAGTTCTGACTTCAGTTCAACTTCACCTACCCATCAAAATCCAGCACATTTCTCCCGTGCCTCCTGTTCATTGTCTGTATTTTCCCCTCTTCCTGTAGATTGTGTACTTCACAGCTCTATTCCCGTACGTGGTTCTGGTTGTTCTTTTGGCCCATGGTGTCACCCTACCTGGAGCCTTAGATGGGATTATATACTACCTGAAACCAGATTGGTCCAAACTAGGAGAAGCGCAGGTACACTCATATTTGTACTAACTCCTGGCTTCTTCATGAACACACGGCTGAATTTGACATCCAAGCCCGCCATTCAAAACGTTGTTACGCCTTTGTGGTAGGTGTGGATTGATGCTGGCACCCAGATTTTCTTCTCTTATGCCATCGGACTGGGTGCCCTGACAGCGCTGGGCAGCTACAACCGCTTCCACAACAACTGTTACCAGTAAGCCGAAACACTGTGTGAAAGCAGACCCTCACCGACACTGGAATTAACTCGACATAACTCGAGCTTTCTGTGACCTTTGACCTGAGTACTACAAACATAATATTTGAAATGTGGAACACGAAACCAGTGCTGTTTTTTGAAGCCATGATTGTTTCAGTCTTAGTTTTAGTCTTTTGGTTGAACATTTGAGTCATTTCTCTATATGGTAGTCAAAAAGGTTTTATTCTAGTTTCAGTCACATAATTAGACAAAATACTACTGTTAAGAAAATAGCATGGCCTTAACTATAATACAAGTACACTGTAAAACAAAAATCTATTTTGCTAACGTTACTTAAGCTTCATTTAAACAGACGGGGAAGAGAAAAAGGTCCTAAATGTGTTTCAGTTCATGTTTAAGCTAATAAACTGACATTAGCACAACAAAGCTAACTTTAGCCTAAAGCTAGGAGCAGCGCATTTGCGCCACTAGTAATGTGGGAAAACTTAAAGTTAACAATGAAATTTATCACAAGCCGAATGTCGAGGAATGTTGAATAACATTATAAAGATTTGTTAAGAGGACTTTTTGCAGATGGTTTTAGTATATTAACGTTTGTTGCTAGCATATTTGGAAAGTGTGTAGTAAGCAGGCTACAATATAACCAGAATGTCCCGCATCTGGCATATTCTCAGCTTTTGATTGGTTGCTGAAAGATGAGTTCAGATCTTGAGGTGTGTTAGCTTAGCTCTGCTTACCAAACAGTCTTAGCTAGGTCGTTCATGTATTGTACATTTCGTTGCTGTGACTCAGTGTTTGGATTTTGTTTGTTTGCTACTTACAGCAGTGATATCTGTGGACTGTTACCCACAGTGGAAATATCGTGTATCGGTTTTCATAAATAGACACAGTCGACAGTTGCAGTAGTTTACTGTAGTTAAACAGCCGTGCTTACACTCGGAATTGAGCTGCTGTGTGAACATAGCCTACCAATATCTAGCATAGTGTGGCGTAGCAAGTTTACGTGGCTGTTAATTGCTGTTGTAATTGTTTATTTAACGCTAAGTGTGGCTAGAGAAGACATTTAATTGGCGGTCGAGATTTGCGCTGCTGTGTTAACCTCAACCTCCACTGCTCAATTCTTTTGATTACGCATGTGCATTAGGATTCCCCCGAGTGCTCTCAGACATGACCGGACATGCTTCTGCCGGATGAGTGAGGCTCGCAGCTGTAGCAATTTATTAATGACCATCATCAATTAATACCATTCTTTTCCTCTGTCGGGGATGATTTTTCTTGATTCGTTGCCAGCACGTTAAATTCACTCCATTGTAATAGCGGTGTAAAAACAAACAAACAAACAAAAAGCGAAAAAGAGAGAGGGAATCTGAGATAAGAGTTTCCATATTTATACAAGCATGTGTGTTTCATCCTGCGATGGGATATGTTTAGATGCAGCATGTAGCCATTAGGTCTTTCACCCTGTCTCCCCTCACACTTGGAGCCAAACTTGCTGTTGCCATATTTGCCACAAGGACAACAGCAGCTTGTCGAGATATATTTATCTACTCTTTATCCCCCATTTATCAGCCAAGCCCAGCCTTTCTCTTGCCAATAATTCTTGTGTCCTGCCTGTCATGTTTCAACATATTAGGAAGCGTACTTTTCCTCACTTATAATCCCTATTTGTGCGTTGTCTTGTTTCTTACTTTTCTCCAGGGATGCGTTTGTGCTGGCACTCATTAACAGCGGAACCAGCTTCTTTGCCGGCTTTGTTGTGTTCTCTGTGTTGGGTTTCATGGCTGCAGAGCAAGGTGTGGACATCAGTAAGGTAGCTGAGAGTGGTAAGTACATGGAGTATGCTGAAAAACACTACATGGAAGGCCCTTTTTACATCGAGCTGTTTGTTAACGTGTAGGACCCGGCCTGGCATTTATAGCCTACCCCAAGGCTGTGACTTTGATGCCTCTGGCACCACTATGGGCAGCACTCTTCTTCTTTATGTTACTCGTACTTGGCCTGGACAGTCAGGTAAGGTAGTCTGCATCAACACCTCTTTCTTTCCTTCTCATTTTCCTTCACATTGCTGCGGTCTGTACTCCACTTGTCCAGTTTTTTTTTTTGTGTTGCATTTCTGTGCAACGTGTTCGTTTGTGTGTCCGTTTGTGCCTACATCTATTGTCATTTGTCTGTGGGCTTCTGTGTCATTCACACAGTCATTCTACTGTCCATTCATGCTCTCTCACTGGCTATTCTTTGCCTGGTTTCTTGTCTGTGCAGAATGGATCATGTGTCAGTAACGACTACAGCTGTTACCCTTTCAGGTTATTTTGGAGGTTGACCCTCATGATATGCTGAAACGTTCCAAAGATGATACCTGGAGAATTGTAGTCAGTACTACAATGTGTCAATGTCAATGTGTCATCGGCAATTACCATCCAAATGAGTTTCGAATTGCAGTCTGGTTGCATCGGATCTAACAGGAGCTTGACTTAATTGGCTAAATTGTGGTGCATCTACTGTATCACCCAGGAGTCACCAACCTTTTTGAAAAAGAGCTACTTCTTGGGAACTGATGAATGCGAAGGGCTACGAGTTTGATACCACTTTGGATATAAGAAATGTGTTCAAATGTACATTAATAATGGCATTATCAAGGCCTGACATATTTAATTGGCTCTTTTAAAATACACGCTAGTCCGAAATCAGCAACAACAAAAAATGTAAACAATAGTTTGTATTTATTGATTGATTTTTCTACACTTGAGCACACTACAACATAAGACAAAGATAATAATATTCAAGCCCCTTGGAAAAAAAGGGCAGGAAGTCAGCCAATTTATGCTAATTTTCCTTTCTGTTGTAAAGTTAAAGAAATACCAAAGAGCAAAGTATTGTAAAACAGTCAAATGTTCTACCTGTACGTTATATCTTTATTGTTGTTTAGTCGGTTATCTGAATTGTATTCTCCTAAATACCGGAATAAATAAAAAAAATCTATATCGGTCAGGTTGACACGGATCATGTTCATGAATCCGCATAATAATTATGAAACAGATAAATATCTCTAAGCCGCATTTTATTTCTATAAAATCTGCTAGTGTTTACATTTTCAAACAATCACTACTCCAACATTCGTGGGAAACCCCAGTTATCCCATAGCTGGTGAGCTATTTTTAGAACAGGCCCACTCACGTAACCCTTGGGGACGACCTGGAGCCCGCGCGTACCCCGTTGGTGACTCCTGCCAAATGTATTATTGTGTATGAATTCAGTAGAGCTGACACTGAATTGAAATGCTGTTCAAGTAAAAGGAAAACATGAACTAAATGTGAGACTGACACATTTTTATTTTACATGAGCTTTACAGTTTTGTAGCACTATCTTGCATCTTGTGAGTTGCAGTCATACGTTCACTCTTTTTGTTTCAATATGACTCTTATCTACTATCCTGCTCTCATTTGTCATTTTATTTCAAGTTTGTCGGAGTAGAGGGTCTGATAACCGGCGTCATGGACATGCTTCCTCCCAAGTCCGCCCTGGCCACCTTGCGGCGAGAAGTGGTGGCAGCCATCTGCTGCATCATCTGCTTCTTCATTGACATGTCCATGGTCACAGAGGTACAAACTCCCGTTCATAACTTCCCCGTTACCAAGTTGTCATCAGCACTGAGAGCCATTTTAACGTTGGCAGGAAATGATAATATTAAACGTTGAGATATTGGACAAAAGCCAGGTCTTATTGCTATCAAAGTCCACTAAGGTTCCTGTTGGCAAGATTATTCATTTATAACTCGCCACCAAAGTACGGGTAGGTGTCATATAAAAACATTGATATAAGTCGCGTTTCCACCGCAGGAACTTCGGGGTAAATTTACGGGGCCAGCCCCGTATGTGCGCGTCTCCGCTGCAGGAGACTTCCCAACCGGGCCACATTTACAGGAACTTACGGGGACGAGCTGAGGTCCTACTCGAGGGTAGGTACTCCGCCGGCCCGATAAACTCCCGATCGGGCTTTTGTGCTGATTGGCTAAAAATTATTTAATGTAAAAAATTATCTTACCTTCATGCGCGACGATGATGCAGTCTTCGGCTTAAGTCTCTTCCACCAAAACAATTCTCTTAATAATCCTTTGCCTATTTTCATTCCACTCTACTGTTATCCTTTTTAAATTATTCATCTGGACGCCGTCTCCTCTCACTCAAACCATCCATCCACGCCAAGAACATAAAAAAAGCAGAAAAAAACAGAAACCGCCACAAGTTTTCGCTCGTTGTTCTGATTTTTGCGGCGCCCTGCTTGGGTGACGTCACAGAAACCGTCGCAAGGTGTCGATCGAAACTCGTGACTTGCAAGTCAGCCTTTTCAAATTCTGCATTTCAACGTTGTCTCCTCTCACTCAAACCATCCATCCACGCCAAGTACATAAAATAAAAAGCTGAGAAAAACAGCAACCACCTAAAAATGTTCTCTTTCTTCGTTGTGATTTTCGTCGCGCGGTGCTTGAGTGACATCACGGTATTAACCGTCGCACGGCGTTTACGTGTCGATCAAAACTCGTGACGTCCCGAAATGGGTCGTACTCCGCAGTGGAGCCACAGCCACAGGCGGGCCGGCTGAGAGGACGGTTCCTGTGAAAGTCCCTACCCCCCTCCCCATACCCGAACGTCATGTGGTGGAAACGCAGCAATAGGTAATTTTTATCTAGAAATTTGAAAAAGATTTATCCTTGAAGCCGCTTTGAGGATGTTGACACGTCTGAATAGGCACACAAAACCATTTAAGGCATGACTAAGCAGTTGCAAAGCTCCAAATAGGTCACGTATAAAATATTAACTGCAAATTTGCCATGTTAACTACGCTCACGTTCTTTCTTCCTGCCAGGGAGGGATGTACGTCTTCCAGTTATTTGACTACTACTCTGCCAGCGGCATCACTCTGCTGTGGCAGGCGTTCTGGGAGTGTGTGGTGATTGCGTGGGTCTATGGTAAGATACGAGCCGCGTCTTGATCAACAATCGAACGCCAGCAGACTTTCACAATGCTTTTGGAACCCTCTTGACAGGCGCCGACCGTTTCATGGACGACGTGGCCCGTATGATCGGCTATCAGCCCCTTCCCTACATGAAATGGTGCTGGTCCTACATCACGCCACTTGTCTGCGTGGTGAGTGTATTTTGTATTGTTGTCGTATTTGGTGTGCCCGCTGGTGGCAAATGACATTGACGTCTGTTACTAGGGAGTGTTCCTGTTCCATGCGGTCAACTACAAGCCCCTAACCTACAACACTGTGTACACATACCCGTGGTGGGGTGAAATGCTTGGCTGGGCTTTGGCCCTTTCCTCCATGCTTTGTATTCCACTCACTGTTGTCTATAAGCTGCTGCGATGCAAAGGATCACTGCGAGAGGTCAGTATGTTTGACTGCATGTCCAGACAAGTTATTTTTTTTTCTTTTTCTCCTTGTCATTGTCAAACAAATCACAAAGAATGTGTGACCATAGTTACTGCTGTTTGCTACATGTCAATTTGGATGATTCATTAGACAAGATCTGTCAAATAGTTCTCCATCACTGTTGTTGAATCCGAGCAACCGGACTTGTTGCTTCACCTTTTCGTTTAAGACTTTAACGACAGTGCTCCCTGAAGCTTGGTAGTCAGGTCAGGAAGTCATTGGGTTTTCATGGTGCTATAGATAGTATTCACATGACATCACGTGTGCCGTTCACAGGTCCATGGAATGTCGAATGGGAACGGACAAGGAAAGTGTCCGGAATTGCAAAGACAAATCGAAAAGGATTTCCATCCGACAAACTCTATTAGAGTGTGTTGTGGTCCGACCATAATGCGATCGTGATATATGTGAGCCGCTAGCTCTGGCTAAAAATAGATCTAGTGGTCAAGACGTTCGATTTTGAGATCTCTCCTTAAGGTCTGTTATTTTCCCAGCCGCCCAAGAGTTGAAATTGTTGTTAAAGTGTACAAAAACAAGTGATGAATCAACAATGTTGTTGTTTTTGCTGTAACATGCTAGCGCTAGTAGCTAGCGCGGTCGGGAAACTAGCTAACTTGAGTTTAAAAATAACCCGAGATTCTTCACCTCAAATTCACAAATGATAAATGCACAAAGCAATCAATAAAAGCCAAAAGTACAGAAGAATGTCCGTGTTTTGGGATCGAGCCATCCTACCTACCTCAGAGCATACGTGATGTTGCCATGTAGTCCGGTCCGCAAATGTCTGTATTCTAATCGATTCCACTAATCAAACGTTTCACCGTGTACCGCTGCAATGCAAGGCGCGTTGAGCTAAATCTCCCGCTTACGTCTTGCTTAAACAAGTAACGTTCTAGGAAGCTGGGGGGGTGACATTCATCAATAACTAAAGAACATTCCGTGTGAACACAGCTGAGTCCGCTGGAAAGTTGACCCACCATGAGGGGCCGACTCGCGATCCCGTGACGTCAGTGAATGCTATCTATACATTTGATGCAGTTGGGAACAAACATCAATATGTGCTGGAGTCAGAAATAAGTCAAAGTGTTGTCACTGACATTTTCCGAGAGCTTGGATTGTGGTAAAAATCGCAACTATCGAACAATTGAAATGTCAACTGTTTGGCATATAACGTGTATTGACTTTCCTTATTGTTCACATCATCATGACGTTATGCCATTTGCCACTTCTTTTACAGTCGACAGCAAGTGGCAAAATGGCCGCCCCGAGATGGATTAAAACGAATGCATTTTGCTGCTCAACTCATATTCCACAAACACAATATTCATCAGAATGTTGTGTTTAGACGAGCGGCAACACATACACAATATGATCGTAAAGAACATTTTGGGGTTGAGTTCCCCATTTAATCAATACTGATTAGAACGTAAACCCAATGACATCATGGTTTGAAGTCGAAACATCTGCGCGGTAGCTTGATTCAAGTCTTGTTATGTGCTTTTATCTTTCCTCATGCAGCGCTGGCAGCACCTGACCACCCCGATTTGGGGCAGACATCACCTGGAATACCTTGCCCCAGAGAGCGAGGCCAAACTGCTGCCCCCTGCAGGATCTAAAAACGACCATCTCTTCGAAAGTGCCGTCTGATCGTCAAAAAAAAAAAAAAAAAAATACAAATAAAAAAGAGATCCCCAAAACCAAGATCGCCCTCTGTACATCAGCTGCTCCTTTTAACTCGTCCACCTGTTAGGAATTACAACACCTCACATTGGAGTGGTGAGAGCAAAGCGCACCCTCAAATGTTAAAATACAGATGGACCAAATATTAATTGGAAAATAAGTGAGACACACACAACCTCTGTTGACAACTTGCCGTCACCTCTTCTACTCTCCCTTTTTTTTCTCCGCTTCTTGTGCTGTCCTGTCTGCCGTGTGTTGTGTCCTTTGTGCTTGCACTTAAGCGCTTTCTGTCAGGGTGCAGCAGCTTCATCCACATCGATACACTCAAATCACTATGTGAATATGAAATGAAATTATTAGTGAATACTCACATCTGCTGCTAAAATGGTTGGAGATGCGCGTGCACGCGCGTGTGTGTGTATGTGTGTGTCAGTTTGGCAGCTGTCTCCACGTTGCTTTCCACCATCTGTATTCGCTCATGAATTGTACAAAAATCACTTAAAAAAAAAAAAAGAAGAAGAAATGAAGACAATCCATGTCCAGATCCAAATGTGCTATGAGCCTACTGTGTGTATCCAGTGTTTGTGTATGGTCTGTGATTCAGTGTTATCAATAGGACTGCATCATTATCAGTATTTCCCCCTCAAGAAAGTTAGACTAGGATAAGAAAAATTACATGAATGGTGAGTTTGACGGCTATTAGACCCAATAAAAAGCCCAAAAATGAACGCAGTTTTCTGTTTTATTAGTACGCGTTTATGCAGAAAACCACCGAACCTTTTTAAGGTCATCCCAGTGCAGCGGCGCGATATCCGGCCGCGACAAAGAGGCTGTGTGTTTATTGAGCGACAAGTGCGTTCGCTTTACGTTTGTCCAAATCAATAAGTGCTTAGCTCACAGAAATAGAAAGGCCATAAAAGAAAATGCCACCGTGACACCGGGGTCCTTGAAATAGAATGGAGCTCAAGAAGTCAGCAGAATCAGATGTGTGAATACTGACTATAAATACACCCACGCCGAGTTCAGTAGTTCCTGCTGTCTTGAAGCATAACTATGAATGCAATTCTAACCTATTGTTCATCCTTTGCCGCCACAAATTATTTATTCAAGTTTCCGGTATAGGACCCATTCAGATTGAATGGTCCAAACTTGACTTTGTGATTAACAAATATATGCATCAATGGATTAGTTGTGGCACAAAACACTAGATGGATCCACTGATATTTTGCTTTTCTCTTCTACAGTCTATAAATACACACTCTTACTTGTCCTACATTCTCCTACTCAAACCTCTTCTGAGAGGCATAATGTGTAAGCACCTTAGTGACGCTCAGGTGACTTATCTCATTAGACAATATCATAAAAAAAGCCTGTTGTCAGAGCAACAGCTCCCCGCGTTTCCACGGCAACCATGTCAAGAGTGGCGGACTCTGCCTGTGGAGGGGGAGGAGACCACGCGGACCAATGGTGAGCGATGGAACGCCATCAGTACAAGAGCAGAACATGGCCAGTTGGAACAGGCTGGCCCCTGGTGGTAACATTTTGGCGTTGCAGGTAATTTGGACAATCCATTTCAGCAAAAATTGATTTATTATTATTATTTGCTTAGAACATAACCTTAGCCAGCTGCCCAGGAAAGGATTTGATCAGTAGCAATTTGCCGGCTCAATTTAAAATCACTGTCCAATTTAAAACCCAAGTTTGATACTGTTAGCTTCAGATAAGGGCCTAAGTCATTTGCATTGAACGTTCGGAATTCATTATCGATTGACAGTTCCGAACAATCTGGCACTTAAGACCCCTTTGAGCGGCGAAAACAAACGGCGGATTGTATTGCTTTTGCTTATGACTATAAAAATAAAAAATAATCCTCACAAATCAAATCACAACAATTCAAATTGCAATGCTTTTCAATGAGCGGAAAGCTTCCTTTCACCGAATTGACCGCCATTTTCATTTGTGACGTGGGCAATAGGCAGCTGCATTGGCGCTGTCCGGTGCTGCATCTGTCACCTTTGCATGTGAAACATTTTTACCATTGACATGCGGTCACTTATATTAGCCTTAACTATTCCGTTGAATATTTGTTGCCCAAATTCACTTGAAGCAACTTTCATATTGAACATTAACATGGTCGTGCTGTGTTTCATAGCTTCTTCTAAGGTTATCTTCTTTTCTTTTTCTGTTTTTGTGGATAAAATACATATCTGAGGTTAAGAAAATCAATTATTTTCTCAGCTAATTATTTTACATCCAAAGTTACTCATGTGTAACCCCGAACTTTTTTGTTGTTGTCATTTCTGTTCAGGTCAGGATAGCGGCAGCCAATCACTTTTCCGCCACCCGGAAGTGGCCTGGCGCCCCGTCTACGGTTTCATTCAATTTCATAATGTTTCCTAGAATAAGTTCTTACGGAGATAATTTTATAGCATACTCACTTATAGATTTACTTTACTAAACTGACGATGACGAATATAAATACTTGCCGTTGAGCTGCGTCACTTACGTCATGACGTGCCTCTTTGGTTTTTTTGACGAGCTCTTCATCACAATGCCATCGTAGTGGCGACACAAGCAGAAACGTTTGTAGCAAACCGCAAGCGAGAGTTTGTATGTGGAGCACCGAACACTTGCTTCGTCCGACCCCCCCCCCGCCGACACTTCTGTAAGCAAAGGGTACATTCCATCCCCTCGCTGTGGATCTGCTGTAGCTCGGGGACATCAATGAGATTCTTCAGGCTTACCTTCAAGTGCTTCGTCGACGGATTCTGAGTCTCCTCCGGCCCGCGGACACAACCCACCTGGTCCGAACACTGGTTGGCTCTTTTTCCCACAGCTATTGACTGAGCTATAGTGCCACATAATCATATCAAGCATCAGAAAACTGCCTGACTTTCATTTGAAGTGTAAAACAAAAGTGACGGCAATCAGGAAAGAAGATTTGAGAGAGAATCAAAAGGTAAATATGGCGTTTGTAACAAATTGGTACAGACTAAAACGAGTACTGGGAAAGGATATAACTCCAAATTGAAAAGGAGTGAGTAAATATATATTCAAGGGGGAAAAAAACAACTCAAATAGTAAATTGTAAAAAGCGCATACATGTTAAATAGACAAAAAATAAATAAATGGGAATATGCAAGTACAAATTGTTTCATAACAATATGTTTCAATAAAAGAACATGGTAACGCAAATGGCTTTGAATTATTGCTTAACACGTGTGAAACAACATAATAGGCTCATCGGGCAGCGATTAATGAACTATTACTTGCTTATATTTGGCATCCTTTGGGTATTTCTTTCCTCCCTACTTCTATTGAAAGCACACAGCTGTGCAACTTTTTCAGGGTCTAATTTGGTATTCACGTGCTGTGGTAGACTTGCTCGTTTTATTCCTCAGAGCATTACAGACCAAGATAGCCTCCTGTATTTTTCTCCTCTTTCGAGTAGATTTCTTGTAGTCTTAAATGCTGGCATTTTTGGCAGACAGATGACAGCCATAGTCCTTTCATCCATTTTACAGTATATCGCATATCCTCACTAGTCATGTCTGAGCTGGAGTTTAAGGTAAATCTCGATTACTGCAATACTTCATGTAAATGAGTCATTTTAATAACATCTTTGCTTCTGTGGGGTTAGAGAGACTGGTCATGTGACTGTCTGGCTCTGTTTAATTGGTCGAATGGACTCAAACGTCACCAGTAGTTATACCCTGGGTTTGTGAAGCAGTCATGTGACAAGTCTCTGAAGAACAAAATAGATCACACGATATGAAAACAAAAGAAGCAGGTGGATTTTTAGCTCAATCACTTAACTCATTTACTGCCGTTAATTAATTAAAAAAAAAAGATTATTTCAAATTAGGACAAGAGGCGATTACATTTTTTAATTGTAATTAATCGCATGACTTCACTAGTTAACTCACGATTAATCACAAATTTTCTATCGGTTTAAATTCTAGGTTTTCATACTCATGTTAACAAAAGTGGGGGGAAAATTTAACTAAAAGAAATAGTTCAAATGAATTTTTGACATTTATAGCCGTCAATGGCAGTGAATGAATAAAAAAAAAAGAAGGAAAAATATATAAAAAATTCGGGGCGTCAGGCAATTAAAGTTTTTAATCGTAATTAATCACATGACTTCACTAGTTAACTCACGATTAATCACAAATTTTATATCTGTTTAATTAAATGTACAATAAAAAAATTATAGGTTTTCATACTCATGTTAACAAAAGTGGGAAAAAAATTTAAACTAAAAGAAATAGTTAAAATGAATGTTTGACGTTTATAACCGTCAATGGCAGTGAATGAATAAAAAAAATAAAAAATAAAAAATTTGGGGAGTCAGGCAATTAAAGTTTTTAATCGTAATTAATCGCATGACTTCACTGGTTAACTCGCGATTAATCACAAATTTCATATCTGTTTTAAATGTGCAATAAAAAAGGTTTTCATACTCTTGTGAACAAAAATGGAAAAAAATGTTAAACTAATAGAAATAGTTGAAATAAATTTTTGACGTTTATAGCCGTCAATGGCATTGAATGAGTTAATAAAAAGTAGCATTTGTTTATAAAAATATGGAATGCACAGATAAATGTGTTATTTGTTCTGCTGACAGCAGTATGGCACTTTATTTCAATAAAAGCACATTATCAGACATTACATTATTTTTCAAGCAAGATACCACCCAGGCCAGACTGGCGATGTAATAATCTCTCCCTGCTACTCTAATCTGGATTGACTTGATCAGATTAATGCACCATTAAAATAGAGAATATGGGATCTTTTAACTCATTCACTGCCATTGACGGCTATAGACATCAAAAATTAATTTGAACTATTTCTATTAGTTACATTTTTTTTCTCACTTTTGTTAACATGAGTGAAAACCTAGATTTTTTTTATTGTACATTTAGAACAGATATAACATTTGTGATTAATCGTGAGTTAACTAGTGAAGTCATGCGATTAATTACAATTGCAATTTTAATCGCCTGCCGCCCCTAATTTTTTATGATCTTTTCTATTTTTTTTTAAATCACATAAGGTGAATAACGTTTTTCATTGTAATTAATCACATGACTTCAATAATTAACCCACGATTAATCACAAATTGTACATCTGTTCTAAATGTACAATATATATATTTTTAAGTTTTCATATTCTCTTATTAACAAAAGTGGAAAACTAATAGAAATAGTTCAAATTAATTTTTGACGTCTATAGACGTCAATGGCAGTGAATGCGTTAACTCATTCACTGCCATCTCGTGCCATCTTTTGCCATGCAGGTGAAAGCTGCCTGTGAATGGAAGCGGGAGACCTGTCCGAAGGAGAGGCTGGGGGTTCGATTCATTCCCTTGTGGCTGTGTCTGGAATGAGCCCAGGATGCGGCGAAGGTGGAAGCGCTGGTACGCCCCTGAGCCAAGACAGCGTATCGTCACTACCACAGGAGATCGAGAGAGAAACGTGGACCAGACAGATGGACTTCATCATGTCCTGCGTGGGTTTTGCTGTAGGCTTGGGCAATGTGTGGCGCTTTCCTTACCTTTGCTACAAGAATGGAGGAGGTGAGCTTCACTGCAAAGTTCAATTTGTGCAAAACAACGGGGTGTGATTAATTAAAAAAGAATCTGCGCTGGTAAATTTTCCTTTGTACATGTAACCGCTGTGACATGAAAAACGGAATTCTTGTTGACGTTAAACGTGAAGAGGAGCAACATTAATACAAAGTGAAAGTAGATTAGAACAGTGATTGGGGTATCACTAGTGGTGCGTGGACTCCCTCTAGTGGTACATGAAAGAATCACTGAATTGAATGTAAAAAAAAAAAAAAAGCGTAATGATATATAAAAACATGGAACCTACCAAAAGATTCATTAGAGTCTCCTCTTTCAGCAGGAATTTTTTTTGTAGCAATTAGCATTAAAATATAGCTAAGTTTCATCATTATTCACAAACCTGTTGAAAACACTGGGAAAAAGTGCTTGTTGCAACATGGCCAAAGTTAACCTCTTATACTCACCTGCAACCTTCTGGCCGTTTTCTGTAATAACTACCATTGCTTTAAGCGACTCCTTCAGGTCAGAGGCTGCATCAAAGCTGAAACTCTAGTATGGAGGGGAAAAAAACCTTAAAAAACCCCCCCCGTATAAGTAAGTTTTTGGGACCAGGGCAATATTTAAAATAGAACGTTTGTATACGTTGTTTGGGAGCAAATGTAATATTTTTCTTAGGTCTCGTCACAAAATCCTGGCAGTTGAACAGGGGTGTGTAGACTTTTTCTAGCCACTGTGCATATGACAATTTGATGTGTTTTCTGTTGCAGGTGTGTTCCTCATCCCTTACTTGCTGATGGTGTTCATCGGGGGCATCCCCGTCTTCTTCCTGGAAATCGCGTTAGGGCAGTTTATGAAGCAGGGCGGGGTTTCCGCCTGGAACATTGCACCCCTTTTCAAAGGTTACCGCTCAGTGTCAGACAGGAAGTGTACGCAGTCGATATAATTGTATTCACGTCCTGATCTTCCTCCTCTCCCGACCAGGTTTGGGCTTGGCCTCAATGGTGATTGTGTTCTTCTGCAACACCTACTACATCATGATTCTGGTGTGGGGTCTCTACTTTCTCTTCCACTCTTTCACCAACCCGCTCCCGTGGGCCACCTGCGGACACACTTGGAACACCCCCAACTGTACGGAGAACTTCCGCCGCACCTGCCACAACGACAGCGCTGACTCATCCGTCCAACCATCGTCCCAACCGCCCGTCACCAGTATTGACTCATCTGCTGTTCGAAGCTCGCCCTCAAACCAGTCGCTCCTCAACAACAGCTGCATGTTGACGGAAGGCATGCGCTCACCAGTCATCGAGTTCTGGGAGTATGTTTTCATCTTCAAATTGTTTTGATATTTTCGCTCAAGTCTCGTTGACGGTGTTTGGCAATCTGGCAGAGGAGCTGGAATGGACGGGGCGCATCTCTTTTCCGTGCAGGGGCGAGTCTAGTTTAGAGTGTTTAAGAATTTGGTAGACCGTGCTATGCGTCGGTAGGCTTTTCGGCGAGTTCTACTTTACACCCCGGTGTATCTGGCAATTTGTTGACAAAAAAGTTGACTCGATTTTATTATTTTTTTATTTTTCTGAGAGCTCAGTATTCATTCGGTAATTTTACCGATTCGACATGTCGTCATAATTTTTTTGTGTGTGCATGTGCGTGTGCATGTGAGTGTACTCATTAGTTCACCTAAAACCTATTAAAAAATCCTATACCGTTCACCTAAACCGAATACTTCAGAATCCGGCTAGAGTCGTGAGGTTGTCAGGAGACCCGAGGAAGGATCAAAGAAAATAAAGTGAAATCCAGCACCGACCAGACATTACCTACTACCCACCGGGTTACCAACCAGAGTCTTTCACCAACCCCAGAAACATCTAAATTCCAACAAATTAGGGACAAAAAATGTTGACAAAAAATAGACTCGATTTTAGACGAGCTTTAAGCAGGTCTAACTTGCGGCGCAGTGTGATCGAGGCGGACACATTCTGAGCTGCAAGGACGTGTAGTCACCAGAGTTGGGCGTTGTGTCAATATTGACAGAAGGTCTGTTAATCGGTCAATAACGGACGGCCATTTTGTTGACAATTGACTGGAAACTTAGAAAAATTGACGAACTAAGCAATCGTCCGTCAACATAATCGTCAATCCATCAATAACAGACGTCCCATTATGCTGACGGATTGACAAATGACAGTATTGACGGATGCCCACTTTGAATGACGGAATCATTGACAGACGCTCGTTTCGCTGAAATATTGACGGGTTGACAATAACGGAGGGGTGTCACGACTTTTAACGATTGCCGAATGACGCACTCAGTTTTTATTGACGCGCCCACCTTTGGTGGTCAGTGACATTATTTTCATTCATAAATATGACAACAGATTGGGAAAATTCCTCTGAATAATTGTAGAAGTTGTTAAAAAATATTTTATTAGCACCTCCCTGACCGTGCACTCTAAAAACAGTTGGGTCAAAAGTAACCCAAATATGGGTAAAAAATGGGCCGATCCACTTTATGGGTCAATTTGACCCAACTTTCTGGGTTGTTGTATACAAAATGACCCAATTTTTTTGACCCAATTAAATGATCAGTCCAATATTTATGAGTTATTTTATGCTAAAAGACAAAAGTTGGGTCAAAGTATCGGTCCATGTTTGACCCAACTGTTTTTAGAGTGCTGCAACTATTGGGTGGGGTCACACGGATACACAATCGGGGGTGGAAGACGGTCTCCAAGTGCCCATTCGAAGCAGCCAACCTAACATTCTCAACTTATTTTACTGTAAATATACTCTGTTCTTCCCCTATATAGACCGTGCCTCTGCTGAATGTAAATAGAATGAGCAGAGCCGCTTCGATTTGCCCGGAGTCAGCTGCATTCCCTCACACAACGGTGCAAACGCACTCTTCTATCTGCATTAGTCTAGAAAAATACCAAAAGTAGGAAAACTTAACGAATATAGGGCCCATTATAATGGACTATTGTTTTGTATTCACTAATTCCGGTCCTTGAGGTCCCGGAGTCCTGCAGGTTTTAGCTGTTAAAGATCAGGATCGTTATCAGGTTTGCTGATGAGCTGATTATATGAATCAGGTGTGCTAGTGGGCGGAAACATCTAAAACCTGCAGACCCTGGACCTCGAGAACCAGAATTGGTGAACCCTGATCTAAATAATGGGATTCCGCTTGCGTATGTTATCCTTTTTGAAATAGTCCATTATGTAACCCCTGACTCTTGCGTTCTTGCTCACAGACATAAAGTTCTCCATTTGTCGAGCGGGCTTCATGAGCCGGGTACCATCAACTACGAGGTGGCGCTGTGCCTCCTTGCCACCTGGGTCCTTGTTTACTTCTGCATATGGAAAGGAGTTAAAACCACAGGGAAGGTAAGAAGGTGGTTTTTGATGCATTTGTCGAGTACAAATGTAGCCTTGTGTTGTGTCTTGGTGGAAGCGTACTGCAAAAAAAAAACGTTTATTTTCCCCATTTCACTCATGCTCTTTGTGGAAAACACATTGAAAGGTTGTCAGCATTTTTTGAAGAATTTTTCGGGTAAAAAAAAAAACCCTGCTCATAGTATTAACATTTCACAGCTATAGATTTCACTGACCGTAGAAGGCATTTTAAGACATTTCAAGAACAAGTACTTTTTTTTTTTTTATTATTCTTTTTTTTACGTTTCTGGTGGTAAGACAGCATTCTGTTAAGGTGCTGTGTTGGACAGTTACGTGACAACGACTGAAGCATACACTGTTTTATATGGACGTCTCAATGTGGGTTGGGTCCACTGTTTTATAAGTTCGATTTTTATTTACATGCTACTTAACTCATTTGCTGCCAAAAATGTATCAATATGTTCTATTGTAAATATTACCATGGTCCCAAAAACATATTTTTATGCTAGAGCATACATAAGTCTTGAACTGAAGAGAAGGCTTAAAGCAATGCTAGTTATCACAAAAAACGGCCAGCAGGTGGCAGCAGAGTATAAGATATCAACCAGGGCCATGTTGCAAAAATATATTTTCCCCATTCTTTTAAACAGATTTGTGAAAATTGATGAAACCTAGCTATATTTTAATGCTAATTGTTGAAAAATGGAAACACATAGAAATATACTTTTTTTTCCTGATGAAAGAAGAGGCTCTAATCTTTCTTTTTGGTAGGTTTTTATAGCAATAGAACACAATATTCTGTGGGTCAAAATCCAATAAAACAGCCGGGAGCAAAGGGGATTGCTTCAGTGAAAATGGCTGGGAGTGAATGAGTTAAGGTGATAGACCCCATAGCGCAAAGCGGTTTTGTTGACTGATATCTTTCACTGACTTTTAATGTTCAGTCACTTACGGTGTTTACCTTCTTCCTGTAGGTCGTATACTTCACGGCTCTGTTCCCGTACGTGGTTCTGATTATTCTGTTGGCGCATGGCGCCACCCTACCTGGAGCAGTAGATGGGATTGTTTACTACCTGAAACCAGATTGGTCCAAACTCGGAGAAGCGCAGGTAGACTGAGAACCTTAGGGTTAATGAGCACCACACCCGACTTATGCAATTGAAAACATTGTTACTCTTTTGCGCTAGGTGTGGATTGATGCTGGAACACAGATTTTCTTCTCATATGCTATTGGACTGGGCGCCCTGACTGCGCTGGGCAGCTACAACCGCTTCTATTACAACTCTTACCAGTAAGTTAAACACTGACACTTTGCATTCTGCTCTCTCATTGGGATCTTCTCAGTTTTATTTTTAGAATATAAACTGACACAAGGCAAAATGGAATAGCATGCTATGTAGCTTTTTGTCATTATTGGGTGAAAACCACCTACGCCCAAATTTGGTCAATTTCCTATTTTCACCAATATTCCATTGGTCAAAGTGTGCCTTTTTCAAAATGATCGACAGAAGTGTTCACAATGTCTTGTTCTCTTGATCGATGCAATGTTAACTCATTAACTGCCATTGACGGCTATAAATGTCAAAAATTCATTTGAACTATTTCTATTAGTTTGACATTTTTTTACACTTTTGTTGAAAATCTAGATTTTTTTTATTGTCCATTTAGTTTTGTACATACAATTTGTTATTAATTGCGAGTTAACTAGTAAAGTCATGTGATTAATTATAATTAAAATCTTTAATCGCCTGACGCCCTGAATTTTTTATATTATTTTCTTTCTTTTAAAAAAAAATCATTCACTCCCGTTGACGGCTATAAACGTCAAAAATTCATTTGAACTATTTCTATTAGTAACATATTTTTCCACTTTTGTTGAAAATCTCAATTTTTTTATTGTACATTTAGTTTTGTACATAAAATTTGTGATTAATCGCGAGTTAACTAATGAAGTTATGTGATTAATTACAATTAAAACTTTGATCGCCTGACGCCCCGAATTTGTTATATTATTTTCTTTTTTCTTTTTTTAAATTCATTCACTGCCGTATAAACGTCAAAAATTCATTTGAACTATTTGTATTAGTTTAACATTTTTTTCCATTTTTGTTAACAAGAGTATACAAACCTAGAATTTTTTTATTGTACATTTAGAACAGAATTTGTGATTAATCGTGAGTTAACTAGTGAAGTCATGTGATTAATTACAATTAAAAACATTTAATCGCCTCTTGCCCCTAATTTGTAATCTTTTTTTTTTTTTTTTAGGAATTTATGGCACTGAATGAGTTAATGGCTCAACAAACATGCTGTTTTCATAGTTTCCTGGAAAATGGTTTTAGAGATGCAAGGATTCCGCCCGGGATACGTTTGTCGTTTGTAACCCATCATTTCTGCATTTGTAGGGACGCATTTGTGCTGGCGGTCATTAACAGCGGCACCAGCTTCTTTGCAGGCTTTGTCGTGTTCTCTGTGTTGGGCTTCATGGCTGCAGAGCAAGGTGTGCACATCAGTAAGGTAGCTGAGAGTGGTAAGTTATCCAGAGTATGCACTATATAAGGAGTTGAATGTCCGAGACATTCCTTAAATGTTGTTTACATTGAAGTGTTTTGTTAACGTGTAGGACCCGGCCTGGCATTTATAGCCTACCCTAAGGCTGTGACTTTGATGCCTCTGGCACCAGTCTGGGCAGCACTCTTCTTCTTTATGTTACTTGTACTTGGTCTGGACAGTCAGGTAAGACATAAAATAATATGAGTGTGAAATGACACAAACGAGTGCGTTTGTGTTGACTTTATTGGAAACGAACTTACAGTACATCCTTTGACATCAAAACACTGCGTATTTGATTCATTTTCAATATGAAAACATCTTAACTCATTCACTGCCATTGACGGCTATAAACGTCAAAAAATAATTTGAACTATTTCTAACACACTTTTGTTAACAAGAGTATGAATACCTAGAAGAAGAAAAAAATTTACATTTAGAACAGATCAAATGTGTAATTAATCGTGAGCTAACTAGTGAAGTCATGCGATTAATTACAATTACAATTTTTAATCGCCTGACGAGATGATTATTAAAAATTAGGGGCGTCAGGCGATTAAAAGTTTAATCGTAATTAATCGCATGACTTCAATAGTTAACTCACGATTAATCACGCATTTTATATCTGCTCTAAATGTACACAAACAAATGTATAGGTTTTCGTTTTTCGTAAAAAATGTTCAACTAATAGAAATAGTTCAAATGATTATTTGACGTTTATAACCGTCAATGGCAGTGAATGAGTTAAAGGTAGAGTTTGCATTCTTGATGCTGCTGGCAAGATTTTAATGTAGCTTCACTCTCTCCACCCACATCTCTGCCACAAAGAAATACCACATTCATTACCACACATGCACGGTGCCACGCTATGGCAGCTACATTGCTAGCATGACTTTTCGCTGATGGAGTATTGGCAAAAAATGAAATGTCACAGGTTGTTGTATTTTTGGGGGAATATACAACCATTTAAAGGAGAAGAACATTCCCAAAATTGTTTGACAATATTATCTATGCAGCGCCACTTGTCTAAATACGGCATTTTTGTCAATATTACGATAGTGGAATATGAGTTACGCAGCAAAATCCAGCCGTTTTTATCAGTATCAGAAGGCGGCCATTTTGTCACTTGCTGTCAAATGAGAATGACATCACAGTTGCTCAGGTCTCAGGTAACAACCAATCCCAGCTCAGCTTCAGAAAACTGGTGAGCTGTGATTGGTGGTTGCCTGAGAAGCTGTGATGTCATCTTCAGTCGACAGCAAGTGGCAAAATGGCCGCCCCCTGATATGGATAAAAATGGCTGGCTTTTGACGCATTACTCGTATTCCACAAATGGATTATTAATCAGAATGTCATGTTTAGACGAGTGAGGTTGCATGTTTAAGAACAGTCACATCACCCCCCTGTCTCATACTTTTGTTTTATTTTAGTTTGTTGGGGTAGAAGGTTTCATAACTGGACTCATGGACATGCTTCCTCCCAAGTCCGCGCATGGCTGCTTGCGGCGAGAGGTGGTCGCAGCCTTCTGCTGTGGCACCTGCGTCCTCATTGACATATCCATGATCACCGAGGTACAGTTTCCACTTTAAAGGATCGTGTAATCGCGTTCTAACATGAAATGTGCATGTAGTGCTTCTCCCAGTCTTATTTGTGGCATTTTCTCTGTAGAGACGGAAAATAACGTGAAAATGAAATGCAAGCAAATCAAGTTAGGTGGCTTTAGCGAGTGGCAACGTAAGTTGGCCGACGGTGGCGAGTAAGGCGGTATTGTTAGTGCTGCAGTGCTGTCAGCTGCCGTATTTCTGGTCATTTACAGAGTTTAACTCATTCACTGCCATTGACGGCTATAGACGTCAAAAATTTATTTGAACTATTTCTATTAGTTTCACATTTTTTTCTACTTTTGTTAGCAAGAGTATGAAAACCTAGGAAAAAAATTGACTACATATAGATCAGATATAAAATTTGTGATTAATCTTGAGTCTAAATAATTACGTAATTAATCAAAAACATTTAATTTTTTTCATTAGGGGCGTCAGACGATTAATTTTTTAATTGAAATTAATCGCATGACTTCAATAGTTAACTCACGATTAATCACAAATTTTATATCTGTTCTAAATGTACAATCAATTTTTTTCCTAGATTTTGATACTCTTGTTAACAAAAGTAGGAAAAATGTGAAACTAATAGAAATAGTTCAAATGAATTTTTTACGTCTATAGCCGTCAATGGCAGTGAATGAGTTAATGCCGAAGGAAAACAATTATGAATTATTATGATTATTATTATGATTATTTTATGAAGTGTGATGTTGCTGCCGAATAATTCGTCACAGCAAATAAACAAATTTTATTTTACGGTCCATTTCGAACAGCGCCGAACAGTCGATTCTCCAAACCTACTTTGTTTTTTTTCAAGAAAGCAGGTGTGGCTTGCCAGGCTAGAAATTAGAGATAGACCAATATTTAAAACATTTTCCATGGCCGATACCGATTATTAGTAGAAGGACGGCAATAACCGATATGTGGAGCTGATATTCATTTTCACTAAAAGGGCAAATATTGTCATAAAAAAAAAAACGTGTTCATTAAAAAAAAAAAATGTTAGCATGTTTATTGAACAATGTGTTAAGGGTTAGTAAAATATTGGAGTTAAAAAAATAATCATAGTCAATAGTCATCTTTGTTTTACAAGTCTAACAAAAAGTTCAGGGATCTTCCAGGGGCATGTCTGCAAAAATTAAATAAAAACAAAAACTTAAGTAAATAGCTTGTTTGCTACAGTAAAGAAAGTTTTTAAAAAAATTAAAAATATCTGAAATCTTAAAACGTTACTTATCTTAGTTTTAATTTCAAACAAAGACAGAAGGTGCAGAGTTGCCAGGGCCAGAGGCATCTATAAAAATTGTAATAATTAGTTCCCTGATTTTTTTTGGTTTTTGTTTCCATCAACACTTTTTTTTTTAAATGGATCTATTATCAGCTGTATAATTCTTCAAAATGGCCGATACCGTTATTCGTCAAAATGCTGAATACCAGCGGGGATAATCGGCCCAGCCGATAATGGCTCTAAAATTGAAATTCTCACTGAAATTCTCAGTGTTGACTAACCGCTGTTTCTGCCAGGGAGGGATGTACGTCTTCCAGCTGTTTGACTACTACTCTGCCAGCGGCATCACTCTGCTGTGGCAGGCGTTCTGGGAGTGTGTGGTGATTGCGTGGGTCTATGGTAAGATACGAGATCTGCATTCACAGCATCTTGCCTACACTAATATTGGGAGTTTATCTTTTCATACTACTACTGTACATACTTTAATAGTACAATGGTGCCTTGAGATACGAGTTTGATTTGTTCTTCATAACTCAAAACATTTGCATGAATGCATGTCATATCATCTTCCCACGTTAAAATGAATGGAAATGCCATTACAGTGTTCCCTCACTGTTTGCGGGTGTCACGTTGCACGCCCACCCACGATAGGTGAATTTCCGTTAAGTAGCGGCGGTTTACTCATTCACTGCCATTGACGGCTATAGACGTCAAAAATTCATTTGAACTATTTCTATTAGTAACTTTTCCCCCCACTTTTGTTAACAAGAGTATGAAAAAATATATTGTACATTTAGACCAGATATAAAATTAGTGATTTATCATGAGTAAACTATTGAATTCATGCGATTAATTACAAATTAAAAAAATTCATCGCCTGACGCCCTCATATTATTAAAATTATTTCTTTTTTTGAAAAAATATTATTTAAAAAAAAAAGATAATACAAAATTTGGTTTTTGAAAAAAATATTATTTAAGAAAAGAAAAGACAAGATTATTATAAATTAGGTCGTCAGACGATAATTTTTTTTAATTGTAATTAATCACATGACTTCAATAGTTAACTCACGATTAATCACAAATTTTATATCTGTTCCAAATGTACAAAAAAACATTTTTTCTAGGTTTTTATACTCTTGTTTAAAGTGGAAAAAATGAAGTTATGCGATTAATTACGATAAAAAATTTGTGACGCCCCAAATTTTTAATAATCTTTAAGTCGCGTCAGGCGTTTAAACATTTTTATTGTAATTAATCGCATGACTTCAATAGTTAACTCACGATTAATCACACATTTTATAGCTGTATTTCTAAAAATATATATATATAGGTTTTCATACTCTTGTTAACAAAAGTGGAAAAAAATGTTCAACTTACAGAAATAGTTCAAATTAATTTTTGACGTCTATATCCGTCAATGGCAGTGAATGAGTTAAAGTTATCATGATAACCATTTTTTAATTTACCAAATATTCTATATTTTGATTAAAAGTTTAATATATTGTGTTAAATGAAAGAAAGAGCTGTTTATATTTACTTAAACGTTACAAAAAAGGACAAAAATAGCAGCACAAACAAATTTATGGGGGGATAAAAATCAGTGATAGAGCGAATCTGCAATAAGTGAACTGCAAAGTAGTGAGGGACCACTAATCTGTTCTAGATTTAGCCCCCAATATGCATTTTAACTCATTCACTGCTATAAATTCACACATAAATAATAAAAGATTATTAAAAATTCAAGGCGATTACATTTTTTAATCGTAATTAATCGCATGACTTCACTAGTTAACTCATGAATATATCACAAATTTTATATCTGTTCTAAACGTACAATAAATAAATTCTAGGTTTTCATACTATTGTTAACAAAAGTGGAAAAACATCTCGAACTAATAGAAATAGTTAAAAAATTATTTTTGACCTTGAGCTGTCAATGGCAGTGAATGAATTAAAAAAAGAAAAAAGATTATTAAAAATTTGTTATTAATCACATGACTTAACTCGGTTACTCACAATTAATCACACATTTTATATCTGTTCTAAATGTACAATAAAAGTTTTTTTAAATAGGTTTTTATACTCAAAAAAGTGGGGGGGGGGATGTTAAGCTAATAGAAATAGTTTAAATTAATTTTTGACGTTTATAGCCGTCAATGGCAGTTAATGAGGAAAAATCGCATGTCATGATCTTGTGACCTCACGTCGTCAGGCGCCGACCGTTTCATGGACGACGTGGCCCGTATGATCGGCTATCAGCCCCTTCCCTACATGAAGTGGTGCTGGTCCTACATCACGCCTTTTGTCTGCATGGTAGGTGCGACTTTTGCGCCTTTTCACATTTGGTATGTGTGCTGATAGCACAATTGTGACATTTAAGTCTGCTTCTAGGGAGTGTTTCTATTCCATGTGGTGAACTACCAGCCCCTAACCTACAACAATGTGTACACATACCCGTGGTGGGGTGAACTTTGTGGCTGGGCATTGGCCCTTTCCTCCATGCTGTGTATCCCGCTCACTGTTGTGTTCAAGCTTCTGCGCTCTACCGGATCACTTCAAGAGGTCAGTTTGCTTTATCGAACTTTTCGTGCAAATACGTTCCAATTTGTAGGAATGTGCTTCCTTGGATGTTTCCCTACTTTCCCACGCATCCTTTTTGAGTATTTATGAGCGAGCCGTGGAATGGGCCACTCACTATCTTTTTGGGTTTGTAGCGGTGGAAACTCCTCATAACCCCACGATGGGGCAGACATCACCTGGAGTATCTTATCGCGGAGAATGAAGGCATGCTGCTGCGGGCAGATTCCAAGAATGTTCATCACTCTGAAGTGTCATGTGATGAACAAGTACAGATGAAGTAGCAACGTGACAAAGTGCCTGTCATCTTGGTGCGATTTTGTAAAAAAAAAAAAAAAAAAAAAGGAATTTTGTAAAAGATCAAATGAGCACTTCATACCTTAAAAATAAAAAAATTAAATTTCCCCCATCATACAATTTTCAAAATTCTTGGTGCGATGTGCTCAGGTTGAAGTTATCATTTCAACCACATTTGCATTTTGACAGATTGTTTTGGGAGAAATCTTGTCACATTGCTACATGAAGTGCAAAGCCAAGGTTGTCCTTTGATATCAGCAAACCTCCACACCAGATTTAAGGACTACTAAAATGATTCACATCCAGCCTGATATGAGCAAAGTTAAATTTTGGAATAACTGCATAAGAGCTTGTCAATTATCTTTTCTTGCAGTTTCAAATGTTCATTCAAATCAGATTACATAAATATCCTGTCCTATTGTAAAAAAATAAATAAACAGTACTCCAGTATTTTAGCATTATTAGAGCCTTTTTTTTTTATACTGAAGGGAAAAAAAGGAGGAAAAGGCTCAATAAATTATCTGATAAAAATGGATGTACTGTGCAGGAAAGACCAACAAAGTAAGCTACACTGTTCACAAATATTTTCACCTTGAATTTTAAACAGTCTATTTGGTCCCACTCTAGAAGAGAGTGAAAAAAGAAGAAAAAAGAAATTCAAGAGTTGAGGAACAAACCCATAACTTCAGGTTGGGAGACAACCTACTCCCTGAGCCAGGCAGCTCCTGCTGTGTGTTAGTGTATCACTCGTATCAGCTGGAATCTTCCAAGAGACCAAAAGAAATGTTTTTGGTCTCCTCAAACAGTAGGAGGGGCATAACTCAGGTGGTAGCGTGGCAGTCTCCCAAGCTGAAGGTCATAAGTTTGTTCCTCAACCTTTGAGTGACTTTTATTATTTGTTTTCAATTATTTTACTCTCTTGCAAGTGTAAATTTTACTCTGAAACGGATTATTTGCTCCCACGCTAAATAGCGTCAAATTTACTGTGTAAATATTATAGCAGTGAGCGGAGGGGACCAGCACCGACCACCCTAACCGTAAAAGAGAAGGCCACAAATACAAACTAGTCTGCCCCTTTGTAAGTGGAAATGTCAGCCAACATTAACTCATTCACTGCCATTGACGGCTATAGACGTCAAAAATTCCTTTGGACTATTTCTATTAGTTTAAAAATTTTCCCACTTTTGTTAACTAGAGTTATGAAAACCTAGAATTTTTTATTGTACATTTAAAACATAACATTTGTGATTAATCGTGAGTAAAATACTGAAATTGTGATTAACTAATGCGATTAATTACGATAAAACATTTTAACCGCCTGATGCCCCTAATTTTTAATGATTTTGACTTATTTTTTTTTTTAACGCGTCAGACAATTTTTATTTTATTTTAGTTAATCGCTTGATTTCAATGTAGTTAAATCACGATTAATCACAATTTTTTTTAACATTAGTTCAAATGAATTTTTGACGTCTGTACCCGTCAATGGCAGTCAATGAGTTAAAATTGAATTGTGTGTCCCTTTGTGGTTAGCCTCATTAAACATATCGTACAATGAATGAGGTCGAGCAGTTTAGAAAATGGATGGCTACATGAATATTCCTTACATACTTTTCTTTTGACCTTTTGACCCGACGATCACAAAATAATCAGTTTTGATGATGAAAGAAATAGAGGACAACAGTGAATGTCAGTCAATTATAAAAGCACGTTTAATTCATCATTAGTTTAACTCACTCACTGCCATTGTTGGCTATAAACGTCAAAAATTAAACTTTTTTCCATATTTCTATTAGTTAATTTTTTTTCCACTTTTAAGAGTATGAGAACCAGACTTATTTTTTTTTCAAGATTAATCACAAATTGTATATCTGTTCTAAATGTACAATATTTTTTTTTTAGGTTTTCATACTCTTGTTAACAAAAGTGGGGGAAAAAAAGTTAAACTAATAGAATAAAATCAAATGAATTTTTGACGTCTATAGCCGTCAATGGCAGTGAATGAGTTAATGAACGACACCAAGAAAAGATTCACAAAGTATTTGGTTTGTGTTAAACTCGCTATATCCTGCATATATTATTTACACAGTTAACCCATTGTCATGTGAAAGTGACAATGCCAACATACGCTGAGTGCTTGAAGTCGAGGTAAACTCAAGATGTCAGCAGAATCAGACGTCAATGCTGACCATACTGTACACAAATGCTCAATGTTAATTCAATCTTGGAACCAACTTTTGCCGCTGTTATGACGAGATATTAATAACAAATATATACATGCGCTCACACTTTAGCCACTCGCACAGGCTATAAATACACGCCGCTCAACCCCCTCTTTTGAGCCACAGAGTGTGAGCGCTTCTGTGACGGAAGCCGCCGCCTCTCATTAGACAATATAACAAAAAACGCTTGTTGCCGTAGCAACGGCTCCCTGCATTTCCATGGCAATTGCGCCGCCATGTTAAAAAGTGGTGGACTTTCGTCCTATATAGGGGGAGGAGACTATTCGGACCAATAGTGAGCAATGGCACGCCATCAGTTCCAGAGCAAGGGGGAGATGGCGAGTTGGATGAGGCTGCCCCCTGCTGGTCACATTTTGGTGGTGTAAGAAACATCCTGGAAACACCCAAGAATCCATTTGAGTTGAGATTGGACACTTGACATGGGAATGATGAAAATATGGTGACCAACTCACAAGGATGACGTCAGTCTGTCCCAGTTTGTTAAGGAGGTGGAGCACTGCATCATGAATGGTGACAAACAGCCTGCGCTTTGGGATGGACTCTGAGAAGAATCCTGCTCGTTCCAGCTGCTCCACCACACAGGCTAATATTTGACCAGATGGAAGCCATTATATAGACTTTATATTAGACTTTCATTCAAATTTCAGGATGAAACTCAAATGCGCTAAAACCTTCACAGGTGCGGTTTTCTAAACAAGGAGCTGAAAGGCAAAATTCATAACGGGTGACTGCCCCCCCCCCCCCCCCAACCCCCATTTGCAAGGATGTTAATTTTTGTGACTTTCTGTGACTTTAAATTTTTCCAGTATCTCTTCCTGTTTGAAGTATTGGCACTGGTGAAGTACTACTGATCAATTCTTTGTTGTCACGATGTGAGAATGTAAACATTCACATAACACGGGACAGTCCCAGATTGAGACTTTTGTCCCGGGTCCGGGTGGGTTTTGCCAGCTCCATTGCTTTGTCTCACTTTTACATTTACACAGGTCTCATCCCTGCATTCGCACTTTTTTTTTTTATCCCGTGTATGTCAATCTCAGTTGCCATGGCGATTCGTACGATAAACCAATTAAAGAGTTTTAAATGGCTTTTTACTTTCACATTCGCATTATACCGTAACTAGAACTACTTCCTGCTTACATTTCTAAGAATTATGGGAAATGTAGTCAGACCGGATGGGAGTTGAGTGTTTCTGGTGGCGCATTTCCAATGTTACAAGGTGGGACCGGTCACCAGATTGCTTAGCAATTTACATTTGTTATCCAATAAATTTTCTGTGGAATTGTGGTGGTCCAGTTTTTAACTCATTCACTGCCATTGACGGCTATAGGCGTAAAAAAATTAATTTGAACTATTTCTGTTTATATTTTCCACTTTTGTTAACAAGAGTATGAAAAACAATTATTGTATATTTAGACCAGATATAAAATTTGTGATCATGAGTTAACTATTGAAGTCATGCGATTAATTGCAAATTAAAAAAAAAAAATTATCGCCTGACGTCCTAATTTTAATAATCTTTTATTTTTTTGAAAAAAGATTAAAAATTAGGTTTTAAAAAAAAATAAAAATAAAAAGATTATTATAAATTAGGTCGTCAGGCGATAATTTTTTTAAATTGTAATTAATCACGACTTCAATAGTTAACTCACGATTAATCACAAATTTTATATCTGTTCTAAATGTACAATAAAACTTTTTTTCTAGGTTTTCATACTCTTGTTCAAAGTGGAAAAAACTAACAGAAATAGTTCAAATGAATTTTTGACGTCTAAAGCCGTCAATGGCAGTGAATGAGTTAAAAAAAATTGTCCCCTCCACCACCCCCAACCCCCTTCTATAACGCGAATACTTCACTGTGTAGTGAAGTCATGCAATTAATTACAAAAAAAAGAAAAAATCACCCGCAATAAAAAAAAAAAATCACCTGACGCAATAAAAAAAAAAAAAATTAAATTAGGGGCGTCGGGCGATTACAATTTTTAATCGTAATCAATCCCATGACTTTACTAGTTAACTCACAATTAATCACAAATGTTATATCTGTTCTAAAGGTACAATATTTGTTTCTAGGTTTTCATACTCTTGTTAACAAAAGTGGGGGAAAAAATGTAAACCATTAGAAATAGTTCAAATGAATTTTTGACGTCTATAGCCGTCAATGGCAGTGAATGAGTTAATTTTGAAAATCTAGTCCCGCTAGACTGTACCAGTTCCAATTGAACCAGGAAATGTTTCGGTCCAAATCCGGATCAAACACCCGTGAATTTTGCCATTTAGCTCATTGTTGGAGAACAAGCTGAACGAGCATTTTAGATTAGTCCTGATATTTCACCCGCAAGCCAAATATCTCAAACTTTTTGTAACTTGTGTGCGTTGATGAAAAAGTTTCTCTATTTTGTTTGGAAGACCATTGACTGACCTTGGCAGCCAGCGAGATAGACTTCCACGCCAACATCTCCGAGGTCCCTGAAAATCTGAAAGGCAGAACATTAATAAACGCACAAGATTACAAATAAAATGTAGTCATCCCGGCACTTGAGTACATTTCTCAAGGTCTTGACGGCGACGGTGTCCACAAAGCTTGTTGTCGAGAGGTCCAAGATGATGCTGTGAGGTCCGGCTTCTTTCTTGTCATTTGAAGTTTGCGTCAGGCTGTCGTTATACTGGCATTTGGTGTGGGAATTCGGGTCAGGCATTGTGTCGGATTGGTAGGCCCAGTTGACTTGGCCTTCTTTATTAAAGCCATTAGCTGGAGATTCGGTCAGCTTCAAGGCGACACCGCGCTTAAAATTCTGTCCTTCCAATTCTGCTGTTGAGATTTTTTTCTCTTCCAAGGATGTGCTATTGGGCAGATTGCTGACCTTCTGTTGGGGGGGGGAATAATTTCGTTTAAATCATTTAACTTGAGGTACCATTTCAGTTCAAATTTAAATGTACCTACCATTTGCTTTGCTTCAATTTTGTTGGTCTTTTTCTCCTGCTGCTTCAGTGTTGCTTCTTGTTTTTTCTTTGCTGCCACCAGCTTCCCGATTTGAATTCCACTCTACCAATCATGATAATGGGTGTAAAGTGCATGGCGATGAATGAAAGCAGAAAATTATCAAATGCAAGGCAAACACAAACCTTCTCTTGCAGGGCCTCCAAGTACATTTCGGCATTGGCGTAGTAGATTGTTGCAGAAGAACGGAAGATTTTGATTCCTGGAATCTCTCTAGCCTGCAGGTACAGACCAAGAAAATCTCTCAAATTGGTCTCGTTCATTTATGAATTTTTTCTTAGATCTGGTCGGGGAATTTATTCAGTACGACGGCGTGTTAGGGTCACGTATAAATATATTTTTTAAGGGGAAGGGGGGGGGGGGGTATTCCAAGAAAACTCACAAATTTGCCACTTTGTGAAATGTCAAATTAGCGAGAGAAAAAACATGTCAATTTGCGACTAAAGTGGCAGATTTGCGAAAAATAAATACACATACTGCACTCAGATGTTTGTGTCAATATTTTACGCTCAGGTTTTCAAATAAGGATATAGTAATTGCTTTAGCAGAGATTAACCATATGACGGTAAGACATTGCCATTTTATAAATTTATTTAATTTAAAAAAAAGACATTGCCATTTTAAAGTGCGTAAATGATGATGTCACAATGCATTTACATCAATACAGAGCAATGCACAGACCGGACGCATCCTGGCTATTCAGTGTTTCCCACACCATGTTAAATACTTGGGCCACCACAGAAGAAGTTTTCCAGAAAATGTATTAAAAAATAAAATATATTTAAAAAGAAAAATAAATAACGTGTCGCGACAGGATATACCGCATGTGACGTTAGTTCGCTGTCACTCACTTGTGGATCGTGAGGCGAGAGGAGACGTACTAACAGGACTGATTAACTCATTCACTGCCATTGACGACTATAAACGTCAAAAATTCATGTGAATTATTTCTATAACATTTTTTGCATTTTTTATGAAAACCTAGAATTGTTTTTATTGTACATTTATAATAGATATAAAATTATCATGTGATTAATTACAATTAAGCGGCCCTTATTTTTAAAAAATGTTTTTTAATTAGGCCCGTCAGGCGATAATTTTTTAAAATTGTAATTAATCACATGACACATTTTATATCTGTTCTAAATTTACAATAAATTTTTTCTATAGGTTTTAATACTCTTGTTAGCATAAGTGGAAACATTTTTAAACTAATAGAAATAGTTTAAATACATTTTTGGCGTCTATAGCTGTCAATGGCAGTGAATGAGTTAACATTGCATCGCTCAAGAGAACAAGACATTGTGAACACTTCCGTCGATCATTTTGAAAAAGTAACACTTTGACCAATGGAATATTGGTGAAAATAGGAAATTGACCAAATTTGGGCGTAGGTGGTTTTCACCCAATAATGACAAAAAGCTACATAGCATGCTATTCCATTTTGCCTTGTGTCAGTTTATATTTAAATTTGCCTCTTTTTAGTTTTTTTTCTCAAAATATTACCCCCCCCACATGAAAAAAAATTATATGTGATTATATTATATAAAATTATATATATATTCGCCTTTGTCATTCATTGGTCCTACCGTTACTGCGTTGATATTATTATTATTACCTCTTTGTATGTTTCTACGTCCAGATACAAGTTAGTGGATGGCACTTGGCCCAAGATTGAATAATGTGGCCTGAAAAAGAGATGATGACACAAAATGTTAAACCACCTCACATGCATGTCACACTAAATGATGACGAGCGCGCACATTTGGGTTCTGAAGATAACCGTCAGCATAGAAAAGCCAATGGAGACAGCCAAACCCAGGTCCAAGTTGAGTAGAATAGTGGATGTGAACGTTACCAGCCACACGAGCTAGAGGGCAGTAAGAGGCAATCAGCTCAAAGTACTAATTAGCAAAATTGCATTTTTTGGAGTATTCAACTCAACTTTATTTATAAAAGCACTTTAAAACAAACAGGTGAAACAAAAGAACAAAAATAAATATCATACATAGCTAAGTATACAAGTAAAGAAAATGAATATTGAGTCATACCAAATCAACCTTGTTGGTCTTCCACAGCATAGGCACGTCATTCAACTGCTTAAACATTCCTTTTAAGTTCACAAACACGATTGTGGATAAGACAGCCTGAAAAAACATGCACAAATAGTCACAACTTCATTAAAACGTTAATTGTTTTGACCTTTCAAATGTAAAATGTCAGCGGAGAAACCAAATACCTTTGGGAGAGCTTCAAAGAGAGATCCTATTTTTAGGACGGTAATCAGAACGATGATGGAAGAAATCAGTCCCGCAACCTGATGAGACACACAATACATGTATTCAACATATAACATGTTATCTGAGCTACTTGTTGTGCAAAGATCACTGCGATTTATTTACTTGTGTCTTTCCCCCGGTGCTCTCCTGCATAAGACTTCGTGCCATTGAAGAAGTCACGGAGTAACACTGAAAACAACCACCGATAGAGTTGCTAAGTCCGAGAGCCACCAGCTCCTGGAAGAACAAAAGAAAAAGAAAAAAGCAATGCTTAAAACTTAATTACACTTAATTAACCTATGGCATGTGAGGAGTTTGTAGCTACTCACCTGTTCAATAATATTAGTGTACTGTTCGTTAACTTTATTGTCAGGTCAACACATCGTTGCCACACTAAAAGCATTAGCTAGCATATTAGCAGCACAAGTGTGCTTAGAGCTTGTTCAGCATTAATGATTAATCAGATTGGCTCTTATGAGCCTAAGTGCTCCCATCGCTGCGCTTCGCATGCCTTCACGCATTACTGTAAAAAATAAAATTAAAAAAATACGCAAAATCTGCTGTGTGTCTTGAACTGAAATTGTATGGTTTGCCTCAGGTTGACTTTTTAGAGGAACGTAATCGATTTGGAAGTAACACCGTTTGTACAAGTAAAGATAAAGTAACGCAACACCGTTTGTACAATAAAAGATAAAGTAACGCAACAGCGATCTGACCATGATAGCCGACAGGACGGGCTATTATGTAACGTGTAATAATTGTTGTGTCTAAATACTTTTAACCCTTGATAGTAAAGTTAACAGTTCAATCAACAAAATGTCACCGGACTGTTATCGAAAAGAGTCATCGTGAGTTTGTCAAATGGAAACAGGAAGTACATTTACTGTAACTTTGAATCAAAATCACTATCAAGTGACCGTGGGGGATTCCCCATTTCGCCCCCCAGAATCGTGATGGGTCGTTCGCGAACGAGCCGGTACAAAGAGCCGGCTCTTTGAAGTGAACGATGAGAGCCGACTCCCTCCCTCAAGAGCCGACTCCGTCATTTCCTCCCTTACACTCTCTCTCTCTCTCTCTCTCTCTCTCTCTCTCTACGTATGTCGCTCTCTCTTTTTCACATAAATTTGTCATAAATATTTAAAAGAAAAGCTAAAGTTAAAAGCTGCTTAAGAGCCAAATCACCGGATCACCCAAAAGAGCCGAAAATCCCATCACTACCCCAGAAATGTGATTTTCCACTCAACGTCATAATCGCCATGAAGTTATGCTGTTGGAAATGCATACTGGTTAAGCAAACACCCGAACTTTATACGCTGGGCGTAAAGAAAATCTCTCTCGCTCTCGCTCTCCCTCTCCCTCTCTACGTATGTCGCTCTCTCTTTTTCACGTAAATTTGTCATAAATATTTAAAAGAAAAGCTTAAGTTAAAAGAGCCGCTTGAGAGCCAAAAATTCCGGTTATGAAAGGGGTAAACCAGGGGGTCTTATTCCGGGTTTTTAAAAACCTGGAATAAGAGCATATTCGGGTTATTGCACGTGTTTACATGGCCTTTCAAAACCCGAATATTGCCAATATTTGGGATTTTAAAAGGGTTGTTGCCTGCATGTAAATGTGGTCTATGTAACAGGCCACTGTTTCAACCTCCATTAAAGAAAGATAAAATGCTGGTCTGTTTGTATTATCTCTGAATCCATCAAAGGACTCATTTTATGTGGACAGCAAATACATGTAGAAAAAAATAGATTTAGTATCATTCAACCATTCATCACTCAGACAGTAGTTAGCAGAGCAGTATGTGGGACATGCCAAGATCACACGCATGAACCCGTTGAAAAAAGTATCAAATGAGACTTAAACGACCAAGTTTTATTGTTCTATAAATTTTCACTATCACAATGTTTTTCTAAGTGTACGCCTCACCTGGTTGCTATCCACCTTGTAGCCATGCTTGAGAGCAAATGTTTTGCCAAGAGAAATATTGATGGCATAGCCCACGATGGCCACAGCAAAAGCGTCACCGATCACCGCGGAAAACAGATTCACGTCTGGAGCTTGGGGGGCCTTAAGCCTGGAATGGAAGGAAAACACTAGAGATAAGCGAAGATTAAGTGGAACACAAAGAATGTTTACTTGTTCAGTTTTGTAGTTATCGTAAGATAAGCGAAACTGGTCAAATCCGTATTTGACAATTTCAGTTGACTTGACAAGGAGAAAGTTTAACTGATATTTTTGTCGATTGTTTCTTCTTAACCTACGCATGTGCGGCAGTGGGCTGACTTCAGCTATTGTAAATATTTGTCGCACACATTCTGCAGGTGCTCTTTTCACCGCACATATTTGAATAATCCTTTCATTATCTAATTTGAATAATCCCGTCATTATCTAACAGTTTATCCACTTTTTCTATTGTAGGTAGAAAGGTGAGAATGAAAACAGACACAAAAAGTAGCTATAATAAGATCTTTGAACAGAAAAATATTTGTCTCTTATTTCCCCACAAATGTTTTTTTTTTATTGTTAAGTGACATTTTGTGATTCACATGATTCTTGCAGGATCTGTAGAGTTGTAATTTTATTCATTCAAATAAAAATACAAGTACCCCAACGTGGCCAGGGCCCTTTATAGCTGCTTGCAGCTCTAGTTATTATCAATACTGCTCCTGAGCCTGTCAAAAGTTTGCGCCTAGTATATGTTGAAGTACTTTTAAAGATTTAGGCGATTTTTGAATGGCATTTATCTAATCCTTAAAGTAGGCTAATATAGAATTGTTGGTCCCCTTGAAAATCTACTTTTAGCCGTAAGATTATTTCTGGATACAGTGGTGTCGTCATTATCTTATCATCCGTTGACAGCTTTCCGCCATCTTAAAATCACAAACATTTACTCACCCACTGGGGATCTCCCCAACAATATCAATGTTGTATTTTGCAGAAAGGTCACAAAAATGAGTGATCATTGTTGCCGCTATGATCTGCAAAGATAAAAGAGTGCGCGGATGATTTAAAGAGGCGGTCAAATATCCCCTCGGTCTCATCTGTTGAGGGAAAATGTGAAGTCTGGCTAATTGTCGTGATAAAGATTTAAGATAGGAAGGACTTACCACAATGAGTTCTATGGGAATAGGCAGGGGCAGCTTCTGCCTGTAACATTGATTGAGCTCTTTGACCACAATGAGAACAGCGAGCGACACCAGACTCACAACTAGCTCTGGTACCACCGTCTGCGGTAGCAGGCGGCATATTTCCACCAGCGTCTGGAAGGAAAAACAGTGGTGACTAAAATATAGGAGGGTTGGATAGCTTGAGTCAAAATGGCAGAAAGAGATGTCTGCATGAGTGTTTCCTAACCTTGGGCCAGGAGCACATCCAGAATTGGTTCAAACGAATGGTCTTAATGTGACATACTTACGTAAATGAGTGAGAGCGGACCGGAGAAGCGAGCTGGCGTTACCCCGAACAAATATTTGAGCTGGGAGCGCAACACGTGGCACGCCGACGCTGTGGTGTATCCTCGGACCAGTGGCTCAGATAAGTAGGTGACCACGAACCCAAACCTCACCACACCCAACAGGATCTTGGGGTGAGCGACAGAGAGCACTGGTTGAAAACCTAACCATGGTAGAATGCTTTAAAAAAAAAAAAAAAAGTGGAAACAACACCTGAAACAACCCTGCCAGGACTGTGAGTGAACAGGCGATCTGCACTCTGTAAGCATCCCGTTCATTGATGTTTACACTTCCTGTGCCATTTGTTGCATTAAGAAGGAAGTTACTGTCTGGAGCCAGCCGCTCTGTCACACTCCCGATCATGATGCTGATCACTGCAAAAGTACCTGACAATACAAACGCCAACGTATTCATAAAGACTCCAGCGAGGACGTCTGTGTCCGTGATAACATGATCGTCTTTTCACTCACCAATGGAGTTGTGTCTGGAAGTGCCAAAGATGAAGTAGACCAGTACCGGGTAGAGTGAGGTGTACAGGCCGAACACGGGGCGCAGAGAAGCCAGAAGAGCGTATGCCATGCCTGGTACAAAAACGAATAATTGGCTGCTGTTGGCGCCCGTCGTTCCCTCATCCCTGCCCCGACTCCTCAGCACCTCTAATCCTGTTTTCTTTTTCGATCTACTCTCCGTCATTCTACTCTTTCTCACCATCGCAAATTGGACATAAGCCACCCGAGACCGACGGTTATCCTGCAGAGTTTTAATTTTGTTTAAGGTTTCCCTTTAGTTTTCTTAACGCGTGAGGAGTCGAGGTAAATTTGGTTGTGAACTGACTTGAAATTGGCTCGACTACGATGACTATATACTCCATGCTACTATCTTAACATCCTTATTATACATATATACATACCCTGTGATAGATGCAGGATGCCCACACTGCAGCCAGAGATCAGGTCCCCGATTGCGTTCTCTCTGATGGAGTATTTAGGCAGCCAGCCAAGAACAGGCACCCAGCTCAATAAGACTTCTTTGGCACGGGGAACTGAACACCTGCGACAGTCAGTCCAGAACGGCACACACAATGTCTTAAAAGTGTTGCAAGGACACAAATCACAAACTTGTAGACAAAGTATCGTGAATACATGCTCTAATCATTTGTTGAAAAATATTTCCTGAATGGGGTTAGAACGGTGAGCGAGTGGTTAGCATATCCGCCTCACAGTTCAGAGGACGTGCGCTCAAATCTGGACTCTGGCATCTTGCACTCGACAAAGGTTATTAAAATTGCAAACTAATAAAAGCAAAAAATAAATACAGTCATAGTATAAAAACTACAATAAATTGTCCTCCAGGTTCCGTCCACATTCCAAAAACATGTGTGGCAGGTCCATTGAACACCAAAATGTAACAATAAAAGATCATGAGAGTTGAAACACATGCTACAAACTTTCTCAAATGGCCTTGAAAAAGTGGCCCACTGGCAGCAAATACAAACAAGATGTTTTCCAACTGAATGATAAAATGCGATAGAGCCACTTGTTGAATTTGCTACACAAACTCTGTTTTGACTTCAACGGGATGCAATAGAAATAGAATCTAACCAGATCCAATACAAGGAATGCTTGAAATATTTCCCAAAATTAATGTTAAAATTTGTTTTTGTTTAACATTGACAGGTGTTTATTATTGTGGCGCGGTTCTACGTCACTGCAAACTACAACCACAGTCATAAAACTTCTGTTGAATGAATACTTTGCTCACAGTTTCAATTCAATCTGTTATTTTTGTGAAGGCAGTTTTGATACATCGGGTAGGTCGAGTGTACGTCTGAAATGAAAACATCCAAATTACGTCTTTTATGGCATGTCATAGGTTATTCTGAAATCTTACAACAAAGCACTACGGTAAACTTTGCTTGCCTATTATCATTAATGGCCTTAATCAATCACCACCAATTTGTCTGATGGCATTTTTACAACCATGCAAATAAAATCTCACATCCAAATAAGAAGCACTCCTCACTGTATTTCTCTGCCGGTCATTGCATTATTTCTTTATTTTTGTTTACCTCACGGAGTCTTTCAGTCGTTCCCTGAAGGTCGGCTTTGCGGTCCATGTCATTTTTTGCGCCACCTCATCCAGACGTACCTCATTCAAAACCTGCCGCTGTATACAATACTCCCCAGAAGAACGGTTACCGGTACGCTCCTTCATGTCAGTATGTTTTTATTTCTTGGATGTGGAACTGGTTCCTGTTTTGTGCCTAAGGCTCTACGAAGAAATTAAACTCACACTGTTGTCTATCAATTGCTGAGGAGTGAGTGAGGCAGCTTTTATGTGCTCTACTGATTAACACGGCCTCAACTGTGGCGTCAACCTCGGGATTCACCATCATCATCATCATCAATGTGCATTGGTCGATGCTTTTCGACAGCTCTCCATCGCCCGATCGAATCTCCGCTTGTGCAGAAGTACCCGGTCGGTTGTGCTGCGCGTTTTCCGGCGTTAGCAGCGCTAGCCGGTGAGGCTTACTACGTGATCATAACGGTCGCGTCAAGGCTTCCAACTTTGGCGTCAAGCTCAGAGTCATCATCATCATCGACATCAATGCGCTTTTTAGTATTGATCAATGCTTTCCGTCTTTGAAGAACGGTTACCGGTACGCTCCTCCATGTCTGTATGTTTTTATTTCTTGGATGTGGAACTGGTTCCTGCTATGTGCCTAAGGCTCCATGAAGAAATTAAACTCACACAGTTGCCTATCAATTGCTGAGGAGTGAGTGAGGCAGCCTTTATGTGCTCTACTGATTAACACAGCCTCCTCCTTAACTCTTTGACTGCCAGACGTTTTCAGAAAAGGGATGCTGTCAGTGCCAGCCGATTTAAGCATTTTGACTGATCTTTCAAGTTCCACAGAAAATGTTCTGTTTGGACTATGGAAACACACATACTACCAAATGAAAGATTGAACTTTCATCTTTCATTAGAAGAAAAAGTTTGTTTCTACCTTATTCCGTTCTTTAGTAATCAACAATAGAAAATGGTTAGTTTCCCCCGAATGTGCTTGTTTTGGACCAAAATACGGAGAAATCAAGCTTTTAGTGAAACGATATTATTTCATGCACTCTAGTGAATGTTACACTTCTTTTTGTCCATGAATGATGCCACAAACACCTAAATAGTGCTTTACTTCTATAAAACACTACCACTAAGAATGAAAAAGTGTTTTTTGATAGCAAAATACGTTTATTTACATTCAACAGTGTAACAATTTGACAACAATTTGGCAAACTATTTACAAATGTGTGCAACTGTGGTGCTATTTACAATTATGTGGATGTTTCAACGACAGTTTTTCTTTTTGTGAAACACTCTCCTGCGTGCAAGGAGACGCAACATGATTTGCACAACAGATTAGTTTCACTGCGATTGCCTCTTCGCGTGCAGAAGCTACACTTTCTTGCAGGCCGTTTTTTCCGGGGAATAGCAAAAGTATATACTGCAGTGTGTGTTGCCATCAAGTCTAATATCAGGATCATGTTACGGTTACGTTATGGTGGTGTTACGTCTGGCTTCCTCATGTCCTTCAGTTGCTATACCGTGTGGTAAGAGATGTTCTGATCCATCTTATCCACTCCATTCATGGTGGCATCGTAGTCCAGAACCAGTGTCTTCTCTGTGATCAGACTGTACCCGCTCCTCCGAGGAATATGCATTGGAGTCGGGACTTCATTGTCCGATCGATTGTCCGCTTGTGCAGCTCCGGCGTTAGCAGCGCTAGCCGGTGAGGCTTTATGACGTGAGAATAAAGGCCGCGTCCAACTGTGGCGTCAACCTCGGGATTCACCATCATCATCATCATAAATGTGCATTGGTCGATGCTTTTCGACAACTCTCCATCGCCCGATCGAATCTTCGCTTGTGCAGAAGTACCCGGTCGGCTGTGCTGCGCGTTTTCCGGCGTTAGCAGCGCTAGCCGGTGAGGCTTACTATGTGATCATAACGGTCGCGTCAAGGCTTCCAACTTTGGCGTCAAGCTCAGAGTCATCATCATCGTCGACATCAATGCGCTTTTTAGTATTGATCGATGCTTTCCGTCTTTGAAAAAAATGCTCAAGCGTGAGCTGCTTGCAACCGGTCGCCTTGTTGCTTCATCAGCCATTGTTGCATCATCAGCCATTGTCTCTTCAACACTCTAGCTCCGCCTCACGTCTTCTACTGACGCCCACGGTGGGCGGCCCACCAAACCTTGTGCAAAGAGAGTCATCGCTGCCATCTAGGGGCCAAAACGAGTCATTAAACTAACTAGATCTGCTTGATACTTGATACACAGCTGCCCAAGGCTTTCCTCCACCCGTTTCCCAAAAGAAAAAAAATACATAGTGAACGTGTTTTAACGTCCTTGGCGCCCCTCCGTAGGTTTTTACTAAACGTTTTATAACGTTTATGGCGGTCAAAGAGTTAAGCTGCTATTGGACTGTGGGAGTGACGGTTCCTTATACGACCGCTACCGCCCCGTCAATTTGCTTATTGCACTGAGATTATGTGAATGTACTTTTTTTTTTATGGTACAATATGATGATGGGTTAGCTTTAGGAAAAGTTTAATTCTGAATGGTGCCGCTTTTGGTTCTGATAACTAAAGATGTTTGTTTGTGTTTTCTTCTTAAGGAAGCACATGTTGTTTTAGTCAGGTTGTATTGCAGATCAGAGATGGGTAGTAACGAGTTACATACATAACTCTGTTACATTTACTTGAGTCACTTTTTGAAAAAAAATTACTTCTAAGAGTAATTTTACCACACAATACTTTTTACTTTTACTTGAGTAGATGTGTGAAGAAGTAACACTACTCTTACTGCGCTATACTGGGCTGCGCTAGAGTCGTTACCCGCCGTCTGTTTCCATTTTGCATTAGAATATAGCAAAATGTCATCATTATTCACAAATATATTTAGAATTCTGAGTAACTGAGGTTTTTTTTCAACATGGTCCTGGTTCATTTCCTATGCTCTGCTTCCACCTGCTGGCCGTTGGTGTAATAACTACCATTTCTTCAACCGTTCTTTGCAGTTGAGAGGCTGCATCAAAGCCTTTTGTATGCTCAGGCATAAAAAACAAACAAACAGAAGTTAGAACAACAAAGTCACGGAGAGCAAAGGGGAGAGGAGGCGTAAGTTTTTTTGTTTTTGTTCATGACTTGTCAATGTCAGCATTTGCACATAATTTGCTGATTTTGTCTATTTGATTACATTGTTTTGTTTTTTTTAATAAATCAGACTTCATGTTCAAGCAGTTACTCAGTACTTGAGTATTCTTTTCAGAAAATACTTTTTTACTTGTACTTGAGTGATTTTTTTTATGACTACTTTTTACTTTTACTTGAGTAATATTATTTTGAAGTAACACTACTCTTACTTGAGTAAAACATTTTGCTACTCTACCCACCTCTGTTCCAGATACAAAACTACAAGAAAGGAGCAAAGAAATATAAATTGTATGATTCAGTGCAGGATCATGAGTATCAATATGATAGAGTAGAGTGGTCCCTTGAGATGCAAATTAAATTTAACTCAAAAGACTTGCACTACAAATCATCTGTCACCATTAAAACTCATTCACTGCCATTGACAGCTATAGACGTCAAAAATTCATTTGAACTATTTGTATTGTTTAATTTTTTTTTCACTTTTGTTAACAAGAGTATGAAAACCTATAATTTTTTTATTGTAGATTTATAACATATAAAATTTGTGATTAATCGGGAGTTGACTAGTGATTTCATGCGATTAATTACGATTTTTTTATTGTAATTAATCTAAAGGGACAATCAAAACTCTTGAATGCGTCTGGTGAATAACTAGAGCACGGCGTGGGGGAGGGTGACTCTCCCGATCGCATGTTGTTTAGGAACGCTACGAGGCTTACCACAGTCTGAATATGAAGAAATCTACCAGAGGAAATCGAGCGGAAACAAAGTAAGTTTGAAGCAAACGAAGACAATAATGAAGCATATCGCCAAATGAAGGTAATTATATTATATTATATCTTTTATTTCAGAATCAATTGAAAAATGTAATGTTTGGAGCCCAGTGTTTGCAAAATATTATATATGATATGAATATATGTGAGGTTCTGGGTTGAGATTATATGATATGCTAGTAAAATGATTCCTTTCAGGATGGTGAAAGGCACATTCATGCAAATTTAGAACAGTAAATGTCATGGTAAAAAAATGACCTACTATTATATGAAATCTATTTGAAAAATAAATATTTACAAGCTCTGTCTGTTGTATTAATGAATGAGCGAATGTCATTCAACTCAATCAAAGGCTGGGCTCTATTTCACTGTCACAAAAATAGATATTTTCCTGTTCCAACAGCACAGAACCTACGGATCTTAATCAAATAACATTTACTAATCCCAACTAACAAAAACTATCGGGGGGTTTTTCTCCAAATAAAATTTATGCAAGTTTCTGAGTGACTAAATGAACATGTTTCGCTCTCAGGTTGTGAGAGGTTATCCGGAGTTCAAAGGAGGGGGAGACGATATTCCACAACTGGTCAACAAGGCTGCCGGAAACGTCCCAGGCTCAGCTATCTCACCAACTGATGATCATCAATCTTATCACCTCCGACCTGGGAGCCACGTCAGCTCACCCAGTGTTCGGTACTGGAGCGACCGTTTGAGGACATCATTCGACATCAGTCAACAGAGATCAAATCAAGTGCCTTTTCCTGGGCAATCATTCCACAACGATTGAATCACATTTGCAGGCAATCTATTCTGGGGTTCTGCAAAAAGTTGACAATGTCATCTTCTCATTCAACAAAGAACAAACCAGAGATGACTTCAAAGCAAGAACGCATCTATCTACATCTGCCGATACATTGCGACACTCTTTTTGAACAACAACATTTTGTGTTAAGCCTCACATATGCTATGCTTATTCCACTAAAAATCTTTTAATGTATCAAATTTTTCTTTAATGCCATATGACTGCTAAACTACCTCCTCTCCTGCTAAAGGGATGTTTTAATGATAATTACTTCCACCACATAACCATTGCTTAATGTTACGTTGCTGTTTGCGATGATGAAGATCCGGCTGGTATTTTCCTTTGAATAAGAAAGAAAAAAATGTTTCAATGTGTTGAGCTCTCACAAGCTCAAATGAGGGAATGTTAGATTGTTAACATTGTTTTTCTGTTTCGATTTATATTTTAACCGTTTTGGATATTAGTTAGAGCTGTGTAATAATAAGACAACAGTTAATTCATATGTTAAGTCAATCTATAGTCCTTTGTTGTCTTGCCTGGGAAAGAGGAAGGTAACAGGTTTCTTTTCTATATTATCTAAAGGGAGTATAGTTTGGAGGAGTCTCTGTCCGGTCAAAGAGAGTCCAAGGACAGGCTGATATACTGCTGTTGGAGTCTAATCTGATTTTGTACCTATGGGAACTTGCTGATGGGAGGGGAGAGGGATTTTCCTGTATTCACTGATTTTCAATAAATGTGCTGTATGCTGGAGGAGGAGACACACTTTTGAACGAAACACTGCTTGGGTGACTTCATTTGTGTGATCAGAAGCTTCTGATTAATTACCTTTGCAAAGGGACTTCTTCACCAGAATCTCAACTTCAATTTATTGAACACGCAAAGAGTACAATAATATTGTCCACTCTATCAGTAGCAATACTGATATTTGTCAACATGCTGAATATCGGTGCCAATAATATGTTTATCCCTATTACAGATAGTATCAAGTACTCACCAGTCTCTCGTAAAATTTGTGGTTAGCATCACCATCTCATCTGTATTTCAGGGTTAAAATCTCGGCTGTATGGACTTTTGTACATAGATGCCAGTTTCATTGAACACTCTAAATTGTCTATAGGTTTGAATCTGTACATATGCTTGTACCTTATGAATTGTCAACCTTTCGTGACAACTTACAACAAACAAGAACTACTATGCATCTGAATGCAAGCTAACAATCGGATGGTAAATAAATTGTGCTGTTTCAGCAGCGCCGCCTGGCGGTCGGGAGGGACGAAATAGAGCCACATTGCATGTGACTGACTGCACAACAAAAGGTTATGTTAGTTGATGTCAATACAGCGTCATTTTGGGTTAACTGACAAAACAAACCAACCGTCCGTCGGTAGGTCAGTTTAATCAGTGACACCTAATCGGGAGCTGTTTGCGTACGTGTGTGTGGTCACACTGCCGGCACTTTAAACGGGCCGCAGTTAAGAGATGGGGACTTGCATTTGGTTTAAGAAATGGGCTGTTAGTTCAAATAAAACTGAGCATTTTCGTGCCGTGGATAATAATAAACCATACAGCCACATTGAAATCACTTCATAAGAATTCAGTAAGCCACGTGAATTCATGTCGAAAGTTATCTCAAGTGATTTTCACTTTGTTGTACGTTACAAACTATCTGGAAACATTTGGTACAGACAGATTTGCCAGATAATGTCAACTTGATTTGGGGTAATGTTCCCAGGACATTTTGTCCACCACTGGGATAACAAAAGGCAGCTGAAACATCCCATCATGAGGTCATTTGCTTACCGGAAGTACAGTAGTTGTGACGTTTTATTTTTATTTTTTATTCATAGTTACATAGCCTACAAATACAATGTAAAATAAAATAAAAAGTGTAAATGCTCTCGAGTCTTGAAATGTTACAGCTACTTTAACAAATTCCTGTGCGAAATTGTAAACAGGGAGAAGGCTTACTTACAGTGAAGCAACAGATGAATTCTGAATCAACATATTTCGTAAACAATTGTGTTTGCATTTCTAGAGCTTAGCTAAAAGGTGACACTCAATTTATTCATTTATAAAGTAGGTTTACAGTAATCAGTGGGTTCTGGGTTCCGAGTCCCACTTTCATTGATTTTTGTTGTTGACATTACTATTTTGTTTCGACTTTTATTTTGAGCGTAATTCCATTGCTGACCACCAGTTGGCGGCAAATCATTTTAACTCCGCTAACTGCAAAAAGCAACGGCTGTAGGTAAGTAGGTAAGTTTTAATGTGTATTATTTTAAAAGTGTTTAAAAAAAAGAAAAGAAAATTAGAATTATTTGAAAAAAAATTAGTTAGTATTTAAATATTTCTATATTGTGGATTCACTTGTTGTTGAGGTGGTCTGGAATTTATCTGATGGTTATTGCCATGTTGGCAGCCACGGCCCAAGTAGTCTTGCTGCGCTATTTTAAACCTCTCCGCCAGTCAACATTTGCCCGCCGCCCCACACAAGGCTAGCAGCAATCACTACAACAGAGAGTTAAAAAAAAAGAAAAAAGAGCTCATCTGAGCCCAAAGACGCCTGAATGATCTGAGGAGACGCTACTGGTATGGTGTTAGCCACCAAATGTTTACTTTGCTAAAAAGTCATGCATGCAAATTGCCTTGAGACGTGGCCTGCGTGTTTGCACTCAAGTGTGTTGTTTTCTTTTCTGTGACTGTGATTTTGGTGGGAGGTTTTATAGCGCATGAGTGGTTATAGACTAAGTTCTGAGGTAGGGGGTTTAAATCCAGGCCTTGACCTTTCTGTGTGGAGTTTGCATGTTCTCCACAGGCATGTATGTATGTTAGGTTCATTTAAAATTCTTAATTGTCCATAAGTGGGTATGTGAATGGTGTTTGTTTATACGGTGGAAGTCTACACACCCCTACTCAAATGTTTTTGTGATATAAAATAATGAGACCATGATAACAAATCATTTATCTATTTCTATTCGTTTTTCCCCCACTTTTGTTAACAAGAGTATGAAAACCTTGAAAGTTTGTTTTATTGTACATTTAGAAAATATATAAAATGTGTGATTAATCGTGAGTTAACTAGGGAAGCCATGTGATTAATTACGATTACAAATTGTAATCGCCTGACGCCCCTAATTTTTAATAATCTTTTATTTTTTTATCTTTTCTTTAAAAAAAAAAAAACTAGTGGAGTCATGCAATTAATTAAATAAAAATGTATAATTGGCTGATGCCCCTAATTTTTAATGACCTTTTCTTCTTCTTAAAAAAAAGAAGAAAATATTTTTAAAAAATAATTAGCAAAAGTGGATTTTTTTTTTAGCTAATAGAAATAGTTTGTTAGGGGAAGTATTTAACTTAATAACTAAATTCTCACAGTTATCAGACTATTCTATTAACTGGACAAAATCAACACTTCTACCTATTACAGAAAATTCATGGAACCTTGCAAGCCAGGACCCACACTACTCATTTCCTATAGGTAATTTAAAATACTTAGGCATAAAAATCTCACCTAAATTAACTGATTTAATTAATTTAAATTTTACTCCACTTCTGGATAGCATTTATAGTGACTTGGAGCGCTGGAATAATCTTCCTATTTCTCTAATAGGACGAATAGCCACTATTAAAATGAAAGTTTTACCCAAAATAAACAATTTTTTCTCAATGATTCCATTTAAACCTACGGCTAACTGGTTCCAGTTGTTGGACTCAGCCGTTACAAAATTATACTGGAATAAAAAAAAAGCAAAGATTAGTCTATCTACTCTTCAGAAAAATAAATCCAAAGGAGGTCTAGAGGCACCAAATTGTATGCACTATTATATAGCCAACCAGCTACAATATATTATTTTATGGGCACAACCCAATAGAGATACTAACTGTTGGCTGTAACTAGAACAGAAGGATTGTAATAACCTTAGACTCCTAGATTTACTCTTTATTACAACATCGATTAAGCGACATAACTGCTTTAAAAATCCAATGATTTCCGCCACCCTGACTGCCTGGTGGAAGGCACTAGAAATGACAAAAGCCCAAGTGGAGCCCTGCGGGCTTTCTCCCCTACGGCATCACCCCGACTTTCAACTTAACGACCAATCGTTTTATTTAGGTGTGTGGGAGCAGAAAGGAATTGCACATCTCCACCATCTCTTCTCAGATAATATGTTTATATCATATACATCCTTGCTCCAAAAATACAAAATAAAAAACTGAAACTTTTTACATTATTTGCAAGTTAAAAGTATGATAAAGAAACAAATTCCAACACTCCAGGGTACGCTCCAACCGCCTGTTTTAGCTAAAGATATTACCAAGCTTTCTCCGACAACAACAAAAAAACTCTCAAAAATATATAAGTTACTTTCATATACTGATAAAACGTCTTTACCCATCTCGAAATGGGAAACAGACTTGTCTATAGCTCCGGAATCTGCCTTTTGGATTCAAGTTTGTGAAAATGTTTTTAAAATGACAAAACACACAAATTTACAACTTATCCAATATAAAATTATTCACAGAACATACATTACTCAATATATGATGAAGAAAATGGGACTCTCAGACTCCGACATTTGTCTCCAGTGTTTACAAAACACCCCGCTGGTCGCTCCTCTTAACTCACTACACTAGGTTTGCACAATATACTTTTATAGACATATAGGGCACATAACACACTTTGGGGGGGGGGGGGGTGTAGGGTGGAAACACCGTCTTCACCCTACAACTCCCCTCCAATTTTAATGCACCACACAACTGGGGGGGGGGGGGGGCTTGTGGGGGTGCCATCGGTTGGGGACCGCGGTATAGAGCAGTGCTGCGGTCCCCTGTCCGTGTATCCGACCCCCCCCCCCCCCCTATCTATTTTTTTTTTTAATGCACCACATACACTCAGTAACATGCTTGGGAGGCGGGTGGATCGGAGCGTGGGAATAACATTTCCCTCGGCTCCGGTTCACCTACTCCTAATTTTAATGCACACCACACACACACACTTGTATATACACTGGGTGGGGTCACATTCACGGTTTAGGGGTAGAGTTCGCCAGTCGGCGAGCTGGCGGACTCAGTAACAGGGGTTAACTTTCACAAAGAACGCTGGGGTGACGACCGGGGCCTTCCCCCGCTGGGCCTGGGGTTCGGGGGTGTCGGCCGTCCTCCGGTGCCCCCATCCCCCCTTCTGCCCCCGGTGTTCCGTCCCTCCACGCGGCGGGGGGTGGGGTGGGCGCGGCGGCCCTCTCCGCTCCGCTGTCCGGCCCCTCGTCGGCGCCGGTGCCTGGGTGCGGGTGGTCCCCGGGGGCTGGGGGTCGGGGGTTGGGGGGCTGCCGGTTGGTCGGGTGGGGTCGGGGGCGGCTTTGTTGGGGGGGGGGGGGGTCCGGGGGGTAGGTGCTGGGGGTGGGGGGTGTCTGGGGGATTGGGGACTTGGGGGCGACTGGGGCTGGGTTGGGGTGGATGGCGGGGGTGGATGGGGGGCGGGGGGGGGCGGGGGTTGGGGGCCGGTGGGGTGCCTGGCGGGCCTGCAGTGCCCCGTCCTGCTGCGTTGGGTCGGGGGCGCGGGCCATGTTGGGGTGGGGGGCGCTCCTGCTCCTGGGTTTGCTCTCCGGCCGGTGGCCCTGGCGGGGCCCGGGGGTCGTCCTTTGGCGCTGCCGCGGCCTGGGGGGCCCTGAGGTGTTGCGCTTGCTCTGTCCTGGCAGGGGTCGACGGCTCCCCTCTTTGGTGGAGATTTTCATGCATGCCAGATCCACCACACCAGCATCTACCGAAACTCAGACACAATCTGCTTCCTCCTCTGGTCATTGAATCGGTGGAGGCTGGTGTCTGTGGATCTCACTCGGCTTCATCTGTCCTTCCTTCCTTTCCTCAGTCTCTCCTTCGGTCTCTTGAGGTCTCCCTGATTTATTTTTTATTTTTTGGATTTGTTGGAATTTAGATGTTTCTTGGGTTGGGGAAGAATTCTGGTGGGTGGCCCGGTGGGTGGTGTCTGGTCGGTGCTGGATTTCACCTTCCTTGGTTTTCTTTGGTCCCCTCGGGTCTCCTGACGGCGGTGTTCGGTTTAGGTGAACGGTATGGGATTTTTTCTAATAGGTTTTTGGTGAGCTAACAAATACACGCACGCACGCACGCACGCACGCACGCACGCACGCACGCACGCACATACACATACTCACCCACATACAAAAAAAAAAAAAAATATATATATATATATATATATATAAATAAATAAAGAGCAATGATGATGACATTTCCGAATGAACAATACTGAGCTCTTTATAAGAGCAAAAATAAAAAATAAAAAAATTAATAGTTTAAATGAATTTTTGACGTTTATAGCCGTCAATGGCAGTTAATGAGGGAAAAAATCGCATGTCATGATCTTGTGACCTCACGTCGTCAGGCGCCGACCGTTTCATGGACGACGTGGCCCGTATGATCGGCTATCAGCCCCTTCCCTACATGAAGTGGTGCTGGTCCTACATCACGCCTTTTGTCTGCATGGTAGGTGCGACTTTTGCGCCTTTTCACATTTGGTATGTGTGCTGATAGCACAATTGTGACATTTAAGTCTGCTTCTAGGGAGTGTTTCTATTCCATGTGGTGAACTACCAGCCCCTAACCTACAACAATGTGTACACATACCCGTGGTGGGGTGAACTTTGTGGCTGGGCATTGGCCCTTTCCTCCATGCTGTGTATCCCGCTCACTGTTGTGTTCAAGCTTCTGCGCTCTACCGGATCACTTCAAGAGGTCAGTTTGCTTTATCGAAGTTTTCTTTCTTACATTTTTTCTTACATTTTGTAGGAATGTGCTTCCTTGGATGTTTCCCTACTTTCCCACACATCCTTTTTGAGTATTTATGAGCGAGCCGTGGAATGGGCCACTCACTATCTTTTCGGGTTTGTAGCGGTGGAAACTCCTCATAACCCCACGATGGGGCAGACATCACCTGGAGTATCTTATCGCGGAGAATGAAGGCATGCTGCTGCGGGCAGATTCCAAGAATGTTCATCACTCTGAAGTGTCATGTGATGCACAAGTACAGATGAAGTAGCAACGTGACAAAGTGCCTGTCATCTTGGTGCGATTTTGTAAAAAAAAAAAAAAAAAAAAAGGAATTTTGTAAAAGATAAAATGAGCACTTCATACCTTAAAAATAAAAAATTTAAATTTCCCCCATCATACAATTTTCAAAATTCTTGGTGCGATGTGCTCAGGTTGAAGTTATCATTTCAACCACATTTGCATTTTGACAGATTGTTTTTGGAGAAATCTTGTCACATTGCTACATAAAGTGTAAAGCCAAGGTTGTCCTTTGATATCAGCAAACCTCCACACCAGATTTAAGGACTACAAAAATTATTCACATCCAGCCTGATATGAGCAAAGTTTAACTTTGGAATAACTGCATAAGAGCTTGTCAATTATCTTTTCTTGCAGTTTCAAATGTTCATTCAAATCAGATTACATAAATATCCTGTCCTATTGTAAAAAAATTAATAAACAGTACTCCAGTATTTTAGCATTATTAGAGCCTTTTTTTTTTATACTGAAGGGAAAAAAAGGAGGAAAAGGCTCAATAAATTATCTGATAAAAATGGATGTACTGTGCAGGAAAGACCAACAAAGTAAGCTACACTGTTCACAAATATTTTCACCTTGAATTTTAAACAGTCTATTTGGTCCCACTCTAGAAGAGAGTGAAAAAAGAAGAAAAAAGAAATTCAAGAGTTGAGGAACAAACCCATAACTTCAGGTTGGGAGACAACCTACTCCCTGAGCCAGGCAGCTCCTGCTGTGTGTTAGTGTATCACTCGTATCAGCTGGAATCTTCCAAGAGACCAAAAGAAATGTTTTTGGTCTCCTCAAACAGTAGGAGGGGCATAACTCAGGTGGTAGCGTGGCAGTCTCCCAAGCTGAAGGTCATAAGTTTGTTCCTCAACCTTTGAGTGACTTATTATTTGTTTTCAATTATTTTACTCTCTTGCAAGTGTAAATTTTACTCTGAAACGGATTATTTGCTCCCACGCTAAATAGCGTCAAATTTACTGTGTAAATATTATAGCAGTGAGCGGAGGGGACCAGCACCGAGCACCCTAACCGTAAAAGAGAAGGCCACAAACACAAACTAGTCTGCCCCTTTGTAAGTGGAAATGTCAGCCAACATTAACACATTCACTGCCATTGACGGCAAAAGACGTCAAAAATTCCTTTGGACTATTTATATTAGTTTAAAAATTTTTCCCACTTTTGTTAACTAGAGTATGAAAACCTAGAATTTTTTATTGTACGTTTAAAACAGATTAATCGTGAGTAAACTACTGAAGTCGATTAATTGTGATTAACTAATGCGATTAATTACGATAAAACATTTAAACCGCCTGATGCCCCTAATTTTTTATGATTTTGACTTCTTTTTTTTTTTTATCGCGTCAGGCAATTATTTTTTTTATTTTAATTAATCGCTTGATTTCAATGTTAAATCACGATTAATCACAAATAATGGAGATTTTTTTTTTAACAGAAATAGTTCAAATGAATTTTTGACGTCTATACCCGTCAATGGCAGTCAATGAGTAAAAATTGAATTGTGTGTCCCTTTGTGGTTAGCCTCATTAAACATATCGTACAATGAATGAGGTCGAGCAGTTTAGAAAATGGATGGCTACATGAATATTCCTTACATACTTTTCTTTTGACCTTTTGACCCGACGATCACATCATAATCTGTTTTGATGATGAAAGAAATAGAGGACAACAGTGAATGTCAGTCAATTATAAAAGCATGTTTAATTCATCATTAGTTTAACTCATTCACTGCCATTGTTGGCTATAATACATCAAAAATTAAAAAAAAATCCATATTTCTATTAGTTAATTTTTTTTCCACTTTTGTTAAGAGTATGAGAACCAGACTTTTTTTTTTTATCTTTTATTATTATTTTTTTTTTCAAGATTAATCACAAATTGTATATCTGTTCTAAATGTACAATATTTTTTTTTTAGGTTTTCATACTCTTGTTAACAAAAGTGGGGGAAAAAAAGTTAAACTAATAGAATAAAATCAAATGAATTTTTGACGTCTATAGCCGTCAATGGCAGTGAATGAGTTAATGAACGACACCAAGAAAAGATTCACAAAGTATTTGGTTTGTGTTAAACTCGCTATATCCTGCATATATTTATATTATTTACACAGTTAACCCATTGTCATGTGAAAGTGACAATGCCAACATACGCTGAGTGCTTGAAGTCGAGGTAAACTCAAGATGTCAGCAGAATCAGACACGTCAATGCTGACCATACTGTACACAAATGCTCAATGTTAATTCAATCTTGGAACCAACTTTTGCCGCTGTTATGACGAGATATTAATAACAAATATATACATGCGCTCACACTTTAGCCACTCGCACAGGCTATAAATGCACGCCGCTCAACCCCCTCTTTTGAGCCACAGAGTGTGAGAGCTTCTGTGACGGAAGCCGCCGCCTCTCATTAGACAATATAACAAAAAACGCTTGTTGCCGTAGCAACGGCTCCCTGCATTTCCATGGCAATTGCGCCGCCATGTTAAAAAGTGGTGGACTTTCGTCCTATATAGGGGGAGGAGACTATTCGGACCAATAGTGAGCAATGGCACGCCATCAGTTCCAGAGCAAGGGGGAGATGGCGAATTGGATGAGGCTGCCCCCTGCTGGTCACATTTTGGTGGTGTAAGAAACATCCTGGAAACACCCAAGAATCCATTTGAGTTGAGATTGGACACTTGACATGGGAATGATGAAAATATGGTGACCAACTCACAAGGATGACGTCAGTCTGTCCCAGTTTGTTAAGGAGGTGGAGCACTGCATCATGAATGGTGACAAACAGCCTGCGCTTTGGGATGGACTCTGAGAAGAATCCTGCTCGTTCCAGCTGCTCCACCACACAGGCTAATATTTGACCAGATGGAAGCCATTATATAGACTTTATATTAGACTTTCATTCAAATTTCAGGATGAAACTCAAATGCGCTAAAACCTTCACAGGTGCGGTTTTCTAAACAAGGAGCTGAAAGGCAAAATTCATAACGGGTGACTGCCCCCCACCCCCCACCCCCACCCCCATTTGCAAGGATGTTAATTTTTGTGACTTTCTGTGACTTTAAATTTTTTCCAGTATCTCTTCCTGTTTGAAGTATTGGCACTGGTGAGGTACTACTGATCAATTCTTTGTTGTCACGATGTGAGAATGTAAACATTCACATAGCACGAGACAGTCCCAGATTGAGACTTTTGTCCCGGGTCCGGGCGGGTTTTGCCAGCTCCATTGTTTTGTCTCACTTTTACATTTACACAGGTCTCATCCCTGCATTCGCGCTTTTTTTTTTTTATCCCGTCAACTAGCCAAGTGTGTATGTCAATCTCACAATTGCCATGGCGATTCGTACGATAAACCAATTAAAAATGAGTTTTAAATGGCTTTTTACTTTCACATTCGCATTATACCGTAACTAGAACTACTTCCTGCTTACATTTCTAAGAATTATGGGAATTGTAGTCAGACCGAATGGGAGTTGAGTGTTTCTGGTGGCGCATTTCCAATGTTACAAGGTGGGACCGTGAGGTGTATGTTGTGCTAACACAACCACCGGTCACCAGATTGCTTAGCAATTTACATTTGTTATCCAATAAATTTTCTGTGGAATTGTGGTGGCCCAGTTTTTAACTCATTCACTGCCATTGACGGCAATAGGCGTAAAAAAATTAATTTGAACTATTTCTGTTTATATTTTCCACTTTTGTTAACAAGAGTATGAAAAAAAATTATTGTATATTTAGACCAGATATAAAATTTGTGATCATGAGTTAACTATTAAAGTCATGCGATTAATTGCAAATTTTAAAAAAAATTATCGCCTGACGTCCTAATTTTAATAATCTTTTCTTTTTTTGAAAAAAGATTATTAAAAATTAGGTTTTTGAAAAAAAAAGAAAAAAAAAAGATTATTATAAATTATGTCGTCAGGCGATCATTTTTTAAAATTGTAATTAATCACATGACTTCAATAGTTAACTCACGATTAATCACAAATTTTATATCTGTTCTAAATGTACAATAAAACATTTTTTCTAGGTTTTCATACTCTTGTTCAAACTGGAAAAAATGTTAAACTAACAGAAATAGTTCAAATGAATTTTTGACGTCTAAAGCCGTCAATGGCAGTGAATGAGTTAAAAAAAAATTGTCCCCTCCACCACCCCCAACCCCCTTCTATAACGCGAATACTTCACTGTCTAGTGAAGTCATGCAATTAATTACAAAAAAAAAAAAAAATCACCTGACGCAATAAAAAAAAAAAATCACCTGACGCAATAAAAAATAAAAAAATCACCTGACGCAATAAAAAAAAATAGATTTAAAATTAGGGGCGTCGGGCGATCACAATTTTTTATCTTAATCAATCCCATGACTTTACTAGTTAACTCACAATTAATCACAAATGTTATATCTGTTCTAAAGGTACAATATTTGTTTCTAGGTTTTCATACTCTTGTTAACAAAAGTGGGGGAAAAAATGTAAACCATTAGAAATAGTTCAAATGAATTTTTGACGTCTATAGCCGTCAATGGCAGTGAATGAGTTAATTTTGAAAATCTAGTCCCGCTAGACTGTACCAGTTCCAATTGAACCAGGAAATGTTTCGGTCCAAATCCGGATCAAACACCCGTGAATTTTGCCATTTAGCTCATTGTTGGAGAACAAGCTGAACGAGCATTTTAGATTAGTCCTGATATTTCACCCGCAAGCCAAATATCTCAAACTTTTTGTAACTTGTGTGCGTTGATGAAAAAGTTTCTCTATTTTGTTTGGAAGACCATTGACTGACCTTGGCAGCCAGCGAGATAGACTTCCACGCCAACATCTCCGAGGTCCCTGAAAATCTGAAAGGCAGAACATTAATAAACGCACAAGATTACAAATAAAATGTAGTCATCCCGGCACTTGAGTACATTTCTCAAGGTCTTGACGGCGACGGTGTCCACAAAGCTTGTTGTCGAGAGGTCCAAGATGATGCTGTGAGGTCCGGCTTCTTTCTTGTCATTTGAAGTTTGCGTCAGGCTGTCGTTATACTGGCATTTGGTGTGGGAATTCGGGTCAGGCATTGTGTCGGATTGGTAGGCCCAGTTGACTTGGCCTTCTTTATTAAAGCCATTAGCTGGAGATTCGGTCAGCTTCAAGGCGACACCGCGCTTAAAATTCTGTCCTTCCAATTCTGCTGTTGAGATTTTTTTCTCTTCCAAGGATGTGCTATTGGGCAGATTGCTGACCTTCTGTTGGGGGGGGGAATAATTTCGTTTAAATCATTTAACTTGAGGTACCATTTCAGTTCAAATTTAAATGTACCTACCATTTGCTTTGCTTCAATTTTGTTGGTCTTTTTCTCCTGCTGCTTCAGTGTTGCTTCTTGTTTTTTCTTTGCTGCCACCAGCTTCCCGATTTGAATTCCACTCTACCAATCATGATAATGGGTGTAAAGTGCATGGCGATGAATGAAAGCAGAAAATTATCAAATGCAAGGCAAACACAAACCTTCTCTTGCAGGGCCTCCAAGTACATTTCGGCATTGGCGTAGTAGATTGTTGCAGAAGAACGGAAGATTTTGATTCCTGGAATCTCTCTAGCCTGCAGGTACAGACCAAGAAAATCTCTCAAATTGGTCTCGTTCATTTATGAATTTTTTCTTAGATCTGGTCGGGGAATTTATTCAGTCCGACGGCGTGTTAGGGTCACGTATAAATATATTTTTTAAGGGGAAGGGGGGGGGGGTATTCCAAGAAAACTCACAAATTTGCCACTTTGTGAAATGTCAAATTAGCGAGAGAAAAACTTGTCAATTTGCGACTAAAGTGGCAGATTTGCGAAAAAAAAATACACACAGCGCACTCAGATGTTTGTGTCAATATTTTACGCTCAGGTTTTCAAATAAGGATATAGTAATTGTTTTAGCAGAGATTAACCATATGACGGTAAGACATTGCCATTTTATTTATTTATTTATTTTAAATAAAAAAAGACATTGCCATTTTAAAGTGCGTAAACGATGACGTCACAATGCATTTACATCAATACAGAGCAATGCACAGACCGGACGCATCCTGGCTATTCAGTGTTTCCCACACCATGTTAAATACTTGGGCCACCACAGAAGAAGTTTTCCAGAAAATTTATTAAAAAATAAAATATATTTAAAAAGAAAAAGAAATAACGTGTCGCGACAGGATATACCGCATGTAACGTTAGTTCGCTGTCACTCACTTGTGGATCGTGAGGCGAGAGGAGACGTACTAACAGGACTGATTAACTCATTCACTGCCATTGACGATTATAAACGTCAAAAATTCATGTGAATTATTTCTATTTAACATTTTTTGCATTTTTTATGAAAACCTAGAATTTTTTTATTGTACATTTATAATAGATATAGATCATGTGATTAATTACAATTAAACGGCCCTTATTTTTAAAAAATGTTTTTTAATTAGACCCGTCAGGCGATAATTTTTTAAAATTGTACTTAATCACATGACACATTTTATATCTGTTCTAAATTTACAATAAAAAAATGTTCTAGGTTTTAATACTTTTGTTAGCAAAAGTGGAAAAAATGTTAAACTAATAGAAATAGTTTAAATTCATTTTTGGCGTCTCTAGCCGTCAATGGCAGTGAATGTATTAACATTGCATCGCTCAAGAGAACAAGACATTGTGAACACTTCCGTCGATCATTTTGAAAAAGTAACACTTTGACCAATGGGATATTGGTGAAAATAGGAAATTGACCAAATTTGGGCGTAGGTGGTTTTCACCCAATAATGACAAAAAGCTACATAACATGCTATTCCATTTTGCCTTGTGTCAGTTTATATTTAAATTTGCCTCTTTTTTTTTCTTCTCAAAATATTACCCCCCCCCCCCCCCCATATGAAAAAAAATTATATGTGGCCCTAATACGCCGTCGTAATAAGTCAGTATCAGTAACTATATTGTCCAAAATATATATCAACATTCGCCTTTGTCATTCACTGGTCCGACCGTTACTGCGTTGATATTATTATTATTACCTCTTTGTATGTTTCTACGTCCAGATACAAGTTAGTGGATGGCACTTGGCCCAAGATTGAATAATGTGGCCTGAAAAAGAGATGACACAAAATGTTAAACCACCTCACATGCATGTCACACTAAATGATGACGAGCGCGCACATTTGGGTTCTGAAGATAACCGTCAGCATAGAAAAGCCAATGGAGACAGCCAAACCCAGGTCCAAGTTGAGTAGAATAGTGGATGTGAACGTTACCAGCCACACGAGCTAGAGGGCAGTAAGAGGCAATCAGCTCAAAGTACTAATTAGCAAAATTGCATTTTTTGGAGTATTCAACTCAACTTTATTTATAAAAGCACTTTAAAACAAACCATTGCTGCATACAAAGTTCTGCACATGGAATATAAATCAGTCACGCATTAAAGACAGGTGAAACAAAACAAAATAAATATCATACATAGCTAAGTATACAAGTAAAGAAAATGAATATTGAGTCATACCAAATCAACCTTGTTGGTCTTCCACAGCATAGGCACGTCATTCAACTGCTTAAACATTCCTTTTAAGTTCACAAACACGATTGTGGATAAGACAGCCTGAAAAAACATGCACAAATAGTCACAACATCATTAAAACGTTAATTGTTTTGACCTTTCAAATGTAAAATGTCAGCGGAGAAACCAAATACCTTTGGGAGAGCTTCAAAGAGAGATCCTATTTTTAGGACGGTAATCAGAACGATGATGGAAGAAATCAGTCCCGCAACCTGATGAGACACACAATACATGTATTCAACATATAACATGTCATCTGAGCTACTTGTTGTGCAAAGATCACTGCGATTTATTTACTTGTGTCTTTCCCCCGGTGCTCTCCTGCACAAGACTTCGTGACAGTGAAGAAGTCACGGAATAACACTGAAAACAACCGCCGATAGAGTTGCTAAGTCCGAGAGCCACCAGCTCCTGGAAGAACAAAAAAAAAAGAAAAAAGCAATGCTTAAAACTTAATTACACTTAATTAACCTATTAACCAGAATAGTGATGGGTCGTTTGCAAACAAGCCGGTACAAAGAGCCGGCTCTTTGAAGTGAACGATGAGAGCCGACTCCCTCCCTCAAGAGCCGACTCCGTCATTTCCTCCCTCACCCTCGCTCTCTCTCTCTCTCTACGTATGTCGCTCTCTCTTTTTCACGTAAATTTGTCATAAATATTTAAAAGAAAAGCTTAAGTTAAAAGAGCCGCTTGAGAGCCAAAAATTCCGGTTATGAAAGGGGTAAACCAGGGGGTCTTATTCCGGGTTTTTAAAAACCTGGAATAAGAGCATATTCGGGTTATTGCACGTGTTTACATGGCCTTTCAAAACCCGAATATTGCCAATATTTGGGATTTTAAAAGGGTTGTTGCCTGCATGTAAATGTGGTCTATGTAACCAGCCACTGTTTCAACCTCCATTAAAGAAAGATAAAATGCTGGTCTGTTTGTATTATCTCTGAATCCATCAAAGGACTCATTTTATGTGGACAGCAAATACATGTAGAAAAAAATAGATTTAGTATCATTCAACCATTCATCACTCAGACAGTAGTTACCAGAGCAGTATGTGGGACATGCCAAGATCACACGCATGAACCCGTTGAAAAAAGTATCAAATGAGACTTAAACGACCAAGTTTTATTGTTCTATAAATTTTCACTATCACAATGTTTTTCTAAGTGTACGCCTCACCTGGTTGCTATCCACCTTGTAGCCATGCTTGAGAGCAAATGTTTTGCCAAGAGAAATATTGATGGCATAGCCCACGATGGCCACAGCAAAAGCGTCACCGATCACCGCGGAAAACAGATTCACGTCTGGAGCTTGGGGGGCCTTAAGCCTGGAATGGAAGGAAAACACTAGAGATAAGCGAAGATTAAGTGGAACACAAAGAATGTTTACTTGTTCAGTTTTGTAGTTATCGTAAGATAAGCGAAACTGCTTAAATCTGTATTTGACAATTTCAGTTGACTTGACAAGGAGAAAGTTTAACTGATATTTTTGTCGATTGTTTCTTCTTAACCTACGCATGTGCGGCAGTGGGCTGACTTCAGCTATTGTAAATATTTGTCGCACACATTCTGCAGGTGCTCTTTTCACCGCACATATTTGAATAATCCCGTCATTATCTAACAGTTTATCCACTTTTTCTATTGTAGGTAGAAAGGTGGAAACAAAAAGTAGCTATAATAAGATCTTTGACCAGAAAAATATTTGTCTTTTATTTCCCCACAAAAAAATTTTTATTGTTAAGTGACATTTTGTGTTACACTAGCCATTAAGCTATTGTTAACAAAAATGATGATTCTTGCAGGATCTGTAGAGTTATAATTTTATTCATTCAAATAAAAATACAAGTACCCCAACGTGGCCAGGGCCCTTTATAGCTGCTTGCAGCTCTAGTTATTATCAATACTGCTCCTGAGCCTGTCAAAAGTTTGCGCCTAGTATATGTTGAAGTACTTTTAAAGATTTAGTCGATTTTTGAATGGCATTTATCTAATCCTTAAAGTAGGCTAATATATAATTGTTGGTGCATCCCTTGAAAATCTACTTTTAGCCGTAAGATTATTTCTGGATACAGACAGTGGTGTCGTCATTATCTTATCATCCGTTGACAGCTTTCCGCCATCTTAAAATCACAAACATTTACTCACCCACTGGGGATCTCCCCAACAATATCAATGTTGTATTTTGCAGAAAGGTCACAAAAATGAGTGATCATTGTTGCCGCTATGATCTGCAAAGATAAAAGAGTGCGCGGATGATTTAAAGAGGCGGTCAAATATCCCCTCGGTCTCATCTGTTGAGGGAAAATGTGAAGTCTGGCTAATTGTCGTGATAAAGATTAAAGATAGGAAGGACTTACCACAATGAGTTCTATGGGAATAGGCAGGGGCAGCTTCTGCCTGTAACATTGATTGAGCTCTTTGACCACAATGAGAACAGCGAGCGACACCAGACTCACAACTAGCTCTGGTACCACCGTCTGCGGTAGCAGGCGGCATATTTCCACCAGCGTCTGGAAGGAAAAACAGTGGTGACTAAAATATAGGAGGGTTGGACAGCTTGAGTCAAAATGGCAGAAAGAGATGTCTGCATGAGTGTTTCCTAACCTTGGGCCAGGAGCACATCCAGAATTGGTTCAAACAAATGGTCTTAATGTGACATACTTACGTAAATGAGTGAGAGCGGACCGGAGAAGCGAGCTGGCGTTACCCCGAACAAATATTTGAGCTGGGAGCACAACACGTGACACGCCGACCCTGTGGTGTATCCTCGGACCAGTGGCTCAGATAAGTAGGTGACCACGAACCCAAACCTCACCACACCCAACAGGATCTTGGGGTGAGCGACAGAGAGCACTGGTTGAAAACCTAACCATGGTAGAACGCTTTAAAAAAAAAAAAAGTGGAAACAACACCTGAAACAACCCTGCCAGGACTGTGAGTGAACAGGCGATCTGCACTCTGTAAGCATCCCGTTCATTGATGTTTACACTTCCTGTGCCATTTGTTGCATTAAGAAGGAAGTTACTGTCTGGAGCCAGCCGCTCTGTCACACTCCCGATCATGATGCTGATCACTGCAAAAGTACCTGACAATACAAACGCCAACATATTCATAAAGACTCCAGCGAGGACGTCTGTGTCCGTGATAACATGATCGTCTTTTTCACTCACCAATGGAGATGTGTCTGGAAGTGCCAAAGATGAAGTAGACCAGTACCGGGTAGAGTGAGGTGTACAGGCCGAACACGGGGCGCAGAGAAGCCAGAAGAGCGTATGCCATGCCTGGTACAAAAACGAATAATTGGCTGCTGTTGGCGCCCGTCGTTCCCTCATCCCTGCCCCGACTCCTCAGCACCTCTAATCCTGTTTTCTTTTTCGATCTACTCTCCGTCATTCTACTCTTTCTCACCATCTCAAATTGGAAATAAGCCACCCGAGACCGACGGTTATCCTGCAGAGTTTTAATTTTGTTTAAGGTTTCCCTTTAGTTTTCTTAACGCGTGAGGAGTGGAGGTAAATTTGGTTGTGAACTGACGTGAAATTGGCTCGACTACTATGACTATATACTCCATGCTACTATCTTAACATCCTTATTATACATATATACATACCCTGTGGTATATGCATGATGCCCACACTGCAGCCAGAGATCAGGTCCCCGATTGCGTTCTCTCTGATGGAGTATTTAGGCAGCCAGCCAAGAACAGGCACCCAGCTCAATAAGACTTCTTTGGCACAGGGAACTGAACACCTGCGACAGTCAGTCCAGAACGGCACACACAATGTCTTAAAAGTGTTGCAAGGACACAAATCACAAACTTGTAGACAAAAGTATTGTGAATACATGCTCTAATCATTTGTTGAAAAATATTTCCTGAATGGGGTTAGAACGGTGAGCGAGTGGTTAGCATATCCGCCTCACAGTTCAGAGGACGTGCGCTCAAATCTGGACTAAGGCATCCTGCACTCGACAAAGGTTATTAAAATTGCAAACTAATAAAAGCAAAAATAAATACAGTAATAGTATAAAAACTACAATAAATTGTCCTCCGGGTTCCTTCCACATTCCAAAAACATGCATGGCAGGTCCATTGAACACCAAAATGTAACAATAAAAGATCATAAGAGTTGAAACACATGCTACAAACTTTCTCAAATGGCCTTGAAAAAGTGGCCCACTGGCAGCAAATGCAAACAAGATGTTTTCCAACTGAATGATAAAATGCGATAGAGCCACTTGTTGAGTTTGCTACACAAACTCTGTTTTGACGTCAACGGGATGCAATAGAAATAGAATCTAACCAGATCCAATACAAGGAATGCTTGAAATATTTCCCAAAATGAATGTTAAAATTTGTTTTGTTTAACATTGACAGGTGTTTATTATTGTGGCGCGGTTCTACGTCACTGCAAACTACAACCACAGTCATAAAACTTCTGTTGAATGAATACTTCTCTCACAGTTTCAATTCAATCTGTTATTTTTGTGAAGGCAGTTTTGATACATCGGGTAGGTCGAGTGTACGTCTGAAATGAAAACATCCAAATTACGTCTTTTATGGCATGTCATAGGTTATTCTGAAATCTTACAACAAAGCACTACGGTAAACTTTGCTTGCCTATTATCATTAATGGCCTTAATCAATCACCACCAATTTGTCTGATGGCATTTTTACAACCATGCAAATAAAATCTCACATCCAAATAAGAAGCACTCCTCACTGTGTTTCTCTGCCGGTCATTGCATTATTTCTTTATTTTTGTTTACCTCACGGAGTCTTTCAGTCGTTCCCTGAAGGTTGGCTTTGCGGTCCATGTCATTTTTTGCGCCACCTCATCCAGACGTACCTCATTCAAAACCTGCCGCTGTACACAATACTCCCCAGAAGAGCGGTTACCGGTACGCTCCTCCATGTCTGTATGTTTTTATTTCTTGGCTGTGGAACTGGTTCCTGCTTTGTGCCTAAGGCTCCACGAAGAAATTAAACTCACACAGTTTGACTATCAATTGCAGAGGAGTGAGTGAGGCAGCCTTTATGTGCTCTACTGATTAACACGGCCTCCTCCTTAAGCTGCTATTGGACTGTGGGAGTGACGGTTCCTTATATGACCGCTACCGCCCCGTAAGTTTGCTTATTGCACTGAGATTATGTGAATGTACTTTTTTTTATGGTACAATATGATGATGGGTTAGCTTTAGGAAAAGTTGAATTCTTAATGGTGCCGCTTTTGGTTCTGATAACTAAAGATGTTTGTTTGTGTTTTCTTCTTAAGGAAGCACATGTTGTTTTAGTCAGGTTGTATTGCAGATCAGAGGTGGGTAGTAAGTTACATTTACTCTTGTTACATTTACTTGAGTCACTTTTTGAAAAAAAATACTTCTTAGAGTAATTTTACCACACAATACTTTTTACTTTTACTTGAGTAGATGTGTGAAAAAGTAACACTACTCTTAGTGCGCTATATTCGGCTGCGCTAGAGTCGTAACCCGCCGTCTGTTTCCATTTTGCATTAGAATATAGCAAAATGTCATCATTATTCACAAATATATTTAGAATTCTGAGTAACTGAGGGTTTTTTTCAACATGGTCCTGGTTCATTTCCTATGCTCTGCTTCCACCTGCTGGCCGTTGGTTTAATAACTACCATTTCTTCAACCGTTCTTTGCAGTTGAGAGGCTGCGTCAAAGCCTTTTGTATGCTCTAGCATAAAAAAAAAAAAAACAGAAGTTAGAACAACAAAGTCACGGAGAGACGGAGCAAAGAGGAGAGGAGGCGTAAGTTTTTTTGTTTTTGTTCATGATTTGTCGATGTCAGCATTTGCACATAATTTGCTGATTTTGTCGATTTGATGACATTGTTTTCTAAAAATAAATTAGACTTCATGTTCAAGCAGTTACTCAGTACTTGAGTATTCTTTTCAGCGAATACTTTTTTACTTGTACTTGAGTGATTTTACTCTACTGATTAACACAGCCTCCTCCTTAACTCTTTGACTGCGAGACGTTTTCAGAAAAGGGATGCTGTCAGTGCCAGCCGATTTAAGCATTTTGACTGATCTTTCAAGGTACACAGAAAATGTTCTGTTTGGACTATGGAAACACACATACTACCAAATGAAAGATTGAACTTTCATCTTTCATTAGAAGAAAAAGTTTGTTTCTACCTTATTCCGTTCTTTAGTAATCAACAATAGAAAATGGTTAGTTTCTCCCGAATGCGCTTGTTTTGGACCAAAATACGGAGAAATCAAGCTTTTAGTGAAACGATATTATTTCATGCACTCTAGTGAATTTTACACTTCTTTTTGTCCATGAATGATGCCACAAACACCTAAATAGTGCTTTACTTCTATAAAACACTACCACCAAGAATGAAAAAGTGTTTTTTGATAGCAAAATACGTTTATTTACATTCAACAGTGTAACAATTTGACAACAATTTGGCAAACTATTTACAAATGTGTGCAACTGTGGTGCTATTTACAATTATGTGGATGTTTCAACTACAGTTTTTCTTTTTGTGAAACACTCCCCTGCGTGCAAGGAGACGCAACATGATTTGCACAACAGATTAGTTTCACTGCGATTGCCTCTTCGCGTGCAGAAGCTACACTTTCTTGCAGGCCGTTTTTTCCGGGGAATATTAAGTATATACTGCAGTGTGTGTTGCCATCAAGTCTAATATCAGGATCATGTTACGGTTACGTTACGGTGGTGTTACGTCTGGCTTCCTCATGTCCTTCAGTTGCTATACCGTGTGGTAAGAGATGTTCTGATCCATCTTATCCACTCCATTCATGGTGGCATCGTAGTCCAGAACCAGTGTCTTCTCCGTGATCAGACTGTACCCGCTCCTCCGATGAATATGCATTGGACTCGGGGACTTCATTGTCCGATCGAATGTCCGCTTGTGCAGCTCCGGCGTTAGCAGCGCTAGCCGGTGAGGCTTTATGACGTGAGAATAAAGGCCGCGTCCAACTGTGGCGTCAACCTCGGGATTCACCATCATCATCATCATAAATGTGCATTGGTCGATGCTTTTCGACAACTCTCCATCGCCCGATCGAATCTCCGCTTGTGCAGAAGTACCCGGTCGGTTGTGCTGCGCGTTTTCCGGCGTTAGCAGCGCTAGCCGGTGAGGCTTACTACGTGATCATAACGGTCGCGTCAAGGCTTCCAACTTTGGCGTCAAGCTCAGAGTCATCATCATCGTCGACATCAATGCGCTTTTTAGTATTGATCGATGCTTTCCGTCTTTGAAAAAAATGCTCAAGCGTGAGCTGCTTGCAACCGGTCGCCTTGTTGCTTCATCAGCCATTGTTGCATCATCAGCCATTGTCTCCTCAACACTCTAGCTCCGCCTCACGTCTTCTACTGACACCCACGGTGGGCGGCCCACCAAACCTTGTGCAAAGAGAGTCATCGCTGCCATCTAGGGGCCAAAACGAGTCATTAAACTAACTAGATCTGCTTGATACTTGATACACAGCTGCCCAAGGCTTTCCTCCAACCGTTTCCAAAAAAAATAAAAAATAATACATAGTGAACGTGTTATAACGTCCTTGGCGCCCCTCCGTAGGTTTTTACTAAACGTTTTATAACGTTTATGGCGGTCAAAGAGTTAAGCTGCTATTGGACTGTGGGAGTGACGGTTCCTTATACGACCGCTACCGCCCCGTCAATTTGCTTATTGCACTGAGATTATGTGAATGTACTTTTTTTTTTATGGTACAATATGATGATGGGTTAGCTTTATGAAAAGTTTAATTCTGAATGGTGCCGCTTTTGGTTCTGATAACTAAAGATGTTTGTTTGTGTTTTCTTCTTAAGGAAGCACATGTTGTTTTAGTCAGGTTGTATTGCAGATCAGAGGTGGGTAGTAAGTTACATTTACTTGACTCACTTTTTGAAAAAAAATTACTTCTAAGAGTAATTTTACCACACAATACTTTTTACTTTTACTTGAGTAGATGTTTGAAGAAGTAACACTACTCTTACTGCGCTATACTGGGCTGTGCTAGAGTCGTAACCCGCCGTCTGTTTCCATTTTGCATTAGAATATAGCAAAATTTCATCATTATTCACAAATATATTTAGAATTCTGAGTAACTGAGGTTTTTTTTCAACATGGTCCTGGTTCATTTCCTATGCTCTGCTTCCACCTGCTAGCCATTTGTGTAATAACTACCATTTCTTCAACCGTTCTTTGCAGTTCAGAGGCTGCATCAAAGCCTTTTGTATGCTCTAGCATAAAAAACAAACAAACAGAAGTTAGAACAACAAAGTCACGGAGAGCAAAGAGGAGAGGAGGCGTAAGTTTTTTTGTTTTTGTTCATGATTTGTCGATGTCAGCATTTGCACATAATTTGCTGATTTTGTCTATTTGATGACATTGTTTTTTTTTTAATAAATCAGACTTCATGTTCTAGCAGTTACTCAGTACTTGAGTATTCTTTTCAGCAAATACTTTTTTACTTGTACTTGAGTGATTTTTTTATGACTACTTTTTACTTTTACTTGAGTAATATTATTTTGAAGTAACACTACTCTTACTTGAGTAAAAAAAAAGGCTACTCTACCCACCTCTGTTCCAGATACTAAACTACAAGAAAGGAGCAAAGAAATGGAAATTGTATGATGCAGTGCAGGATCATGAGTATCAATATGATAGAGTAGAGTGGTCCCTTGAGATGCAAATTAAATTTAACTCAAAAGACTTGCACTACAAATCATCTGTCGCCATTAAAACTCATTCACTGCCATTGACAGCTATAGACGTCAAAAATGTATTAGAACTATTTGTATTGTTTACATTTTTTTTCACTTTTGTTAACAAGAGTATGAAAACCTAGAATTTTTTTTATTGTAGATTCATAACATATAAAATTTGTGATTAATCGGGAGTTGACTAGTGATTTCATGCGATTAATTAAGATTTTTTTTTTTTAATTGTAATTAATCTAAAGGGATGATCAAAACTCTTGAATGCGTCTGGTGAATAACTAGAGCACGGCGTGGGGGAGGGTGACTCTCCCGATCGCATGTTGTTTAGGAACGCTACAGGCTTACTTTGCTTTCTTTACAGACGTTTCACACTGCTCGGCAGAGAGACTGCCGGCATTCTACGTCACTACGCACTGAATGCTACAAAATGTACGAATTAAACTGGAAATTATTTTTGACAAATGAATCTCATAGTTATGTTAGTAACAAGCAAATAAATAATATAGAGCAAACTTGTCATTACAGTCTTTTTTTTTAAATGATGACCTAAAACACCAGATTTGGCCAAGACATTAGTAAAAGTGGGGTGACAATTAAGGGAATGGGGCAAGCGCGTATGCGTTGTGCACCTCACGGCTGGGTTCCATTTCCTTCCATTGTTGTTTGATGTTGATTTTGAGCAGGTTAATGTTTAGGTTGGTACTTGTTAAAATGACAAAATGCCATTATTGATTGGGGTTTATCTTGCACAATGTGAGGGGAGGCGATAAGTGCTTCAGACAAGATATTTATTTTGTTGCACAATTCAGAGCAGCACTACGTTAAAGACTCCAAAAGAAAGGTCACACTATGCTCTTCGACTAGTAATTCAATTACTGTTACCGCTCCATATAAATAGAGCAATAGTCCAGAGTTAGGTGTGAGTTGGTTGTCTTTTAAAAGAGCAACTATAACCTTTTTTTGTAATCTCCTTTTTGAGCATTTCTGTTACTACATTACAGCTTGAATTGCGGCCAATGTTTGACTCTTTAATTTAAACGTCTCATTCTAACAAAAATATTTCTTACATGATGTGTTATTGTGAACTTGTGCAAGATATGAGCAAACGACTCATAGAAGGGGAGTTACGTTTCTGGGTAAAATGTCTAACAATGTGGGGGGAAAAAAAGAGGAAGCGTTCCTGCACATATTAACCCTGGCTGTTGTCACACACATGTAAATGTCTGCAGTTAAGAACATTTTGATGATCAAGCCAAGATGAAACGATAACTAGGGAGGTGTGGTGAAACACAAACATCACACTTTGTCCAGACGCCATTTAAGATTAAACAAACTGATGAAGAGTATTAACTCGTTCACTGCCATTGACGGCTATAGGCGTAAAAAAAATAATTTTAACTATTTCTATGTTTATATTTTCCACTTTTGTTAACAAGAGTATGAAAAAAAATTATTGTACATTTAGAATAGATATCAAATTTGTGATTTGACTATTGAAGTCATGCAATTAATTGCAAATTTAAAAAAAATTATCGCCTGACGTCCTAATTTTAATAATCTTTTGTTTTTTTGAAAAAACATTATTAAAAATTAGGTTTTTTGAAAAAAAATAAAATAAAAAGATTATTATAAATTAGGTCGTCAGGCGATAATTTTTTAAAATTGTAAATAATCACATGACTTCAATAGTTAACTCACAATTAATCACAAATTTTATATCTGTTCTAAATGTACAATAAAACTTTTTTTCTAGGTTTTCATACTCTTGTTCAAAGTGGAAAAAATGTTAAACTAACAGAAATCGTTCAAATGAATTTTTGACGTCTAAAGCCGTCAATGGCAGTGAATGAGTTTTTTTTTAAAAATTGTCCCCTCCACCACCCCCAACCCCCTTCTATAACGCTCATACTGTCATATATTTCTATTAGTTTAAAAAAAATCTACTTTTGTTAACAACAGTATGAAAACCTAGAAAAAAATATTGCACATTTAGAACAGATATAAAATTTGTGATTAATCGTGAGAACTAGAAATCATGCGATTAATTACAATTAAAAAAAAATATCACCTGATGCCCCTAACTTTTAATAATCTTTTCTTCTTAAAAAAGAAGAAATTATTTTAAAAAAATTAGGGGCATCAGGCGATTAAAATTTGTCATCGTAATTAATCACATGACTTCACTAGTTAACTCACGATTTTATAACTGTTCTAAATATACAATTAAAAAAATTCTAGGTTTTTATGCTCTTGTTAACAAAAGTGGAAGAAAATGTTAAACTAATAGAAATAGTTCAAATAAATTTTTGACGTCTATAGCCGTCAATGGCAGTGAATGAGTTCATGTTTAAATGGAAGCGAGGGGCGAAGAAAAACTACAATAAATAACCAGCGTTAGCAAAAACATGTATTGATTTACATGATGTGACACTTAATGCATTACTTACTTATTAGATGTGTTTGGTAACTTATTTGCTGTTGTGGAACTCCCTATTGACAGAAAGGCAAATTCAGGTACTTTTCCAGACCTCGTTTTTCAACAAGCAACATAATTAGGGGGGGGGGGGGGGGGGGGGCATTTAAATGCTAGGAAGGCCTGGTATCAGACAAAAAAAAAAGATTTAAAAAAAATAGAATTATAATTTTTATTATCCGATCTGTATAATTTAGGGATGTTTTTTCTGATTGATACCAGTACAAGTACTCAACTCTTGAATAGTCACTTATACCCCAATAGTACTTAAGATATATAAAATAAACAAAATAATAAAGAAATGACAGATCATTTTAAAGAAAGACCTATACATCCCATTATAGCATTTTCCTTAAAATTGCATGAAAGTTTCTATTTTTCTAATTTCTCACAAAACGATATCGGATGGGTACCGATACTTTAAAATAAGCCAGTGTGTGTCGGCCTGATACTGATTAGGGATCACTGATCTGAATATATGACTAGATAGCCGATTGATGTCACTGGGTGGCCATCTTGCTCCGCCCATCTCGCGAGCAGACTACTCTATAAACTATACCTATACATACAGATTAGACGTATACATTTTTTAACAAGTAGACGGTATGTGTTGCTTTGAAGACCCCCTTTTTCTTTTATCGCTCTGTTCCTGAGAATCCAATGTTAGATTTGGCAGACTAGCCATCTTTTGTTGAATGACAGTTATAATTCTTTAATAAAAATATACACGTTTCCTCCTGTAAACTTTATTAGACATATAATTCATACATGTATTTAAGGCAAGTTGTAAAATGTCTGAAGTCTTCTTGTTTATGTTTAACAAATTTAAAACATCATAAATCATGCTGTTTCTACTAAATACTGTCTCAAATGTTCTCCAATTTCCATACTGTAAATGTATAGGATGGTGAGCCGAGAAACATTTCTTGGGAGGAGCAATATGGCGGCCTTGTGACTTCAAAAATCGTATATATATTCATATCAGTGTTAGGGATAGCCTGTTAGGGATTCTTCAGGGCATATAGAAGAAGGTCGATAACGGATATTTGAAGTCACTTTCAGTAAAAGAGAAAATAAAACCTTGAATTATTAACAATTATTATTGTTGAAAAGTCTTTAAGCATGTGTTTATTCAACAACTTTACAGATTTGTTTTTGTTTTTTTTATTATCTCAGATGAATGATAGACATCAACTGCTGCTGTCCAACTTTTTCCACGCACAGTGAAGCACACGGCGTGACAAAACAAACCAACCGTCCGTCGGTAGGTCAGTTTAATCAGTGACACCTAATCGGGAGCTGTTTGCGTACGTGTGTGTGGTCACACTGCCGGCACTTTAAACGGGCCGCAGTTAAGAGATGGGGACTTGCATTTGGTTTGGTTAGTTCAAATAAAACTGAGCATTTTCATCCCGTGGATAATAATAAACCATACAGCCACATTGAAATCACTTCATAAGAATTCAGTAAGCCACGTGAATTCATGTCGAAAGTTATCTCAAGTGATTTTCACTTTGTTGTACGTTACAAACTATCTGGAAACATTTGGTACAGACAGATTTGTCAGATAATGACAACTTGATTTGGGGTAATGTTTCCAGGACATTTTGTCCACCACTGGGATAACAAAAGGCAGCTGAAACATCCCATCATGAGGTCATTTGCTTACCGGAAGTACAGTAGTTGTGACGTTTTATTTTTTATTTTTTATTCATAGTTACATAGCCTACAAATACAATGTAAAATAAAACAAAAAGTCTTACAAAGTAAAAGTGTAAATGTTCTCGAGTCTTGAAATGTTACAGCTACTTTAACAAATTCCTGTGCGAAATTGTAACCAGGGAGTAGGCTTACTCACAGTGAAGCAACAGATGAATTCTGAATCAACATATTTCGTAAACAATTGTGTTTGCATTTCTAGAGCTTAACTAAAAGGTGACCTTCAAATTATTCATTTATAAAGTAGGTTTAGAGTAATCAGTGGGTTCTGGGTTCCGAGTCCCACTTTCATTGATTTTTGTTGTTGACATTACTATTTTGTTTCGACTTTTATTTTGAGCGTAATTCCATTGCTGACCACCAGTTGGCGGCAAATCATTTTAACTCCGCTATCTGCAGAAAGCAACGGCTGTAGGTTCATTTTAAAATGTACGTCTTTGGGCATGATTACTGGTGTATATTCTGAGAATATACATTTGGTTAAAACTGGCTTTCTATTAGAAACAAAAACAAAAAAACTACCATATTTTTGCTCTTGCTCTTTTAATGTGTATTATTTTAAAAGTGTTTAAAACAAATGAAAATTAGAATTATTTGAAAAAAAATAAGTTAGTATTTAAATATTTCTATATTGTGGATTCACTTCTTGTTGAGGTGGTCTGGAATTTATCTGATGGTTATTGCCATGTTGGCAGCCACTTGTGGAAATCTGAAGAAAGCAACGGCCCAAGTAGTCTTGCTGCGCTATTTTAAACTTCTCCGCCAAACTTCTCCGCCAGTCAACATTTGCCCGCCGCCCCACACAAGGCACAACTAGCAGCAATCACTACAACAGAGAGTTAAAAAAAAGAAGAAAAAAAGAGCTCATCTGAGCCCAAAGACACCCGAATGATCTGAGGAGACGCTTCTGGTATGGTGTTAGCCACCAAATGTATACTTTGCTAAAAAGTCATGCATGCAAATTGCCTTGAGACGTGGCCTGCGTGTTTGCACTCAAGTGTGTTGTTTTCTTTTCTGTGACTGTGATTTTGGTGGGAGGTTTTATAGCGCATGAGTGGTTGCAGGCTAAGTTCCGAGGTTGGGGGTTCAAATCCAGTGGGTATGTGAATGGTGTTTGTTTATACGGTGGAAGTCTACACACCCCTACTCAAATGTTTTTGTGATATAAAATAATGAGACCATGATAACAAATCATATATCATCAAAAATTCATTTGAACTATTTCTATTCGTTTTTTCCCCACTTTTGTTAACAAGAGTATGAAAAGCTTGAAAGTTTGTTTTATTGTACATTTAGAAAATATATCAAATGTGTGATTAATCGTGAGTTAACTAGGGAAGTCATGTGATTAATTACGATTACAAATTGTAATCGCCTGACGCCCCTAATTTTTAATAATCTTTTCTTTTTTAAATATTTTCTTTTTAAAAAATAAAATAAAAATAACTACTGGAGTCATGTGATTAATTAAATAAAAACATTTAATTGGCTGATGCCCCTAATTTTTAATGATCTTTTCTTTTTTTAATCTTTTCTTTAAAAAAATAAAAATAACTAGTGGAGTCATGCGATTAATTAAATAAAAATGTATAATTGGCTGATGCCCCTAATTTTTAATGACCTTTTCTTCTTCTTAAAAAAAAGAAGAAAATATTTTTTTTAAATAATTAGCAAAAGTGGATTTTTTTTTTAACTAATAGAAATAGTTAAAATATATTTTTGACGTCTATGTCAATGGCAGTGAATGAGTTAAGAATCATCACATGCCTGCCATATTTTAAAGTGCTTGTGATTGACCTTAAATAAAATTCAGTTGTGCTAGTAGTTTTTTACAGAGATTTTGGGGGGTTTTGTTTACTAGAAGAAACCTGAAGGTTTTGTGCTAATACTGACTCTTATTTTGAACTGTTCATAATTCCCTCACTTTGACTAAGTGACCATTTGCAGCTGAAAAAAAAGCAGCCCTTTCATGTTGCTGTCACTACCAGATGACACTGTATAATGTTCTTTTGGAAGTGAAAATTGTTGTTTGTGTCAAGCATATCATTTGGATTTGGTGCCAACAAGTTCAACCTCGGTTTAATCGGACCATGAGCACGGCCTGGATGTTTTTCTTTTTAAGATAATGCTTACTGCCTTGCCACTCTTTCCTATTGCGACGAAATCTGAAGAAAATGGGAGGTTGTTCTTTCATTGTTGTTTTTGTTGTCCTCATGGCAACTCCCTTACCAGTTTTTTTCCTTGTGTTTTTCTCAATTTTAGAAGTGCGTCCAATTTTTGGGTAATCTTACTGTTGTGTCATATTTTCTTCACTTGATGACAGTTTTCACTGTTTTCCTTGGTATAACTACCGCCTAGAAAATCATATAGGTCATTTTAACTCATTCACTGCCATTGACGGCTATAGACGTCAAAAATTCTATTCACTTTTGTTAACAAGAGTATGAAAACCTAGAATTTTTTTATTGTACATTTAGAACAGATATAAAATGTATGATTAATCGCGAGTTAACTATTGAAGTCATGCCCCTAACTTTTAATAATCTTTTTTTTTATTAGGGGCATCGGGCGATACATTTTTTAAATTGTAATTAATCACATGACTTCACTAATTAACTCCCCATTAATCACAAATTTTATATCTGTTTTAAATGTACAATAAAATTAGTTTCTAGGTTTTCATACTTTTGTTAACAAAAGTGGGGGGGGGGGGGGAACTGAAACTAATAGAAATAGTCCAAATGAATTTTTGACATCTATAGCCGTTAATGAGAGTGAATGAGTTAATAATGGTTGGAAAGGGTTTGAAATTATTTATTTTGGTCTCATTTTTTTAAATCACAAAAATCTGGCATTTGATTAGGGTTGTGTACTTTTTACATTTACTGCATGAGCGCTGTGATTGGCTGGCATTAAAAAAAATTGGAGTAAAGACAACTCTCTTATTTTATTTTCTGCTTACGCACCATAGAGAAGAAAATGCTTCACGTTTTTTTTTTGTTTATTTATTGTTTAGACTCTGAACTCTCTACATCAAAAAAGTGTGTGCCTACAAAGTGTGCAGGCGTCAGTCGAATGGACACCCTGGCGGAGCATGGAGCACATCTTCTTAGGCAGCTGGAGAAGATGAGAGCTGCTCAGGAGCTCACTGATGTCGTCCTGATTGCTGGCGGCATTTCCTTCGCTTGCCACAAGGTGGTGCTCTCTGCATTCAGCCCGTACTTCCAGGTGCGCGTCAGTACAAAAAAAAAGTAGCATGCACCCACTGTATGTACATTTATGCTGCAGTACGAATTTGACAAAGGATTGTATAGTTAGTCTTGGCATACTTACACCTTTACCATTTGTCATGTTTATTTTCCTCCCAGGCCATGTTTACATGCGGTCTGAAAGAAACAAGAGGAGGTGAAGTACGTTTGAGAGACACTCCTGCTCACAGCCTGGAGCTGCTCCTTGGTTATATGTACCGCGCTGAACTCCAAATGTCCAACGACAACATCCAGGCAGTGTCTGCCGCCGCCTTCTTGCTCCATGTGGATGGAGCCTTCCGGTGGGAACAACAAACCTGACTGTCTGCTCATTGGATATGCGGGAGAAAGTGAAAAGTTTACGCATCCTTTTGTTTTTACTGCTTCAGGTTGTGTCAAAGGCACATGGAGGCCTGTATGGACTCTTCCAACTGTGTTGGTCTATACCACTGGGCCAGAGACCTGGGGGCCACTAGTTTGGCTGACTGTGCTTTCCGATACCTCTGCCAACACTTCTCGCAGGTGCAAATCCACTTTGTTGTTTATTATTCTTCCAAGGTCATTTCAGTGGAAAGAACCTGGGAAGTTGGGAAAATAGCCTTTTGTCATTAGTTGATAAAAAATCAACTCAAAAATTGGATGTCTGTCATAGCAGGATTGGCAAAAATTTAAAAAGTAGCCACACCCCAAAAAGAAACCGCAAGTCGGCCATTTTGATGAGTCAAACGTTTTGGGCTAGGAATCATACTTTGACAAACTTCTAGGAAATCCGCCCCAAAGTCCAACATTTGCCATCTATTATGGACAGAACTTTCAAGTTTCTGTTTTTGTTGGTACCCTGCTCCGGTTTTTCTGTTTTCAGTCTTTATTGGCAGTGTCATTGGGCAAAATCTCCCGTGTCGCACCTGTTGGCGGTTAGCATTAGCATGGCATTAGCACGCAGGAGAAACGGCCCCAGTATTGTGTCCTCTCATGATTGTTCTTGTTAGACTTGCGTCACCAGTACTTTACTTTCCGCTTTTGTAAGTACTACTCGAATATTCTGTTTGTTTTCTGCCGGATGTTGGTTTTTCATTTCGTGTTTTGTTTGGTAGCGGTAGTTGTACTGGCTGTGTCCACCGCTTTTTGTTACTTGTAGTTTTTCGGCATCAACCTTTATTGGACATTGTCCATGGCCACTTTTAGTTGCGTCTGTTTGCTGTTTGCGCTATCATAGGTTGACCAGAAGTCCCAATTGAATCAAGACAGTCTCAGTTTGAGCCTTGTGTCCCGAGTCCTGGTGGTTTTCGCCAGCCTCGTTGTTTTGTCTCACTTTTACGCAGCGTTTTTTTTTTTGTCCGGTCAGCAAGGCAATCGTTTTGGCCATGTGTATCTCAATCACACAGATGAATCAATGATTTCGTTTTTCTCATTTCCCATGTGTGTCTTTAAGAATCATGGGAAATGTAGTCCTACTAGCCCATGCTGCGGTTCGCTGGTGAGACCCAACAAGCTGAGCTTTTCTTGCGGCGCATTTTCAATGTAACAATGCAGGACCAGCCGTAAGCTAACAGAAATGTGCAAAAAAGTTGGATAACGTCATTGTTCAACCAAGATAGCATTTAGCATTAGCTTAAGAAATAACACAACCAACAGTTACCAGATTGACGAGCGATTAAATTTGTTAAGTAGTTACTAGTGATTTATTGTATATTTGATTTTCAGCAAAATTGGACTCTCCCAGTTTTTAATTTAAAAAATCTGGTCACTCTTACACTATCAGTACTTGACACCAAGCTACAAGAGCTTCTAGGGTTCACAAAGAAAAAGTGTGTGCGAGTGCCCCAGCCGTGGCTGCTTGCAGCTTTAATTGATTCTGGTTTTGTTCCCAGGTTTGTGAGGAAGAAGAAGTCCTGGAGTTGGATGCTCAAAGTCTTGCAGATCTGCTGGCTTCAGACGACCTCAACATTTCCCGGGAGGAGGCGGCGCTGGAACTGGTCTTGCGCTGGGTGGCGAAGCGGCGAGGGGACTCGCAGAGTGAAGCTCAGGCTGTGGAGTTGCTCAGGCGTGTCCGGCTGGAGCTTGTGGATCCTGTGTTCCTACAAAAAGCTAGAAGAAGAAACCCGGTGGGAATCAAAGACAAGGATTGACATGCTTTTGTGTTTAAGAACAATACTGATTATTATGTATGTTGCGCACTCAGGTTTTGCTGAGAGACTTTGAGTGCTTTAGAATGTCCGACACTGCCCTCCGGACCTCGGGTCTGTGCGAGGCATTGGCCCCGCCTCGACCAACCCTTCGTTACGGGATGGAGACCACCAACTTCCTGATCTGCTTGGGAGGCGTCAACAAGGACGGGATTCCTTCCCGTCGTGGGGGTCATGCCGATCTGAGTTTCTGCTTCGCTCCCCAAAACAGAAAGACTTACTACATGCCCTCTCCTCTGAAGGACTCAGGGGGCTTTGGTCAGATCTCAGGGGGGGCTGTGACTCATGACAACAACGTTGTGGTCGCTGTGGAGGCTGAGGACGAGCACAGGATAAAGAGAGTGGATATCTACAGGTGTACACGAGAACCAATTGTCGTTATATTTACATTCACCACTTGACCTGCTCGATTTGTTCCTGTTCCAGGTACAATCCTGCCGAGGAGTCCATCTGGGTCCAGCTTTGCTCAGCGGGACACAGAGACATGTTTGCTTTGGGGCTGCTGGGCGACGCTCTCTACATGATTGGTGGTCAGATGAAAGTGCACCATCATTACGTCATCACCGACAGTGTGACGAGGTGGTCGCTAAGGAGAGGAGGCAGCTGGATCTCTTTCGCCCCACTGCCTCTTCCTTTAGCTTGCCACAGCACTGTTAGCCTCCAGGAGCGTCTTTATGTGCTGGGAGGATGGTCGCCCCAGGTGCAAACATGATATTTTCCGTAACAGATGAATAAAAGCCAAAAAAACATCCGCAGTGTTTAACTGCCAGTAAGATTTTCATGAGAACGGCAGTTACCCAAAGTCAACAAAATAGCATGTGCTAGCAACATTAAGCTAGCATTCGCGCTGTAAATAAGCCAATGTTAGGTATGGCTGCTAAGTTGGTAGCATGACTTATTCATAATGGCGTGTTACTACAACACTAAATGTTATTGGTTTGAGTTTTCAGCAACCTTGTTTGCAATATTTTATTTTCCTAATATTCCATGAGATATTCATGAGAACGCCAGTTACCCAAAGTCAACAAAATAGCATGTGCTAGCAACACTAAGCTAGCCTTTCGCGCTGTAAATAAGCCAATGTTAGCTATGGCTGCTAAGTTGAAACTAAATGTTATTGTTTTGAGTTTATTTATTTATTGATTGATTTTATTTTCTTGAGATGGATATTCCAGCACATTGAGCCTAGAAACACTTTGATCAAGCATCATTTTGTGCTCCAAGGCATACTTCCATGCATTTTTTTTTTTTTTTTTTTACAATACACTCAAATGATTTTTCTTTGTCAGAACCATCCAGATGAAGAACCCGACAAGCTGAATAGCCGAGTGTTTCAGTATGATCCCGGTAAAGACAGATGGAAAGAGTGTGCCAGGATGAAATACTCGAGGTATCGCTTTGGCTCGGCCGTTCTCAATGGAGAAATCTACATTTTAGGTCTGAACTCATTACAAAAATATGTATGTGATGGGCAAGAACAGGGGAAAAGGTGATACTCTTATGTTTTTCAGGTGGTATAGGGTGTGACGGGGAGGACTGCGGACAATCACGTCGCTCTCTAAGCTCTGTAGAGATTTACAACCCGGAAACGGACACATGGAGGCCAGGCCCGACTCTGCCCACATCCTTACTGTCCCTCCGAAATAATACCTCTAATGCAGGAGTAGTGCAGGGCAAACTTTATCTCTGCGGATACTACAAGGGAGCGAGTAGGTTTAAAATTCCCTCGCCTTCAGGCTGCACGATTTTTGGTTCAAAATGTTTTGGTTGACAATGATTTTTGCTTCAATCTATAGATGTGCAAGGAATTGTAATGATCTACTCCAGTCTGGCTCGCTAATGCTAATTAGCGCGCTAATAGCGGCACTTTTATCATTCAAAAGAACGACTCCACACTGCAAAAAAACCCCGACTTTTATTGGAATAACTTAATCGTGACTTTTTATTTCTACTCTCTAATGTGGCTACAACTTAACAGTGTATTAGACCGTGGAACCACACTGCCCCTAAGTGGCCAAATTAGATACAACATGAACAGCGCTCCAAATAAAGGCACACAGACAAAGGCAAGACAGTATAAAATAATTTAAATAAAATCGATTTTGGGACATTTAAAATCGATTCTGAATCGTACTAAATGAGAATCACGATTCTTATAAGAATCGATTTTTTGGCACACCCCTACTGTATAGCCTTTTGAGGCTACACATACAGTAGATTGTATTTTAGACCTTTTATTACAGCATTAAAAGATAGAGGACCAGTCAAGGAAGAAACAATTTGGTACTATAGCAAAAATAAAAGTCAAGTCAAATTTATTGATATAGCACGAGAGTTCAATCGTGTTTGGCTACATTGCTTGGTGTGTGGCAGGCCCGAGTTATAAACGTTGAAATGCAATACTAAGTAACGGTAATGCTGTTGGGCTGGGTGATTCATAAATTTTATTGATTAAAAGGAAGTTGATGCAATTTAATGTTAGTCATAAAAAAAAGTTGGTAAACTTGTTTGGTTTAAAATGAAATTAAGCAAATTGTAGTATAATGTCTTTGTCATGTGATTTTTCAATCAGGGAAGGGGGGAGGGGACACCCCAAAAACAAAATAGCAGTCTTGATCTGTATATTCTTGTGAACCATAGTTTCCATATTGTTTGTGTTGGCCGCAGGCCGTCATGAGATCATCACCAAGGAGGTTTTGGAATTGGACCCTACCAAGAACGCGTGGGCAGTGGTAGAAAGACACGCAGCAATGCACGACGGCTATGATGTCTGTGTGGTGGCTGACCTCAATCCTCGCGACCTCATCACACAATGAGACATCCCTTTATGGCTCGGAGCAACGCCGCCGTTTGAACCGAGGAGCTGAGGGAGGTGAACTTCCGACCCGACAAGCAAATTTACGGCCTGAGTCACCCCCCCTCGGGAATCACGAAATGACTGTAGATGTGAGAAATCTGGATGGTCTTGTTGAGCAAACAAGACGAGGTTTGTCGTTTCTACAAATGAGGGAAGTAGGGTCTTCAAAAGTCACAAAGTTTTAATAATAAAAAATATTTAAAAAAATAATAATACAAATTTTAAAATATTTTTTAATTTTAAGAAAAACATGGGCCTACAGTGTGACCCCAAAAAATATTACAATACTGCTTTGTATTAAATATAAAATACATATTGGAAAGGAAGGGGAAACAGCACCGACTGCTGGATGTTTTAGGCCACTGCAGCACTGACATTTGGAATGGAATCAAATGTATTGTCATTACACATGCACAAGTAAAGAGCAACAAAATTTACTTGTTGAAACATAAGCCTGACGGGTCGCCAAATGGTGCCCGATTTACTTGGATGAAAAGGAAAAAGTTGTATGGCATTTTCTCAATTTTCTTCTGTATTAATGTGGTACTTGCATTCATTTGTAGTAGATTGGACTATTTTAACAGGTGTTTTTTTGTTTTTTGTTAATAGAACAAATATTAATGGGGCAGCTGCAACTGCAAAAGCGTTGCAATGGCTTTCCGTGAGTCATGAAATAGATTTAAAAATTGTTTTTCAAAGCTCTGAATAGTCTTGGGCCTCAGACTTATATTTCCCTATAGGAGACTTCCAGAACTCTCTTGCAAAATCTGGCAAGGTTACTTCTTGCTTATTTATTTACTTGCATCTTGTTCTCACTATCTTGCTTTTATTTTGTTATTTTAGCTCGATTATCCACAGTTTTGTTTTATCTTTGCATTCATCCTGTTCTTATATTTGAATTATGTCTTCATTTTCTTGTTTGCATAGAATCAGCATATTTGGAAGAGCAATTTATTTTCCATTTCAGCCATTATTTTTGATGATTTTTTTTTTACAAGAATAAATGCACTGCATTGTCATTAAATCGTTTTGCTTGTTTTTCTTTCTGTTGTGTTTTGCTTCTGTGGTAGCTCCTGAAGTCAAATCATGACTATATTGTCAAAATTTGTCTTACAGCAAAATGTGCCCTGTGATTATTTTTTTTCTCTACGACGACGTATTAGGACCACGTATAAATATATATATATATATATATTTTAGAGGGCGGGGCAATATTCAGAGAAAAAAAATTATAAAGTGGCAAAATCGACTATTTATGCCAATACTGTTCGGTTGGGTTTCCAAATAAGGAGATAGTAATTGCTTTCGCATAGATTAACCATATTATGTTAAGCATTCTCTCTTTGAAGCGTTGTGTACCGTCACTGGCCAGCGACAAAGAGGCGCTTTGCGAAGGTCCACACCCGGACGATCAAGCATTTGAATTAATTTGTTAAAATATACATTTATGTTTCCATAATTATTATTGAAACAATCATACATTTTGGTATTTTTTTGGTACAAGTATCTAAATTGATGTGTTGAATCTGCTGCTCTCCGTCATTCACTTGCATTTACCTACGGTATGCTAGCATCTGATTGGATAGTGTTAGTCAGCTGATAGGGGATCAGGAAGTGTTGTCCGGCTGCGGTGAATGACGAGTAAAGTTTTAATTTAAGAATAACACCGTCTCCATCCTGCCTTTTCATTTTATAAACAGTGTCCTATTAACCTCCAACGAATCCTCACTTGATTCGACTATAGCTACGCTACGTGTATTTCTCATTTCTCAGTTTTTTCTCTCGCAAATCTGCCACTATATAAAGAAAGAAAAACTTGTAAATTTGCGAGTTTATGAAATGGCAAATGTGCGAGTTTTTTTCTTGGAATATTGCCCTCTAAAAATATATATATTTACACGTGGCCCTAATGCGCCGTCGTATTTCTCAGTATGAATACTAAATTAATAATAATTCATTAGTCGTGCCACTGCCAAGTTGCCAAGACCAGTATTGTAAATAACTGAAAAATATATAAAATAAAATAATCACTGTGTACTTTTTTCTCCTCAGACAGTAATAGCATAATCCTTGCTTTTACACACGCATCTGAAAATAAAATAAAATATAATTAAGTGACAGCAGGCTGTTGAAATGACAAGGCTCCGCCCATTGTTAACCACGTGGTTTGCCCCACTCTTTGCCTGTTGCTCGGAGTTTATTGGCGCAGCAGCGATGCACTGTACTGCTCCTCATCTGCTGGCCAGGCTTCTGAATGCGCAACGTCGCGCGGTGGGAGTTTGTCGTCCGGTGCGATGGGCAGACGTGATGGGGACAGCAGAGTCGCGATGAGCAACGGCGAGCGTTCGGAACTCGGCTGCCGGCAGGAATCCCCTCGGAGGCTTGGCGGGTGCGGGTCGGACGCGGACATGATGGAGGTGAAGAAGCACCAACACAAACACAACTTGAAGCACCGCTACGAGCTGATGGAGACGCTGGGGAAGGGGACTTACGGAAAAGTGAAGAAGGCGGTGGACAGAGCGAGCCTCCAAACAGTAAGTGCATGATGATGCCGTCAAATGTTACAAAATAGGAGAGGCCGTCTGTATTACCTCTCACACTCAGTACTCAAATGCTCTCATTCGCACGACTTGAACGTGTATTTCAATATATGGCCGTATTTCAGTCTGGTGGTGTTTCCGCCGTGTGACTGAGCATTTGAGTTGTGTGTGAGAGCGTTTCGGTGGTGTATGGGCCTATATGAGTGGAGGGGGGAATTATGTAGTGTGTGAGAGCGTTTCGGTTGTGTTTGTAAGTGAAAAAATGTAAGTAGCTGTGTGAGAGCCTTTCAGTTGTGTATATAGTGTATATGAGAGTGTTTCAGTTGTATGTCAAGATCATTTCAGTTTTTGTGTGAGAGTATTAAATTAGTCTAAGACTATGTAGTTAAAGAAATGTCAATAGTCAGAGCAATTTAGTATGTGAGAGTTTCAGTAATAAAGTATTTTCAGTAGGCCGATGGTGTGAGAGCATCAGTTGAGTGTGTGAGTGAAGCAGAATAAGTATGAGAGCATTTCAGGTGTTTGTGTGAGAGCGTTTTGGTGGTGTATGGGCCTATGAGTGGGGGGTATATGTAGCATGTGAGAGCATTTCAGTTGTGTTTGTAAGTGAAAACATTTCAGTAGCTGTGTGAGAGCCTTTCAGTTGTGTATATGTGTGTAAATGAGAGTGTTTCAGTTGTATGTCAAGATAATTTCTGTTTTGTGTGAGAGTATTAAATTAGTCTAAGACTATGCAGTTAAAGAAATGTCAATAGTCAGAGCAATTTAGAATGTGAGAGTTTTAGTAGTAAAGTATTTTCAGTAGGCCGATGTGTGAGAGCATCAGTTGATGTGTGAGTGAAGAAAATAAGTATGAGAGCATTTCAGGTGTTTGTGTGAGAGTGATTCAGTTGTACTGTGTTTTTAGTAACACGTATTTTGTGTGTCTGAGTGTGTGAGAGTGTTAAAGTAGTGTATGTTGTTGAAGAGATGTCAGTAGTGAGTGCATTTCAGCATGTGAGAGTTTCAGTCGTGTACTGTACATGAGAAAAAGTATTTTTAGAAGGCCTATAGTGTGCGAGCATCATTTGTGTGTGAGAGAAAAAATTAGTAAGTACGAGAGCATTTTAGGTGTGTGTGTGTGTGTGTTTGCGTGAGAGAGAGTAAGTCAGTTGTACTTTTTTTTTACAAGTCTGTTGTGGTCTGAGTGCATTTTAGCAGTGTGTGAGTGTTTCAGTGGTCAGTTGTTTCTAAGAGCATTTTAGTTGTGTGTGTGTGTTAGCAGGCAAATGAGAGACTTTCAACGTTTTCTGTAGTGTATGAGTATGTTTCAATTGAGTGTCAAGAGCATTTCAAACAAAAGCTGAAATTGCGAGGATTCTGCCATTGACGGCTATAAACGTCAAAAATTCATTTTAACTATTTCTATTAGTTTCAATTTTTTTTCACTTTTGTTAACAAGAGTATGAAAAGCTAGATTTTTTTATTGTATCAGAACAGATATCAAATTTGTGATTAATCGTGAGTTAACTAGTAAAGTCATGTGATTAATTACAATAAAAAAAAATTATCGCCTGACGCCCCTAATTTTTAATAATCTTTTCTTTAAAACATTTTTTTAAATTAAAATGTTTTTTTAAAGAAAAGATTATTAAAAAATATATATATTTTTTTTTTAGAGAAAAGATTATTAAAAATTAATGGCATCAGACGATTAAAATTTGTAATCGTAATTAATCGCATGACTTCACTAGTTAACTCATGATTAATTTTATATTTTATATCTGTTCTAAATGTACAAAAACAAAATTTTCTAGGTTTTCATACTCTTGTTAACAAAAATGCATTTTTGACGTGTATAGCCGTCAATGGCAGTGAATGTGTTGTAAGTTAGGAATAATTGCCCAATTGTCGACTATTTTGCAAACAAATTATGATGAATACGTTATCAAAATACGAATACTGACCTGTCTTACGGTTTGAGTTTCATCGGGAGAAGATGTTTAGGATGCTGCTCTCGCTTCCTGAGATGCCTTTGGGCTGACTCACTCGGCACTTGAACAAGGGGACAAACTTTTCCACAATGGAGTGTGACTCCACACACAAACACACATGAGGACGTTCCTTTTGTCCAAACATTTTGAAATATCGCCTTAAACATACTCACTAAACTTAATCTGTTGCTGTGTTTTGATCCCGGCATAGAGGAAGCGACTCCATCCGCTCTGAATGCCTTTCGGTCTTTGTAGTAAACAAAACACAATGTGATAGGGATGATCCCTTTTTCTTTTTTTTTTATACAGAGACCGTTGAAGTCGAACCGGTGAGGTTTTGGTAAGGCAAGGATAAATGCTGAATTCCTTGCACCACCACTGTGCACATACCAAGGATTCTTTGCAACAAAACGGACATTATTTTTGGAAGCGGGACTGAGGGGGCTGTTGTTTGATAATGACCATGGGGAGGACGAGGACGAGGTCAGCGCTTACCGGACGGAAACGTTACTAACATCAAAGAGAACCACGCCTCTTATCATGTTAAGTAGATGTAGGCCGATGTGCTTTTTTTTCAGGGAGGATACCGATTATCGGTAGTCATGGAGGCCGATAAACGATAATTGAGGCCGATATACATTTGCAGGGGGAAAAAAAGATGTCGTCAAAATTTTTTTAGAATAAAACTCCAGCACTTGCCTGCTTAAATGCCTTCAAGCACATGTTTATTAACTCATTCACTGCCATTGACGGCTATAGACGTCAAAAATTCATTTGAACTATTTCTATTAGTTTCACATTTTTTCCCACTTTTGTTAACAAGAGTATCAAAACCTAGATTTTTTTTAATTGTACATTTAGAACAGATATCAAATTTGTGATTAATCGTGAGTTAACTAGTAAAGTCATGTGATTAATTACGATTACAAAATTTAATTGCCTGACGGCCCTAATTTTTTGTAATCTTTTCTTTTCTCTTCTTTTAAAACACATTAACATTTTTAATTGTAATTAATCGCTTGACTTCAATAGTTCACTCATTATCAATCACAAATTTTATATCTGTTCTAAATGTACAATATTTTTTTCCAGGATTTCATACTCTTGTTAATAAAAGTGGGAAAAATGTTAAACTAATAGAAATAGCTGAAATTAATTTTTGACGTCTATAGCCGTCAATGGCAGTGAATGAGTTAAACAGCTTTTGTGATTTGCAACATGTTAAAGGTTTTTTAATTACCATCAGCTTTTGCACCAACTTTAATGCCAACTCCCAAATAGCCACTAATTCACGGGCTAACTTTTAGCTCGCAGGCTAACCATTCACTCTCACGCTAACCCCGGGATAACTCCCCAATAGTCGCTAAAAAAACGGCTATTAGGTTAGCCTGCAAGCTAACCCTTAGCTTGCGGGCTAACCTAATAGCCGTTTTTTAACAGTTAGCTGCTAATTCGCGAGCTATTTGACAGTTAGTGCGCGGCTGAATGGTTAGCCCGCAAGCTAACCGGCTAGCTCGCGGGCTAACCATTCACCCGCACGCTAATAGCCGCTAATTCGCGAGCTAACGGTTAGCTGGCCGGGCCGATTATCGGTCTATCCCTAATGTTGGGTCAGTCATTTGTATGGGTGGCGCTATGAAGCACAACTTACCGCAGTGGTGTCCAAACTGTGGCCAACCCTCCATTTTTAAGCAGCCCGTTACATATGCTACTAATAGATTTGTTTTATATGCTCTAGAGCAGGGGTCTGCAACCCGCGGCTCTGGAGCCACATGTGTCTCTTTGGTCCCTCTCCTGTGGCTCCCTTTGGATCAAAAAAAAAAAAGAAGGAAATTGTAGAAATGAGTATGCATATTTATTTTTTATTTGCTTAGCTAAAACATTTCAATGAATGAATGGTTTAGATGACTAATAATTCATTTTAAAAAAAATTACACGACGCGTTAACTTGTTTTTCATCGATCATCTAAAATTGTGATCGAACAGAGATGTGTCATCATTAAGAAGCGCTTAATAAGAAAGCAATCATAATTGTGCAACGGTTTTGCGACGGTCACATCAGTCCCCGGAGTTTGTTTGTGTGGTTACGTAACTGACTGGGGTGATGGAGCGTGTGAATTGTGCCTCAGAATGGCTCATAAATGTTGATTTCCTTCAGCTGAGAATGTCGAGGCGGGGACGCAGGGGAAAGGCCCGTTCGCCCAGGGGGGGGGAGGGAGACTTGCGTCAATCCATTCTCGCTCGTGAATACACTTCAGGTAAAACTTTATTCATCCCAGGCAGAGGGGATTGTTTTTGTTAAATTTGTGTTAATAACGTTTTGCTTAGGAAAATAAAATGTGTTCTAAGCATATGCAATGCATATCACGTGGCCTCGTGCCGAAACCTTGTACCACCAAATGGTCATTTTTCAGGAGACTCCAAAAACTATTAACGTAACATCATCAAAAAGAGCAAGCCATTTTCAACACTTTAGATTGGTCTTTAACTCATTCACTGCCGTTGACGGCTATTGGCGTCAAAAATTCATTTGAACTATTTCTATTAGTTTCACATTTTTTCCCACTTTTGTTAACAAGAGTATGAAAACCTAGAAAGAAAGACAAATTGTACATCTAGAACAGATATAAAATGTATGATTAATCGTGAGTTAACTAGTGAAGTCATGCGATTAATTACAATTAAAAATTGTAATCGCCTGATGAGATGATTATTAAAAATAAGGGGTGTCAGGCAATTAACTTTTTTTATCGTAATTAATCACATGACTTCAATAGTTAACTCACAATTAATCACACATTTTATATTTGTTCTAAATGTGCAGTATAACAAATTCTAGGTTTTCATACTCTTGTTAACAAAAGTAGAAAAAAATGTTAAACTAATAGAAATAGTTAAAATAATTTTTTGACGTTTATAACCGTCAATGAAAGTGAATGAGTTATTAAAAATGTCCAAATCCTCGAAATTTCAGCTTTTGTTTGAAATGCTCCACTTTTGTTAACGAGTATGAAAATCTAAAAAAAATCAAATAAAATTGTACATTTAGAACAGATTTTAAAAAAAGTAATTAATCGTGAGTTAATTAGTGAAGTCATGCGATTAATTACAATTAAAAATTGTAATCGCCTGACGAGATGATTATTAAAAATTAGGGGTGTCAGACAATTCATTTTTTTTTTATCGTAATTAATCGCATGACTTCAATAATTAACTCACAATTAATCACACATTTTATATCTGTTCTAAATATGCAATATAAAAAATTCTAGGTTTTCATACTCTTGTTAACAAAAGTATAAAAAAAAATTAACTAATAGAAATAGTTAAAACGATTTTTTGACGTTTATAACCGTCAATGGCAGTGAATGAGTTATTAAAAATGTCCAAATCCTCAAAATTTCAGCTTTTGTTTGAAATGCTCCACTTTTGTTAACGAGTGAATATCTAAAAAAAAAAAAAAAAAAAATTACATTTAGAACAGATAAAAAATTTGTAATTAATCGTGAGTTCATTAGTGAAGTCATGCGATTAATTACAATTAAAAATTGTAATCGGCTGACGAGATGATTATTAAAAATTAGGGGTGTCAGGCAATTAATTTTTTAAATCGTAATTAATCGCATGACTTCAATAGTTAACTCACAATTAATCACACATGTTATATCTGTTCTAAATGTGCAATATAAAAAATTCTAGGTTTTAATACTCTTGTTAACAAAAGTAGGAAAAAATGTTAAACTAATAGAAATAGTTCAAATGATTTTTTGACATTTATAACCGTCAATGGCAGTGAATGAGTTATTAAAAATGTTTAAATTCTCTAAATTTCAACTTTTGTTTGAAATGCTCCACTTTTGTTAACGAGTATGAAAATCTAAAAAACATTTAGAACAGATAAAAAATTTGTAGTTTACTCTTGTTAACAAAAGTATATATATATATATTTTAAATAATAGAAATAGGTCAAATATAACCGTCAACGGTAGTGAATGAGTTAATTTGACTGACCAATAGTTATGTGGAAAAATAAGAAATCTGTCAAATTGTGATTTGATGCGTTTCTGGCCCAGTGATGTGCTGTTTATGTGTATTTGACATTTTAAATAGGGTTAGAAGTAGAGGTGCAACAATTAATCTACATTTGACAATTAATCGATTATCAAATTAATCAAAAACTAATAATTGATTAATAAATTAGAGACATGTTAAAATAAGTTTTTCCATTCCTCGACGCACAAATTGCAGATTATATCAAGACTATATTAAATCTAAATAAACAAATTTATCGGGTATCGGTATCGCCCATACAAAGCAGGAAATCATCGGTTATCGTATCGGTTGAAATTTTTCATACTGTGCATCACTAGTGGCATATGTAAATTTCCATGTGTAAACCCACGCTCCTGATTGGTGGGCTGGTTTCACGCTCGTTCATGGTTGGCCGCTAGAATAGATTTTCGATTGAGAAAGATTTTTGATTCAAAATGATTTGATTGACAATGATTTTTGCTTCAATCTGTAGATGTGCAAGGAATTGTAATGATCTACTCCAGATTGACTCGCTAATGCTAATTAGCGCGCTACTTGCGGTACTTTTCTCACTTAAAAGAACGGCTCCACGCTGCAAAAAAACAACTTTTATTGGATTCACTTGATTGTGACTTTGTGTGACAGTGTATCAGACCGCGTGGAACCTCACTGCCCCTCAGTGGCCAAACCGGGTACAACATGAACAGCGCTCCAAATAAAGGCACACACAGACAAAGGCAAGACAGTATAAAATAATTGAAATAAAATCGATTTTGGGACATTTAAAATCGATTCTGAATCGTACTAATCGATTTTTTTTGGGCACACCCCTAGTAAATATAGTATGTGACTAAAAGGTCACTGAATTACCACTCATAAAATGAAGTTGGTATGCGCTGCTATCTTCTTAAGTGAGGTATGTTGTCCAAAGAGGTTTCGGGGCTCATATTGAGGGTCTGTCCGGCCGGGTGTTGCGTGTCTGCCTCCCGGTTGGGGGTTACATCGGAGTGCAGTAAGTGCTCAGGATTAAGGAAAGGAGTGTGAACAGTGCAGCTGTCAACCGTCTGCCCTCGCGTGTGTTCACATTCACCATCCAGGCTTTAAAAGCCCAATAATCACCTCTAATACCTGGGGATTGTATTTATGTCCATGTAAGCATCATTATATTACTCGTATTGATTCATGTCTTTGTCTCCATCTGCTTGTTGAGCTAATGGATGAACTGTTCTTTTTTTTTTTGTGTGTGTGTGTGTTAATTTATGAGAAGGTTGAAGGAGGAAAATGAATGGTGGGTTTGCACATCGCTTATGCCGTATGAGTGGAGCACAGTATGGATTTTTAAAAAAACAACTAGCAAATAAGCACACACAGACGAGCACATATGGAGGTGGGTCGGGGGGGAACAGTACAGCCATCCTGCAGAGGGCGCCACCACATCCCATCTGCAGGTGCGCATATGAGTGGGTATGCGTGAGTTTGTCCTTTGTCCCAGCAGCACGCCAGCACAACGTCTTGTTGCCATGGAGACGACCCCGAAGCGTTACAGTGATTGTCACAGATGCTATTCGTTAGCCCAATTATTTGTCAACATTGGCACAAGGCATAATTCTCTTGGTTTTATATTTTGTTTGACAGTAAGTGTCAACTTTGAGTGGCAATAAACCGCTCGCTCGAAGGCTCGTTTTTGAACATTTAGTCCGCCAGACAAACGGTTCCTGAGTTGAGTTGAATTCACTGCCACCAGCTTGTAATTCCAAGCTATATAATAGGGATGGACCGATAATCGGCCCAGCCGATATTCAGCATTTTAAATTTATGAATTTTTTTTTGATGGCCGATAAATTAAAAACAGTTATTTTTGCTCCGACGGGTGCATTTCTCCTTCGTCTAGTCTGTGGCTGTTGACTTCCTGCAGCATTGGCCCGCCCACAGCACCATCTGATTGGTTGCTCGTGCAGTGCTAACAGCTAATAAGCAGCAAAAGTTCGGCTCTTCTCTAGACGCTCACATGCAGACGAAAATCCAATGCAGACGGTTAAGTTGAACTTGCTACCATGTGTGTTAAATAAGCTATATAAATAAAGCTGCTCCTGATAGTTGACAATGCGTTAGCTCGTGATTTAGCGGCTATTTGGGAGTTAGCTTGTGGGCTAATGGTTAGCCCGCGAGCTAACGGCTAGCTCGCGAATTAACAGCTATTTGGGAGTTAGCGTGCGGGCTAAGTTAGCCCGCGAGCTAACCGCTAGCTCACGAATTAGCGGCTATTTCGGAGTTAACGGTTAGCCCGCGACTTTTTATTGCTACAAATTTTGACACAATGAATATCGGCTTCAAATATCGGCTATCGGCCTCCTTGACTAACGATAATCTGTATCGGTATCGTCCCTGAAAAAAGCATATCGGTCTATCTCTACTATATAATCAGTCAAGCTTTGGCTTGTTTCTCCAAAAACGTTTCACAGCGCATTCTTTCTTTGTTAGTTCCCAAATGCGGCCATTGCTGATGTGTGTTTATGACGGTGGCTTGAAAGCGGACGACATCAAATGTGTATTTATTTTCTCAGGTGGCCATCAAGACGATCCGTAAGGAGCGCATCACAGACGACCTTGAAAAAATTCACATCCAGAGAGAGATTGAGATTACCTCCTCACTCCGGCACTCCCACATCATACGCTTCCTCGAGGGTAACGATGATCATAACATAATCAATGCTCAAGTGAAATACAACTGTAAAGATAAGGAATTAAAAAATCCTTATTTTAGAAGTAATTATAATAATGATTCATTACTGTTTAAGCAGCGGTACTGTAAAGCTTATCCTGTAAAACTTGGTGTCAAATCACGTCCGTTTACAATTTCTTTTATTAGATTCATATTGATCTGGTTGTTCCAACTTCTAAATATTTCATGGCCTCGCGGAAAGTGAAACTGATCCCAAATGTCTCCCATGCGCCAACGCAGTGTTCGAGAGCCGCGACAAGATTGTGATTGTGATGGATTACGCCAGCAAAGGGGAGCTGTACGATTACATCCTGGACAAGGGGAGACTCACGGAAACAGAAGCCCGAAGCATCTTCAGGCAAATCACGTCGGCTGTCCACTACTGCCACGAGGTTCGAACGCACACGACAAACTCAAGGAATGTATGGCGACTTGGCACCGGCGTCATTTCACGAGTCGCATTGCAGCGGCAGATGAAGCATTCAACCCTGCAAACAGATAAGAGTCCCGCTAAATCGGCTAAATCCTAATCCTGCGGGAAAAAAACTTGACTTCAGTTCTCTTTGGGTTAAGAGCGCATTAGGCAGAGATTGTACGTGTACAGTCACACACTGACACATTTAACAAGCACGTTTTATTGAATCAGCTTTATTTCTTCTTCCATGTTGCTATATGCCTTTCAAAGGACTCTTATTTCTTTGTATTGTTTTTACATGACATGCCGGAAATTGATGAATCTGATTTAGGGTATCTAAAAGTGCATTTTTATTAGGGGTGTGAATTGCCTAGTACCTGCCGATTCGATTCGTATCGCAATTCATAGGTCACGATTCGATTAGATGCCGATTAATCTATTAATTGATTATTGCGATTTTTATTTTATTTTTTACTCAAATTTAGAAAATACAAATCAGTAAACTTGTACATGTACACTGTAAGATTTGTATGAAAATGTATTTATTTATCTGAAAATTCAGGCTTGTAACTGAGCCACTGCATTTAACAAACAGGTTGCAGGTTCGAGAATTGCACGCTGTAATATCGCGATATATTGCCGGATCGATTTTTTTCTAACACCTCTAAATTTTATTGAAGTTAGGCACGTGAGCGTCATTGTTCCGTGTTCTATCCCTTTCCTTTTAGCTGCTCTATTTCTTCATGAGTCCCTCACAGAGATTATCTTGCTGTTTTTACGGCTTTAGCGCATCCAGGAAGGTGGATTTTCTCCGCCTTGTGCCCAGAAGACGTTGCCCCAAAATAGACTTGAGTGTTTCTGTGTAAATGAATTATTGAATGTTCCGCTCGTCTATGCAGGGCACAGCAAGAGATTGTCGAGATGAGTAAAAACCGATTTCAATTTATCTTGAGTTAATTTTCCGGTTGAATTTATACGGTTCATAAAATTGAGCACTATAATGTAGTTTCGTTTTTTTAGTCACATCTGCCGCAGTCGTAGACATTTTACAGAACATTCATGAGGTCATTGATCTTTACTTACATTAAAGGGGCCTTTAGAGGATATAATTAACTCATTCACTGCCATTGACGGCTATTGACGTCAAAAATTCATTTGAACTATTTCTATTAGTTTCACATTTTTTTCCACTTTTGTTAACGAGTATGAAAACCTAAAAAAAAAATTGTACATTTAGAACAGATATAAAATTTGTAATTAATCATGAGTTAAATATTGAAGTCATGCGATTAATTACAATTCAAACATTTAATCGTGGCGGCACGGTGGATGACTGGTTAGCACGTCCGCCTCCCAGTGCAAAGGTTGTGAGATCAAGTCCGGGCTTCGGCCTTTCCTGGGTGGAGTTTGCATGTTCTCCCCGTGCTTGCGTGGGTTTTCTCCGGGTACTCCGGTTTCCTCCCACATTCCAAAAACATGCATGGCAGGTGAATTGGACACTCCAAATTGTCCATAGGTGTGATTGTGAGTATGGTTGTTCGTCTCTGTGTGCCCTGCGATTGGCTGGCAACCAGTACAGGGTGTACCCCGCCTACTGCCCGAAGCCAGCTGGTATAGGCTCCAGCAACCCCGCGACCCTTGTGAGGACAAGCGGTACAGAAAATGGATGGATGGATGGATGGACATTTAATCGTCTGACACCCCTAATTTTTTATCTTTTCTTCTTTTTTTTAAATTAGGGGCATCAGGCGATTAAAACATTTTATTGTAATTAATCACATGACTTCACTAGTTAACGCAACATTAATCACAAATTTTACATGTTCTAAATGTACAAAAAATGTTTAGGTTTTCATACTCTTGTTAACAAAAGTGGAAAAAAAATATGAAACTAATAGAAATAGTTCAAATGAATTTTTGACGTCTATAGCCGTCAATGGCAGTGAATGAGTTAATTGTAATATGATGTAATGGACTTGTTAGCCAATGACTGTAAGCAGAATTTTGCTTCCCAATCACACAACTTGCCAGGTCGCTTCAGTGAATGATAGTGAGGATGTCTCCTGGTTCACTGCTTACTTATATACATTATTACCTGCTCACAGTGTAATAATGGCTTCGTATTGCAGCAACAGGCTGGAATCTGAATTTATTCATTGTAAAAAAAAAACAAAGAGGAAAAACACAGTAGTTCATTTTTTAAAGGGACAGTGTGTAATAATTAGCGCCGTCTAGTGGTGAACTAATAATTCATTTAAAAAACCTCACATCAACGTACATTTTTTTTTTTATATACTTGTAGGCCTAATAATCGCTAATTATATTACATAGGTCGCACCATGCTTTCGGGAGGCTGACATGTTTCGCTGCCATCTTTCTGCTATGGATACCCAAAAGACAACTTTGCAAAGATAGTTTTGTTTTTCAGGGGGTCGTCGTAGGGCCCCCGCCACTTGTTGCACTCTGCTTTGCTCTCGCAAGCTTTTGCTAGCTTCTCCCGCCAGCCGCTCTTGTTAGCCACTCCGGCCGATTGGATATGGCTAACTCCAGCTAGCCGTTCTTGTTAGCCGCTCTGGCTAACTCCTGCTCGCTCGGTATTTCACTGTCGCTCGCTATGTTTGTTGGTGGTTAAAAAATATATATATGTTGTATCAGATATAATAAACCTCCAGAGAACATGACTCGTATGTTTGTGGGCTGAGAGAAACTTTGCTTGTTTGCAGCACGTGACGTGTTTGTGATCTCTTGCAGAACCATGTTGTGCATCGAGACCTTAAGCTGGAGAACATCCTTTTGGATCAAGATCTGAATGTGAAGGTATGGAAAAGCAGCAGCGGCATCCACAAATGGATAAAGGATCATGATCGGGGATGATAAAGTCCCTAAAACAGATATTATTGCGTGATACAGTTGGGCATGTAGCAAGCACAAGCAGGGCAAATATAGTTCCAAGGCTTAAAATAAAAAAAACGTTACTCCCTGCCTGATTTAGCTATTTTCGTTCCATATATGGCAGTGGTGAGGAATGCAAGGAATCTACTGGCAATCAAAGGTACCCATTAGAAGTGAGCCCATGCAGAGACTGCCCAGCTGGACTTGGTTGTTTCCAATGGTTGGCTTCAACACACTCGACGGTTACCAGCAGCGCACAGCAGGAAGCGGCCAATGCATGGACATAATTTGTCTGCCGTACACAGCAGCTGCGAGTTTGACTGTGCTGATGATGCCTTGCCTTCATTTGTATTTGTATTTTTTAGGCGGTGTACTGCGGAACGACCACATTGGTGGTTGGCTTGGTTAATGTTACGCAGCGTAAACACTGCAACGCGCGGTTGTTGTTATTCCGTAACAAATGTGAGCGATAAAGTGTCATCCCCCAACCTGCAACTCTCTTCCGTGGAAATGAAGCCGCAGCGTTGAGTATTTTTATCCGCTGACACACTGATAGTGTGTTGGTATGTGCATGCTAACATAATCTCTTCAGATAAAGAGGAGAGCCTCGGTGTGTTTGCGTATGGCCCTCATGATTCTTCCACTACGTGACTAACTGTGAGCAGTCAGATGTCTTTGGTCTATTGGCCATGTATGCACGTAGCCGGGTTTTTTTGCAAACGGGAGATATTTTGCTGCCGCTTGCCCTGTCGTTTTTTTCATTACAAACGAAGGTTTCTAAAAACTGAAGATTTGTGCATTTCTTCGGCTCGCGTACGTCGTCCTCTACACACGTCGCTATCACATACCTCAAGTTGTTAATAAAGAAGGGGAAAAAAAGGCGGCGTGGATTCGCTTCCCCACCCGGGAGACCTCGTTTGTATGTATATGTGTGTGGTGAGTGGGGAAAAAAAGTTGTTAAAAAAATATCCTCTTTGTTTTCCTCTATGCTCCGTTTATGATGTACTCATTGATTGTTTACAAGTATTTTTTTTAATTAATAAAAAAAAAAGTCTGGTGTGCGCTGACAGCACTGATCCGCATATATACAGATCAGCGGCTGACAGTCCGCGCTTGTGTGACGTATGGTGAAGTGACGTCAAGAGATGAGCCGTATTTGGCTAACTACTGCCGCCTAGAGGCTTGGCATGCATCTCATTGTCGGCCCAATTTGTGGAAGTGTCGTCGCCAGACGGCGGCGTACTCTGATTGGATAGGATTTGGGGAACTGTTGACACCTTAAGGTCTGGAATTGGTATGAACTGACTTAAAAACGCATTAATGCGGTTAGCTGTGGATGTTTTATTTTCTACAAACGTGGTGGCGTGGACACTATTTTTTCTACACCCTGAGAAGGGAAATTTCCGTTTTTAAAAAAAATACCCATAAATTATGTGAAGTTGCTATTGTGTAACTAAGCATACACAAATATAGTAATATAAGAGCATCAGATCGTTTTTTGTGGGTTTTTTTACATGGCAATTTCTTCCATAAAAAGACTTTGATGCATTTTAGGTACACTCATGAACACACAAAACAGTGTTGTTGTTATACCAAACATGTCCTCTCTCTTGCTCACTTTCTAGCTCGCTGACTTTGGCCTTTCAAATCAATACCAGAGAGGAACTCTGCTGCAGACCTTCTGTGGGAGTCCGCTCTATGCCGCCCCAGAAATAGTGACTGGGCTGCCCTACCACGGACCGGAGGTAGGTCCGAATAACATGTATAGTATAAATACACGAGCCAACAAAACCAAACTCAATTCCATCCATCTTCTACCGCTTATCCGAGGTCTAGCAACGTGCTGGAACATAAAAACTGAGACCTCGTATCAGGTTTTGAGGCTCCTAATACATGATGCTGTTCTGCATTATTTTTTTTTATTGAACTACAAAAACATGGTGCCATTGTCAAGGAGGAAGCAGATTGCAGCATATGATAATTTAACGTGACATTTAAAGACTGAGGCTGTTGGCAATGATTGATGTCCCTGATTGCATTTTGGTGACAGAGACTCTACTCGCTTTGCTTTATTGTCGTTGGTATATCTTAGCCTCTGTGTGGCGGGGGGCTGGGTCTCGCTTGGTAATTAGTACGGAATAGTGGTTTTTTTTTGGGGGGGGGGGTTGTGTTTTTGATTGGCTGTTACATCTGCAGTGTTGCAATGCCATTCACAGTTAACTCGAATTTGGAATTGCAACGAAATAAAAGGTCAATTATGGAAACGCAGTTGCTGAGTTCCACAAACACACACTCACTCACACGTCACATCTCCGTAAAGATCACTTTTCAGAAAGACAAAGTAAACGGCAGGTTTGTTGAGACTTGAATTGGTCATTCATTTGTAAAAATACCAGACCCACATGGGGACTGACGAGTATTTATCCAACAATATGAAATAGACCAAATTTAGGCATAGGAGGTTTCTGCCCTACAGTGACAGTATTCTAATAATATCCAAGAGCTGTCTCAATCTTCCTCTACAAAGATCATTTCTATCTGTGTCCTTTCTACTTTGTAATGGTCTGGCCTGGGTAATTCTGAATTCATTTGTATTAATATTCATGATTTTATTCATTCATCTTATCTTTCATTCACCTGTTTCTGTTACCTGTCCGCATTATGTAAGGTTTGCTTGGAAATTAATTTCCTGTCGTCGTACAACTTTCCCTTGAATGCTCAGCTTTTAAAATCTGTAAACATTTGAAGCACCCAAGCTGTATTTGTCTCGTTTCATGGTTTCGACCCGTTTGTGTGTGTGTGTGTGTGTGTGCCAGGTGGACTGCTGGGCGCTGGGTGTGCTTCTGTACGCGCTGGTGTACGGCAGCATGCCGTTTGATGGGGCCAGTCACTCTATCCTCAAAGAGCAGATATGCCAAGGACGCTATCGAAGACCCAACCCCCCCTCAGGTGAACCTTTTGCAGTGACCACTGTATATAATATGCGGGCAAGCGTAGTAGCACAACAACAGAAAATGAAAAGGGGACTGCAGCGTGTATCTTGCTTGTAAAAGTATGGCAGAACTTGAAGGAGCTCTTCACAGCTGCTAATGTTTGCCTCAATGGTAAACAAATTGGTTTACTGCTCGCTTTTCAGTTCTTGTGAAAAGAGCAAATGGTACACTACCGTAGAAATGAAAACAAAAACACTTTCTTTCTTTCGAAAAAGGATCGGTCGAGATCAGGGGCCTGTAACCTGCGGCTCTGGAACCACATACGGCTTTTTAGTCTCTCTCCTGTGGCTCTCTGTGGTTGGCTAAAAAATGAGTAGAAATTATTATATATATATATATATATATATATTTACATATATATATTTATTTTTTTTAGATTAAATATTAGTACAAATTTTTAAGTTGTCACAATAAGAGAGACGAAAGGTAGATGAAAACGTTTTTAAAATGACCTAAAAATTTCCCAAAAGAAAACAGAAAATAAATATAAAATGTCCATGAAATTGCCAAAAATGTCAAATAATTGAAAAAGTCTGAAAATTATTAAAAATGAAAAGAAAAATAAGTAGAAAATAACACGTTCAAAGTGTAACTATAAATGTCCAAAAACAAAATAAAGGCAGAAAATTACTATAACATTTATTTGGAATTTCCCAATAAGTCGGCAAATTGATTTTTTTAAAGACATAAAAGAAAATGTTCAAAAAGTAACTAAAAAATGTCCAAAAACGAAATTAAAAAATCCCCAAAATTCCCATTTAATGTCCACAAATGGACCATTAAATGTCTACAAAATTGCCAAAAATGTCAAAGAATTAATAAAAGTCAGAAAATTGTTAAAAAATAAAAGAAAAATAAGTAGAGAATAAAACGTTCAAAGTGTAACTATAAATGGTCAAAAACAAAATAAAGGCAGAAAATTACTATAAAATGTATTTGGAATTGCCAAAAAAGTCAGAATTTTTTTTAAGACATAAAAGAAAATGTTCAAAAAGTAACTATAAAATGTCCAAAAACAAAATAAAAATATCCCCAAAATTCCCATTTAATGTCCACAAATGTACCATTAAATGTCTACAAAATTGCCAAAAATGTCAAAGAATTAATAAAAGTCAGAAAATTGTTAAAAAAGAAAAGAAAAATAAGTAGAGAATAAAACGTTCAAAGTGTAACTATAAATGGTCAAAAACAAAATAAAGGCAGAAAATTACTATAAAATGTATTTGGAATTGCCAAAAAAGTCAGAATTTTTTTTTAAGACATAAAAGAAAATGTTCAAAAACTAACTATAAAATGTCCAAAAACAAAATAAAAATATCCCCAAAATTCCCATTTAATGTCCACAAATGTACCATTAAATGTCCACAAAATTGCCAAAAATGTCAGAAATTTGACAAAAATGCAAAAGAAGTCGATAAATGTATGAAAAATGAAGCATGAAGAATTACAACAACAACAAAAATTCCAAAAAGGGAAGACAAAATTGAAGACAATGAACCTCAAAGTATTGGATGCTGCATGTTTTTCTGTTATGCTGCAGCTCTAATTAGCTCTTGGGCCCTCAGTACATTAGACTAACACCAACACATTTCCTACATCACAATGTTTAAATGGTTTGCGATTCCAGACACATTTTTTTGTTATTTGGCTTAAATTTTGACAGTAAAGGTTGCAAAGACCTGGTCTAGATAGTCTTAATCAGGAGTTATCACTGTCCTCGCAAAGCCACGCACGTGAAATTGTAACACTTTAATGACCAGAGAACAGAAAACAGACAGTGTTATCTATTTATTGGCGCCTTTCAAATAACCCTCGACTTCCTCTGCCTGCCAGACGCCTGCGCTCTTATCGACTGGCTGTTGACGGTGCGTGTGGACGAGAGGGCCACGATCGAGGACGTGGCCAACCACTGGTGGGTGAACTGGGGATACGAGGAGAGCGTGTGTGACTGCGCTTCATCGCCGCACCCAGACTGTCCCTCCCCCCTCCTGGCTCGCTACATCGACTGGCAGAATCGGGTTGTGGACAGTTCGGCCGCCGAGCCGGGACGCCTCCCCGCTCATCCGCGTTACTTCAGCTTTCCGCTTCGGGCTGAGCGAGGAGGAAGAACGCGAGGAGGAACGTCCAGCGTCAGAAAGTCTCGCAAGGAGAACGCCATTCCTCACGCTACGCAAGGAGCGTGCGGCGGTGCAGCAGTTTCGTCCTCCGCCGAAAGGAAGAAACCCAAAAGTATTCTGAAACACCAGAGGAGTTTTGACTCTGTTTTGCACAGCCCCCCCAAAGAAAATCCGCACCCGGGTACCGTTGATCCCCAGCTTTATTACGCACATGCCGAGGTCCTGGCCACTAGTCTGCCATCTCCTTGTACATTTAGACAGCCCTCCTCTAAAATGCCCAAAAAGGGTATACTTAAGAACCTCTATGAAGGGGAGACAGGTTATATCTCCTCCTCACAAGCAAAAGAATCCAGACCAGGCGCCCAAGAAAGCGTTGCGGACGATTCATGCTCCAACAAGCATCACACGTTTGTCCCCGCAGCGGAGGACAGTCCAACCATGCGCACAGAAGCAGTGAGAAGACGAAAGGGCATTCTTAAACGCAACGGCAAGTTCTCACGTAGTCTGGACCTTCCGGACGAACAGCGCTCAGCGCCGCCTTCCGAGCAGACGTCGCTCCCAGACACACTGCAGCAGTTCCTGCGGGCCAAAATGGCCGCCGATGGCCACCGCAGCCGCCCCTCCAGCGTGGTGAGCGAGGACAGCCTTTTCTCCAGCGACTCCTTCGACCTGCTGGACCTCAGCATCCAATCACGCGGCAGGGTTTTTTGTCAAGCGAGCTCGTGTAGCTCAGTGGAGGACCTGGGAGGCGGAGCGGGAGAAAGTGGAGGCGGTGAATCCAAGTGGTGATGTCCGTCATCAGATCGGTGGCTCATTTAAAGACCGCGTAAAGTGAAATCACATGTTTGAAGATCAACGCTGAATTCATGTGCAAAGACTGAGAACAATTTAGTCATGAATTCTGGAGCTGTTTTTCACCATTTCAGTTTTCCTGATTTTTGAGGCACATTAAAGCAACACTAAGGAACTTTTAGTTTATGTTGATTAAGGCGGCGCCGTATGGACAAAAGCGGTAATGTTATGCCTGAAGGAAGACCACATTTCCCATGAGGGCAAGCGCATTGCATCGTTTTTTTAGCTCAAACCAATCAAATTGACTTCCGACTTTGTAACGAATGGGTAATGGGGGAAGGGACGTATGCCCTAAAGCAGTCAGCACATTTGTAGTTTTTTTGTGTGGCAGTGTTCCGACCATCCTCCTCAATGTTGTTTAGTGCCGGTAAAATTGATGCAAACCCCCTCATGCCCTGGCAAAGGTACCATTCAACTAGTTTTAAGTCCATGTTTCATCAGAAAAGTTATGAAAATTATTTATTAAGGTTGGAAAGTTACTTTGTGCTACTTTAACTCATTCACTGCCATTGACGACTATAAGCGTAAAAAAATAATTTGAACTATTTCTATTAGTTAAAAAAAAAAAATCCACTTTTGTTAACAAGAGTATGAAAACCTAGGAAAAAAATATTTATTATACATGTAGAACAGATATAAAATGTGTGATTAATCGTGAGTTAACTAGTGAAGATTAATTACAATTAAAAATTGTAATCGCCTGACAAGATGATTATTACAAATTAGGGGCGTCAGGCGATTAAAATATCTTAAGTAATCGCATGACTTCAATAGTTAACTCACGATTAACCACAAATTTTATATTTGTTCTAAATGTGCAATAAAAAAAATTTAGGTTTTCATACTCTTGTTAACAAAAGTAGAAAAAAAAAAGGTAAACTAATAGAAATATTAAAATGATTTTTTGACGTTTATAACCGTCCATAGCAGTGAATGAGTTAAAGACATTATACATTAGCTTGACGTTAGCAATGAGTAGCTAGCAATGCCTGGATGCCACAATTTACAGAAAGGTTTTTTGTCGTTATTCAAATTCCCAAGAGAAGAGGCGACGCCACAAACGAGACGTCTGCCACAACAACAGAAGCCTGTTAGCTCGTGAGCTAGCCCTGTGGCTAGCACCTCTTCGGTGGGATATATTACAGCCATTGGATGCTTTAAGTGGATGTATTTTAAATGTGTAGGCAAAAAAAAAAGTAGCTAGATGAGTGGCATCCATTTTTCAGTCATTTACATTTTGCAGGTTTGTTACACCACTCTGTGGTTTGTCAAATTGAAAAGGAATCAATTTTCACTTTTCAGGGTCTTCAAAGTAGCCACAAAATGTGCTGTGTAGTAAATCAGGATTTTAACGGTTTTGTCATATTCTTACCTTTTACGGCTCATTTGTTGTTTCTCTACGGTTAATTTAAACTGTATTTGAGACAGCACACTAGGACATAAAAAGTGAAGCTACACTTTTATATTTGGTATACTAAAATCAGATTTATTGGATTCATTTTCATTCTTTGCGGGGCACTACGGGGGGTAAAACGTGTGAAGCACTGGCAACAAAAGCTTTCCATGATTGGCTTTGGATCAAATATTTTAAAAACAAGCACTCGTTTTGTTTTCAAGGCATCATATTTCATATCATTCTCACAACATGGAATAAACACGTGTGATTCTGTAAACATCATCAAACAATGTCTTCATTCCTGAACTTTTTGACACCTAATCGTAAACAACCACGAGATGAAACTGAGCCAAGTGTCGTCTTTATGTCTGGTATGGCTGACATAAACATAATACATTATACAGTACCGCACATTTGCAAGCATTGAGTCATGTCCAGTAATAATACTTTACATGCATATACAAGCTGGCCACACTTATGACACTTGGTTTGGTAAACTTGTAGCAACGACATTTTCTCCAAACAGTTACACAAACGAGCCCCAAGCATTTAAAGTGATGGGCTAGGTTACAGTTTTCTGCCGGAGTCCATTCTATTTTATACCAAGCTTTGTTGGCGTTGATTGTCGACGAAATGTAGATTTTTGAGCATCCTTTAGTCCTCAGTAACGGGCTCATACATTAAGGAGTTTAGAAAGTCAAAACAATGTATTTGAGAAATAATGTGTGAGCTGTTGCCTAATCCCAGTGACTATTTTCCTTAAACAGCGCCTTAAATATGTAAAACATTCTAATTATCTGCACTAATGATTAGTACAAACCAGGGTGAAAGCATTTCATGGCTAAGACTTACAACCAAGAGGCTTTTCTGATTTGTTTCTCTAGCACGTGAGGAGAAAGTACCACAGAGTGAACAAAGGTAGGCATTTTCTTTTAGTCACACTGATTCCTGAAACGCATTTATAACGACGTCATGCTCGTATCGCAAACGTGAAAGATATAACGCGGGGCAGCCTATTTCTTGAAATACAGTTTTTGTGGGGAGTTCGACAAACATAAAATGTAGGGGTGGGAATCTTTGAATGTCTCACGATTAGATTCCGATTTTTTTGGGCCTGCGGTTCGATTCAGAATCGATTTTCGATTAGGAGCGATTTTTTTTTAATTCAAAATGATTTGATTGACAATGATTTTTGCTTCAATCTATAGATGTGCTAGAAATTGTAATGATCTACTCCAGTCTGACTTGCTAATGCTAATAAGCGCTCTACTCGCGGCACTTTTATCACTCAAAAGAACGACTCCACGCTGCAAAAAAACAACTTTTATTGGAATAACTTGATCGTGACTTTTTCCTTCCACTCTCTAATATGGCTACAACTTAACAGTGTATCAGACCGCGTTGAACCACACTGCCCCTCAGTGGCCAAATTGGGTACAACATGAACAGCGCTCCAAATAAAGGCACACACAGACAAAGGCACGGCAGTATAAAATAATTTAAATGAAATTGATTTTGGGACATTTAAAATCGATTCTGAATCGCGATTCTTATGAGAATCGATTTTTGGGCACACCCCTAATAAAATGTAAGCAATAGCTTTAAAATGGTTCCATCCATCTTGTTGCACTTAATTACAATAGTGTTTTGAGTCACTGTAAAAAAGAAATATTCCCAATTTATGGCCTAACAACAATGATGATGTGAGTTAGTGCCACAGAAAAAGTCATTCTCCCTGTTGAGATCTTGTTTTTGTTGATAATATGAGGTGTCAGAAAAGCATCAAAACAAAATAGTCCAAACTTCGTATAAATTAAGTCATTCCATTCGAAGAAGCCCCTAGGAGTCAAAACACTCCGCAATGCTTCATGCCCTCCTGGAAAAATTATCCTCCACAGCTGTGTTGTAATGGAATATCTTGATATCATCCGCGTCTTCGTGACAGGTCTCCTTGAAGACCCCTCAAGCTTGGTAAAGAGGAACAAAGGAGATTGATGTTCTACTTGGCCGGGAAGTGTAAGATGCTCAGGGCATTGTGAGAAAGCGTGTTGTTATAGTGACACAGCCCAACAGCATTGTCCTGCAGCAACCCTCGCTTCCTCACCAACACTGAATACCGCAAACGGCACACTATCTCTTTGTAAACGTGTAGGTTGATCATCTGGCCCACACGGTAGAGGAAATTTTGTAGTTTGGGTTTGAAATGTACATAACTTCTGTGACACCGGTCCTGGAACTTTTCTGACATACCTCATTCTGTATTTTCCAAAATGTGGAGTTTTCAAATATTCTAAATATATATATGAAATGAAAAAATGTAGTTATTCACTTCAAAATAAATCACTGTATCGGAAAAGAAATTGCCCATTTTGAACCAATTAGTTTCGAGTAGACTCTAGCGCCATCTTGTGGTTGTTTGTGTTATTGTGACATAACAGCAGGAGAAGTAAAAAAATAAAAATATACATACATACTGTTTTCTTTTCTTGCTTCAAACAACGCAGTGGAATCATTATTTAGAGAGTTAAGTTAAGGAAAAAAAAGTATGTTTTCTATAGGCTACAAAAAAACACATTCCGACTACATTTAAATTGATTTCGACAGTGGTGTGATCACAGGAAGAAAGTATTCTTTTTTAACTGTAAGCAACACCATCTTACAGCAAAACTGCAATATTTGATCCGTTTCTGGAAAGGTAATAGGACACATTTTTCGCTTACTTGTGTCCGCTTGTTTCCCAAACGGTTGCCGGGGAGACTCATGTGCGTCAACAATAAAAAGCCGGAATGAAAAAAACACAATGGATACATTGATCCTAGCAACACCAAAACAGCATGTCAGCAAATTTGGGACAGAAATACGTTCATATTCCGGAATACAGCGAAGCTTGTTGGCTTTTCATTGTTTTTTCCATCTACATTAGGTTAAGACGTTTAGTTTTCGACAACGGAACTCTTTGATTGCATGACACGGAAGCGGCGGGGACGGAAAGGCGACCAAGTGGAGCGTGTGCCGTAGCTCAGTAATCCCGTACACACAGAAGACCCGCACAGAACGCGAAAATCATGTTCAAAAACACATTCCAAAGTGGATTTCTTTCTATTTTATACAGCATCGGGAGCAAACCTCTTCAAATTTGGGATAAAAAGGTAAATTGATGTTTTGATTAAATCGTTAGCTTCATTGTTCTTCTCGATGAGCTGCAAATACGTATTGTAGTTTGTTAATAGTCAAACAACGTAAAATAACGCCTCTTATTTTTTTTTGTAGGCTACATTTTTCTCTAACATGGTTGCTGGACTTTTAAATATATTTTATGACTGAGGAACTGTGTTGTGTGTTTTTTCCCCTTGCTTACCAGGTGAGGAATGGTCACATCAAGCGAATTACTGATAATGACATTCATTCACTGGTGTTGGAGGTCGAAGGCACTAACGTCAGGTGTGTGTCGAGTCTGTCGACTGAACATCATTTTCGGACCAGTGCTTTCCGCTGTGCGTCTACAGTATCAGTCACTTGTGGCATTCCGCTTACTCATTTTTCTTATTCTTGCTACAGTACAACCTATATAACCTGCCCAGCGGACCCAAAGAAGACGCTGGGTATCAAGTTGCCTTTCCTTGTAATGATCATCAAAAACCTAAAGAAGTATTTCACCTTCGAAGTTCAGGTACAGATACGAGCACTTTGTGTGTAGGTGATAGAGGGGCCGAATTGACGCTCTCTATGTACATTTCCCCTTTCAGGTTCTAGATGATAAAAATGTTCGACGGCGGTTTCGGGCGAGTAACTACCAGAGCACGACGCGAGTGAAGCCGTTCATCTGCACCATGCCAATGAGACTTGATGATGGCTGGAACCAGATTCAGTTCAATCTGTCAGACTTCACCAGGAGAGCCTACGGAACCAATTATATTGAGACGTTGCGTGTGCAGGTGAGTTTGCACTGTTTGTTCGACATTTGCAAGTTAGTAGGCTGCTATATAAGTAGCAAGAAATTAAATACACGTGGAAGTAGGGGTGTGAATTGCCTAGTACCTGGTGATTCGATTTGTATCGCGATTCATAGGTCACGATTCGATTCGATACCGGTTAATTCCGATACGAAGCTGTAAATTTGATTATTGCGATTTTTTTTTTTAACTCAAATTTAGAAAATACTAATCAGTAAACTTGTACATGTACACTGTAAGATTTGTACGAAAATGTATTTATTTACCTGAAAAGGTAAAGGACAGGTTGCAGTCTGTTTCACGTTTGAACAGCACTGAAATAAAATATTAAGGCTTAATGTTCCATTAATATAACATTATTTCATGCTTAATGTGTGAATCCTAACCCTAAGTAAGACGTTTTGTTGAATATTCCCATAAAAAAATTGATGTTTAAAAATCGATTCAGCCGCATATTGAATCGATTTGAGAATTGCGCGCTGTAATATCGCAATATATTGCCGAATCATTTTTTTTCTAACACCCCTACGTGGAAGTGGTACAATTTAGGGCTGGGCGATTATGGGGAAAAAAAATAATAATCACAATTATTTTTGATTGGTATTGAAATCATGATAATAAAAAAAAAAGATTTTTCATTGATTTCTAATCATAGAATTAGGTCAATTACCAAAACGTTTTAAATATGTGAAATGCAAGCCTCTGTCATTAAAACCATAATCCATATGACCAACTAGTTGGGTAAGAAAAGGGAGCGCAAATTCAGATTTGCAAAAGCCCAAATAAAGAGCATATTTGCGGTTTTGTGCATTTATTGACTGTATGTAAACACACACGCACACGTACACACAATATATGCTAATATGTGACTACTGTATTTGTCTTTCAGATTCATGCTAACTGTCGTATCAGGAGGGTGTATTTCTCAGACAGGCTCTACTCTGAGGATGAGCTCCCGGCAGAGTTTAAACTTTACGTCCCGGTCCAGAGCCAGAAAGCCAAGGTGAGAAACACACTCGACTGCGGTGTGACCACAGTTTTGATACTGTAAATAATAGAATGTATGCTTGCATTAATTGGATGTACCTCTCACACCCGTTTTTTTTTTCTTTCTTTCTTGCAGCAGTAGATGTCCCAAAACAAACACGCACCATTTCCCCAGACGTGATGCATGTTTGAGCTGTATAATATTGTGTGGCTGTGTAAGTAGTCAGTGATTAATATTTCTTGTGCTATTTTTTTATCAAGAGTGTTTTTGGATATTTGTGAATAAAGAAGAAATGAACAAGGATGCGAAATTTTTAATGGGGCGGGGCTCACTGCCGTTGTTGCTCTCAGAAATAGACAGGGATAGCTACTCACATTTCCTTTTGAACTGGTCTATTCATAAAGTAAAATTTGTCAAATTAACATTTTTGCTGTAAACTCCCAACAACATAACTTCCAAATTCCAAATACTGTAAAAATATTGTCGTGTTTTTTTCCTTCTCTTTTATACAAATCTACAAGTGATTCCCAACCTAGAGTGCTGTGAGAGATCATCCAATTGAACTTAATTCATCCGAAATGGTTTAATTACCTATAAAGTATATATTTGTTCATCTATCTATGCTAACATTAGTAAACATGTGTATGCACCTGTTGCCGTAATTACAGCAGAAGTCATGGCTTCCTGCAAGTCGATCAGCTCGTCAATCATTTCAATATGCAATATTGAATTATAGATAGATAGCTACAATAAGATACATAGATACAGTAGGTAGTGTTCCCTCACTTTTTGCTTTTCAGGGGTAGTTTTATCACTGTTTTTTGGGGGGGAAGAATATTTAATGTTTTCAAAAAATAGCGCTGATCCATCGTGCGCCAAAATACTTAATACAAATAAAAATACTAAACCGGTTCGTGTCACGTGTCTTCTTTTTATGGCTGGCTCCGCCCCTCGCATATGACAAGCACGCTGTATAAAGATGTTGACAGAAATTAACCGGAAGCAGCACATACTAATAGTAAAAACAGCAACGGCACATACTAATTTACCCGATGTAAGTATAATCTCCCACGTGAAACGTAGAGTTTCAGCATACACACTTTTATTAACATGACAAATTAATCACATGTTTAAATGCAAAGGTAAAACATGTTTTTTACATCAAACACGGGTGCGGTAAACGGCGATGTCTTTTATTCTGAAAACACTAACCAGACAACAAGCACTCTGTAAATCCCCGGCACTTGATATTTCGAGAAGGCGAAAGGAAACCGGGGTGTTTATCTTGGGCGCCCGGTTCTTTTAACTGAGAAGTCATTCGAAGCTTTTACTTCATTCTTGAACGGCCGGCCGGCGTGAACAGCACCGTCTCTGTGTTCATTCAATTGGCCGCAACCTTCTGCGTCGACAAAACGTAGATAGTGTCGCTTATTTCTTCATGTATCAACATGGCGAGCCGTAAACGAGACATAGCGACAGCGATTAGCCCCGGGGATGTTTTCCAAACGCCGGGGAAGAAGGTGTCAGTGAACCGGACGCCTGACCCGATCTTTTCCCGATGGGGAATCGAAGAAACGTGCCGGTACCTGCGAGATGAAGGTCTTGGAATGTGGGAAACTGTATTTAGAGGTTAGTGTCATTCAATTTCGTGTCAACATTTGCTTTGAGATTATGTTCAAAACGCGTGCCGGCTAATGGAACAGTTTTTTTTTTTGTCGTCAGAACATAATGTCACTGGTGACGTGCTGCGATATCTCAAAAAGGATGACCTAGAGAAAATGGGTGTTAAGTAAGTATTTTTCTTATTCTGTTTTCACAAACGGAATGGGCATAGTGGTCTTTCTGTCTATCAGTTTGTCCTGTCCTGTCATGTTATGTATTGGCCTTCGTATCTCCCACTCACCAGCCTCAACATTAGAAACTGGACGACACAGTCTAATACATGATATAGCTCTTCAATGTTTCGGTTCTCTTTTTTACACAAGGCACGCCTTTAAAAAAAAAAAAAAAAAAAAAAAGAAAAGACTCTCCAAGTACCGCTATAATGACCGGCATTAAAATACAACAATAACTGTACTTACAACTAAACTAACTGTGTTGTACTGAATATAAAAAAAAAAGTTGAAGACACATTGCATGTAACACAACATAAACCATATTTTGAAGATTTAATCCAGTTACTTGAGTGAGCTTGTGCTACTAGTGCTGGTTAGAAAATTTGAAATATTGAAGACATTTGTGCACCTTTTCCGGCCATATTCTGTGAATATCCAGCTTCTTTTTTTTTTTTAATGAGACCTTTTCTCCTTATGGAGGTTGTCAATTTTGTTTTTTGTTTGCACATCCATCAAGTCAGCAGTTTCCCCCCCATGATTATGACGCCTACTAAACCAGACTGAGGCAATTTAGAGGCTGAGGGAAACGTTTGCTGTTGTTTTGCATTAACAAGCTGACAAGATTTGGGACACAGGGAGTCTGCAATGTTGAGCTTTAATTGAGACTTGTTGAAGTTTTTTTTTATTATTATCCTGACATAATCCTCAAAAATGAAAAAAATAAAAGGCTTGGAATATTTCGCTTTGTGTGTGGTCAACTAATAGTTTCACTTTTCGTTACAAAATATTTAAAATAAATGGACTTTTCCTCAATATTCCAATTTTCTGACCAGCATTAGCAGTAAGAGTACCACTAGTGCTACGTAGCACAAGTTGTCTTTGTTCTACATCACTGCTTGTATTCTTTTCTTGCTTCAAAAAACGCAGTGGAATCATTATTTAGAGAGTTAAGTTAAGAAAAAAAAGTATGTTTTCTAGAGGCTACAAAAAAACACATTCCGACTACATTTAAATTGATTTCAACAGTGGTGTGATCACAGGAAGAAAGTATTATTATTTTTTTAACTGTAAGCAACACCATTTTACAGCAAAACTGCAATATTTGATCCGTTTCTGGAAAGGTAATCGGACACATTTGTCGCTTGTTTCCCAAATGGTTGCCGTGGAGACTGATGTGCGTCAACAATAAAAAGCCGGAATGAAAAAAACACAATGGATACATTGATCCTAGCAACACCAAAACAGCATGTCAGCAAATTTGGGACAGAAATACGTTCATATTCCAGAATACAGCGAAGCTTGTTGGCGTTTCATTGTTTTTTTTCCATCTACATTAGGTTAAGACGTTTAGTTTTCGACAACGGAACTCTTGTGTACCCATCCTAATGAACCCCAACGCTACATTTCTTTCAATGTATTTGTAACAACCTTTTCTATGTCAAGGCCTCTTGGTGACCAGCTGCGGATCCTACACAGCCTGGGGAAGTTGTGGCTCATAGAGGAGGGTCCTCAAACAAATAAGGTTTATTCTCACTTCACTTAAGTATTTGTATAAGATAACCACAAAAAAAAACTGGGTTTGTCGGATAAACTGCAACGAGTGAAAGGACTACCGGTAGTTTAGAAGCAATGGGGGGAAAGGAGAAGTTTGACGTATCGAAAGCAAAACAGTATCATATAATTGCTATCTTAGTTCTGTAAAATCGAAACCTTAACTGAAACATTATCAAAGGCAAGCCAAGACAAGTTTATTTGTATAGCACATTTCATACACACAGTAACTCAATGTGCTTTACACAAAGAAAGACAACACCTATAAGCATCAACAAACACAGTAGTTAACAACATTCAGAGCAAAGAAGAGAAAACTAAAGTCTGTTACAAAATGTACTAAAAGAACATACATTGACAATGTTAAAACATTCAAATACAAACGTTAAAAACATTTAGCGCAAGGAAGTTTAAAAAAGCACGAAGGTGACTCTTGTTTAATTGACTGCAAATAAAATCATGGACATAAATGTAGTTTAATGATTCTTTTCAGCTATCGCACAGGAAGAGAAATCTTGATGATGATTAAAATGTCGTTTATAGCCCATCATATTTCTTTTTTCAGAGGGCAGATTTTAGTACTAGTGTAATTATTGAGTAACTTTTTGCTTATGTGTTTGCTGTCCTACCTTCTGCCAGGTGTTTAATGATCCCATCCACGGGCACGTGGAGCTGCACCCTCTTCTTGTCAAAATCATCGACACACCGCAATTCCAGAGACTTCGAAATATCAAACAATTGGGAGGAACCTACTTTGTTTTCCCTGGAGCGTCACACAACCGCTTTGAGCACTCCATCGGGTATACCTGTCCGTATGTGTGTGCGTGAGAGAGAGAGAGTGGGAGCAATATCCACTGATCCTATTACTGGAGGTCTAGGCCAGTGGTTCTCAGCATATTTTTTTTTAGTGATGTACCCCCTGTGAAATATTTTTTCAGCCAAGTACCCCCTAACCAGCGCAAGGCATTTTTAGTTGAAAAACAGAAAATACTTAAGATAGTGTTGTGCCACCATTGCCCGATTTATTGAACTTTGGAACCTCATTTGTATAGTGGCCTTTTGAACTTTTTGGAAATTAAATAGATACAACTTCAAATAAATAAGTAATTACTTAAATTCATTATGATTATGTCTGTTCTTTGTAGGACTTAAAATGTTTCGTAGAAGTTTTGAAAAATGTTCTCTAGAGGGGTCAAAAGTTGCAAATTTGTCAACACTGTAGGGGTGTTAGAAAAAATCGATTCGGCAATATATCGCGATAATACAGCGCGCAATTCTCGTATCGATTCGATATGTGGCCGAATCGATTTTTAAACATCATTTCTTTATGGGAATATTCAGCACAACGTCTTACTTAGGGTTAAGATAAATACATTTCCATACAAATCTTACAGTGTACATGTGCAAGTTTACTGATTAGTATTTTCTAAATTTGAGTAAAAATAAATAAATTGCAATAATCAATTCATAGATTCGTATCGGGATTAATCGGTATCGAATCGTGACCTATGAATTGTGATACAAATTGAATCGGCAGGTACTAGGCAATTCACACCCCTACAACACTGACTGTGCTTTTGTAAACTAGCTGCTATCTTTTTGCAGCCATGTTCTTAATGCACTCACGTCAGCGATAATAAACTTAAGTCAAATTCCTGCTGTATATTTCTCGCAAGTAACGAGAAAACGCAATGTGATGTGCTTTCAATGTTACAGAGTGGGTTACTTGGCAGGACAACTTGTGAAAGCACTAAATGAGAGGCAGCCAGAACTTCTCATTTCTCGGAGAGACATTCTTTGTGTGCAGATCGCCGGGCTCTGTCACGATCTAGGTAGGTTCCGCCTACAAAGTGGACGCGTTCTGTTACCGTGTAAATAACAATGAAAGAGATCAAGTGAATGACTGCTGCATTTTGGCCCACAGGACATGGGCCTTTCTCGCACATGTTTGATGCCAAGTTCATCCCCAAAGCACGCCCGAATATTTCCTGGAAGGTAACATGCCCTTAAAACTGTTGTACCTATTAGTTAGCAGACGTGTAATAGAGTCTTAATCAGTGAAGTATTCCGATACTGTTGATAACACATGAATCCATCTGAAGATAAACATTGTGATTATGTGATTCACAGATAGCAAAACACTTAATATGTAAGTGAGACCAAGTCGCATTTAGGAGATAGGCTCTTTCTGTTTGTCTTGCAATGCTTCAAAAGTGGCTATGCACTCTTTTTTTTATTTCCTCTTTCATTTCAAGTATCATTCGATCAACTTTTGACTTTAGGCTTTGCAGTTTTTGTAAGAGTAACATTCACTTGACTATGCCTCATCATTGACGTGACACTGACGCAGTGTTGCACAATTGCCATCTGGCAAAAAGCTTTTCTGTCCCTGACTACATTTCAGTGCAAGTTTGAGAAGCTATGGCTGTCACACAGCTTTTCCGTGTAGTACATTTCACACTATCGGAACTGCATGAATATCTTTATTGACAGACTCAAGTCTATTAAAACAAACAACAACAACAAAAACACACACAATAAGCCCAACACAGTGGAATAGGCATGCAGGAAATGAACCCATGGTTTAAAAAACATACAGTTCTTGTAACCAAACCACATACAAAATTTGCATGCAAGCATATTTGCTCGGGCATATAACTTCCTGCATTGTCGCTGCACACCATCATCATCATCACTTAAATCATCCTGCGATACGTGGCCCAGATATTTAACTTTCATTACAATATTAAGTTCTTGTTTGGACAAACACAAAGATAGAAACATTTGATTTTTTTGATCCTCCTTAGATTTAATTATCATTACCACACTTTCCCTGGGACTATATTGGGTGTGCAGAAAGCAATAGTGTCTTTCTGCCCAAGTTTCCCTGCCATAGAGTTTGCTCTCAACATTTGTTCATTATTTTTAATAAAGCGCAGTGCGTACTTAAACCTAGCATTTGCTTTTTTCTTATTTTCAAACTCTGGCCCATGTCTTATTTTACCAGCCAATACCCATTTTTGACTGGCATCTTTAGCTTCTGAATATAAGTCAGACACATGCTCACTCCAACCAGGCATGATCTTATGCTTCCGCTTCTCAATGTTAAGGGAATTGCTATCATTAAGAAGGCCTGTCACTATTTGTTCATACATGTTAAGTACAGCCATGCAATGTTCCTGTTTCTAACAGTTGGTGTCATCACATATGATAGCTTCATAATAATAATAATCAATTTTATTTGTAATGCACTTTACATTTATAAAATACATCTCAAAGTGCACAACTCAGGCAACAATAAAAGCAATAGAAGCACACAGTAAAAACAGTTAATAAAGAATCAGAGTAAAAAGTCAGGAATAAAATCAAAACAAATATGCTGACAAAAAAATGCAAAGCCCACGATGTCAAATCCTGATAGTCTCACGTCTGTCCGAAAGATACCTGAAATGAAATGGGTGGCGGTACAAAAAAGCCGTCCAAAATGCTGGTGCATGTGTGGGTAAAGGAAAAATAAAAGATTAAATAAAAACAAAATAAAGGGGGGGGTCCCTCCATGAATAAGGCAGTAGTGTTTATCTTACACAATCAAATTCCAGCACGAGAAAGCCTCGCTTGACATGTTTGAATACCTGGTGACGAAAAACGAATTGGAGCCACTGATGAAACAACATGGTCTGGTCCTGCCCCAAGACCTGGACTTCATCAAGGAGCTGATTGCAGGACCTCTGGAGACAAATGCAGCCCTCCCTGTAATACGCACAATCGACATCATCATGTAAGATTCAAGTTTGATGCTATTTTATTGTGCTGTTTGTCTATCTGTCTTCACAGTGGCCCTATGCAGGCCGCTCGAAGGACAAATCTTTCCTCTATGAAATTGTGGCCAACAAGAGAAATGGTATTGACATGGACAAATGGGACTACTTTGCCAGGTGTGACTTTTGTGGTTGTGTGCTAAATACTTCTGTCATATTTACTTCAGTTCAACGCTCCTTTTCCTCTTTGATCAGGGACTGCTACAATCTGGGCATCCAGAACAACTCCGACTATCGTCGCTACCTGAAGTTTGCCAGAGTGTGTGAGGTGGATGGAGAGAAGCTCATCTGCACTCGAGACAAGGTGCCGGCAGTCTCACAACGGGCTTTTCTTACTTTTTTTTTTATTATTCAAGAAAAATCTAAGGTTATTAACTATAAAGCGCTTGTCAGATAATAAAATGCAGCAAATAAAGCCACTCCCGCCACTTCTCCACATAGACACACATACACACACGTGTTTATATATACACAGGAGTCTGCACCAGAAGCAGACAACAGACCACGGCCATGTGATACCAGCACAGAGCCCTAGTGCAGCGGCTTAAGAGGAGCCACATATTGCACTGAGGACCCCAAGAAGAGGGACCACGGCCGAAGCCCACAGCTCCCAGTGTAGACGCCTCCCTCCGAAGCAATAAAAGATAAAGACAAATAACATAAAAACAAGAGATAAAAGCACAATAAATAGTAATAAAAGAATGACAGATACGATTAAAACAGCAAAGTAATAACAGTTTAAATGTTAGTTAAAAGCTTAATACATTCATGACATAAAGACATTAAATACAATAAATATATTACAGTATAATACAGCTGCGGGAAAAAATTAGGAAAGCACCCTTGTTTCTTTAGTTTTCTGTTCATTTAGTACGACTAAAAGTACAGTTGTTTGGACCAGTGTTTCAATCAAAGCAAAAAGAGCTCATGAGAGTTGAATCTAAGAGCTGATTGAGACATTTTTCACCTTGACAATGATCAAAATCACTTCATTAGTTTTTACATAAATAGCATTTGCAATGTAGTGCTAAACATTGTGCTTTTAGGCATTCCATGTTTGTTTTTTTGTCAGATGCGCTTTTACTGATACCAGACATTAAAATGAACAAGAAATTGAAGAAAACATGGTGGAATAACTAACTATATTTATCACTTCATATGTGCCTACAGTAAAAAAATAAAATAAAATAAAAGCCAAGTGTGGAGAGCCTCTGTCACAGTAAATTATATGTGACACCCCCAAAATGTTGTTTTATAATAAGAACACTAATGATGGCAGCAAGCTGGCATATGTACCAGGATCAATCGCCAATTGTGCAGTTGTAAGTTACTGACTGCAATATTTTTCCCGTCACTCAAGTTTGGGTGACATTGCTTAGTGTGCAACTAAAATAGATAAGCAGTATAGAAGAATGATAGAGGGATTTTTTTTTTCCTTTGACTGAGAAATCCTGTCGTTTTTCTCACAGGAGGTGGGCAATCTGTATGATATGTTCTACACTCGCAACTGTCTCCACAAGAGAGCCTACCAACACAGGGTGGGCAACGTCATAGAAACCATGTGAGTACTTCATTTTTGTTTTGTTTTGATCAGAAGTATTGGTGAATGAGACTTGTCGATTGTGCCCATACAGGATCACCGAGGCCTTTTTGAAGGCCGATAAGCACATTCAGGTCCGTGGCTCGGGGGGCAAGATGTTCACGCTGTCCACTGCTATAGATGACATGGAGGCCTACACCAAACTGACAGGTTTGTCTCTACCGGAATGTAATTTTTGAGCTCCAGTACCTTTGTGCCCGGTTGGCTGCGTAAAAAAATTAATTAAAAAAAAAAAAGACAGTGGGTCTAAATGTAGAGAACCGTGGAATTGTTGAGAGTTCGACTGTCTCTAACTAATGTGGGTTTTGCTACATAAGTGGTCTCAAAGTCAAAAACTTGGGACATCCTTGATCTATGTAATTTCTGATTTAAAAAAAAAATAAAAAAAAATAAAATAAAATTCTAATTAGGGCTGGGCAATAATAAATTCGATACATCGTCATTTTAAAAATCGAATTGTTGAAAATTTGCAAAATTGTGAAATAGTTTCGTCTTCTGGATTATTAACTCATTCACTGCCATTGACGGCTATAGACGTCAAAAATTCATTTGAACTATTTCTATTTCACATTTTTTTCCACTTCTGTTAACAAGAGTATGAACACCTAAAAAAACATTTATTGTAAATTTAGAACAGATATAAAAAATGTAATTAATTGTGAGTTAACTATTGAAGTCATGCGATTAATTACAATTGAAACATTTAATCGTCTTGACACCCCTAATTTTTAATAATCGTTTCTTCTTTTTTTGAATTAGGGGTATCAGGCGATTCATTTTTTTTAATTGTAATTAATCACATAACTTCACTAGTTAACTCAAGATTAATCATACATTTTATGTTCTAAATATACAATAATTTGTTTTAGGTTTTCATACTCTTGTTAACAAAAGTGGAAAAAATGTGACACTAATAGAAATAGTTCAAATTAATTTTTGACGTCTATAGTCGTCAACGGCAGTGAATGAGTTAAAAGCTGCTGTTCCTTTGTTCTGTTACATCCAAATGTTTTTGTGAGTTGTAATTTTGCCCAATGCTGGATGGGTGGTTTACAAGACATGTTTACAATAGCTATCAACTACTTGATTGTGGCATTTATGTATAAACTATGAAGGTTACATTTAACTAATTGAGAATCAGTATACGTTATTGTTGCGTGAACATTTTTCAATAGGGCTTTCAGCAAGCTCTGCATAAGCCTGATAAACGACCCTGTTGAGTTGGAATCAGCTTGTGCTGGAAGAGGGAAACCTCCAAAACCTGCAGGACCCTGGCCCTCGAGGACCGAGTGTGCCCACTAAATTAAATGAATGTTTCTTGGGTTAATTTGATCAAAATCAATTCAAATCGTAATGGTCCTGAATGACTGCAAAAATTGAGATTGTGATTTTGGGCCATATCGCCCAGCCCTAATTCAAATTCTCTATCTGTCTTGTAGATAATGTGTTTGAACAAATACTCCACTCATCAAAGCCAGAGCTGGCTGAGGCACAGCAGATTCTACAGAACGTTCTTCTGCGGCGCCTCTACAAATGTTTGGGTCAAACCCAAGCCAACAAATCCCTGAAAGTCACTCAGGTGTGTTTGACTACATTTCAAACAAAACCCAGCATTGTTGTTGTTGATACGGCTCATCTCATGTTGTGCACGTACGAGGGAGTGCACAGTACAGCTGCGGAACCCTTCTCAAGGGCCCCCCCCCCCCAAAAAATCACAAACTGCTTTCTTTCTCTTGGTATTTTCTACTTGACTCAATTATTCTGATGATGTCACTGTTACACAACAAATACGGTTTCCTAAATATGACGTTGATTTCTTCTCCACTTTTTTTTCTCTTGTTGATGCTAATCCTCACATCGAGCGAACATTTGATTAATTCCAGGGTGGATTTCAATAGATTAATAATACGTTTCTTGTTAGGTAAATTTGCATTCGTAAACAGTTGTGCTTGAAAGTTTACATACCCTTGGGCTTTGTAAACTTATGAGCACAATTGTAAATGCACAGAAAACTAAACGGCACTTGATGACACAAAAATGCTATGAACCGTCACCAAAATTCACATGCACATCTCTACTCGTGTCAACTTCAACCTCTGAAAATCTCAAAACAATTTCTCACCATACAGTGCACTCATAAGTTTTACATGCCAATAAGGGTACGTATACTTTCAAGCACAACTGTATGCAGGACAGTTAATTCTGGGGATTCCAAACTGACCCACAATAGGAGAAAATCTGCGATATAGAGAGACTATATTTAACAAAATAGAAAAAATGTTATCTAGTTTTAGCTTAACACACTTTAAACATATGTTCATAAATCTATATGGACACAAAATGTGCGTGTAAACAGTCAATTGTATCAAAAACAATATACAGAATTGACAAGTACTCAACTGTGTTATACTTAAGCACCTCTAGGTGGCAGTATAGCCTAAGGCCAGTTCCATTGAACCAAAAAAATCATGAATGTGCAGTTTTAGAGTTGCCTTTTACTCTGGGCCACCAAATCCTGCTGCATACATAAGGATTTTTTTTTTTTTATCTTAACAGATTGTTTCTGTTACAGAAGATAACAAATCAGTAATTTAAAAGTTTTGCTCATACCGTCTGTTGTGTGCTCCGATAATTTCAACAAAACTTCAAGACAGACTTCTTGCGCGATCAAATGTGAAAAAACGAAGAAGAAACATGGAAACAAGTTGCGACTTAGAAGAGGACGCACGAGACGAGGGAATGATTTTTGTTGTTGTTGAAAAGTTCTCAACTAAAATAAAGAAAAGACCGTGCAGATGATCCTGGAGACAACATGAAAGTGGACTTTTTTTTTTCCATCTACTGCGTACACGAGAGGTGAGTTCTCAAATTAAGGTAACAGCTGGTGTCTTATCTTACAGTAATGGGCATGTTTGTTAGTTTTTACACGGCCGCTTCCTCGTCGGTCAGTCAGGTCGCGTACATTTCATCTCGTCACAATTCACGGGAGTCGTTGGCTGTTAACATTGAACACGTATAATATTTAAAATTGTTGGACCGACCCATTTCACTTTTTTTGTTGTTGTTGTTACATCTGTTAAGTTGAGCTCTTGGAAATTTGAAGAAAGTGTCAACTTTGCATTGCTCATGATTGATCTGTTTTTGTCTCACTGTCTTGACTCATCATCATCATGTGTACCATCTCTTTATTTCCAAAGGAAAATCTTCATGCCTGGGAGGCGGACTTGGCTAAGTCCGTCCCTCAGACGGGCGCGCTGGATGTCACTCTGCTGCCTGAAGATTTTGTCGTCAGCGTGAGTTTCTCAGCTGCTTTCCTTCCAGTTTGTCAGCGCCGACTCGCATCTTTTGGCGTCTGGGAACGGGAATGAATAAGCTTCGGCTTTATCCCGTCAGCCTTTTTTTCTTTTCGGGTATTGTCCGAAACGAAAAATGGACAAATAAAAACAAAACCTTTCATTTTAGGTCATCCAAATGGACTACGGGATGAAACAGGAGAACCCCGTTGACAGTATGCGCTTCTATTGCAAGACCGACCCCACCAAAGCCATTCCCATATACAAGCATCAGGTCAGAACTTTGCCAAAGGTTTTGATTGGGTATTTGCTTGAGGTGCTCAAGTAGACTAGACAAGACCTTCGGCTCTCTTTCTCTGTCAGGTGTCCAAACTTCTGCCCGAGCGCTTTGCAGAGCAACTGATCCGAGTTTACTATAAGAAGATGGATGACGAGGGCCTGGTGGCAGCCAAAAAGCACTTTGTGCAGTGGTGCATGAACAATAACTTCACAAAACCTCAGGTGACATTTACTGTATGTGTTACTATGTCACAGGCACGTGCAGGGGGGGTGGGGTGGGGGGGCATGCCCTTTTGGCACTGATGCCCAAAGTGCCCCTTTGTCCATTTATCTATATATATATTTTTTTTAAAATAGTTTGTGTAGTAGCTTTGTTGCAATTTACATAAAACTAATTATTATTACGTTATCCTTGGATGACATCATACTACGAGACACGCCCCATTGTGCCAGGTCGCTCGCCACTACACCTAAGTTGGTCTCTCCGTTTGTATATACGTAGTCTCACTCAGAGTAAACAAAAGCCAAGGTCATAGAATGCAGAGAACTTATTTGATAGATCTTGTCGACATGATCACAGAGCATGCTGCGTACTCGCCCAGCTTCAATTGAAATGTAGTGACACAAGTTGTAACCAGCCTGAGAACTACGATGACGTCTGACATTTGGGCCCAGTTGGCTCTGAGGACGTGGGGAAGATGTCCCCCTCAGTTTCATAACGACCGCCATCCTTCCCATCCATTTTCGCCGGGGCAAAAATCCCCGGTAAAACTAACTTCCATTGGGACGGGCATGGAGCTTCTGCTCCAACTACTGATGCGTTTAAGGTACACAGAATATGTCGGAATTTGTACTTCTCGCTCAGAATACAAAAAATAAATATATCTTTTTGAAGACTCCAAATGGAGCATGTACTCAATGATAGCTAAATTGAAATCTGCTTCAAAATATAAGTGGAAATTGCTACACGATCTTTGTTTTTATTTTAACTAAGAGCTTGTTTTGGAGTGTTTGCGGTCATAATAAGAAATAGTTGGAAGTGTGTTCATAAATTAGGAGGACAATGAAGAACCACAAAAAAAAGAAGAAAAAAACAACAATCCCAGCGTATTATCAAAAATAAACAATGTAGCTTGCTGAGATGTGGCATTTACAGTAATTGTTGGGTACCGTCCCAATAATGAAATATTAATATCTACACCTGCAGGAAAATAATAAAAGGCATTTGCTCTTACCTGAATCAAGCTAAATGTAAAGTAAGACACTTTTTATGCTACTTGAACTATAGGAAAATCCTAGTTTTGTTATTTAAACTGTAAATTTCATGTACATTTTACATAATCATTTTTATTTATTTAAATGTGTTGTTCACGAATGATTATTCATACACAAATGTCAAAACGTTTTTATGGTGATTGGCATTGTAGACAAACAGTTTAATTATGTGTGATTTATTGTTTAGCCATTATTTCAATGAAGAATTTTACAATGGATATCTACACACACGTACGCGCACACATATCTACATAGACACCCTCTTAACAATTTCAATTAATCCCGAAAATACAAATCAGTAAACTTGTACCCTGTAAGATTTGTATGAAAATGTATTTATTTATCTGAAACTTCAGGCTTATAACTGAGCCACTGTATTTAAGGTTGCAGTCTGGTTCATGTTTGAACAGCACTGAAATCAAATATTAAGATTTGATGTTCCATTAATATAACATTCTTCCATGCCTAAAGTGTGAACCCTGACCCAAAGTAAGACATTTTCTTGAATATTTCCATCAAAAAGTGATGTTTAAAAATCAGTTCGGCCGCATATTAAATCAATTCGAGAATTGCCGAATCAAATTTTTTTTTTTAACACCCCGAGTGGATAGTGCAGGCACGTTATCACGTGTCTCCTTTTTGTTTGTTTTTTTTGCTTTTGAGCACCCGCCCCTCTAAAGGTCACTGCACGTCCCTGCTATGTCAGGAAATGGATAACGAGTGTCCTGCTTTTTCAAATTCACCGCTTCACTAATGCCGTGTTTCTGTAACTCGCAGGATGGAGATGTTATTGCACCCGAGCTGACTCCCCTGAAGAAAAGCTGGTCAGGCAAAAAAGAAGAGAGAGATGATGGAAATGAGGGCTCTAGTCATTTGCAGCAAAAAGTAGTCAAGAATCTCTTTCCTTAAGGCCTACGACTTGAGTGAGCCAGCCAAACACTTTTTTTCCCCAGGTTGTCACAGCAATAATATTTGTTTCAAAGTGAATTCATGTTACTCAGGGTTTTACACAAATTGGAATCCTTGACTACAGCTTAGTTTTATTTGTATCCTTTTAAGCAGGATTTTATCACTTGCAGTTTCACCCGATCATGCTTTTGAAACATGAACAATCATACAGTAAATAACCCGATGAAAGGTGCTTTTTAGTGAACGAGTGATATGGAAAGTATTGTTTCCATCCATTGCACATCCTCTGCATTCCTTGTCTCCTATTGTTATCGAGTTGTTTTAGTTTCTGTTTTTTGCATGCATCTATCTATTTGAAAGTTTGAGTTGTAATTGTTTTTGCCTGAGATGTTAAGGGTGTTTACTTTTTTTTCCCAATTTTGCAATACCAAGTTAATCTACATTTTATTTTTCTGTGCATGTGAATTTAACATATTTATGGACCCCAGATACTTATTTTCTCTCACAATATGTTCCCCTGGTTTAAAAATCAATCAATCTGTGAACCAGTGGTGGCAGTTGAAAACGTTTCATTCAAACATGACTTGGCTGTAATTGTACTTGTTTGTGGTGATCCTCTTGGTAAACACTAAACGGGCTCCTTGATTTGATCTTGAGTATTGAAATGAGTGATTAAAATCCTTTGACACTTGGCATTTATTTATTTAGCCACACAAAAAAGTGTACGTTATTTTTGGAGGGATTGATAGTCTTTATATTTCAGTTCAAAGCCAAATTCCTTTTGAGTTTTACAAATAAAACAAGAACCTGGAGTATGCGTGGTTAAAATGATGCCAAGTGGTATCCAATGTGGTCATTTACTGCCATGCATTTTTACTTATGGGGTTTTAGGTGCCAATAATTTAAACTCCTGTGATGAACTCGTTTTTGTTTCTAATCCCAGTGGCGACTTTTGCGAAACGACGCGCTTGTAATAACAAGCATTGAACACCAGAGGGGATCCTAGGCATAGCCAGTCTTTCCACTGAGTACCAAAAACTACATGGCAAACATTTGTGTTCTTTATACGTCAATTGGACCAACTGGGAAAATAGAATAAACTATTTAATAACAACGCCTAACATGTAAAAGTGCTCAACTCTGGCACTGTGAACTGACCCACATCATTCAACTGCTCTAAAGTCAGACTAAACCATCACAATTTGAACTTAAGTACAAAGCTAAAAATGAATTCCAACTGTAAAGCAAACATCATTAGCTAATTTGATATACATATAACACATTAGCTCATTTTAATCCCCGCGTCTTCGGTGGTCAAGGATAAACAGAGCCATCAGTGCACTTTGAATCTCTTTATTTATTTTACAAGTCACATATAGTGTAGATATCATGTGAGGACAGTGACCCCAAGTGGACAGAAAATCCTCATGTACAGTAAGTAAGAAGTAGAACTATCTTGTTTTCAAATAAAGGGAGTGAAAATCATAAGTTTAAAAAACTAATTGTATAGATGTGGAAAAGTCTACTGTGCTTGTATTCTGTTACTGCCAGCCACTGGTCAATATTATTACATCAGGATGTAAGCAGGGAAACACCACAATGTGCGCTTTGGTCTTCCTGTTCCTCATCCTGTGGCACTATGGGTATGTATGTAGAGGAATACCAACACGCACACGCACACACTAACCATGCGCAGGCAGGACCAAGGCCATCAGCCCGCTAGTATTTTTATAATCTTCATCCTCTTTGACCTGTTGCTCCCCTCCTGGCGCCAGTGGTCTCAGCCCTCCCTCTGTGATGCCTCAACCTTACACACACACATGGTGCTGTACACTCAGAGTAATTGAGACCAGCTGCTGCAAGGTGCCTCTTCCCTCAACTGTGCCCCCGCCACCACCAATCTCCCCCCCCCCCCTCCATGCTGCACTTGCCTCCCCCAAAAATAGAAAATAATGACTTTGAGGTAGCTGTTAAGACAAAGTTTCGTCGTCATGGTCCTCACGTCTGCTCGCATTGATTTATGAACGCAGTCTGTAATCAGCAACTCTGTATTCCACATTTTGCATTTTAAAAGTTAGCAAGTGTGTTTCGGAGGGTGTGCGCCCTGTGGGGGGTTCGTAGCGGCGTAAATCCCTACTTCGCGGAAATTAACCTCTTGTGGGGGGAAATTAGGTGATACTGTACAGCGGGGGAAAAAGCTTTTTTTTTTTATGCATTTGCTCCCCAAAAACATAAATACGTACTATTTTAAATATTACCATGCTCCCAAAGACGTATTTATATGTTTTTAGATTATTATTTTTTATACTACAGCATACAAAAGCTTTGATGCCGCCTCTGAACTTAAGAGAAATGCTTGAAGCAATGGTAGTTATTACAAAAACGGCCAGCAGGTGACAGCAGGGTATAAGAGATCAACCAGGGCCATGTTGAAAAAAGCTCTTCTACCCACAGTTTTAAACAGATTTGTGAATAATGATGAAACTTAGCTGTATTCTAATGCTAATGGCTGCAAAAAGGATAGAAATATACTTTTTTTTTCCTGATGAAAGAAGAGACTCTAATCTTTCTTTTGGTAGGTTCCATGTTTGTATAGCAACACCTTGCAAAATCAGTCAAAATCCAGTCAAACAGCTGGGAGCAAAGTGGGTTGCTTCAGTGAAATTGTCTGGGAGATATAGTTAAGAGTGATTTTGGTGTGGGGGCGGAGCGTATTATACACAGGTACATGTTAATTCTGATTTTACATGTAGTCTCTTGGTAGTTTCCCTTAGAAGATCACGGCCTCATCCGGTCTACAAAGAACTCCATTAAAAAAAAAATCTATAAATTTGACCCAATATGGACGTTTGATGCCAAAGGTCAAAGTTCATGGACGCTAACACTCATCTGCGAACATCTTGTTTGAATACTGTTTAATGTTTCCTCATGTAAAATATGCTGTAATCCACCATCCAGGCCAGTGGTGACAGTGTGAAGTGCACCAGGTGGTTGGAATGTAGTTTAGTGAGAGGGGTGGGGAGTGCGTAGGAACCAGCATGCCCCCCCTGCCCCCCCTCCCCCCAGCTGGCCTGAAGGGTTAAACTGCGTGTGGATATGTGTGTCACGGCCTCTCATTAGGGGGTGAGACGCTGCGGCTCCAGACCCCCACGGTAGGATTGCTGGGTGAGTCTGCAGCGATCCTGCCACTTTGATGCCCCCGATCCCCCCCCCCCCTCGGTCCCTCCAGTGGGAGGTTAATGAGCCACAGAGCGCTCTGCAGGGCCTGTTGTTGTAAGATTGGAGGTGCAGGGAGCTTTAAGAAGAGCAACAAGGAGCCTTCAAGACACTGAAATGTTTGAGGTGGTCCATCGCACCGCTCGGATCGGATGACGGCGTCGGCTGGGTATGTTTGGGTGCGGGGATGGGGAGGTTCATAAAACAACACTGAAATGCATCAAGTGGCACCTGCACCTCATACCGGTTCTGCAAATGTCACGGGGGAAACTAAACATGTTGTCGAGAGATGATTGGATGAAATTGAAATGAATGGAAATGCCATTGATCCATCCCACCAAAAAATTGTGTAATAAAGGAAAATAGCATTTTTGTGTTCAAATATCTGTTGCTTAAAGGGTTATACCACCACAGCTACACATAAGACAAAGAACAAAACACTTATTTATAACCACATGAATCAGAAATTGTGCCTGCTTGATAATCAACAGGCTGCTCAGTTTTGTCAATAGTGTTTTATTGACAGAAAGCAAAAACATTTGAAATTCCTCAAATGATCACTCCAGTTCTTGTGAAAATATTGATTTAACTCTTTCCTGTATCCGTCTCGCATTAACGTTCCTCGTGAGTTATTGTATTGTAGTTTGAAATTTGTAGTGATAGACCGATATGTTTTTTTTCAAGGCCGATACCCATTATTAGTAGTCAGGGAGACCGATAACCCATATTTCAAGCCGATATTAAGCTAAATTAAAAACTAAGCAAATAAATAGTTCTGTAAAGTTTTCTACTGCAAATAATAATGATACATTTAAAGTTTTCAAAAATGTTTTTTTTTTTTTACTAATTTGCTCCCCCAAAAAATTATAAATATGTTCTATTTTAAATCTTTTAAGTGTTCCAAAGACGTATCTATACGTTTTTAATGGGTTTTATATTATTTTTTTATGCTAGAGCATACTTAGAATTCTGGCTTTGATACAGCCTCTGAACTGCAGAGAACGGGTGAAGCAATGGTAGTAATTACAAAAACAGCCAGCAGGCGGCAGCAGAGTTTAAGAGATCAACCAGGGCTATGTTGCAAACAAGCTCTTTTACCCACAGTTTTAAACATGTTTGTGAATATTGATGAAACTCAGCTATATTCTAATGCTAATTGCTGCAAAACGGAAACATAGGAATATACTTTTTCTTTTAGTACGTTCCATGTTTTTATAGCAATAGAACACAATGTTTCAAAATAAAAAGTGTAAGAAGTTTCCAGTATCAGCATAATTTTTTCTAAAATGAACATTTAAATAAATCCATAAATGAAAAGTTCCCTGTATCTCACTGAGCGACAAATGCATGCGAATGTAGCTAATTTGGGGTTTTCGTCACGGTTCGTAAAATGTCTTCGCAGACAGTGAAAAATGGTCTGAATATGTTCAAAATGTCTTTGCGGCAAGTAACAACTGTATGTGAACATCTTACAAATCCTGATGAAAACCCTAAATTCGCTACGTTCACAAGCATTCACCGATGATCGGTCTATCCCTAAAAATCTCTCAGTCGTGGGAGAATCTCAGTTTAACTCATTGACGGCTATAGACGTCAAAAATTAATTTGAACTATTTCTACTAGTTTAACTTTTTTTTACCACTTTTTTATTATTTATAAATTAAATCGCGTCAGGCGATATTTTTTTTAAATAATTTTAATTAATTGCTTGATTTCAATAGTTAACTCACGATTAATCACAAATGTTATATCTGTTGTAAATGTAAAAAAAAAAAATCTATGTTTTTATACGCTTGTTAACAAAAGTGGAGAATTTTTTTTAGACTAATGAAATTTTTGACGTCTATACCCGTCAATGAGTTGATGAAATGACAGCACCCATCACCACGAATCAAACAAAATGTTCAATCTCAGGGGCCCATAGTTGCGTTCTATCTATTGCCATCTGTAATTAGCCAGCCTAATTACTATTCTCTCTTGACTGATTTTGCTGTCTGTCTGAGTGGCCTGAAAATTGACCTTCGCACTCTCACGCATTGCTGAGCAGGCAGCGTCAGACGTGTCGATCCGGGCGCGGCAGAGCAAGCCTCGGCCCGCACGAGCAGAAAAAAACAGGTGCTCCTGCTTTCTTTCCTTCCCCTTTCTTCTTCTTCTGCTCATCACCATTCACAGCATTTCCCCCACTTTTTCTTTGCACACCTGTTGAAGTGTGAGGAGTCATGCAGGCTGAGCACAGCAGCTTTGGATTAAGTGAAGAACTGCTGCCAATCAGTGCGGGTCGTCATTTCCAAACGACATCACAAGAGCTCCCCTGTGGCTCCCGTGGGCTTTTGGTTAACTTTAGGTCAACACTAACTAGCGTGTTAAATGAGATTTTTAAGATGCATGTAAGCACGTGTTTTTGTTAAATGTGTTTTATTTGAACAAAATATTGTTCAAAAACACCATTTCTTATCGAGCGTGGAATATGCAGAGGTGGTAAATCCAGGTCTGGAAAGTAAAAACCCTGCCACAGTTTGGCTTTAGCCCCAGGTGCTAGCTAGCTAGCTAGCTTGTTTACCTTTCAGGGAGCTAGCTAGCTAGCCAAACTGTGGCAGGGTTTTTACTTTCTGGACCTGGATTTGCCACCTCTGGGCATATGTTTCACTCAAATACGACTTGATTTACAATCAGTCATTTGGACCAATTTTTGTTTTGACTTGTTAGCGCAGACTCGAGGTATAAACAATTCTTCAACAATAATCTTCATGCTGTTTGTTTATTGTCACTCCCAGTTGAAGTTTATTGTACAACAATACAGTAGATTGAATGAAACAAATCAAAGAACCAATCTGCTAAAATATAACTCATTTTTTGCAAAGTACAAAGATGTCTGTGAATATCATTAAATCATCTTTCTGTATATGTAGCTATCGCTATATCAGTTATTTTGCAGTTTTTAATGGAAAATGGATGCTAATTCGTTAGCACGTTTATCGCGTGTTAGCATTAAAGTAGCCGAGTTTTGTAAGAAAGGTTTTGTGATGGTGATCGTTTAACGCGACACTTTTGTTTTTGCTCCCATTTTGATGAACTCAGAATCTAAAACTTCTTCCACATACACAATACTGACAGTCAACCCCCCCCCCCCTTTCCCCAACAATATTTGAGATAAATGGTGATATTGTGTATGTAGAAGAAGTTTTAGATCTTTGAGTTCATCTAACAAAATGGGAGCAAAAACAAAAGTGTTGCGTTTATATTTTTGTTGAGTATTGATGTCCACGATTGATTAAAAAAAAAAAACCTTGGGAAAAGTGTCGAAAGAGACGCCGATGTGGTGTGACAGATCTCGGGGCGACAGCTGTTGCAGCACCTTAATGCACCCCATCACGGCAGGGATCAACCCCGCTGGGATTACCCAGCTGTTTGAGATCTGGGTGTGATAGTCCCTTTTGCTTTGACTTTAACATTGATGACAGGACAGGGTTAATCATTAGTATGTTGTTTTTAACCCCCCTTCTTTTAGAATGAGCAATTTGGAAGGATCCATGAATGCACAGCTTCTCAGACTGTGATGGAAAAGACAGATGTTTGCATACAGTTGGTGAGTTCAGAGAATTTCTTATCCTGGACTTTGACTACTGGTGTTCCTCAAGGCTCAATGTTAGGCCCTCTTCTATTGAAAATCAAAACATTCATTTATTTTTATTTTTATATATACTGTACACGTATATATACTATCCTGTATAAATTGTCACTCACCTATTCTGCAAAACACACCCTGTTCAAAATGACAACACTTCCGGCTCTGGCTTTTGGAGATGTTATCAACAAACGTAGTTTTCAAACATCTTCTATGTAAATTGGATGTTGTCTTTTCAACTTTCAATTTTGCAGACAGAGCCACGTCACCATCCATGCAGCCCCACTTGTCTAAATATGGCATTCTGTTTAATATTGCGTTAGTGAAATATGAGTTATGAAGCAAAATCCAGCTGTTTTTATCCATCTCAGGAGGCGGCCATTTTGCCGACTTGCTGTCGACTGAAGATGACATCATAGTTGCTGAGGTCTCAGGCAACGACCAATCACCGCTCACCTGTTTTCTGAAGCTGAGCTGTGATTGGTTGTTACCTGAGACCTGAGCAACTGTGATGTCATCTTGAGTCGACAGCAAGTCGGCAAAATGGCCGCCGCCTGAGTCTTTTCCCGCATATGTAATATAAATCAGCATGTCATGTTTAGACTAGTGAAGCCACATATTATTGTCAAGAAATGTTTACGGTTGACTTGATCCAGCCTATTTAAAACTGAGCGCTACTTCTTGGCTACCGATTAGTGCAACCTGTTTGAGACACAATTCCGGAATAACAAATATGCACATTTCAATTTTGCAAGCCTCTGATTTAATTCATCCATCCATCTTCTACCCGCTTCTCAGGATAATCAGCCCTTTGCTGACTTCAATCGGAAGAGGTGAAACGCTCAAATAAGGCCCCCGTTATCGGCACTCGCGTTCATCTGCCACGACGGCGAAGGTAATGTATGCACATCTGGAAAGAATTTTATTGGAAGCCGACCAACAATTATGAATTGCGCGCGCGTGTGTTTGCGTAGCACTGCATGGGTTCTGACATGTGGGAATCCTCTCAGCGTTCTCCATAGGGGGTTGCTTTCCTAGGGTTTAAAAACAACACACTCGCTCGGGGAAAGACTTCAGTTTGAGATGCGTGTGGACAATGTGTGTGCGTGTTTGGGCACATGTGCGTGCATGCATGCCACTCTCCTCTCTTCTCATCTGGTCAGGCCCTCTAGCTGGTAATCTGAGCATTGAGATTAGAAAGAAAAACAGCAGAGAAGAATGTCTTTGGTTGAGCCAGCGAGGAATTTACAATGGCCTTCAGGCTGCTTTGACCTCTCCCTCCCTTTCTCTTACACACTCTCTCTCTCACACACACACTCACACACACACAGATGACAGTATAATTTCTTTTTATAACATCATTTCATCATTCTGGCCTCTGTTCTTATCAGGGTGATAACTTTAGACACATCGAGTGTAAACAGTGATGTCACAAAGGAGTTGAACTCAGGACACTCATTTGTTATTGCGGCCGCGTCTGGTTTTCTAATCTAATCTAGGTTTTCATACTCTTGTTAACAAAAGTAGAAAAAAATGTTAAACTAATATAAATATTTCTAATTATTTTTTTACGTCTATAGCCGTCAATGGCAGCAAATTAGTTAAATAATTTTTATGTTTTCCCAATAATTCGTTATAATCTTTTTTTTACATATCCTCAAAATATTTATTAATTTATTTATATATCTTTTATACTTTAATTCTGACTCAACTTTATAAATTGTCTATATAATCTTCTTACAGGCATTTTGCAGCCCGTTGGTGGACTATTTTTGTGTCTATAAATCTTACTATATTTCCTTATATTATGTATTTAATAAATTAAATATATTTAAAAAATTCCTCATATGCCTAATCAACATCTGTTTCCTTATAAACCATCTTCCAGTCCTGTTTTATTAAATCATGCCTCAGTGCTGCAATTGCATCTTCTGTTTTCACTCACGATGACTTAATAATGCTTTCCATCCAGTTACTAAAATCTTCAATATTAGAACCAGGGGATCTATATGCACAGCTAACCAATATATTCTTTGTTTCATCAAAATTAATTTTGATAAAACAAAGATGAATAATTATACACTCCACTAAGTCATCATACCACTTCAGTCATGTTGCCAACCACTTTATACAATCATTTTGGATATTAGTTTCTATGGGGTGTCTTTTTCACACGCGTCTTCTGGTTGCCCTCAGGATTATGAAAATGCAACTGTAATATTTTGACGTGAATAAATTGAAATTGGAATTGGAAAAAAAATCGACACAGAACAATGATGTCGTCCAAGCTATGGGTTAAAAGGAAGTCACGTCAAATGAACTGTTTCTGATGTAAACGAGATGTTTGATCAAGACGTGTCAACTTTATATTATATATTTTTATTATACAACTAGTGCTTTACAAAGAAAACGTGACGTCTAAAATAGGGGTGAACCGATTTATCGGCCCCGATTTCCTTAATTTTGGAAGACCGGTGATCGGCCGATGCCTTAAAAATAAACAGATCTTTTCCACCAATCTCATCTCCCTCCTCAGAGGTCTGAAAAAGTCAGCCACTGTCCTCCTCTGCTGAGATGACTAATAGGATTTTCATTTTTATTTGAGAAAAATACTTCTTGTGCAATTAATACAACCCATTTGTATTATTTCCCTGACATTGTTCAATGTTTTCCAATAAAACAAGATTGGAACACTGAAGGTATATGTTGCTTGTAAAAAAAAAAATCGGTATCGGCAAAAATCGGGATCGGCAGGTCCGACTTTTTAAAAGATCGGGGATGGGCCAGAAAATTGTGATCGGTGCACCCCTAGTCTAAAATAATACAGTTAAAAGAGTTATTAAGAGACACGGAAATGTAGAGCTGAGCGTAACTATGAAAACAAATTCAGTGTCTCCTGATGATGTTGCCTAATGGCAGCATGTACAAATTAAGAAGTAATGGGCCTAAAATTGAACCCTGGGGAACACCACAGGCCATCTTGTGTCTCTCTGACGAGGTGTGTTCCCCCAGGGTAGCATCAAAATGTTTGCCTTTCAAGTAGGATTTAAATCAATTCCTGAGTGGAAGATCATGTTTTGTAATCTGTATAACAGAATGTCATGGTACAGCGTTCAAAGCTGCGCCGAGATCCAGCAAGACCAGGATGGAGAGCATGCACTTGTCCATATTCATTTTAATATCATTTCAAATCTTGATCATCAGGGCCGTCTCACTACTATACTACTGATACGTTCCCATCTGTTTCTCCGACTACCTCCATCTTGAACTGATGTTAGCATGCGGGCCGGGATGATGCCGCATAGACGTTCATTGACGTTTTGATTTCAGATGGGACAGCTGTGCGGTCACACAAGCCGGACCCGATCCCCCCTCGCCTCGTCACAGCCGAGCAACCTGCCTTCCTGCCGCAGCGGTAAGTGAATGTTGGGGGGGGCAGACGCAGGGGACAGGTGTTGGGGACAGGAGGTGCCGAGTGGCCCGGGGGTGTGGTCAGGTGGTGGCACACCTGTCCTTACTTGCACAAGGGGGTTCCAGTTACACGCATGCACCGACAAGTGTGCACATGACTCCAGGTCAGAAAACATGCATGATGATTGTAACTAACTCTACAAAAAAAAAGGTCCTTGTCATTCTTTGCCAGCTCAAGACCCCGATTTGTAATTTGAGTCCTCCATTAAATCTAAACTCTTAAAATCTCTTTTCAGCCCATTTACTGTGATGAGATTACATTTGTGGAAAATTGTGCATAATGGTGGTTTGTGTCAGCTGAAGACAGCTCTACAAATACATTGGTGCCTTGAGATACAGGTTTAATTTGTTCCATGTGCACACTTGCAACTCAAATCACGCGTATCTCAAATTCTCGTTCTCCAATGAAATGAATGGAAATGCCTTTAATTCGTTCCAGCCTTCCAGAAAGCAAACCGACATTTTGTAAGGTTTTTTTTTTTATGAGAAAAATTGCACTCTATAACATTATACTTTATAATAACATACACTAATAATTAAATACTTCAACATAAATTCAACGTTAAAATAAATAATTCAAGTTTTTGTCACACTTTGCATCAATTGAATGAATGGCCATTGCGATTTTACGAAAGAGCTGACTTTTCAATTCAGAATGTTTTTAATTTATATTTACAATGACTGAATTACAATTATGAAGAAAAAAAGGTATTTTCATCTTATCCTTGGTGATGTCAATGTTGTGGAGCACTTTAGTGATTGTATGTGTCACTTTCATAAACAACTATAAGCTAAATCATTTGACCAGTTTTTGCCTCCACATAATTTAAGATGTAATCAAATGTTTGTAGAGTTTTTATCATGTCCTTGAAATTTCAGAAGAATTGGTGTTCTATAAATGTATGCATGTTAATCGATAGTGGTTTGAATTGAAGTGAATCGAATTGAAAGAAATAATTGAACTCGCGTGAACCAAAATTGAATCGAATCAGGAAATTAGTATCAGCCCTAACTGAGAGCACTGTTATCTTGAATGTGTAAATTTGTCGATTCACTACTTGTGTTAAAAATTTTGTTTGTGTGTGTTTGCTTTTATGTGTTAGCATTAGCAATAAGCTAGCAGCCTCAGCTGTGTTATTGTCGCTTTGACTTTCGGATTGTGTTTTAAACACCCGTTTCATTCTTCTTGTTTTGTGTTTAGTTAATAAACATATTGAAGCTTCTTTTTGACAAACTGTTCACTATTTGCTACTATTTTTCTCAAGTTTGCACTTGCAAGTCAAAGCAAAAATGCAGCCCAGCATTGGCTCATATTGAAACAACAGCAAGCCGGGTGACTCGTATCTCAAGGCAGCACCGTAATATATAAAAGCATTTTCTCCGCCACATTGAAGCGATCTCACTTTACGTTTGTAATGTTTGAAGTTAAATTTATCTGAGAAGAAACCGCGAGTCCCTTTTTAAAGCGTGTAAGTGGACACCGGCGTGTGTGGCACATGCTGTGTTTGTGTAAAACGTCAAAGATGGGGGAGACAGGCGTCTAGCCCCGGGGTGTGGATTTCAAGCAGGTGCATTCGCGGGCACCGCAGCTCCTCCAGGGACAGGATGGGACGGCACGAGGAGGGAGGACAGAGAGGGAAGACAAATCTGTGCTTTCTGTACTGAAACACTCACAATTCCGAATTCAACGGTTAATCTCGACCCATCTCGGCCCCTCTATTGAACACCCCTCCCTCACCCATGACTGTATTCTTGGATGAGTGGAATGTGTAAGGACAATAGAAACCGTCCCCGTCCTTCGGTCGGCACCCCCCCCCCCCCCCTCGGCCCACGCAGGTCCTGACAGGAGAACAAAAGTGCACCTTGCACCTCTCCGGAGCACCAGTAGCCCCCTGGGAACAAATAGCTGAATACCTGCGCTAAATAAGAAGGAGAGAAGGAGTGATAGAAAGACACAACGCAAGGTGAAAAAACAAGAGAGGATGAATGGAAAGTATTTCGCTCTCTCTGACACATTTCTGATGCGCCCTGCCAAGTGTAACACAGACTCATACAGAGGTCCAAACTAAACACAGGCCAGCCTGCTGTCTTGTAGCCTCTGTCCTCCTCTTTCTTTAGTCACTTACTCCTTTTGACATCTGCACACGCAGGGTGAACTCGCCTGTCTTGTGTGTGATTTTGTATTAGGTTTTTATTTGCTTAGATTTAGTTTAGTTTTTATTGGTTTTAGTATTAGTTTTTTTTTAATGAGCTATTTCTTGTGTGCAAATGTAAAAAAACAAAACAATGGGTGGATGGATAATAATAATGCATCAGATCTATGTAGCGCTTTTCTAGACACTCAAAGATGCTTTACAATGGAATGGATACATTATCCATGCGCTCACACATCCACACTGTGGTGGCAAGTAAGTATTTAAGTAGCCACAGCTGCCCTGGATGGTTGGATAAATTACCGGATGGATGAATAAATGGATGGATGGATGAATAAACGGATGGATGGATGGTCAGGTGGATGAATGGATGGACGGATTAATAAATGGATGGATGGATAAATAAACAGATGCATGTTTGGATAGATGGCCAGGTTGATGGGTGGATGTATGGATGGATGGATGAATAAATGAACAGATGGATGATGGATGAAAATGGATGGATGAAAATGGATGAACAGGTGGATGGATGGATGAACAGATGGATGGAGGGGTAAATGGATGGATGGATGGATGAATAAATGGATTGATGGATGGATGGATGAATAGATGGATGGAGAGATAGATGGATGGATGAAAAATGGATGGACAGGTGGATGGATGGATAAACAGATGGATGGATGGATGGATAGGTTGATGGGTGGATGGATGGATGGATGGATGAATAAATGAATAGATGGATGAACAGATGGATGGATGGATGAAAATGGATGAACAGGTGGATGGATGGATGAATAGATGGATGAACAGATGGATGGAGGGGTAAATGGATGGATGGATGAATGGATGGATGAATAGATGGATGGAGAGATAGATGAACAGATAGATGGATGGATGAAAATGGATGGACAGGTGGATGGATGGATGAATAAATGAATAGATGGATGGAGAGATGGATGAATAGATAGATGGATGGATGAAAAATGGATGGACAGGTGGATGGATGAAAATTGGATGGACAGGTGGATGGATGGATGGATGAATAAACATGGATGGATAAAATACACGGATGGGTGGGTGTATGGTTGGATGAAAAACAGATGGATGGAAGGATGGATAAATAGTTGCATAGATTACTCCCTGTCAGAGGTCATCAACTCTGGTCCTCGAGGGCCCCTATCCTGCCATCCTTTCTTGATTCTTCCCTCCTCTAACACACCTTATTCAACTGATCAGCTCATCAGCAAGCTCTGCAGAAGCCTGATAATGATCCTGATCATTTGAATCAGGTGCTGGATGAGGGAAACATCTAAAACATGCATGATAGCATGTTGAGCAGTTGATGCCTCCTGACAAAGTAATAGCAACATAAATAGAACGCAAAGATTGAAACAAAATGATTTAATGCTGCAATCCAATGGGGTACCGCACGAATGCTATTTTTAGGCCGCAAGGTCACGTGACTTCAGCAGCTTGAACCGGGAGGAGGTAAAAAAAAATGAAGCCGGCTCATTGACGACCTATGCTAGTAGCGCTTGTTTTGTTCTCGTTTATCTCCGGAGAAAAACCATGCCGAGTAAACGCAGCTGTTCTGGAACTCTCAGAAACGACTCCCGACACGTCCACTTATGAAGGATGTTTTCTTCATTCATTTCCCGAAGCCCAAACTTGAGAGGGATGAATGTGAACGCGGATCAGCTTGTGCGGACGTCTAAAAGAGCAGTTTAACGCCAGCGAAGTGAAGCCTTTCACCTTCATTTGTAGTAAACATTTTGTTGGGGGCCATGCATGCATGCTCCTACGATGACAATCATGCTCTTGCCGGCCACCGCCGGCCCGATGAGGTAAGCGATTGATTTATATTATTATTATTTTCGCTAGTAGACTGTTTACATGCGTCAAGCATGACTGGCCGGCCGAGTTGAACCCTCTCGCTAGTCTCATGAATATTAATTAAGTGTGGTGACGTATATCTTGCGGTACCCCATTCATTGTGCTGTTCCTTCCGGTGTGCCCATTTTGGCCACCGTATTAATACTTGTTAAGTCATGTAGACACAAATGAAGAATACTATTTCTTCTACTGGTACCGTGAGTCAGTAAGATGCTGTAATATTGGTCTTTTTTGTAGAGGATAAAGAATATAGGACTGTGAGTATCATATTATCTATCTCCATGTGTTATTCTACCGTGCAAATATCTTTTGCTTCTAAAACTGGCTAATCGATGCTAACCATTAGCAAGGTTGGGAGGGTTACTTTGAAAATGTAATCCATTACAGTTACAAGTTGCCTGCTAAAAAATTTAGTTAGTAATGTAATCCAAGTACCGTGATATTAAAGTAATGTAACTGGATTACTTTTGGATTTACTCCAATATTGAGTATGCTCATGAAGACAAAATAAAAATAAATATCACCACAATATATATTCTATACAATGTGCCCCTTTTATTTGCGGGTGAAAGGGACCCGGGCAGCCGACAAATAGCAAAAATCCTTGTGTAGTTAAAAAGCATGTAGGCGATTGATTCATTCATTCATTCATTCATTCATTCATTGAAGGCCATATGCTGTTTTGAACTGTCACTGAAAGCAACCACACCTGACAGTTTGATGGATAGATGGATAGATAGATAGATAGATAGATAGATAGATAGATAGATAGATAGATAGATAGATAGATAGATAGATAGATAGATAGATAGATAGATAGATAGATAGATAGATAGATAGATAGATAGATAGATAGATAGATAGATAGATAGATAGATAGATAGTCATTCAATGAGGATGACGATGTGTGACATCAACTGCAAAATGAACTTTTATCCCAGTCACAAGTTTAGCCGTGTATGTATGATGTTTAAATAGTGAATTGGTGGGAGGAAGATTTGTTTGTAAGGTGTAACTCACATTATGGTTGTAGGCTAGCGGGCTAGCTAGCAAGAAGCTACAACGCGTAGCAAACTTTCGCTCCGAGTAAATTCCAGTGAATACCGGTCGCCATTTCCTCCTCCCGTCCGTGAAGCTTTTTTAAACTGCCCGCGTGTGGAGGACACGACTAGTCAGTTCGTTCGTTCGTTCCCACCTTCCCGACATGTAGCAACAGTCCCTCTCTCGCCCTCTTTCGTACTCTCTCTCATCGCAGAAATTGTAATCCCTCGAAGTAATCCCCATTTTTAATAAATGTACCTGTAATCTGATTACATGTTTTTTTCCCTGTAACTGTAATGGAAAATAGAGTTACATTTTTTTTTGCAATCTGATCACGTAACGGCGGTACATGTATTCCGTTACTCCCCAAGCCTGACCATTAGCATGTCAGTGGTGTTTTACCTTGTTTGTTTGCATGAAGCTAGGACAACTTTTAAGGCACAGATACAGTATGTGGTTGTTTTAAATACACAACATGAAATTCTCTTTTGGTTTGACAGTAAACTGTGAGTGGCTTGAAGCTATATTTTGATGAATAGTTCAATATTGGCCAAACTTCTGTTTATTTCATTCATTTCTATCATACAGGACTCAAATGTACAGATCAAAGCTAACAAAAAATTGACCGAATGATGGCTCGTATCTCAAAAAATGCGCTCGTATGTGAAGGCACCGCCGTACAATGTCGAAACGGGAATGGGCACTGACACGAGGTTCCCCCTGTTCACACATCATCTGTTTACCATCACGGCCTGTTTGGCTCATCCTCTCCCCTCTGACCCCGTGGGACAGACGAACGTCTGTATTGAGAAAGAAACAACTCACACAAGCGCACACGGCCCATTGAATGGGACATCAGGAGTACGGAGGTGGACAGGAAATGGTGCGTAAAACCCCCTGCTGGAGGCCATATCCTGCGCTGGGTATAACTGGTCCCGATTGGTAAAAGCCAGCTTGCAGTGTCTATCCAAGTGTCACACATGCCGATCAATGCATGCACGTTAACGCTTGATCAAGTCGCAAATTCAACCGTAGGACGAGGACAGTCTGCCTGCTCTTGCAAAAAAGAAAAAGAAAAAAAAGAAGCTGATTTGAGAGTTGTGCTTTGAGTTACAAGCGGAACAGATCAAAGATGTATCTTAAGGCATTACTGTACATTGAAAAAAGTGGAATTTTCCATGTAACATCACCACAGCTTGGAGAGAGGGCTTGAAACTTTAACCCAGTGACTTAACAACCCCCCCACCCCCCCGGCTGGAATGGGATCCGCCAGTGAATCAGCGCCACAAACCTGCCAGTTGTGCTCTCGGCGACATCCACACGATCGTCCTCAGCATCCCTCAAAGTCCCACAAAAAGTCCTCCAGTACATTTGCAGCAGTCGCACCCAGATGCTTCACATCAACACTGTTTTGGAAGCCAAACACTACTGACAAGCCACTTCCTGTGACCCAAACATTACCACAAATGATGTGCACTGAGTCAAGCAAAAAGTGCTGGGAAAAGTTTGTGTCATGTGATTTGTGCAACGCTTGTTTAACTACAAGTGACGAGTTCAAACGCAAAAAGATGGCGTCTGCATTTTTGGTCATTTGAGTAAAATGAGTTGGGGTTTTTTCTCTTTTCTTTTCTTTAATTGTTCCAGGTTAAAGCTTTTCAAATGTTATACCCATCCCCAGACCTCAGACCTTCCTTCAGGGGGGCAAAAGTAATGCACATGTAACCATATAAACAAGAATTTAATGAAGTGAGCCTGTTTTGACCCATCTCAGGGGACGGCCATTTTGTCCTGGGAGGGGGGTGGTGGCCATTTTGCCTTGCCACTTGTCGACTGAATATAACAAAGGGCTCAGCTTGCGCATGTCACATGACCAGTCAAAAGTAAGTGGCACTACTAGGCAAAATGGCCGCCCCCGAGGCACAATGGCCGCCCGTTGAGATGGATCAAAACAGGTGGATTTTTCTGCTTTATACATTTCCACAAATGCGGGAAATCTGAATATTGTATTTAGACTATAGTGAGAGCACATAGAACATATTACTAAGAAAATGTTTGACTTGAATTCCCTTTTAACTTGAATGGTACATACATTTTAATTTAAAATAATTATAATCATGTAATTTTTACGACTAAAACCGCTTCCTTGTTTTCAAGATGCCTTGTTTTTAATGTTAGGCGCCAAATAAAAGTGTGAAAGCCAATAAGCAGTGAACTCATTCACTGCCATTGACGGCTATAAACGTCAAAAATTAATTTGAACTATTTCTTAGTTTAACATTTGTTTCCATTTTTGTTAACAAGAGTATGAAAACATTAAGAAATATATATATCTTGTACATTTAGAACAGATATAAAATTTGTAATTAATTGTGAGTTAACTATTGAAGTCATGCGATTAATTACAATTAAAAACTTGATCACCTGATGCCCCGAATTTTTTATCTTTTCTTCGTTTTTTATTCATTCACTGCCATTGACGGCTGTAAACGTCAAAAAAGGATTTTAACTATTTCTATTAGTTTAACATTTTTCCCATTTTTGTTAACAAGAGTATGAAAAACCTTGATGTTTTTATTGTACATTTAGAACAGATATACAATTTGTGATTAATTGTGAGTTAACTAGCGAAGTCATGCGATTAATTACGATTACGAATTTGAATCGCCCGATGCCCCTAATTTTTAATAATCTTTTCTTTTTAAAAACTTTTTTGTAATGTTTTTTTTTTGTCGGGCGATTACAATTTTTAAACGTAATTAATCGCATGACTTCACTAATTAACTCCCAATTTATAATTATTTTTAATAAAAAAATAAAATTACAATTAAAAAAACATTTATTTATTTTTAAGAAAAAAATTTTTAATCGCCTCTTGCCCCTAGTTTTTAATAATCTTTTTTTAAATGAAATTATGGCAGTGAATGAGTTGAAATGGCACTTGTCGGCTTTTGCGTTTGTACTTGCTAGTTGTTTAGCAGGGTGTCCTTCCTGTGCTTGTTTGGGATCTCAGATTAAAAAGAAAAAAGAATGATTTGAAGACTACTGTTAATTGGTGTGGATGGGAGTTGTCTGCCTTCCTGTTGCCCTTGTGATTGGCAGATGATCATGTCAGGGAGCGTAACCTTGCTGAAATTAGAGGATATGGACGGACGTTCTCAAATAATTATCCAGTGATGTTGATATTGCATTCCTTCATTGTGAAAATTCTAAATGAATGGCAATCCCCAACTTTTCCCACTTTAATACGATTTCCTGTTGTGGGGAATCACATAATTACTTTGACTAAAGCGCAGCAGACGGAGCCGCCGTCTCGCTGTGACACGGCAGTATTGTATGTCTGTCACTAATGGCTGCGGAATGTCACATTAGTCAGGGGCTGCATGTGTGACACTTGCCAACACTGAAGCACTTTGAGGCCCACAATATGATCTCCCAAACGTGGACGCGCACCCACGCGGGGTGCGGCGGTGACCTCATTGCCTCAAAGCGACAACGTGATGGACTGTCTCTTACACACCACAAGAGTTGGATTTCAAAACAGCCAGTATAATTCTGTTTTTTTGCTTAGATGACGCAAAAAAAAAAAAAGTGTGTCGTGAGTGTCCCATGCATATGTGTGGAGTCTTTGCGGGGGTGTTTACATTGGGCAAGCTAAGTCATGCAATCTGAGATGCAGCTTCTCGTCCCCCCCCCCTCTTCCCTCACATACACACACATGTGCATCCACCTCTCAACACTAGGAGCTACTGCAGGAAACTCGTTGTTACCTCACCAAGACACGCTGGCGTCAGTGCGTGCGGGTCAGGAGGGCAGCGGGGGATCGCTAGACACGTTGCTGCCATATGTCGGCCCTCAGCTGTAAGCACTCAGCACACACTTCCGCCCAAAGTTCTTGTGAGGTAACAAAAGTTTGCGGGGCAGATGGCCGTACGAGCTGAGACGAGACGCGTCTGTGGGTTTCTGGTGAGAGCAGGAAGTGGCATCAACTCACTCTAGCATTCCCTGAGAACTTTGGAAAATAGTGTACATTTCTTTAAAATAAAAAAAACATTAAAAAAGAGACCTCAGGTTGTTGAATGCCACTCCCTATTGTTAGTATTGGTACTCGCCCATCCCTAATTTAAAACTGCGCAAGCTCGATGCTAATATACAATGGAAAACTACATCGACATGTTAACGATTAGCATTGGTATTCACAGCCTTGGAACACTTTAAGCAACGGATATTTGAAAACAAATGGTGGCAGGACACATGCAGGCACACAAAATCACAATTCTCACAGGTGTATTTTCTTCATGCTTTGCCAAAAAAAGAAGATCAATATCATTGTACAAAGCAGCTTATTGTGTCAGTCTGCGTGGATATACTATACTGCCTCCGGTGGCCAAGGCAGGAACACCAGAAACAGCAGTAACTGATGCAATAAATGGTAATGCCATTTCTTTCGCACTCTATTTAATTATTTTAAGTACAGTATCATAGAGTGCTACTTTCCTTCTTTTTTTTTCTTTAAAAGCACATTATAAAAATGTTTGCTGTTTTTGGGGGCAGGCTCAAGCGGAATAATGGCATGTTCATTCATTTCAATGGGAAGAGATGATTTACAATACAAGTGTTTTGAGTTACGAGCATGGTCACGTATCGAAGTGAACGCATACCTCAAGGCAGCTGCAGTTTAAAATGACTCCCATTACAACTTCTACAACTTAAATATGTTTCGCCTGGTCACTCATTTTGCTTGAATACAATTCTGCCAGGGTGTGTAAACTTATGCAATCAACTGTATCTTACATATATTACTTGTGATTATAATAACGCTTTAAACACTTGAATGATTGAACATTTGATGGATCGTGGTCATGTTTCTGACTGATTGTGGTTGCTAACAAGCTAATGTAGCTTTACAAAGGCTTGTTATGAAACTCCGCATTTAAACGAACCGCTTTGATTGGCCGTGACCGTTCACACAGCACACTTTGTCTGTGAAATTACCAACATCGGGTCTAACCTGGCTTTGCGCAGATACATCACAGGATTTATTCCAGTTCCAAAAATGGGTGTCAAGCGATTAAAAAATGTTCAGCGTAATTAATTGCGTGACTTCAATGGTGCACTCATGATTAATCGCAAATGTTATATATGTTCTAAATGTACAATAAAATGTTAAATATTTTTTTATACTCTTAACATAAGTGGGAATTTTTTTAAATGGAAATAAGCATCTGCATATTTTAGTATTTGATACAGTAATTTCATAAGAAATCCTAAAATTGAGTTCAAATGAAAAAGATGTACTGTACTGTAAAAATATCGAGTGTGATATTGATTTGTGTTGAGCTCATTTTTCTGCCACTAGATGGCATAATTGCATTTGTAAGACGGTGACAGCTCAGTGCATTTTTATTTTCATATTAAGATTGATCTCATCTTTAAATCAGGGATGTGATTTGACCAAAGTGAAATTATCTGAAAATTTAGCCGGGGATCTGGGGGCCGCGGGCACTCAGCTAGGTCCAGAGCTCATGGGTTTTCCGTGTTTTTGAGTACTTTCAATGCACTCAGATGACAAAGAAATAGACAAAACAACAGCATAAATTTTCAATGTATATTGAACTATCCCATATAAAATTGCAGTTTTAGTCAACTCAAAATCAGTCACATTCAAAAACATTGGACTGCCTTTGCTTTTAAAAACTATCACTGAGAATATCATCATATATATTTACCATGCAATAAATCAATCATTCTTAATTTAATACATAATGCATACCAAAAACATAAAATACCTCATGCAGCAAGCTCTGGTAAAAACACAATCATGCATTCGTCGAAAGCATGATTGACTAAGATCATCTCTGTAACTGCATACATCAAGACAGTCAACATATTGAAAACTGAAAAGTGCAAACATGCAGCATTCATTTGAGTTTGTGTCAATGATTAACCATGTTAAATATTTATGGCCATTTTTATTACGTTATAATATTTTCGAAAATTTGATTTCGATTAATTTGAAAAGTTTACCACCGACCTCAAAATTCACGACTCTGTCAGCAACTGCTACAGGTTGTTGGGGTGGATCACGTCTCTCTATTACCGCTTCCGATTGTGATGTCAATAAGGGATGGAGGCCGTAAAGTTTTGGAGTTTTCGTTTGGGCACCGAAACTTCCAGCGATGGAATAATTTGTTGTTCTTGACTGGAGTTCTTTCACGTGTTTTTTGCTCTTTGCGTGACTTTCAAGAGCTTTGAAACCTCTCCCGCCATAGTCAATGGTATCACGGCACCAAATGCAAAGCGCTTTCCCGGCACGATCGATCTTCCGAATAAAGTCACTGAACAAATTCGTCACAGTCTTCTTTCCAACATTTGTAGATATATCCTTCTCTAACCAGTCCCATCGAAACTTGTTTTTTACGATCTTGTCAATTTCCTTAACTCGCGGAGCATCTTTGCGTTCGATCACGGACATCTTTCTTTAAACACCCGGCAAAAACGTCTGAGAAATGAACAATGGCATACTCCTATGCCTTTATAACAAGCGCGTTTATTGGTCAACACGGAGACTTCAGCCAATCGCAAGATCAGTTTCATTTCAGTTACGGAAACACTAAAATGGAATGCTGTCGAGAGGCGAAATCTGATTTTTTACCACTTAAAAAATTGTAACATTTTATTTTTGGAGATAAAAAAAGCGTAATTCCGCGAATTAGCGGAAAAATCACATCCCTGTTAAATTGAAGTAACTTGTGAAATTCTGCACATTTTTAAAATTGTAAAATACAACCCCCGGTCCCAAATATATGCATTATTAGTATATTTAGTATTGACGTGGACGCGTCTGCTGCGTTGCGACTGGAATTCCCCCAGTACAGGCTTTCCGAGGGGCGGTCATTAATCACATGTTAAAAAACATTAGTAGCGTTATAGGAACTTTAAATTAACTCAAAATTAATGCACTAATTTTGACACCCCTAATATATATATCAACATTTCAGCAAGGAAAAAAAAATTTATATAGTTGTTTTTTTTATCTGAACTTTAAAAAAAATTCTGAAGATTCTGTCTTTTTCCCCCCATTTAGTTTGTGTTGAATTAAAATAAATCGATTTTTGCTTGTCAACAGAGACCACTTCTCCGTCACTCACCGGCTCCAGTCTTGTATGTTGTCCACGTGTTCATCCAAGTGCATGCTGACAGGCTGGCAGGTGTGTGCAGGTACCCCCCCCCAAAAAAAATCACTCACCATCACACAAAGCCACCCCCACTCCCACTAACGCACACAACTCTATCTTCCCATTGAGAACCTGTCGCATCTGTCCTGATGAACTCATTCGGAGTTGCGAGTCGGTACAATGCTTGCTGAAATGTTGATTAATGCCCGAGCGTTTCAAACAAACACCATGACAGGATGCAGTATTTTCTACAACAATGCTTTTATTTACATGTGACAAAAAAAAGGGGGGGGGGGGGGGAACGCAGGTGATGAACAAAATAGTCGATAAAATCATGATATCAAAATATTAAAAACACACACCATTAAGACACCAGAAAAATGCTGCAGATGCAAACTGGGTCCTTTTGGTCAAGCTTGAGTGGTCGGTTCACACGCTGCCTAAGAAGATGGGTGAGTGGTGGTCACCTGTCGCCCACCTTCACAGGCAGCTGTCTCAACACACACACACACATCGTGTATGTATAATAAGGAATGGCATCCACGCGTACGCACCAAAAACACACCCAAGCAGCTGCAGTCCCGGACCGGCCGGCACCAATGGGAGCTTCCTGGGATTTAACTGCATGTCCAGCTGCTCTCGTGTCATACGTGCTCGCACCGTTGACGGGCGGCGGCTCATCTGAAATCTCACTTCTGAAATCAAAAAGGCACTCAAGTAGTAGAAGAAGAGTCCTCCGGGTGGAAACGGGGCCACCGGGGAGGGCTGCTGGTGGGAACGCGGGCGGGTCCGTCTATGAGGCGGGGTTGCCGCATCCCGAGGCGTTGTGTTTGTGCAGCAGGGACATGCGGCTGAAGGTGCGAGAGCAGGAGCCGCACTGGTACTTCTTCACTTGCGAGTGCGTCTGCAGGTGAGCCCGCAGGTTGGAGCGGTCGGCGAAGGCCCGGTTGCAGTGTTGGCAGGCGAAAGGACGCTCACCTGAGGGAAGGAGGAAAGCTTGAGCTTAGACGTGCAGCAATTCATTGATTAATTGATAACCATTTTGATAATTGGTTAATCGGTAAAAGATGAAAATACAGGAGAGTAGTAGCCCCCCCCCCCCCCCCCGTCCAAATATATTATTAGCAAGGATGCGGGAGTACAGATGCTAAGGTATCGGGTACTCATGGAAGCTGCCGAAACCACGCACCGATAACAAAGGCAAAACAAAATCAAACATTGAGAAAGTCCTCCTCGCCAGTAGTTGGTGCTATACTGCAGAAGTTTGATACATTTCACTTGTGGCTGTTTTATGATCAGATATTAGAAACTAGAAAAATAGGAAATTGACATTCATTTCTGGCCATTTTAAGGATAAATGCCATCTCGAGATATATCATTTAATTGGTAAGTGTATTAGTATACAGCCTGTTTTTGTGAGCCCCAGGAACATTATGCATCATAAAATACTTAATGAATAACTCATGTAGAGTCAAAAAAGCAGCAAAATCTAGCTGTTTTCAATCATCTCAGGGGGCAGCCATTTTGTCCCTTGCTGTTGAGTGAAAAGGACATCGCTGCTCCTCGCTCAGCTAACGACCAATCACGGCTCACCTGTTTTCTGACTCAAGCTGAGCCGTGATTGGTAGTTGGTTGAGCTCTGAGCAAATGTGATGTCATTTACAGTCAACAGCAAGTGACAAAATGGCCGCCCCCTGAGATAAAAACGGGTGGATTTTGCTGCTTAAAGGGATACTTGACTCATTTAGCCTTTTTCAGCAATAAAAAACTGCATATTTTGTCTAGAATGAATTTGATAACTTCATTATTTTTCATGTAGAATTAATACCTTTAAAAACACATTTTGCCACTTGCTGTCGACTGAAAATGACATCAAAGGTTTTCAGGAAACAGTTAACGACCAATCACGGCTCACCCGTTTTCTGTGTTTGGTCTTGTGACGTTCTCAAGCTGAGCTGTGATTGGTTGTTAGCTGAGCAACTGTGACGTTATTTTCAGTCAACAAGTGACAAAATGGGTGCACACGTGATGTCATCTTCAATCGACAAGTGTCAAAATGTGTTTTTAAAAGTATTAATTTGACATGACAAATGATGTTATCACATTAATTATAGACAAAATATAAACTGGTGAAAATGGCTAAATGAGTAAAGTAATAGAACTGGTACTCCACAAACAATATTAACTCATTCACTGCCATTGACGGCTATAGACGTCAAAAATTCATTTGAAATATTTCTATTAGTTTTTCACTTTTTCCACTTTTGATAAGAGTATGAAAACCTTTTTAAAAAAATATTGTACATTTAGAACAGATATTAAAAATTAATTACTCGTGAGTTAATTATCGAAGTCGTGATTAATTAGATTTTTTTTTTTTTTTTATTAAATTAATTAATTGCATGACTTTACTAGTTAACTCACGATTAATCACTCATTTTATATGTGTTTAAATGTACAATAAAAAAAGTGGGGGAAAAATGTTAAACTAATAGAAATAGTTCAAATGAATTTTTGACGTCTATAGCCATCAATGGCAGTGAATGAGTTCATCAGAACGCTGTCTTTAGACTAGTAAAGGGCACATATTATCATAAAGAATACTTACGGGTTGACTTCAATTTTCCCCTTTTATATTGAAATAATAACCCTCAGACCAACCTGTGTGCGTGCGGATGTGTCCCCTCAGCAGCCACGGTCTGGAGAAGGCCTTGCCGCAGGTGGTACACACGCACGGCAGCGTGTGCGAGCGGATGTGCATCTTCAGGGCGCCCAGGCTGGTGTACTCCTTGGGGCAGTGTTTGCAATGGAAGGCGGGCCGAGAAGCGGACGCCTCGACGGGCAGCGACGGGACGCACGGGTGAGACGACTGGTGGCGGGACAGCGCCGACAGGCAGGTGTAGCGCTCGCTGCAGTGCATGCAGTGGTAGACGGCTTGGAGGACATCCGGGCTGGGGGGGTCCGAAGAACGGCCGTTGTCTTCGTCCTCGTCGCCGCTGCTGCTGAACGGGGAGCTGCTGAGGTCCAGAGGCCCGAGTGGTGATGGAGGGAGGGATGCCGGGGCCGCTGGGGAAAGGGGGGCCGGCGTGAATGGGGCTGAGGGGTAGCAGGTGAGGGCGGAGCTGTGGTTCTGGGTTGGAAGGTCAGCTCGGGGGAAGCTTTCTGGGACAAAAGCTGTCGAAAATAAATCAGAGTGGATTTAATTTTTTTAAATGTGGCTATTTTGCAGTGAACACCTCTGATTGGTCAATCGCCGGAATGGGTGAAAAAAATATATAAAAAAATATTTGTAGCTCTTGTGCGACTCACGGCAAAATATCCACTCCAATAAATCAATAAATACGACAATCTAATAATGTATATCAGGTATGGGCAATCGGCGGCTTGAGTCGTCCACTGATTAAATTTATTTCACAAAATGCCCCCCCCCCCAAATAATGTAATAAATGTAAATATTCTATGAAACACTTTGGGTAAATGGGGAAAAAAATCCCCAAAAACAAATATTGGGGGGGGGGGAATGGGGGGTGAGGTTTAAATCAGCAAATTTGAGGGTGGCGAACTACGAATGTAGTTTTAAGATGTAATATCACCATTCACCATTAGATAGCAGACATGTCTTAGTTGCGCATACATACCGTTCTAATGTGCAATGCAATTTATTTATTTTTCGGATTTGGAATGACATGCAGAACAAATGTGCCTCGATAGATTAACATTTTGAGCGAGTTGGATTTTGTAAAGAAAATACACTAAATGAGTTCTTGCACTTTATGTTTGTTTGTTGTTAGGCAGTTTTGCGCCGTCCTTCTAAATAGTAAATTTTATGCACTGGAAGAAATTTAAAAATCACAGTATGTGTTTGTTTGTTTTTTTTAGCTTCAAACTTTTCGTTGGGTTAGGATAGTTAATATTAGAAATGCATAATTATAAAATGAAATTTAGGAGCACGTACTTTATCCGTATTTAAAGTAGCATTTTTGTCATGGAAGTCAAATGGTCTTATGCGGCCACTTAAGAAGCACCGATGAAAAATTGCCCCCGAGCATTTAAGTTGCACAGCTGATGAACATAGTGACTCACATAACTTCAATCTAGCACTAACACGCTAAACTTGTTTTCCTTCTTGGAAGTCTTTCCCACATGTTGCTTTTCTCCGAGAGTTAACATTACGAAAAGTTTGCACAACTCCAACATACCAGTTTGGCTGTCCAGCAGGCTTTCTCTGTAGCATGGTTTCTTGCTGGAAAAATACTTCTTGACCAGGAATGACCGAGGCATGTTGTCTTTTCGAAAACAAACTCGTATTTCCCACGGAAGTGGCCCCCTTGTCTTCGAGAGGCTCGTGGAGTCCGGAAGGCCACACAACATCCACCGAGGCTCCAAAAATGTGCTAAGGAATCAGTGAGGTCTCGTCGCCTCCTCAAATAGTGACCGGCGTAACGAGGGGAAGGAAGCGGGCCGGGGTGGGTGGGCACGCCCCCGCCCGAGGACACACCCAGCAGCGGCTCCACACACCGCAGGTGCCGCGTGTGCGTGTGCGTGTGCGTGAATGGCTGCTTGCGCTGCTAATGACTCACAAAGGGAAACAATGGCATCATTAAAAAATAAAAATGTGTTCGCAACAAGCCCCATAAATACAATTCAATTGTACATCAACGACATTCAGTTTAAGTGACTAAAAATTGGGTTCACTGAAGCTTGGGCGCCCCCTGTCGGCGTTCATTCGCATTGCAACCAGATTAGCTGTATTAAAAAAAAAAAAAAAAAGTACACATCAGCCAAGTGAGTCAAAAATAGCAACAGGCGTCCAAGTAAAGCTGCTTTCAGATCCCTTCCCAACCCAGATGCGCATTTTACGATGGCTTTTGTGTCAACTTGTTGCTCGGGGCTTTATAACGCGTTCCATGAGGAGGAAATTCACGAAGAACGCGGAAGACTTGAAACGTAACGTTGCCGTATATGATCCGGACCTAAAATGGATTTAGCTGACAGAGACAGTAAGAAGGCGCAATCCATTTTTAGTGCGTAAAAGGTGTCATGAATCAATCCTATAGCGCTATATTATTTCCATCGCCTCATCTTTAGTCGTGCACAACAAGGACTCGTCAAAAATCAGGTGTCAGTATTGTTGGAATGTCACAGTGGTCCTGCTTAACATTGCAAAGAGAGCCCAAAGCTCCCACTGGTTGCAGGCTGAGCTGTGCGTGTGTGTGTGTGTGGGGGGGGGGGGGGGGGGGTATGCATTTGGGGGTGCACCTGTCTGTGTGGGCGCCATTGTAACGGCATGCCCAAAAAGTTCACACGTCGTTAGACGCTTGTTGACGCCGACGCCACGGAGACTGGAGGTCAGAGGGCAGTGCGCTAATAAAAATAAAAAGCAAATAGCAGAGACGCGTGAAAGTCAGGCGGGTTGTTCGTTCGCTGTGGTGGTGGTGGACTGTCACGGCAAATTGAAAACCATGCAAAGGGGACAGACGAGCTGCCCTGTATAATTTTATTAGATACACAATCTGTGTCTAGCGGCTCATATAGAAATAAAGATACAATCGATACACACAGAGGGAGTGAAAAGAAAACAGCTGATTACACCAGTGTTGCAGTTTAATTGTTTTGAGGAGAGCGACGATTTGTGCTGCCTGCGAGCAGGTCAAAGCGACCTCGTGAACCGGAGAAGACATCAAGATGTCAAGTTTTCAGCTCGGAGCAGATGTTTGGCTCCGTTGCTTTAGGGATTCAACATGATACGATGAGTGTTGCCATTGTTGCATTTATCATGGGAATATAATTATTGTGTTCATAATTCATTGAAAAATGTGTGATATCATGTTCTAACATTCCAATATTTGTTTTTTCCATTTTTAAATAGAATAGAGAATAAAAATGATTTATTGTTCAGTCAGGTGGAAAATTGTCTTTGGCTCACCGACAGTAGTCAGAAAGTCAAAAATACAGATCTTGACATAAAACCTGTAATAAACACAATGAAAACAGAAGTAAGATATGTTAAGAACAGGAATAAAAGTAAAGGTCAAATAAGATTGAGCATTTGGAAAATATATATTTTATATATATATGAATAATATAAGGGTCGAACGAGACTCCTCCGCGTTGAGAGGAACCAGTTGATGTGGCTCGGGCATCTGGTTCGGACGCCTACTGGACGCCTCCCTGGGGAGGTGTTCCGGGCATGTCCCACCGACGGGAGGCCCCGGGGACAACCCAGGACACGCTGGAGAGACTACGTCTCTCGGCTGGCCTGGGAACGCCTTGGGATTTCGTCGGAGGAGCTGGCTGAAGTGGCTGGGGAGAGGGAAGTCTGGGCTTCCCTGCTAAAGCTGCTGCCCCCGCGACCCGACGCCGGATAAGCGGTAGATGATGGATGGATGGATGAATAATATAAAATAACTACTTTTGTAGCATCTCACAGGCTGCGGAAGGTCCAACCGAAGGGAGCAAATGAGAAAAACATGCATGTGGCAAAAAAAAATTTAACATAAAAAAATTGAAAATAAAAAGTCTTTCAACTATGCATAAAGGTATGCTATCTTTTAAAAATATATATATATATTTATTAATTTTTTATTTTATTAATTTAAAAAAGTAGTGTGCTATATTTCAATATACGCGGTCTACCATCGTGTTTTCGATAAAAATATATGACGAACCAATAAAAAAAACTTGCAGTGGGCCACAAGTGGCCCCCGAGCCGGACTTTGACCTCCCTTGTGCTACAATCTTTAGTTGTATGCAAAATGGCCGCCTCCAAATTTCATCATTGGCAAAAAAAAAAAAGTATGAGCTTCATCAGACAGATTGCAACCAATCGACAAATCTTGACGAAGTGCAGCTGTAAAGCGAGTCACGCGAGGAAGAAGATCTCATATGAAAAAGTTGGGGTGGGATTTTTACTTTTCACTTTTATATCTGGGCTATTTCCTATTCAAAAAGAAGCCGTCGCTCACCTTGACTTGCAACAAGTGTTTTGTGTGCAGGTTGCAAAGTGCCATTTTGCATGTGAAAGCAAATGGCTCTTGAATAATCAAAAGCATTCGGAACCGTTCAGGTAACGACCACTTAGCGGCGTTTCCATTTGTTTCATATGATTCTGCAGCTGGCCCTCGTTATGCGACTGCGCCAATGAATCTGAAAGAAGACGAGTTGTCTGCTTGAGATTTGATCTACAGAGTAACAATGGCCGAGCTGCTCTATTGAGCGCGTCGTGAACGTTTGTTGTTTTTGCATATGCATACTTTTATGTGTGAGTGTTGCTCAGCAGGTGCGAGGTCGGGTTCTCCTCGCGGAAGGCCGTCAACGCTCCCACATGCAGTGCGAACCATCTCCACTCACACGTACCTTCAGTACAGTTTGTGTGTGTTTTCCGAATGGAGAGAGAGAGTGAAGAAACTGAAAAGGAAGTCTATAAAAGGAAAAGATGATTTAATGTCAACACATTATTGGCCCCTGGGAACGTTTGAAATGAATGGAAAATGCCATTAATCCCTTCCAGTCCCCCTAAAACACCAACGTGCCCGATTTGAAACCTTAATCTTACTTTAAAACCTTAACTCAGTCACTTCCAGCCTGAAGCAACCCCCTTCGCTCCCGGCTGTTTTACTGGATTTTGACTGATTTTGCAAGGCCCACAGAATATTCTGTTATTTTGCTATGAAGACATGGAACCTACCAAAATAAAGATTAGAGTCTCTCCTTTTATCAGCAAAAAAAAAGTATATTTGTATCTATTTCCGTTTTGCCGCAATTAGCATTGGAATATAGCTACGTTTCATCATTATTCACAAATCTGTTTAGAACTGTGGGTAAATTAGCTTTTTGCAACATGACCCTGGCTGATCTCTTATACTCTGCTGCCACCTGCTGGCTGTTTTTTGTAATAACTACCATTGCTTCAAGCATTCTCTTCTGTTCAGAGGCTGCATTAAAGCCTTCTGTATGCGCTAGCATTAAAAACGTATAAATACGTCTTTGGTAGCATGGCACTATTTTAAATAGAATGTATGTTTTAGGGCGCAAATAAGTTAATTTTATACAACAATCCTAGTTAGTTCAACCCTAATTTGAAACCCTAACCCAAAATAAGGATTTCAAACTATGGCTATGATTTCAATTTAGGGCTATAAAGTAAGCTTAGTGTAGTAGTAGTAGTTTTTAAAATGAGGGCTTTTAAACTAGGTTTAGGGTTTCAACAAAGGCTTCAAACAATGGTTGTGGGTTCAAATTAGTGTTTGAACGTGTTTAGGGTTTTGAAATAGGGTTTGGGTTCAAATCAGGGTTGAAAACGAGGCGTATGGTTTCAAATTAAATTTTCAAAGGGGGTTTCAGATTAGGGTATAAAATTAGGGTTTCAAACTCAGGGTAGGGTTTCAAATTATGCTTTTAAACAAGGTTTGGGGGTTTCAAATAAGAATTGAAAACGAGGGATGGGGTTTTAAAATAGTGTTCGGGTTTCAAACTATGGTTAATGTTTCAAATTAGAGTTTTAATCTGGGTGAAGGTTTCAAATTAGGGTTTTAAACTCGGGTTAGGGTTAGACAGATTAGAGATTAGGTTACAAATGCCACAGATGGAAGTTTTCCAAGTTGATATCCCTCAATTCCAGCAATATGCTCCTTCAACATCCCCTTTCAAGCTTCATAAATCCAGTGATTGCTTCGTTTTTTTTTTCTTGTCAGCGCGAGCACACTGCACTATTTTGTGCAAAGAGAACCTTTTTGAACAAAAAGTTTTTTTAACATGACAGAGTAAATATTGAGCAAACTTTTACAGCGCACACGAATGAACATATTTTTTTGTCAATACGTCCGTCGCCAGCAGATCATTAACGACACAAAGTCATGTTTGCTATTTGGCCGTCGTTCTGCCGCTTCACGGTGGTTATTGATTGTGTTGCATAAAAGCAATCATCGCAATTCAAACGTTGGCCTCAGAGGAACATCTTTTTAGGACGCGATGACAGTTATTTCTGTTGTGGATGTTTTGCAACGACAAAGTCATAATGATCTCGTATGTCCGCAGTATTCAATACTGTATATGCCGCCATTAAAGGTCATCTGCTGGTCAAGCTATTTATCACCAAACAAACAAACATGCCAACAAGCCCACCTGTGTGCAAATTGGGACAAAACGCTATCCGACCTCTTAACAATACTAATAATTTACCATTTTTTTAGCTAAAAAGAAGAGAAAAAAAAGGATATGTGTTCCTAACAAGTCTACGAAATAAAATGTGGTGTGCCTCAAGGTTCAATTCTAGGCCCTTTATTGTTCAAATTACATATGTTCCCACTTGATAATGTTATCAGGAGGAAGAGAGTGAATTTCCATTGTTATGCTGATGAAATGCAAAAGTTTATCTTGGTCCACTGGATTCTCTTTTTTTAACTTCATTTCAGAAGTTAAAGTGCTTTTAAAGTTGTTGTTTTTAAGCTAATGGCCTTGCGCTTTCTTATCTCTCTGAACTTCTTTTACCTTACAGTTTGAACCCTTGCGAGTTGTGACGTCCTCCGGCTCCAGCCTTTTGTCATTCCAAAAGTCAGGACACGGACAAGGTTGGTTTTAATAATGTGAAAACGAGAAGCAAGAAGTAGGTTGCCATGTACAACAAGTGCTTTATAAATAAAGTTTGATAGGACCAAATTATCTATTCTAAATTTGTAAGTAAGTTATGTCTGTGATTTCTAGCTTCTAATTAAAGCATGGGCTTTTTGGATTATTGGTTAGTACAAATATATATATATATATATATATGTTTAAAATTGTATTATATTTAATGAAAACAGTATCAAATTAAATGACCAATCTCTCAAAAATAAATAAATAATAATAATAACAATCTGCTATCTGGCGCCCCCGGGTGTTCGAATGGGGAATCGCAGCAACAGAAACAAATATGAAAGCAACCACAAGAGAGCAGCCCAACCCCAATAAATGACCGGTCGAGTTTTCAGGCAAACTGGTGTTGAGTTATGCATAATCATTGTTGGATACATATTTAACACGTGAAACACGATTTTTACAAGCAAACTCTTATACGTTTTGGTAATGCGAGATACTATATGTAAATAAATATAATCTTTATCCAAAGAGTTCATTTTGAAATTGTGTGACGTGGGCTTTATAAAAAATAAAAAAAGTAGATAGTGGCTATTTTCTTATTTGCAGCAAAAATATTATTTGCTACCACTCTGAAATATATAAACAATCATGACAGGTGAAACATAACATGTAGAATTTGGGTTAAAAAATAAATAAATCTTACTATTTTTATGGTTCAGCATCAGCTTTTCATGTGGCACAAAATGGCACATGATGTCAACAGGATGGCCATACCTGACCTTTGTATTGTGTAAGGGCACAACAACAACACAAAATTGTCTTCATAAATTAAATTTTTACGAACACGGCGTTTAATTTTGACAGTATGTTTAATATGAAATACTTATTAAGTTCGACAACCACCAATGTTTGATGTTGCATTTTGTTAATGAATTGCTCTCTGAGAGCTAAGAAACCCGCACGTCAATAAAATAAACTGTTTATTTTGCCTTCATTTTGTCAAACCTTTGCACTGGTCGTCTGGAGGATTTGATTAGCTTTGCTTGTTGCACCAAAATCGCGCGCTAACAACGAGTTCGGATCAAAATGTGGAGATGCCGGGGATTGAACCCGGGACCTCATACATGCAAAGCATGCGCTCTACCACTGAGCTACATCCCCGTGTGAACCAATCGTCGCCTGTATATGTATTTATATATCATACAGCTATCACCGACCAGCAGACAATAAATAAAATAGTTGTTGAAAACATTATATATATGAACATGGTGCAACTCCAAATTATTTAATGATCTAAAGTTTTCCATGTGCTCTCATACGCAACTTAATCAACTTTAACCTTCACCTTGCCTGTTGCTATTTTTAGGATGCAGGTCATACTTTGTCAGCAATATCCTTGCGGGTAGAGGACGGGCATTCATTCTTCAGCCACCTAACATTGCTGAAAGAAAAAATATCAGCAAATACGTTCAAATGGAGAATTTATAATATTTCTCTTGAGCGATTTCAGGGGAGCATGAATTAGAGCCCCCCCCCCCCCCCCACTCCCAAACATAACCTCGCTTTTGCAGTGTTTATCAACTGCCCCTTGCCAAGGACACCTCCCGGACCTGTCCGCTCAAGCCTTGTAGGGACTCCATGAAGGGATGCATCATGCATGGGGGGGCTTTGGGAGAGCTCTGAGCTGATATAAAGAAGGAAAGGAGAGAAGGTGGGGAAAAGCTAACGCATTCCCTCCCCCCTTCTTCTGTCTGCGAAATGAACTGCGAGGGAATCTCCCTGAATATGAAAGGGGGCGTGTTTGCTTTATATCAGCTCAGTTGTGTAATTTGGATGGAGGACAGGAAGCTATCAAGTGGCGTCTGTGCTGGCTAAGTATTATGTGTATTTAGGGGTTATCTTAGGACCACAAAGTGCAGTTGAGGATAACCTTTATAAACAAACTGGATGCAACGTGAGGCCGAGAGCAGTGCAGAGGGTCGATCTGCTAAAATGTCACCTGAGGGGAAAATCCAGCTGTAAAAGAACGAAAGCTTCAAAAATGTTTACCTTTGTGTGTCCTGTTTCATCAGTTATTGTTCCAGAGCTCATTCATTTCACACTCGGACTATAAACATCTGATAGAGTGGATATAAAAAGTCTACACACCCCTGTTCAAATGTCTGTTTGTTTTTTTGCTGTAAAAACAAAACAAAAAACAGAGACCAAGATAAATAATTTTAAATTCAAATGTTTATATCTTTTCAAGAGGGAAAGTAAAAAATAAACAACTGAAATAATGTGGTTGCATAAGTGTACACACCGCTTCACCAATCATTTAAACTCACAGAAATATGGTTGCATCATTGATGCAGTAATTTCATAATAATTCATAAAATTAAGCTAAAATTAAAAAGATGTACTCTACTGTAAAAACGAGCATGATATTGATTTGCGTTGAGGTCATTTTTCTGCCACTAGATGGCATAATTGCATTTGTAAGACAGTGACAGCTCAGTGCATTTTTCTTATCATATTAAGAGCTATCTAATCTTTAACATGAACTAACTTGTGAAATTCTGCACATTTTTAAAACTGTAAAATACAACTCGACCTCAGTCTCCACAAATATATGCATTTTTGTAAAATGTATTACTGCTAAATTTTGACGTGGACGTGTCTGCTGTACAGGCTTTCCAAGTAAGGGGCGGTCATTAATCGCATGTGTTAAAAGGACTTTAAATTAACTCAAAATTAATTGACTCATTTCGACACCCCTAATTAATTGCCTTGGTGTCACAGGAAAAAAAAAGCCATTTGAACAGGGGTGTGTACACTTTTTATACCCACTGTATGTATGTCACCAGTGTTCAAATCCTTTTCCTCAGGCCATCCAAAATTGTGTCACATGCAGTTTGACGTCTCATCTGCCTTGCCACCCTCGACATGCGCTTATCATATGCAAACAGCCACTAATGCTACAGAGAGAGGCCAGAAAGGAGATCGGGGAGGGACCAAACATAAAAGCTGCAAAAGACGGTGGAATCAAAACACATGACAAGGTCACCGTGGTCAAATGAGCACAGAGTGCCGCTCTGCTCATGGCGTCTTTTGTTACGTAACATGTTCAAAGAGGGGCAGCGCTTTTTTTTTTTTGTATTGGCATGTTTCCAAATGGTCTCTTTTTAAAATACGCTACAACAAACCATCCTCGTATGACACACTTGAGGAAGACAGGAAGCAATTAAAGAGCACCAAACAAACAGAACGAGTGTTAACATGCTGTCTGAGTCAATTTATCTTTTGGCAACGCCGAAACCTTCAAGCACTCACAGGCAGCACTTTTTATTTTTAACTCATTCACTGCCATTGACGGCTATAGACGTCAAAAAATCATTTGAACTATTTCTATTAGTTTAACATATTTTTTCCACATTTGCTAACAAAAGTATGAAAACCTAGATTTTTTTTTATTGTACATTCAGAACAGATGTAAAATTTGTGATTAATCGTTAGTTAACTAGTGAAGTCATGTGATTAATTACAATTAAAAACTTTAATCGCCTGACGCCCCTAATTATAATTTTTTTTAATTAAATTAAATGAGGGGTGTCAGACGATTAAAATTTGTAATCGTAATTAATCGCATGACTTACGCATATATTCATATATATATATATATATATATATATATATATAAATGTACACACAAATTTTTTTTCTAGGTTTTCATAAAATAAATGTTAAACTAATAGAAATAGTTCACATGAATTTTTTGACGTCTACAGTCGTCAATGGCAGTGAATGAGTTAAGATGCCGATAAAGCCGCATGTCACATTCGTGAACATCAACATGCGCACGGCAGCCAAGGCCCGGCTCTGAACTTTCACCTATTTCTTCAGCCGGCTTGGGGAAACTGTGGGAATCGTGTCAAAGCTCGGCCTTTGTGTTGTGGAGACTAAAAAAAGAAGCCAGAAACCAGACTCTGCATTATTTGTTCGGATAATTCCACCTCACGTATGAACAAAACACGAGCGCATGCACAGACTGTTCTTGTTGCGCCACTCACATAATAATCGTTGTTTGTTTGAGCGTCTGCGTGAGTTGCCTAGCACCTGGTAACCGTATAGGCCCGAACCTTATCATCTTGCTTGAACAAAGCTCAAGCAGCGCTTGCTATCATCTCACAGAAGGCAGATCTGGACAACTTGCAGACAAAAAAGCTTGTAGACACAACTACGCAGGGTGCGGTTTATTTATTTCCACTTGTAACATCCACCCACGCAGCCAGGTGTAATTACTTGCATTTTTAACTCATTCACTGCCATTGACGACTATAGACGTCAAAAATTCATGTGAACTATTTCTATTAGTTTAACAATTTTTTATTTCATTTTTTATGAAAACCTATATTTTTTTATTGTACATTAATAACATATAAAATTATCATGCGATTAATTACGATTAAACGCCCCTTATTTTTATTTTTATTTTTAATTAGGCCCGTCATCCGATTACATTTTTTAAATTGTAAATTATCACATGACTTCACAAGTTAACTAACGATTAATCACCAATTTGAGATCTGTTCTAAACTTACAATATTTTCATACTCTTGTTAGCAAAGGTGGATTTTTTTTTAAACTAATAGAAATAGTTCAAATGAATTTTTGATGTCTATAGCCGTCAATGGCAGTCAATCAGTAAAAGATCATCATGCCAGGCTTTGGCCGTGCTTCAAGTTTTTATAATTTCATAACAAGGTCTCATACAGTCTGCACAGAACTGGCCCAGTTTCAGATAGACTTTTCCCCTTTTAAGTGTATAAAATGGCCTCAAGTCGTCATTTGAAAGAGACTATGAGGCCGCTGTGTTTTCCTGCCTTTCTGAAGGAATTATTCATTCCACAGTAAGCCCTGTGAGAACGCAGGTGCATGGATGACCACATGTGTCATCACATTCACAAGACATGACAACAATCCCACCACAGGAAATAAGCTTCAACAAATGATAAACGTGAAAACAAGGATTGTCACGACGCATAGTATTTTATTAGTTAACAGTTTTGCATAGGCAGTGACAGACTAAAAGTTACCAGCAGGGTTTTTTTTTTTAAAGCTCCTGGTAGCTCATTGGTTACTTGAATGCTGCATTCGGACACAGCCCGTCTGATTGGCTGTTGAATGTTGCGTGGCAAATGGAGGTCCAACCCACCAAGTGGCAGAGAGGAGCAGTAGGTCCGAGGCGAGGGCAACGGGTCTGTTTACAAACTGTTTTTAAAGTGACAACGGCATGGTTGCACGAGAGAGCGCTAATCTTGATGGTTATGACACATTCTTGAGTTTAAATATAGTTAAATGTAACACAAATGGTACGTAGGTATAAACATATCAACAGATGAGTGAAGAACTGTTATGAAATGCAAATGTGGACTGTTAGCAAGTGGACAGTTAGGAAGTGCAACATTCTCTTTTAAGTGAAGAACAAGGTGTCACACAACTGAAATGCGCTAAAGGATTTTACTAGTGTGTATGAGAGTGTTTCAGTTGTACATGTGAGTGGGAAAAAAAACCCTGAGATGTATGACTATGTTTCACCAGTGCGAGTAAAAACAGTTCATTTGTGAGTATGAGAAGGAAAACAATCAGTTGAGGGCGCTTCACTTGCGTATGTATGTAAGCAGAAAAAGATTCACTGCGTATGAGAGTGGTTCAGTAGTTCCTATGACAGCGTTAGACTAGTGCATGTGAGATCATTTCACTTGTTTGTGTGGGTGGGGGAAAAAAAGTTGTGTGTATGAGAGCGGTTCATACATGTATCGCGCGAAAGAATTTCAGTTGTATTAGAGTGGGAAAAAATATTCAGGTGGATTCATGAGTGTCACAGTAGTGTGTGAGAGCATTATACTTGTTTATGTGAGCAAAAAAAATAAGCATGAGAGCGGTTCAGTAGTTTGTTTCACTACTAGTTTATGTAAGGGTGTTTACTTGTGTATGTGAACAGAAAATTCAGTTGTGTGAATGAGAGAGTTTCAGTATGATGTATTCCCTTGTGTATGTGAGTGTATTTTGTGTGTGTGGTTTGGAGCATGAGAGCGTTTCAGTTGTATTTAATGTGTGTGTGTGTGGGGGGGTGTAAATGTGTATATAAGAGCATTTGATTTCAGTAGTGTTTAAGACAGAATTTCACTTATTGTGTATATAAGAGCTTGTGAATATGAGCGATATCAAGTATCACGAGTGAGTTTAACTTGTATATTTCAGACGGAGCGTATCATTATTGCGTTTGCGAGGTCATCTTGAAATTTGTCCCTCACGGGCCCTCGTAACAGACGGCGTGTGTGTACAGATTCCGAGTCAGTTTACCATCCCCCAGTTTTGTATCCTAAAGTGGCCGCGGCGACAGAAGCTGCTGATCTGGGATCAGCCAGTGAGCTCAAGTCCCCCTTTTCTCTGGCTCCAGCTTGAAGTCTCCGCGGCCCAGCCCCCACCCTTCCCGTTTCCTCACAGCTGCAGCTTGTGGCTTGTGTCCGATTCTGATTGGCCCGCTGGTTCCATGTGGGCGGAGCGAAGGCGTGTCCCCGTGTATTGTGATCTCACAATCAGCTGTTTTGTACGTTCTACATACTGATCTGAGGATCAGCTGGAGGCAGCAATAAACAGGAGGAGAAAAATAGCAGAGGCTCGAAAAGCTGCAGATGTTATGATCTGAAACATCGGTGTAATATTTTACACGAAGCCCTTCTTCTGAGAAGAAAGCCTTTTTATTTTTATACCATGGTGTTTTAACTACCTCTCTTAAAGGCTATCTAAAGCTATGCTTTAAGAATTGTCGTTCCTACTGTGTGTGATCTCGTTTACAACTTGAATAACATCGCAAAGGCAGGTAAGCAGCTTTTCATATCGTGTATCTGTGTTTTGTCCCGTCATACCCTCTGCTTAATCAAGTGACATCTATGAGGATGAAATGTCAACCGTCATTATGGGAAAATTCCATCGTCACCTACGACTTGCACAGCCTAAATGTTTTCATGTCGTGTGTGATACAAAGCGTTTTATTAAGTGTTTTGCGACGCCCTTTACTCGGAAGATGACACCAATCTGCACCGTGCAGCCGCTCTTATGCAAACTGCACCAAATGCTCGATGGCGGATGTTGATGTTTTCCAAGAGGACATTTGAGGTTAAGGTTCCCAATCATCATCATCGTCGCTATTTATTTTTCTCTGACTACGTAATCGTCGGTGTCGGTCGACGTCTTGTGTTGTGACCTGTGAGTGCCCGCGTCGCCGATCAGCCACGATTGTCATTGCTTTGACCCTTCAGATGGAGGGCTTACACGGATAATTCATCTGTAACCTGGATAGCAGAACCCACACAAAAGTCTGCCGCTGGCTGGCTGGCTCCGCATTCTGCCTTCCAGTTTTACTGCTGCTTTTTTAGGCAACCACCATATATTCGATGATGGACGACTGCTAGAATATTAACGCGATGCTGAATGCACGAATACAGGAGGATTTATTTCGAGCGGCGTCACTGTTAACGTCCTCGAATTTCGCTGGGTTTACGCCTTCAGACTCTTTTCTGCGGCTGGGTGACGATGCTGTGACGTCACCGCGGCTTGTTTTCATTCTCCGAACAAGCCCACTGTGGAAGCCCCGCCCTCTACAGGCAAAAACGCACTTTGGACTTGTTACTGTTGGGAAAGTCACTGTGCAATTGTTTTTTATTTATTTATTATTATATTAGTCGTAAAATAGAGTAGTACAAAGTGACTGGGATGGGCAATATTGATGGAGGAGGCCATCATTTTTCATCAGCACTACCGGGGGGTTGGGGGGCCACATAGGACCACGTACTTACTCACTAGATGTATGACAAAAAGGGCATTTTAAATTAGATATATGTGCAAATTGGAAATATTGGTTGCTTGCATTTTTCACACACAAAAAAACAAACAGATTTTCCATCCATATTACCCCCCCCCCCCCCCCCGAAAAAACTGGGAAAAAACGCAAATAGGCAAATATGCGAGTGCCAAACTGCAGTGTATGCATGTTCAGAATTTTAACTCATTCGTTGCCATTGACGGTTATAGACGTCAAAAATTCATTTGAACTATTTCTATTAGTTTAACGTTTTTTTTCCACTTTTGTTAACAAGAGTATGAAAACCTAGAAAAAAATATTGGACATTTAGAACAGATATAAAATTAGTGATTAATTGTGAGTAAACTATTGAAGTCATGCAGTTAATTACCATCAACAAATTTAATCGCCTGACTGACCTGAATCAGGTGATTATTTTTTTTAATCGTAATTAATCGCATGACTTCACTAGTTAACTCACGATTAATCACAAATGTTATATCTGTTCTAAATGTACAATAAAACAATTCTAGGTTTTCATACTCTTGTTAACAAAAGTGGAAAAAAATGTGAAACTAATAGAAATAGTTCAAATGAATTTTTGACGTCTATAGCCGTCAATGGCAGTGAATGAGTTAGTAATTTAAATAGACAAATGGACCAGATAATTTATAGATGAAGTTAAAATAGTTACAATTATGTAAAATAATAATGACTAATAGTAAAATCAACATTTTATTTTAAGACAAAAAAATACAATAATTCAGTACCTTCACTGACGGTGACAATTAAAAAAAATATATATATACTAGCCATCCCTCAGCTGTTTTTTTTTTTGTTTTTTTTTTACTTGCGAGCACAAACTTGCAATACGAGTGCTGTCACTCCCAGGAGAGATATTTACTGTCAAATAAAACATAACTGAATTACATATTTTGTATTCAAAACACCCACATGAATGTCTTAGGGCTATCATATTTCAACATATTAGTAGTCACACGCACCCTCTTGCGGCCATTTTATGATCCGGAACTAGAAATTAAAATAATATAAATATAAAAATAACTATGTATAAAATTAACATAACATTTCTCGAAAATTTGAAATATATAGGTCATTCTTTAAGATAGTAATAATTACTAGTGGTACTTGGTAGTATTAGTATCGGTGACACAAGAGGTGTGTACTCATACTGGCGTCGGTCTAAAAGAAAGTGTTATTGAGCATCCCAAATTTAAACGATAGCAAATCAGCTAAACGGATAGCGTTATTGGGATCAATAACGTATATTTTAAAAAGCCCGGAAAACTGCATACTTTAAGCTTCTAGGTTAATTTTTCTTTGTACAGTATAATAAGACGAGTGATGGCTACCGACACAACACCTCAGGGCTGTATATTCAAATACAGGCCACGTGCACTTAAAAACTCGCACATCTTCTTTTTCGTGCACCAACAAGTCTAGTTTACCGCATCTGGGATTTTGGTAGACCGCGCCCCACCTTTCTGGGTGTTTCGGCGCAGCGAGGGCATTTTCTATTCTACGCCCGCAGGCGCACCTGAGAATTTGGGGAGGGAAAGTAGGCGAGAGATTAGATCAGATCAAATCAGGTCTAAGTTGTGGTGTAATGCCATTTTGGTGGATTTGACCGAGGCACAGGCGGACCGATTTATGAGTTTTGCGGTCACGTGTGGTCATTCGTAAAATATGACAACAGCGTACGTCGATTCCTCTAAATTATTGTAGAAATCAATTCCCTGCTTTAGCGCTCGTCTCGCGCTGGACTTGATAAACCTTCCTTTTATCTAATCCTGAAGTTTATTTTGACCATTGCATTCTCCAAATAAGGACAGAGCGTCATACTTCATGCACCTACAATCTTGTCAGCAGATTATTTCAACTTCAGTTGAACATTATTACACCACTGTTACACATTAGGCCAGGCCTTATCCCTTTACTTTTAATGTTCTGTAAATGTGTACTTTCTGTTCCTTTTCTATTCCTGACATTAGCATTAATTTATTACCACGTTTGAAACCTGCCAGCGTAAAGAGCTCCATTACAAGAGCGGAATCAAAACGTCAGATAATATAGCTCTGCATTTACTAAGGGTGGGAATCTTTGAATGTCTCACGATTCGATTCAGATTTTTGCGCCTGCGATTCGATTCAGAATCGATTTTCGATTAAAGAATGATTTTTGATTCAAAATTATTTGATTGACAATGATTTTTGCTTCAATCTATAGATGTGCAAGGAATTGTAATGATCTACTCCAGTCTGACTCGCTATTGCTAATTAGCGCGCTACTCGCAGCACTTTTATCACTCAAAAGAACGGCTCCACGCTGAATTTTATTTTTTATTTTTGGAATAACTTGATTGTGACTTCTTCCTTCTACTCTCTAATGTGGCTATAACTTAACAGTGTATTAGACCGCGTGGAACCACGTGGCCAAACTGGGTATAACATGAATAGCGCTCCAAATAAAGGCACACACAGACAAAGGCAAGACAGTATAAAATAATTTAAATAAAATCGATTTTGGGACAATTAAAATCGATTCTGAATTGTACTAAATGAGAATCGATTTTTTGGCACACCCCTAGTATTTACCCATGGAGTTAATCATTTGACAAAATGTTTTATTACTAGTGTAGTCGAACTACTGAAGCATATGAGTTCCAGAATTTAGCAACACTACCAATCAAAAGGTTGGGGAAAAAAACGTGTCCAAACTTTTGACTGGTAATATGTGTGAGAGAGGCTAACCATTATGAAACAGCTTTCATTTGGATGTAAATTGTACACCTCACACTGCAAACGACAACAAACATAAAGTCTCTTTAGTTGTGCTAATTAAACTTGCTATGCCAGTCATGATCAGGTTTAATGTGACTAACTATTAACTATTTTTATTAGTTTAACATTTTTTTCCACTTTTGTTAACAAGAATATGAAAACCTAGAATTTTGGGGGGGATATTTAGAACAGATATAAAACTGAAGTGAAGTCATGCGATTAATTACGATGACAAATTTTAATCGCCTGACACCCCTAATTTTAATAATTTTTTAAATCTTTTTTTTTTTAAGAATAAAATATATTAAAAATTGGGCGTCAGGTGATAATTTTTTAAAATTTTAATTATTCGCATTACTTCACAAGTTAACTCACAATTAAAAAAAAAGATTGTTAAAAATTAGGGGCGTCAGGTGATAAATTTTTTTAAATTGTAATTAATTGCATGAACACATTTTATATCTGTTCTGAATGGGGAAAAAAATTATAATTCTAGGTTTTCATACTTTAACCTTTAACAAAAGTGGAATTAAAAAAAAATTTAAATAGTCAAAATGAATTTTTGACGTCTATAGGCGTCAATGGCAGTGAATGAGGTAACTATGCAATCACTATTGTGGGCTCACTAATACATGCTGTCGTCTGGTTACCACTGAGAGTGCAGGTCATCCTTAAAAAAAAAAAAGGAAAGAAAGGAAAAAGGTGTCTACATTTCTCCTTGACTTGGTGAAAGTTCATAATATAATTTATTTTCAGTTAGTACACCGAATTCAGTGGCCACACATACTCTTAAGCGACAAAGACACAAACGAGGTCCACATAATGACATTTATCGTGGTTGCATTCAAGCAGACGAAAGCTACGCCGCTCATTTGTGGACCAAATCACAATTTATAACAATTCTGGGAGGCAAATTCAGGCGTTATGCTTAAGTGCTGTACTTTGAAATGTAATATGTATAGCGGTGCTCTTGCCTGATTAGCTCATTAGCAACGATGGCTAACATGCAAACTTTCAAGCATACAAAAAGGACAGAGCACCATAATCGTCACTAACCCAACCTCGTGCTACATACAATAAAAAAAAATTGACGTTGTAGCAATACTTCAACGTAGCATTAGCTAATTTCTGACTAAAATATGTATTGCAAGTTGAAGAACTCACTTTTGTAAACACACTATTGTCTCTTTGCTCTCTTTCAGGCCTTTGCTCCAAACCAAGTGAAACCTTACATTTGCACTACTGAAGCTCACCCTCCCCTTGTCCAAACCAAGATACAGCAAAGGGCTCGGAGTCAAAGCAAAGTTAAATAATAACAATACACAGTTATACGTCTTAACAAAAAAAAAATATATATATATATATATACCATTCAAAGGCAGCTACAGCTTTTTTGTTTTGTTTTACTCATCAAAGTTTAAAAAAAAACTTAAGGCCAAGCCGTCATGTTTCAACGTCTGAGCAATTTGCTGTTTGGGGAGGTCGAAGAAGTGGCAGCTGAGCTGAAGGGACCAAATCCCTGCGTGACCGAGGCTGACGAGGAAGGATGGATGCTTGTCAACTTGCCTGGTGAGTCTCATTTGCAGTTTGATTGGATCATAGATTTGGAGAGTTAAATAACACGGGGCGACTGTTAAGTTCCAAAAACTATTAAGAATGACTTTTACACAGTGAGTGCAAGCGCTGTCCCCGTTTGCATGAAACATTATGAGGTGAAGTGAAGGTCATGATGGGCTGTAGTCAGGAATTGATTCGGTACAGGCCCAGAAGGCTACCTGAGATGTTTTAAAGTGGAAGTCAACCTTAAACATTTCTTGACAATAATATGTTATATGTGACCTCACTAGTCCTAAACATGACGTTCTGGTTAATATTACATTTGTGGGATATGAGTTATGAAGCAAAATCCAGCCATTTTTATCTATCTCAAGGGGGGACCATTTTGCCGACTTGCTGTCGACTGAAGATGACATCACAGTTGCTCAGGGCTCAGTCATCGACCAATCACAGCGCACCTGTTTTCTGAAGCTGAGCTGGGATTGGTTGTTACCTGAGACCTGAGCAACTGTGATGTCATCTTCAGTCGACAGCAAGTCGGCAAAATGGCCCCCCGAGATGGATAAAAACTGCTGGATTTTGCTGCTTAACTCATATTCCACTAACACTATTAACCAGAATACCATATTTAGACTAGTGGGGCAAGATAATACGGAAGCGCATTGTATTCACTTGAAGTTTTTTGTTTTTAATTGTCTGTTTTTCTGATAATTTTTTTTCTGTTTTACTGAATATTTTTTTTCTGTCAAAAAAATATTCAGAAAAACAGGCTGAAAAAAATATTCCGAAAAACAAGAGGAAAAATTACTCCGAAAAACATGGGAAAAAATTATTTAAAAAAAAACGGGGAAAAAATTATTTTTAAAAAAACGGGGAAAAAATCATTTTAAAAAAACGGGAAAAAAAATATTCCGTAAAACAGAGCTGGTGTTCTGTTTTTTGGAGTAATTAATTTTTTTGACCTCTGAACTCAAAGGGACTTGTTGCAGACTCGCTAATAGCGGAAGCAGACACTTTCCCGCATACCTTCATATACCATGAAATGGTCATGTTTACTTACTGGCTCTCAATAAAGGAATTAATGTGTATATTGTGTTTGTTCTCTAATCTCTGAGGGAAAACCCTTTACAAAAAAATATTCAGAAAAACAGAACAATTATTTTATAAAACAGGGAAAAATTACTCAGAACAACTGAAAAAAATTACTCAGAACTGAAAAAAAAATATTCAGAAAAACAGGAACATTTTTGTTTTTTAAACAGAAAAAATATTAAATAAAACAGAAAAAAATACTCAAAAAAACAAAGCTCCCCCCAAAAATTAGTAAAAAAAAAAAACAGGACTTTTTTTTTTTTCAAATGAATGCAATACGCTTCCATAGGATAGAGCATATTATTGTCAATACTTTTTTGGGGGGGTTGACTTTCCCTTTAAACCGGACAATGGAATGTTGCAATGGGGTATAGATGCCACGGACTTCCGACTTCCGGGTTTTACACATCAGCGCCGTTTCCGGCCACCGCTGGTCGCGTTCCAACACTCGCATCCCCAGCCCTGCGCCCCCCCCAACCGCGTGCTCCAGCTCATCGGCGGGAGGGCGTCTCGGCTACCTGGAATGCTTCAGACACTCAGACAGACACTACACACTCGCAGCCTCGCACCCGTCGACAGGAACGCGCAACCGAGGGGCACAAAGGCAGAAGCGCAAGTATTGGGACGCGACCCACACGTCGCAAACCGGAAACGGAAACAAAGTTGATGCGTGAAAACCCAGAAGTCGGAAGTCCCGCTCCCTCCGTGGCATATAGTCCATTGGTTTTGAAAATGAAGCTCACCTCTCCTTGTTTATGATTTCAATCATGACAAAGTGGATTGTTAAAAAAATCAAATCAAATCAAATGTGAGTCTTCAGGAGCCAATCAAGAAACGAAAAATAGGAGAAACAGTCAAAACCCAAGAGGGTCAACACAACTAATGATGTGACTCTTTTATGTTTTGTGTCTCCTGCCCCCTCTTCTCCCCCCTCCCCTTCGATTTTTTTTTTGTATACACCCTTACATCCCCCCCACACTGGTATGTGTGCGCGTGCGTATGTGATGGCCACAAAATGATCCCTTTCTACCTGCATGACATTTTAAATGTCTACAACATTTGCATCAAATCCTCCCACCTCCACCTTATTGGCGTCCCCGACCCTGATGTCATGCGTGCCATGCGCTTAGACGAGTCCGGCTGCATGATGCAACCTGACGCCGAGACACAGGCCCAACTTACGATCGCACATCCGATCCCAGATAGTAACCAATCGAACCTTGAAGACGCTCAAACACGGACTGAACGCCAAACTTCCATTCCCCGCCCACCAAACAAGCGACGGAGGACACGTAGCGTGCGGGCGCAATTACCGCCAGACCCCACGGGTGTCACTCCATTGACAAGACGGGCCAGACTGTCCGCAGCCCCCTCGACTTCTCAGTCGACTTCTCCTGCCGGGAGCGAGTGTGGGGGCAGCGGGGATGGCAGTAGGGCAGGCTCAGAGAGGGGCTGCATGGATGAGAGCTGGTTTGTCACCCCTCCCCCCTGTTTCACTGCAGAAGGAGCCACGGCGGAGGCCAGCCCCATGGAGGACCTGCTCATCGAGCACCCCAGCATGTCCGTGTATGTCTCGGCGAGCAACCTGTCCATGGTCTCCAACGGCAACCTCTCCGTGGTGGGCGAGGAAAGCATTGTGAGCATGGCCAGTAGCGTGAGGTGAGAAACTCATAAAACACCTTTCCTGAGCGCCATCAAAAATCACTTTAGAAGCCATGTAAACGCGCAAGAACCCGAATAAGACCCCTGGGTTACCCCTTTTCTAACCAGAATATTTGGTTTGGTCATATAAATGCGATTGGAATACCTTGTTTGAAAGGATCAGTGGTTTGGGTTCTGTGTATGCTATATTCGCAAGGAATCTTAGTACAGGAACTACTACGGAACTGCGGCGGCCATCTTACGTTGCCACTCGCTAAGCGAGCCTAACTTATATACATTTTGTCCTATTTTAGCCTTGGTTCCAGCATCCAGCTTTTACCGCTTGTACACGTTTATTTCCCCGCGGCGTTTTCACGTTATTTTCTGGTTCTACGGCGAAAATGACACCGTGTATACACAAATATTTGCGTGTACTGTATGTGCGTGTGTCTGGCGCACAATCTACCGGAAATGCACAAGCAGAGGTAAAAACAAAACAAACAACATGGCGACAGCACAGAACTACACTTTTGGAGCGAAGAAGAAACTGACTTTATTTAACGTGGTGACATAAATATGATGTCTTTTATTGAACGTTGTATGTTAAAAGTGTAAATGACGTCTATTTGCGTAATGACGATGTTCATACGTCACAACTTAGAAAGAAGGGTTTTCAAAACCCGAATAAAACCCCTGGGCTACCCCCTTTTCTAACCCAAATAGTTGATCATATAAATGCAATCCCTGTTTGAAAGGATCACTGAGTTGTAATCTGCGCATGCTCTATTCACAAGGAATCTTGGTCTTTTGAGTACAGGAACTACTACCGAACTGAGGCGGCCGTCTTGCGTTGCCGCTTGCTGAGTGAGCCTAACTTGTATAACTGGATTTTTCCAACTGCAAAGTCGCGTTTTGGCTGGGACAGTCCCGTTTTAAGCCTTGGGTCCAGCGTCATTGTGCAAATAGACATAATTTCAGCGGCAAATAAAATACATTATATTCATGTCACTCACCACACATATACGATACGATACGATATGATACGATATGTATACAAGGGTAAAAACTCTGTCCGATCACACATGTAAACAAGTTATCCCGAATGTTTCAGAAACTAGAATTTTGACCTTAACCAGAGGTGGCAAATCCAGGTCCAGAAAGTAAAAACCCTGACACAGTTTGGCTTTAGCCATTGATGCTAGCTAGCTAGCTAGCTCCCTAGCACCATGGGAGCTAGCTAGGGTGGCAGGGTTTTTACTTTTTGGACCTGGATTTGCCACCTCTGACCTTAACCCGACTATTGACCGCAAGTCCCAAATTGTTTTTGTCTCCCCTCCTGCAGCCGAGTGGCCGAGCCAGCCGCTGCTCCGGCCACCCACACCCCTGGGCCATTTAGGGTGAGTTTTGGACCTTACGTCCAGCCTAAGGTCGCCCAAGTGGCCAGAGCCCAGCGTAGCAAAGCTCGCATCGAGAGGCGCCACCTGAGCCGCAACCGCATCCAACGCCAAAACCGCACCAGGGAGCAGATTCCCCGCCACGCAAGTCACGCTCGAAACACCTTCCTGCACCAGCCCAGCAAGCGTAACGTCTGCCACTAGACTCGCTGAGCGTTTACTCTGAGGGCATTAGAAGAGTCAACTTTCTTTTCGCCGCATCCTGTCTAATTGAGTTATATTACATTTGGACTACAGTAATTGGATTCTCCCTATTTTGCTGTTAAGCCCTCAGAGTGGAGCTGAATAGAACCTAACTATACTTTCTACAGTGTCAAAAAACAAAAACAAAATATTCACAAAAAGTACAAAAAAACTGGTTTATTAATTTTCTCTTTTTTGGTCAAATGTCTTGGACTTATTCCAAAGTTTTACTGAACCATAAGCAGATACAATTTTGAGATAATTTCCAATACATTGCTGAACTTCATGAGTCATATAACATTAACAGACGATCTTCTCTGACTGAACAGAAAATTGTTGGAACTTTGCATGACTGCAACATGGTTAAACTTCATTGACAGACAAAGCAGCTCATCCTTTCCTTACAGCTTTACGTAAAGTTAATATATCCACATGAAACTTTTCATTTTGCCCAGAAAAAAAAGAGGATGGATATACGGTGTGCGATGATTGTGGGATGAAAAGCACAATACAATCTATTTGCATTTGTGTTGGAGCAAACAATATCAGCACAAGACGTAAATATTGTGTGATTCCTCACATCTCTACTTTGAGAAAGATGAGAGCAAGTAGGCGATGGTGGGAGAACGACAACAAAACAGACTAAAGACTCAACGAAATGCTGCAGTGGCTTAGACGCAAAGACTTCAATGACGAAGAATAGATAACGACAAGTGCAAAGTGACCCACGACAACAGCCTGTTGTCCAGCATCAACAGCATTCAGTTAGCTTTTTAACTCATTCACTGCCATTGACGGCTATTGACGTCAAAAATTAATTTGAACTATTTCTATTAGTTTAAAAAAAAGTCCACTTTTGTTAACAGGAGTATGAAAACCCAGAAATGTTTTTTGTTGTACATTTAGAACATATATAAAATGTAAGATTAATCATGAGTTAACGATTGAAGTCATGCAATTAATTACAATTAAAAAAAAAAGGTGAATTTTTTTTTTTATCGTAATTAATTGCATGACTTAACGAGTTAACTCATCACAAATTATCTGTTATAAATGTTCAATAAAAAAATTATAGAATTTCATACTCTAACAAAAGTGGAAAAAAAATGTTAAACTAATATAAATAGTTCAAATGAATATTTGACGTCTATAACCGTCAATGGCAGTGAATGAGTTAATAGGAAAAAAATTGCAATGTTCTAGGATGCAGTCAAAATAATTGGGTCACATGATATGACACGACATAGTAAGTGTATAAAGAGCGGTATTGATGGTCTAGCTCTTGATTTTGTTTTGTTGGTTTTCCAGTCTGCATGGTTCCACCAATATCAATCTGTTTGTGAAGACAAGGTCGCTACATTGAAACTTGCCGTTTGCAGAAGGCACACAGCAGGATGATGACCATTCAATTGTGTGTCAAATCTGCCGGCTGAAGAAAACGTGCCCGGCACACACCAGCCACAATGTGCGCCGTGATTCCTCTTTTCCGAAATGGAAAAAGAAAGTGTGATGGTTTCATTCATTAGCCACTTTCATTAATAGACTCCATATTAACTCATTAATTGCCATTGACGGCTATAGACGTCAAAAAATCATTTGAACTATTTCTATTAGTTTAAAAAAAATCTACTTTTGTTAACAAAGAGTATGAAAACCTATATTTTTTTATTGTACATTTAGAACAGATATAAAATCTGTGATTAATTGTGAGTTAACTAGTCATTAACTAGAGTTAAATGTCATGCAATTAATTACGATTAAAAAATGTAATCGCCTGACGCCCCGAATTTTTAAAAATCTTTAAGTCGCGTCAGGCGATTAAAATTTAAAATTGTAATTAATCGCATAACTTCAATAGTTACCTCATGATTAATCACACATTTTATATCTGCTCTAAATGTACAATAATTTTTTTTCTAGGTTTCCATACTCTTGTTAACAAAAGTGGGGAAAAAATTAAACTAATAGAAATAGTTCAAATGAATTTTTGACGTCTATAGCCGTCAATGGCAGTGAATGAGTTAAGCATTTTTTTAATTGAAAAAAAAACCTCACTAAAAGTTCCATTCGGTCTTTTTGAGCATCAACACCCGCTGTTTGTTCCTGTATGCACACCAAACTCTAACATTGTCCAATTAGAGATTCAGCTTAATGATATGTATTAAAACAATATTAAACAATGGTGCTGAAGTGTAAACTAATGTTTGTATATTATTGGAGACGTGGATGTGTGTTTACACTCTCATTCATTTTTGTGAGTCAAAAGTTTTAGTGGCGTGCTGTGTGCTTGTATTTTTCTTTTGTGACGCTTTCACTTGTTTTTCTTTTACCAAAACGTTCATTATAATAGTCTTTTATTACACCTGTAAATATTCTAAGAACAATTTCTAGTTAGATGTCAAAGCCTCTCAAAACTTGGGTCCTCACTGTTAAGTTTAAAGGGACTGAGGTGAATCCTCTCTGCATCACTTATCCAAATGGAAAAAGGCACCCTGGCCCCCGTTTTGAGTCGCATCTTACCCCGGGTGAGGAGCACAATGAAAATCACACGCTGCCTCCCAGAGGGTCCGCTTGGACTTTTGAGAAGAATGTCGACATGGCTGTAATTGAAAATCTGTACTGCTGTGCTCAAAAGAATTAGTAGGCGATCCGGTGATGCTTTCACAATCTTTGGAAACAGAAAGAGTGTTTTTAAACCATCCATCCAAGTCATTTTGCTTTTTAACTCATTCACTGCCATTGACGGCTATAAACGTCAAAAATTCATTAGAACTATTTCTATTAGTTTAACATTTTTTTCCACTTTTGTTCATTTTTGTTGTAAATTGTACATTTAGAACAGATGTAAAATTTATTATTAATCGTGAGTTAAATAATGGAGTCATGCGATTAATTACGAAAACATTTTAATCGCCTGACGGCCCTAATTTTTAATAATATTTTATTTTTTAAGTAATTTAATTATTTTATTTTTATTTTTTAATAATCTTTTCTTTTTTTAAAGAAAATATTAAAAAATTAGGGGCGTCAGGCGATTATTTTTTAAAATCATAATTAATCGCATGACTTCACTAGTTAACTGCAATTATTCACAAATTTTATATCTGTTCTAAATGTACAATTAAAAAATTTGTCTAGGTTTTCATACTCTTGTTAAAAAATTAGTGTACATTTAGAACAGATATACAATGAAGTCATGTAATTAATTACAAGTAAAAAATGTACTCTCCTGGCGCGATAAAAAAAAAGAGAAAGGATTATTAAAAATTAGGGGTGTCAGACGATTTTTTTGTTGTCGTAATTAATCGCATGACTTCACTAGTTAACTCACGATTAATCACACATTTTATATATGTTCTAAAATACAATAAAAACAATTCTAGGTTTTCATACGTTAACAAAAGTGGGGGAAAATTTTTCAACTAATGGAAATAGTTCAAATTAATTTTTGACGTCTATAGCCGTCAATGGCAGTGAATGAGTTAATGACATACCAAAATTGTTTTGTTCTGTCAACTATTCTCATAAAAGACCGTTTTATTCAAATATCGATTAATTTATGATGTGCTTTATTTTCTCTGTTTGCTATGTATGCGTTGTGCAGGGTCGAGACATGAATGACGCGCAACTGAATTCTTGACGAGATCACAGATCTTGCGGGTGACTGTAACGTGCATGCATGTAAAAAATGCGACGATGTCTGCAAGCCTGTCCTGTTTATTTTGATTGTTTTTTTTCTCCCTCACCTCTGTTGACATTGTAAGAAGGAAATGTGTTCAGCGTGTTGTGTTGTAAGCAATGGAAAAAGTGTGTGTTCAGAGTAAAAGACATCCAACAATGTGGAGAGGGGGTGGTCATACTATGTGTTGAACACCTACGATGAAAGGAAATGGACGGATGAGGCAGGAGACAGTAGTTTATATTTAAAGAAATGAAATGATGTATATGTATTATAATAACACATAGAATATGCTTGTACTTTCCTGTATAGTAATTAGAGCTAGGATGTTTGAAATGAAAGAAAAAAAAAACAATGAATGTCTGGGGAGTTTGTGATGTTTATGTTGTGCCCTGAAATGATGGCAGCTTACCAACACATGCGCTTTGGCCCATGTTACATCTCAAGTACACACCTCCCCATGAAATGAAATATTTAGACACATAAAATGTGGTGTATCTGGTATCCATGGTGATTGTGCCTTTCACTTTCTCTGCATGGTTTTTGTGATTTTTTTTTTCTTCTCCATCCCTTAAGTGGACAGTTTTCCACAACCAGGCAAAACCTATGCAAAAATGAACTGATGGGTATTTCAGCATCCTTTCAGAAAACACAGGTACCAGCCCACCAACCCACTCTCCACACAACACAATAAATGCTCAGGTTCACGCCTGAATCTCGTGTCGTTATTTTCATGTGGGACGATGAGCGTGATAGAGAGGGCGCAACAAAAGGAACAGCCCTGTATTATTAGCAAGGCGGCTTTATTTATATAGTGCATTCTATACACAAGTGAACTCAAATGTGCTTCACTTAGTTACAAAAATTTTTTTAAAGTTGAAAGTAATTTCACATACTTAAACGTAAGAATTGAAGACATTTAAAAGCAAAGTAGAGAAAATGGTTCGTCCGTGTGTGCCCAGCTAGAAACCAGTTCAGGGAAAGGCCCTTGTGAGGAATAAGCGATTCAGGAAATGGAGTAGCGAAAATGTTTACTAGGATTAATAAAGATATGATTTAGGAAAAGAGCATAATAATAGCTTTGGGAGAACTCGGATTGATAAGTATTTACATTTGGGGCTAACATCAGTTCTGTTGCCATCTTATTCCATTTGGAACAGCTAAACGCTGATGCATCACGTTCGCTTTGAACTCCCTGACTAACTGACTTGAGTCTGATGACCTCAGAACCACATGGGTTTATATTCCATGAACATTTCTTTAATGTATTCATTTATAGACCAGTAGCATGATTTAAAATCTATTCTACAGTTGATAGGGAGTCAGTGGGACTGAAGTAATATGTTCTGATATCTTTGTTCAGGTCGGAACCCGAACTGCGGTGTTCTGATGCTCAAGGGAGTCCATAGTATCATTAACTCATTCACTGCCATAAATGCATTTGAAAAAAAAAGATTATTAAAATTTCGAGGCAAGAGGCGATTACATTTTTTAATTTTAATCACAAATTTTGTGTCTGTTCTAAATGTACAATAAAAAGGTTCTAGGTTTTCATACTCTTGTTAACAAAAGTGGGGATTTTTTTAAAAATAGAAATAGTTTAAATACATTTTTGACGTTTATAGCTGTCAATGGCAGTGAATGAATTGAAAAAAAAGAAAAAGAAAAGATTATTAAAAATTCGGGGCAAGAGACGATTCAAGTTTTTAATTGTAATTAATCGCATGACTTCACTAGTTAACTCATGATTAATCAAAAATTTTACATCTGTTCTAAATGTCCAATAAAAAAAATCTAGGTTTTCATACTCTTGTTAACTAAAGTGGGAACAAATTTTTAAACTAATAGAAATAGTTCAAATGAATTTTTGACGTTTATAGCCGTCAATGGCAGTGAATGAGTAAAGCTTAAGTCGAGATAAACAAATGTAGAAGCTTCTCCTGTAGCTACTTGGAGCATGCAACCCTTCAATCTGGATGTTTTTCAGATGGTAAAATGTTGTTTTTAGTGCCTGATTTGATGTGATTGATGAAAGTCAGAGCCGATGATTATTGTTTACAAATTATATGTATGGGCTCGAAATATGTGCAACATCTGCTTTCTTAATGGGCTTTAATTTTGGGGGTCAAGCAAAGCAGTTAGCAATAACGAAATGAACTGCATTGTTGTTGTTGTTGTGTTTTTTTTTGGGGGGGGGGCGGTGGGGTCACACTGGAGGAGGGTGGAGTGGAAGGAGGCGGAGATTGAGGAGGATGACGATGACGACAACAGATGACGTAACTAGAGCAGTTGATCGGTTCAGATTTACATCCACTCGCTTAACTTGTTCCTATCGGACGTGGACGACGTGAAGATGCGGCGTTGAGGAGGACAGAGCAGATAGCATCAACAATGACCGATTAAGTAAGTGTGATGATATGAGCAAGTGGCGGCCACTTTGGCATCCCTGTGTTTGTGGACACGCACGAGTCGCAATGTCATTGTAAGAAATTATCTCGGTGTTTCGAACTTGTTGTTCCGGTTGGACGATTGACACCCTCCGCAAAACCGCATTCCCCCATGGCAACATCGTAGGGGTTCTAGTGACGGGAGGACGGACACGACCGCGACACCTAAACACAGAAAATAACCCCATAAGGAATATTTCCGATTTCCTCATTATATACTCCGGTGCGGTATTTAAAATGGAGTTTGCGTGTCCTATTTTTCCGGTGTTTGAATAGCTTGTTAGCTAGCGTGTGAGAGGAGCGCACGGCAAATCCTGACAGGTAAGGTTAGCAATTGAATACGTGTCCTTGCGTACGTGCTCTTAAATGTATTATAATGTCTGATTGTTGTGTTGTTGTTGTTGTTGTTACTGAGCCATGTCGGTCATGGAATTGAAGATCAAGCTGATGTGCACGTTTGCTGTGTTCTGCAGGTTCCTTGTTTGCACACTTGTCAGAATGCACAACCGTCGACGTTACACACCCATTTCTTAGCAAGGAGCTATAAAAAGGTCCGACTGTGATCCGGTTTAAATCACATCAAGTTAACAGCAGAAGTGGACCTGGAAGTTGTTCATCCGGGACATACGAAACACTTAGATGTATGTCTTGGCACTTAAACGTTAAGAGGACTTTTAAGTGTGTAACCCCAACGACCCAGAGGAATAGCCATGCACGATCCACCCCCTGAAGCAGTGACGCAGTACACTGACGGGTTCGTGGTGGCTAAAGATGCCACTCCAGAGACAACGCTGGGCAGTGCCTACTCACCGGTGGACTACATGAGCATCACCAGCTTCCCCAGGCTGCCAGAGGATGAAGTGATGCAGGGGGACAATGCCTTAAAATCTCGTAAAGATGAAGACAACGTCCTAGGCGAGCAAGAGACGGGTCTGTAAAATTGTCATATGATGTTTCCTAAGAATAATAAAAAAAAAAGTCCTCTAAAGTCACTTTCGGTGTTGCAATGCGTGAGGAATTCAGAAAAGTGTTTGGTAAAATGTCGAATATATTGCATTCCAGACCCAGATGTGTTTTTGAGGTCTGCTCGTCTCCAGCGTCTGCCGTCCTCGGTGTCTGACCTGGCCTACCATGATGCCGTTTCCTTGAGGGAGACCACCAAAGACCCTTTTATGCAAGATTGTGCTTGCCAGCGGGATGGACTGAAGGTCATCATCACAGCCTGTCTCACCTTTGCCACGGGGGTCACCATTGCTCTCATCATGCAGATCTACTTTGGAGACCCCCAGGTGTGTGGACATTAGCATATTGCAATAGGGTTAATTTTAGGGCTGAAACCAGGCCTTGAGTAATTTGAGTACCCCGATTTATTTATTTTTTAAAACACTTTTTTCCCCCTGCTTTTAGTACCCGTTTGTTTGGCAACACTTAACGTAACATGTGGCAGGAACTTCAAAATAAACCTTTGCTTACCAACGAATGGGGTATATGCCACGGAGGAGGCGGGACTTCCGACTTCGTGCCCCTGGGTTGCGCGTTCCCGTCGACGGGTGCGAGAGTGTGGTGTGTCTGTCTGAGTTGAGTGGAGACGCCGTGGGCGCAGGGGTGGGGGTGCGAGTGTTGGAACACGGCCACAAATCTGTGGCAGGAAACGACCCTGATGTGTGGAAGTCGGAAGTCCGTGGCGTCTACCCCATACATCGACAATGCCTTTGTCGCTTTTATTTTGAAGTTCTGGTCAGCACGCGGTGGCGTGACGGCTGCCTTAACTCGTCTTCCAAGCTGTAGTTGGGGCCGGATTATATTGCTGTCATATATTGCCACCAATATCAACACATTATCTTCCTGAAATCATATTCAATCACAAATTAAGGATGGGAAAAAAACACTAATTAATTACGCTGGTATTAGCTGGTATTGACATTCAGTGCGTGTTGTTAGCTTCTATTGGCCAGCAGCTAGCAGCTAAGTGAGTGACCCATGGCAAGAGCCATCAGTCTACTTTTCAAAGGCAGTTTAATTTTATTTAATGTGTTATGTTCTCTTGGTATTCATAATTATAAGTAAACCCAATAATTATTTACGCTCGTATTGACATTCGGTGCTTGTCGTTAGCGTCTATTGGCTAGCAGCTAGCTACTAAGCGAGTGCAACCATTAAGAGCTGTTAATTTAATGTGTTATGTTCTCTTCGGTATTCATAATTATACTTTAACCAAAATAAATAAATAAATATAGATATTATTTGTATTCGAACAATTATTCTATACTATGTAATTTTTAGTATATATTACCAAAATATTTGATATATGCAGCCCTTGTTGATTTGCTAAAATAATTCTGGCCTTACAAGTGGCGGTCACTCACAAACGGCCTCATTTTTCTCATTAGGTCTTTCACCAAGGAGCGTTGGTGACAGATGTGGCTCGCTGTACATCCCTCGGGTTTGAAGTTTTGGGGAAGCAGGGGTCCAGTGTTGATGCTGCCATCGCTGCTGCCCTCTGTTTGGGCATTGTACATCCTCACACCTCGGGTTTAGGAGGGTGAGTTGTCAAGAGGGAAAAAAATCACGTATGCATTGGGGATTTTTATTACATTTGTCTGTGTGATGTCCTCAGTGGGGGAGTTATGTTGGTGCATGATATCCGGAAAAATGATACAAGGATCATTGACTTCCGGGAAACGGCGCCGGCTGCCATTCGGGAAGAGTTACTCCAAACAAACCTTGATCTCAATGTGAGGCATTCTATCCCATTTGGATGTTAAGCAAGCCATACATTTAGGATGTTGTTACTGCATGATTCATGTGCCTTTCAGCCCGGTCTGCTTGTTGGCGTACCAGGAATGCTCAGTGGGATGCATCAGGCACACCAACTTTATGGCAGGTATGTAATAATTAACTCCTTCACTGCCATAAATTCATTTAAAAAAATCATCTAAAGATCATTAAAAATTAGGGGCGAAAAATTTAATCGCATGACTTCACTAGTTAAATCATGATTAATCACACATTTTTTTATCTGTTTTAAATGTACAATAAAAACAATTCTAAATTTTCATAACAAAAGTGGAAAAAAACTAATAGAATTAGTCAAAATGAATTTTTGACATTTATAGCCGTCAATGGCAAGGAATGAATAAAAAAAAAGAAGAAGAAAAGATTATTAAAAATTAGGGGCGACAGGCGATTACATTTTTTACATCGTAATTAATTGGGTGACTTCACTAGTTAACTCACGATTAATCACAAATTGTATGTCTGTTCTAAAATACAATTAAACAAAATTCTAGGTTTTCATACTCTTGTTAACAAAAGTGGGGACATTTTTTTAAGCTAATAGAAATATTTTAAATTATTTTTTGAAGTTTATAACCGTTAATGAATGAATAAAAAAAAAAGATTATAAAAAATTTGGAGCGTCAGGCGATTAAAATTTAAATCATAATAAATTGCATGGCTTGAGTTAACTCATGATTAATCACAAATGTTATATCTGTTCTAAATGTACAATAAAAAAATTCTAGGTTTTCATACCTAGAATTTTTCCCCACTTGTGGAGAAAAAAATGTTAAATTAATAGAAATATTAAAAATTATTTCTTGACGTTTATAGCCATCAATGGCAATGAATGAATTAATTGTAGACTTTTGATTTGACCTCAACACTTTGATAAATTGCAAATCATAGCCTCGAGTCTTTGTTTATTGAACTACCTGTTATTCCATGTTGAGGCAGAACTAGAAATGATTATTTGGCAAGTACTTGTTCCCACGCCGTCTCATAGGAGGTACGCAGGGCTGGCCATCTTGCATGATCAGTCCACAGAAAAAGATGCACCTTTACACGACTAATTGGGCTAACTAACGCAGTTTTGGTTGACCTAAATGGTCAATGAAAGCCAAGATTCTGTTCTGCTCGTGGGGCCCGTTTGCAAAATTACTACAGATGACAAATTGGTGATTCATTTCGCAAGTTTTGAAATGTTTGTCAATTTTAAATGTCGTAAATTTGCCAGAATACCGTGGAGGGACGTGGTTTCCGTGGCAGCAGATGTGGCCAGAAATGGATTTAATGTAACTCATGAGTTTGGTAGGTAATATAACGTGACTTGTTAGAAATGAGATTGGATGTCTTCTGACTGTCTTTTTTTGTATCCCTAGCTGAAGCTCTGGCAAACGTGAAGGACCAGAACATTTCGGATGCGTTTCGGGATCTGTTCCTACCTAATGGCCAGGCTCCCCTCTCTGGGTTGTTGAGCAGACGACTGGATTTGGCCAATCTCTTGGATGCTATTGCAGTTAAAGGGATAGCAGAGTTCTACAGTGGAAACCTGACACAGGAAATTGCTTCTGTGGTAAAGATTTCACAAATGTTTACTTGTGATTACATCATTGCATATCTAATTATTTTCACGCTCACTGAGCACTCTCATTCACTGCCATTGACAGCTGTAGACGTCAAAAATTCATTTGAACATTTGTATTTTTATTAGTTACATTTTTTCCCCATTTTTGTTAACAAGAGTATGAAAACCTAGATTTTTTTTGTACATTTAGAACAGATATAAAATTTGTGATTAATCTTGAGTTAACTAGTGAAGTCATGTGATTAATTACGATTACAAATTGTAATCGCCTGATGCCTCAAATTTTTTATAATCTTTTCTTTTTTTAAATTATTATTTTTTTTTAAATAATGTTTTTTTTGTAAAGAAAAAATATATAAAAAATTAGGGGCATCGGGCAATTACAATTTTTAAACGTAATTAATCGCATGACTTCACTAGTTAACTCACGATTAATCACAAATTTTATATCTGTTCTAATGCCAAAAAATATATATTCTAGGTTTGCATACTTTTGTAAACAAAAGTGGGAAAAATGTTAAACTAATAAAAATAGTTCAAATAAATTTTTGACGTCTATAGCCGTCAATGGCAGTGAATGAGTTATATTGTACTGCCCCAACATATAGAAAATGACTTATGATTCATGAAAAGATGATTAAAACCAAAAATAAATGTTAGATAGTATATGCTATATCAAAATTACTCACTGTAAAACAGAATACAATAGTTTTACTAATTTTTAATAATCTTTTCTTTCTTTTTTTAAATTTTAATAATGTTTTTTTAAGAAAACATTATTAAAAATTAGGAGCGTCGGGCAATAATTTTTTTTGTTAACTCCTAATGTAAGTTTTTTTACATTAAAAAAAAAGGTATTTTTAATTTCTTTTTAATTATTACAAATTAGGATCGGGCGATTACAATTTTTAAACGTTTTAAACAATAGTTCAAATGAATTTTTGACGTCTATAGCCATCAATGGCAGTGAATGAGTTATATTGTACTTTTTTAAAAACACGCCACGTTTATCTTATTTTTTAAACATTTCATGGAGCATTGAAAATAACAAACACAACCTTTCAGTAAGTCGGGGCAGAGCTAACTAAGCCACTTGACGGAAGTGGTCGAAACGGCCATTTTGACGGCCATTCTTGGTGAGCAGAGATTGTTACCATTATATGTTAACATTAAGCTGGTCGACTTGAAGACAAGTTATGTGTTGTTGTTTTTTTAAATACACATTGTGTAACTATCTTTGTTTCATATTTAGTTTGACAGTAAACTCCCAACTGGGAGCGGCGTTAAACGGCTTGAAGCTTCATTTGAGAAGAATTAGTCACTGTCAACCTGCTGCTTGTTGTGAAGTGAGCTCCCTCGAGTTCACTGCCACGATACCGTGCTCGTATCTCAAATTTCTACTCACAAGTCAAATAAAAAATTGGCATGACAGCTCGTATCTAAAAAAACTTGCAAGTCAGGCCACTTGTATCTCAAGGCACCACTGTACTCAAGTTCTGAACTGTAATAACTAACGATTATTTTGGGGTTTTGTATGGACTAGACAAGACTGAATTCAGTGAATGGCCTCGACTATTGCATTTCTCTGCTTTCCTCATTCGTAAAGGTGCAAGCAAGTGGTGGGGTGCTCACAGAAGATGACTTTGGTAACTACAGCACGGTCCTTCAGCAGCCAGCGCACATCAACTATCAAGGTGAGTACCATTTTCGTTCTCCGTTTCATTTCTTTTATTTTTTGTAACAATCAGTACAATTGTCATATTGCTCTTTGTGGATGTTTATGAAGGACACCATGTGATGGTGGCTCCAGCACCCCATGCAGGTATTGGTCTGATCGCAGCCCTTAACATCCTGGAAGGTTACAACATTAGCAGCCAGGTGCCCAGGAACAACACGTATCACTGGACTGCAGAGGTAGGATTGACCCTTACACTAAATCTTTTTTAACTCATTCACTGCCATTGACGGCAATAGATGTCAAAAATTAATTTAAACTATTTCTATTAGTTAAAAAAAAAATCCACTTCTGTTAACAAGTGTATGAAAACCTAGAAAAAAAATTATTGTACATTTAGAACAGATATAACATTTGTGATTAATCGTGAGTTAACTATTGAAGTTATGCGATTAATTACAATTCAAACGAATTTTTGTCGTTTACAGCCATCAATGGCAGTGAATGAAAAAAAAAATTATAAAAAATTCGTGGCAAGAGGCGATTAAAGTTTTTAATCGTAATTAATCGCATTACTTCACTAGTTAACTCGTGATTAATCACAAATTTCATATCTGTTCTAAATGTACAATATAAAAATTCTAGGTTTTTATACTCTTGTTAACAAAAGTGGAAAAAAAATGTTAAACTAATAGAAATAGTGCAAATGAATTTTTGTCGTTTGTAGGCGTCAATGGCAGTGAATGAGTTAAAGTTCACTACAGTACACTAGAGCCTTGATTTAATTGAGTAATTGTGGGTTGCCTATTAAACGTATTTTTTTTTCTTTCACACCTACTGCATACTATTTTCTATCCGTCTATTAAATCCAGATTACACTGTACAGTAATTCATCTATTGTTGTCTTCCAGTCGGTGAAAATAGCTTTGGCCCTGGCGAGTGGCCTCGGAGACCCCATGTTTGACACTTCAGTCTCAGAGTTAGTCAGCAAGATGTTGAGGTACACATTGCACCGCTCTGCTGCATTCCAATCTGGTTTTTTTTTTGTGGTCAGGCTTCGTTATAGAAACCTTCCTTGTCCAATCTCTAAGCAAATCACAGGCGTCCTTGCTCCGCGAAATGATCAGCGACTCTCAGGCCTTTCCTGCCGGCCATTACGCACCCTCGTTCAGTTTGGAGGATGGTGCAGCAGCTGCTCAGGTCATAGTCATGGGTCCGGATGACCACATAGTCTCAGTCGTAAGGTATGCGTTTATACAACATTGACTTGTTTTGTTTGTTTTTACTCAAGATGAAATAGTTACTTAGCGTATTTTGGTCTTTTAGCTCCCTAAATAAACCGTTTGGCAGTCGGATAGTGACTCCTTCTGGAATCCTTTTGAACAGCCAAATAATGGCCTTCTCTTGGCCTAATAAAACCCAAAGCTCCACACCTAATCCTGTAAGTATGACTTTTTATCGGTGCCTTGGGATACGAGTTCAATTTGTTCGTATTGCAAATGAATGGAAATTCCATTAAAAACAACAAATCTTGTAATGTGTATTTTAATGAGGAAAATGTCACGCCGTAATATTGTACGTCATAAACTAAAATGAAAAATAATTAAGTTTTTTTGGAACATCAGCCGAATACTGCTCCTTCTGGTATGCCCGCCTTGGCCACTTGGGGGCAGCAGAAGACAAACTGACGGATAAGCGTTATTAAGAATCCCACTGCAATATGATTGGCTGCTGCATGGAGTGCTTCATAATAATGCCTCAACTCTCCCACATGTTCAATGCAGCAAGTTTTTTTTTACACGCACAAACAATATGTTTTTTTCCCAATGCTTTTAATTAGGGGTAGGAATCTTTGAATGTCTCACGATTTGATTCGATTCCGATTTATGGGTCTACGATTTGATTCGGAATTTATTTTTGATTCAAAATGATTTGATTGACAATGATTTTTGCTTCAATTTATAGATGTGCAAGGAATTGTAATGATCTACTCCAGTCTGACTCGCTAATGCTAATTAGCGCGCGACTCGCGGCACTTTTATCACTCAAAAGAACGACTCCACACTGCAAAAAAACAACTTTTATTGGAATAACTTGATCGTTACGTTTTCCTTCTACTCTCTAATGTGGCTACAACTTAACAGTGTATTAGACCGCGTGGAACCACACTGCCCCTCAGTGGCCAAATCGGGTACAACATGAACAGCGCTCCAAATAAAGGCATACACAAAGGGAAGACAGTATAAAATTATTATTTTTTTAAATCGATTTTGGGACATTTAAAATCGATTCTGAATCGTACTAAACGAGAATCGCGATTCTTATGAGAATCGATTTTTGGGCACACCCCTACTTTTAATGCTACACGTCCCATGTCGCCATTTACGTAAATACATATGTGCATAATACCGTTTAGATATTGGTTGCTGTCAGTCGATTACAACTTTTAATCTTAATTAACCGCATGATTTTCATTGTTAAACTCTTGTTAATTAGCTTAAAAGTGAACAAATATATTGTATCTTTTAGTTCATTCAAGTAGTAATTTTATAGCAAGGAATTCATAAAGTTGCAGTTAACAGTCAGGGTTCAAAGGAATGGGATACATTGAGTCATAGATTTGTGTTGAGGTAATTTTCTGCCACTAGGTGGCATTGGTGTTTCATGTCGGACATTGGTGACAGGGACACTACATTTCTTTTCAAATTAAGAGTAAAATATTGGTATTTGGAACATGAAACAAAATGTGGACATATATTTTATTGTCACATTAAATTATCGCTAAAATGTGTTATAGTGACTCCTTTACACAACGTTTTGTGTAAAACAAAACATGAACAATTGTATTAGAATTTTTAATACTGGATTTAATGCTTGTTAATGCCATTTTAGGCCTTCATTTGATCCAAATTGTTCAAACCGCTGCTTATTCTATGTGTGTAGAGTTGAGTTCAAGTGTCATCATACAGCGCTCGTATCTCCAGTTTGAGTTCTCAAGACAAAGCAAAAAAACAAAAATTGGCTGAAGGACGGCTTGTATCTTGATCAACTCATAAGTGGGGTCACTCGTATCTCAAGGTGCCGCTGTATTTTAAAAATGCTGGATGTTTGCTTCTCATGACCTTCTGAAACATGGTTGATATCATTAGCATAACAGCCTCCAGCCTGGGAAGCGACCGTTGTCCTTCCTGTTGCCCACTGCAGTGAGGCCATCCAACGGCGTGTGCGGTACATACGTTGCGGTCGGATCCTGCAACGGAGCCAAATCTCTTAGTGGCATCACACAGGTGATTAGTTTTCATGTTTGATTTTTGACTCTGGTATTTAAACCTTCCTGCTTTTTTTATTTTTTTTCATGATATGTTTCATTATCCGTCACAGGTGCTGCTAAATGTTTTGTCTTCACGTAAAAACATGAGTGACAGTTTAGCGTATGGTAGACTCCACCCACAGCTGGAGCCAGACATCCTATTGGTAGACTGTAAGTTTTTTTTCTACTCCCATCACATATTGTGGACTCTTTAAATGCATTTTTTTCAGTGCTACTTTTTTTCCCCATGTCATTTTCAATTCCAGCTGCAGTTGCCGCTGTTGAATATAAACATAACATTTTATGTTAACTTGTGTTGAAGTCAATATCAGGAGTAAATACTGTGAAACGATATTGACAATTGCAAGAAAGCCCAATTTCATCAATCTTCTCTTACAGCTGAATTTCTAGATGAAGATGTTAAACTGCTGCAGGCCAAAGGCCACAAGGTTGAGAGAACAGATGTTTTGTCCTTGGTAGAGGGCACCCGGAGAACTAACGACCGCATCATCGGAGTGACGGACCCGCGTAGTTCTGATGCCTCAGCGCTCGCAATGTCCAGGACTTAGCTTTTGTCCAAAAACGCCGCTGCGTATTCATTTGGGACACTGTACAAATTGAATGGCAATGGACTGTTCTGGTGAAAACGAAAGAATGAGAATGATCAGTTGATTTTTAAGGCAGTAGTCAAAGAAACCCTTGTGGCATTAAGTGGAATATGATCTGTTCTTCCCCACAAAATGACATTCCCGTGTCTGCTGAGCTCGTACGACAAAGAAAAATGTATTTAACCATTCCGACTCAGTCAATCATGTTCATCCACAATTGATCTTAAACTGTAGAAAATAAATGTGACATTTTACAGGCATTAAAAGTTTTTGCAAACGGGCTTCTTAGAAACGTTGCGAACCCCTGTATCCATCCAACATTGGCTCCCACTTGCCTTATTCCTTTCTGTCTAAAAGTATCTGATTCCCTCAGACGCTGAATAAGCTTATATTTAGAATCGTCTTTATTGGACAAGCCCAAGTATGTTGAAAAGGTATTTGTCACCGGTAGTTTTAGCCACTCAAGTACTACAGCAAACAAGCCACTATAACACAATATATGTACACATTTAGGACATGAACAGTACGTGCAGAGATTCATTTTAAAGTGAGCAGTAATGCAGTCATTCTGATGGAACAACAATTGTGCAAATAGTGCAATGTTCTCTTAAACGTGTCCATTAGTGTTCTCGTACTACTCAACACACCAATATTCAAGCCAAGCCGTTCGCAATTGCCCCACCAGTGGATGACCACACTACATCAAACAAAACAAAATTTAAGTACCGTGCACTTGTTTGTTACGTAACTTTGCATCAATGTTTTTTGACTGACTTAAAAAAGAAAAATTTCATTCACACAAGTTACTGTATGTAGATGCACACTGTTTTTTTTTCAATGCATGTAACAGATTTTTTATTTATATATGAAATTATTTTAGGTGGTGTACATAACGCTCAAGATCAACAGCTGTTAGGTTCTTAAAACGTGGTTCTATTTTAATGTAAAATTGTGATCATTTAATCTTAAATTGTGCAATATGGCTTTGCTGGTTGTTTTATTGTCTGGAGTACGCTGTGTACACATTTGCACAATATGTGAATAATTTTGTGATGGTTTTCCATACAAATAAACATCACCCCTCATAAAAATGTGACTGAAGACTGCTCTATTGCGTATGTATGTATATATTTACATGAAATGAAAGGATTCCACTGATTGAATGATTCTGTACTTTTATATTCTCAGATTCCATGTGGACATTACTGAAACCTTGCGTGCAGTATATCTTGTATATAGACATATTACCCTTATTTCGTTTGGAATGACTGTCGCCGTTTTTGCTTCATTCTTGATTTATTTTGAAAGGCCACAACGGAAACGCTAAGCGTGCTTAATGCCGTCTTTTTAGTTATCACTGTTTTGTTAGCTAATTTAGCTAGCAGATGTCGACAGGTCGAATTTATTTCCACAAAACTATGTGTGGTAAGACGTTTTCCTCATCTTTGACTAACCTGCCATGAATAACACATAGCTGATGTGCTAACCCAAAAACAGAATTGAGAGGCTGTTGTGTGCCTTTTTGAAGCATCCGCGGTGAATTACCTGCTCGTCGCTAGCCTTTGCTAAGTGAAGCTTGCTTGGATCCGTCTAGTTATACGTTTGATCTGTCTCATAATCTTACATAACATCATCTTCATCAACCGGTGTTCTTTATCGTGAAGCAATGCAACGTAGATGAATCAATTTTCTTATTGATACTGTTTTTTACGTGTACCGAAGATTTGTGCCGAGGCCCGCTACTGCAGGGCCGATCATGTCATCCGTGCTATTTTTTTGTTTTTGTTATTGCTTATATCTAGCAATAAACTAAGTATTTTATTAGTCAATTTATAACCTCAACGTTACACTACATATAGTGCAACAACACTTTTTTTTCTTTCTTTCTTTTTTTTTTTTTTTTACTGAATGTCGCAAATGAGTTAGCTTTTTATTTTTGTAATACTGGTTTAAGTACTCGAGTATTTTATACTGAAGCCTTTGGTGTGTATGCGGACAAAAATGTTCAAATAACTTGAATCCGACATAAGAAATACAAAGTAAGAATGTAAAGAAGTTAACCCCTAAAAATCAGGCATTGCTTTGTTTTTGAGCTCCAACATAGACTTGCTAGTCTTGTTCCGATCAGGGTTTACTTGCTCAGGGTTTTATGCTGCTAAGTCTGGTACCGATCATTCACGAGTAAGACTGGGTGATACCGATTCGGATCACATGGATTAACTGCATTTTCATTTCTGAGCTGATTGCTAACAATCATTTGAATAATCGATTGAGCTGTCAATAATTTTTTGATTAATCGATGAATCGGGTAAAGAAAATATACATATCCAATTTTCCATTCCTTTATTATACAAAAACAGAACATTGTTTAAAATTGATGGTGCAAAACGCACAAAAATATTTTCAGTCACTGATTTGATCTGTAACGTGCAGTGTTAATGAAACTGAGGAGAGGACGCCACGCTGCACATGTCCTGGTTTCTAGTTGGCTGCAGCCTGCAAATTATGAGCTGCAGGTGATCGTTTTTTGTGATCTCCGTCGCAGGGCGTCTTGAACCTGTGCAGGCTACAATGAAATCTCAAGACTACCAGTTTCTGACTCATATACTGAGCGTTTGACAATACCAGTGGTCCTCAGGATCAAATCATAATCGCTTGTTTTTCTCATGTGGAATTTTAGCATAAAACGGTTCCAACGCCACTCCCAGACAAAGAGGAGAATGGCTCATCGAGGCGCTCCACCTCAGCTGTCCCAACGGAGCGAGTACCTGGAGAGTGACAGTGACTCAGATTTGGACTCTGGTGTCGGCGATGAGGTTGAGAGTTGCCACAGAAGCCCTGAGACTGAAGAGGACAACCACCAAGATGCCATGGAAGGCAGCAGTGGGGCGGGAGCACATTTTACCGTTTTTGTTGCTTTTCAAGGGAGTATGGACGACGAAGACTTTGCATTTAAACTTGATAATGTTCTCAGTGGTATACCCAACATGCTTGATATGGGTTAGTATTTTTTTTTTTTAACGCAACATTCTGATCAAGCAATGCACTTGCCATTATCAGGGACCGACCAACATGGTTTTGTTTTTTGGCCGATGCCGATCCCGATAATAATTGCTCATACTCATAATGGCTCATAATCAAAGGAATTTGTATAAATGGGCTTCCCCATAAATTCACAATATGTTTAATCAAGTAATAATAAAATCTTTTCACCATAGCGTTAAAATGTACAGCGCCTTGTGAATGTATTAACCCCCCTTAAAATGTTTGACCTTTTGCCACATTTCAGGCTTAGAACATAAAGATATAAAATATTATTATTTTTTGATGATTCAAAACCAAGTGGGACACAATCGTGAAGTGGAACGAACTTTATACAATATTTTGAACTCTTTTTTTTTTTCTTTTTTTTTTCACACAAGCAGCAGCTTTAGCAGGGAAGCCCAGACTTCCCTCTCCCCAGCCACTTCAACCACTTCCACAGCCGGAATGAAAACCACAGTGTTCCTCCTAAATCCGAGATTTCGACTTCCCGACGGACCCTCCTCTCCAGCATCCCTCAATAGACCTTACCAGGGAGGCTGAGGAGTGTGATCCCTCTATAGTTTGAACACACCCTACGGTCCCTTTTCTTAAAAAGGGGGACCGCCACTCCAGTCTGCCAATCCAGAGGCACTGCCCACGATGTCCACGCGATGTTGTAGAGGCATGTCAACCACGACAGCCCCACAACATCCAGAGCCTTTAGGAACTCCGGGCGGATCTCATCTACCCCCGGCGCCCTGCTACCGAGGAGGTTTCCAACCACCTCAGTGACTTCAACCCCAGAGATAGGAGAGCCCACTTCAGAGTCCCCAGACTCTGCTTCCTCAAAGGAAGATGTGTCTGTGGAATTGAGGAAGACTTCGAAGTATTCTCCCCACGACTCACGACGTCCCGAGTCGAGGTCAGCAGCACCCCATCTCTACTATACACAGTGTTAATGGTACACTGCTTTCCTCTCCTGAGACGCCGGATGATGGACCAGAATTTCCTCGAAGCCGTCCGGAAGTTGTTTTCCATGGCCTCACCGAACTCCTCCTCCCATGTCCGAGTTTTTGCCGAAGCCGCGATCCGCTTGGCCAGCCGGTACCTGTCAGCAGCCCCCGGAGTCCCACAGGCCAAAAAGGCCCGATAGGACTCCTCCTTCAGCTTGACGGCATCCCTTACCGCTGGTGTCCATTAGCGGGTTCGGGGATTGCCGCCACGACATGCACCGACCACCTTACGGCCACAGCTCCGATCGGCCACCTCAACAATGGAGCCGCGGAACATGGCCCACTCTGACTCAATGTCATCCGCCTCCCCCGGGACAAGGGAGAAGTTTTGCCGGAGGTGGGCATTGAAACTCTTTCTGACGGGATTCCGCCAGACGTTCCCAACAAACCCTCACAATACGTTTGGGTCTGCCAGGTCTGACAGGCATCTTCCCCCACCATCGGAGCCAACACACCACCAGGTGGTGATCAGTTGACAGCTCCGTCCCTTTCTCCTCCCTCAAAAATAGGATGTTTGAAATTATTCACCCCCTTTTCTCTCAGTGCAGCCATCTGACTCCAGATCATGATTTCTGAATGATCCAATGTTGACCTAAATAACTGATGATGATAGTCTTGTGTGTAATCTAGTCTCAGTATAAATGCACCTGCTCTGTGACGGTCTCAGAGGTCTGTTAAAAGAATATTGGGGAGCAAACAGCATCATGAAGACCACGGAACACACCAGGCAAGTCCGGGATGAAGTTGTGGAGAAGTTTTAAAGCAGGATTAGGATTTTAAAATATTTCACAGGATTTACATCTCACGGAGCACTGTTCGATCAATCTTATTGAAATGGAGCGCGGATCAAACCACTGTCCCTCGAAACTTCAGACCATTACGAAAAGCACTGGTCAGAAGTCCAGCCAAGAAGTCCATGATCACTCTAGATGAACTGGTGAGATCCACAGCTAAGGTGGGGGATCTTTCCATAGGATAACTATTAGAGGCACGCTGCACAAATCTGGCCTTTAGAGAAGAGTAGCAAGAAATAAAGCCACTACTCAAAACATTTTGCTCCCCTTCCCTAAATCTCCGCCATGACTATAGATAGTATCATCTATCTATAAACTCGTTATAAGATAGACCTAATACTCTCTGCGCACACTCTGACTATGTGAGTGCCACTGCCACCTACTGTAGTGGATGTGCAATTACGTTTTTTAATGTAATACTAATACTACAACACAGCATGTTCCCTGGGGTAACACACGCCCCCTCTGGCATTAGCCCCTTCACAGAAAAAAACTAACAAACTACGTTCATGTTTGTTTGAAGCCTGAAATGTGACAAAAGGCCAACAAGTTCAAGGGGACTAACACTTTCGCAATGCACCATCTTAGTATCATGTGACTGCATGTGAGTTTAATCAATACTTGATCAAGTAAATTGTGTTTTATATGCAATTCTATTCACATTCCCTGGCTTAGAATGAATCATACATCTCCAAACTGAGATTTGGCTTCATGATATTAATATTTTTCATTAATCTTATTCTTATTATTTTCTTTGTTTAAATGGAAATCACAACTCAATTTCAGATACACCGCAACTGCAAGTTGTATTCTGCCCTCTTCTAGAATCAAAGACACTTCAGCCACAGCATATCGAGCCGTGGAACAGTGTGCGCGTTACATTCAACATTCCACGGGATGCTGCTGAACGACTGAGGCTACTGGCTCAGAACAACCAGCAGCAGCTCCGAGACCTGGGAATTCTTTCAGTGCAAATCGAAGGTTGGATACATAGAGCTTATTTCATGACTATCGTTCATACGTTTATTGCTTCAAACAGTCTAAAAAATAAAAACAATGTGTTGATAAATAAGTGTTTCCTCTTCTGTTTAGGAGAGGGGGCCATCAATGTTGCAGGGGGACCAAATCGAGGACAAGAAGTTCGAGTTAATGGACCAATTGGAGCAGCTGGCCAGATGAGAATGGATGTGGGGTTTCCAAGTCAGCCTGGTCCAGGTATTGCTACTGTTTTGTTGCTACAATGTAACACTTTGGGAATTGTCTGTTTTAGCTGGTCCTGTAGAACTGAGTTATGGAATTTTCCATCTCAAGACTTTTTGTAATTCAATTTTTTTTTTTTTAACTCATTCACTCCCATCCATTTTCACTGAAGCAACCCCCTTCTGTTTCCGTTTTGCAGCAATTAGCATTAGCATATAGCTAAGTTTCATCATTATTCACTAATCTGTTTAAACAGTGGGGGAAAGAGCTTTTTGCAACATGGCCCTGGTTGATCTCTTATACTTTGCTGCCACCTGCTGGCCGTTTTTGTAATAAATACCATTGCTTTAAGCATTATCTTTAGTTCAGAGGCTGCATCAAAGCCTTCTGTATGCTCTAGCATCTTCTTTTTTTTTTTTAACATAAACTTATAAATACATCTTTGGGAGAATGGTAATATTTAAAATAGAACATATTTATATGTTTTTGGTAGCAAATAAGTTGAAATTCATTATGCATACAGGGGTGTATAGACTTGATGTTTAATATGCTACTTTTCCACAAGTAGGAGTGAGGATGGCAAATCCTTCGATGGTCCCTCCAGGCTCAGCTATGACAGGCCAAGCTCTAGTACCAGGTAACAGTGGACAGATGCATCCACGTGTTGCAAGACCATCTTCACAGACAGGTTTTTAACTGTCTTTAACAGAGATATTTTATAGTGCACATTTTTTGGATAGTACTACAAAATTGTACATTCTGTCACAGATGTCATGGACCCAATGATGCCAGGCATGTCAGTTCAGCACCAGCAACTTCAGCATCATCAGGCTGGTCCACATGGCCCCATTCCTCCCCAGGCTGCCCATCACATGCAGGCGTTGCAGGCTGGTAGACCAATCAACCCTGCTGCTTTACAGCAGCTTCAACAACAACATCATCAACAGCAACAAGCCCAACAGCAAGCACAACTCTCTCAGCTTGGGCCCAGACCTCCATTCAACCCACAGGGCCAAATGGCTATGCCTCCTGGCTGGAACCCCTCCGGAGTCCTCCAGGCTCCGGCCGCCCAAGGAGGTCCTGCCTGGAGGAAGCCTCCACCTCAAGCTCAGATGGTTCCACGCCCTCCTTCGCTTTCTACAGTTCAGACGCCTAGTCACCCACCACCACCGTATCCATTTGGTAGCCAGCAGGCAGGTCAGGTATTCAATACCATGGGACAAGGACAATTGCAGCAGCAGATGGCAATGGGTCAGTTTGCTGCACCTCAGCCTAAGGGTCCACAAGTTGGCCCTGGTGGTGTAGTTGGACCACCTAGACCTCCTCCACCCATTCCAGCTCCAACTGGGCCGCAGGGGAATCTCACTGCCAAATCCCCGGGGTCCTCGTCATCTCCTTTTCAACAGGGTTCACCTGGAACTCCCCCAATGATGGCTCAGAGACCTACAACTCCACAGGGTTTTCCACAGGGTGTCGGCTCACCTGGAAGAGCAGCCCTCAACCAACAAGGTAACATGCAGCAAGGATTCATAGGAATGCCCCAACATGGAAAACCTGGAACACAAGTCCATCCAGGTCGGTAACTTTTCTTCTGTGAGTGTAATTTAATGTAAATATAAAGAAACGGATATAATACTGTTTACCATAAGAAGTACATATATGAGATAAGTCAATGAATCTTGACCACAGGTATGCCAAAGCGGCCAATGGGCTTTCCAACTCCAAACTTTGCCCAAGGTCAGGTGGGCACAAGCACGTCAGGAGCCCCCGGTGGGGGATCAAGTCAGCAGCTGCAGAGCAGCCAAACAATGACTCACACAGGTAAAGTGCCTTTCTTGTTCTAACAAAAACGTTTTTTCGTTTGAATGAGAAACTTTCTCGTAAGGATGAGAGCGGTAGCTTATTTAGCAGACTACAAGACGTCAGTCGTTTTAAATGTCCCTCAGACACAACATTATGTTGATGTGCAACTAAAGTAGCATTGTCCTTATAATAAAGTCCCAGGTGAAAATAGAACCTAACTAGGTCCTGCACATTTCATTGTCACTTTCACTCAGAAATGCAAACCAAGATGTTTTTAGAGGGTCTCCCATGCTAACATGCAATGGACTACTTTCTCCTTCAAATTAGAAAACATTCTCATTAGGGTGAGAAACGTAGAATGAGGAAGTTTCTTGCGAAATATATTTACATTGTTTTTTCCCTGTGTCACTTTAGGGCCTCCGTAGTACACAGTACGGAGTCCGTACTAACCAATAGTATTGGTTTCTGGAAAGTATAGATTGACCAAATGTTGACATAGCCACATAGCCAGCAATATGTGCATTACTAGAATCCCTAGCATCTTCACAAATTTAATTGTGTCCCACTTTGTGGCCACTTGAATGTTCACATGTTCAAACAAGCATTATTTAACAGTCAGGAGGCAGCATGCTAGTTGGTGTTCATCTTTATGTAAATTACCAATGTTCTCTTTCTTTGTTTGCATCAGGAATCCAGCAATCATCCTCCACACCAAATTCAATCCATGCCCAACCCAATGTTATGGGTGTACAAAGTGGCATTCCAGGTCAGTCCCCTGGCACAGCTACTGGGCCTAGCATGACCCAACAGCAGCAGCAGCCGCCAGGCATTCAGACCCCGATGTTGGGCCTCCAGCATCAGGCCCAACCCGTGTCCTCCTCCCCCAGCCAGATGGTTCAAGGCCAGGGTGGAGGTCAGACTGTCCTCTCAAGGCCCCTCAGTCAAGGGCAGAGAGGAGGGATGACCCCACCCAAGCAAATGATGCCTCAGCAAGGCCAGGGGGTGATTCATGGGCAGGGTCAGATGGTTGGAGGCCAAGGGCATCAGGCAATGCTCCTGCAACAACAGCAGCAAAATTCAATGATGGAACAAATGGTTGTAAGCCAGATGCAAGGCAACAAACAGGCATTTGGAGGGAAAATGCCCTCCGGGGTCATGCCTGGCCAGATGATGCGTGGGCCCTCACCAAACGTTCAAGGGAACATGGCTCAGTTCCAGGGCCAGGTTGGCCCACAGCAGATGACGCCGCAACAGCAGCAGCAAATGGCTCATCTCCAACAACAACAGTTACAACAACAGCATCAACTGCAGCAGCAGCAACAACAACAGCTTCAGCAGCAGCAGCAACAACACCATCAGCAGATGAATCAGCAGCAGCCTCAACAGCTTCCACTCACTGCCAACCCAAATCAAATCATGGGTATGCATGGGCAACAGTTGAGGCTCCCTGCTGGTCACCCTCTTATCCAACAACAGTTGCAACAGCAGCAGTTACAGCAGCAGCAACAGAAACAGCAGCAGCAAGTATTGTTGCAGCAGCAGCAACAACAACAACAGACAGCTCAACCACACCCACATCAAATGGGAGATCCCAATAGTGGGACAGGCGATTTGGGGGTCCAACAGATGGTCCCTGATATGCAGGTACAGCAGGCACAAGGCATGATGGGGGGCCCTCAGCACATGCAAATGGGAAATGGACACTTTGCAGGTCATGGCATGAACTTTAACTCCCAATTCCCGGCTCAGGTTCCAATGGGGGGACCTTGTGCACAGGCAGGTGGTTTTCCTGTCAGTAAAGATGTAACATTGACAAGCCCACTGCTGGTAAATCTGCTGCAGAGTGATATCTCAGCCAGCCAGTTTGGACCAGGAGGAAAGCAAGCAGGTGGGAGCAATCAGGTCAAACCCAAAAAGAAGAAACCTGCACGAAAGAAGAAGCCAAAAGATGGAGAAGGGCCCCAGCAAGTTGAGGGACCTGGGTAACCAGTTTTATTGGCAACAAAAAGCCAGTTTCCAAAGACAATTGTACATTAATATTATTATTCAAGTTGATTTATGTTTATTATATTTTTAGAGGTCCGGATGCGACTGGTTCTATGGAGGATTCTGAACTGCAAAATTTTGGTGGCGAACAGAGTTTGGGCATGGATAACACTGGCCCAAAGCTTGCTGACTTTCCCAATAGGCCTTCAGGTATTTAAGAATAGTTTCATTCATTTGAGTATTAATCAATTCACTGGATGAATTATATACTAGGATTGACTGTACTGACTAAGATATGACACACTTTTTTATTTTTTTTTGCAATAAATGTTTGTAAAACTTTGTCAAGGTTTCAGGTGACAAAAAAGCTAAAACTATGTGAGTCTGTGTGTGGAGCAAATGCTAGTTAGGCTCAGTTACAGTTCTTAAATAAGGTCAGTAGTAGGGTGGGTTAATGCTTTTCACGTAGCCAGTGATGTAAAGTTTCTTACTATGTCTAGTAGCAACGTTCTTTTTATACATGTTGACATGTTTCCATTTCATATGTTTGTCCCAAGTGTTCCCTGGTCAGCCAGGTGATCAAAGGATATTGCAGCAGGTACCGATGCAGTTCATGCAACAGCAGCAGCAGCAGCAACAACACATTCAACAACAACAGCAGCAAATCCAACAACAGCAGCAAATCCAACAACAGCAAATTCAACAACAACAAATTCAACAGCAGCAGCAAATTCAACAACAACAACAACAACAACAGCAGCAGCAGCAGCAACAAATTCAACAGCAGCAGATTCAACAACAGCAGCAAATGCAGCAACAGCTACAACAGCAGCAGATGCAGCAGCAGATGCAACAGTTGCAGATGCAAGGTCTCCAGAATGCTCAAGGGCAGCAGGGCATGGCAGGACCACAGACCACAGGTCAAGGCCAACCCCAGGTACACCACCAGCTGCAACAGCAGCAGAGTCAGCAACAACATCTACAACAGCAGGTAATTTTTTTAAGGTACTTTGGCACTTTGCAATATGCGATAAATATCCGATGATCTAATCCTGCTTGATTCAATCCCCGAACTACAGCAACAGATGCTGATGATGCTTAAGATGCAGCAAGAGCAGAAAAATCGCATGTCCACCGCTCCAGGTGGTCAACTTCCTCCTCGTGTCATTGGCAATCAACCTGAGGCGCAGAGAGTCCCGGTTTCCCAGCAAGGGAACATGCCTGTCATGATCAGCCTTCAAGGTCATGCAGGATTAGCGCCATCGCCTGACAAAGCAAGAGGGATGCCCCTTATCATAAATCCCCAGGTGAGAACTCATGGGACTTGTTATTCAAGAAAAAACGTAACTATTAAAGAAAGCTACGTTTTGTAATGTCAAATTTTCTACATATAGCAGTGGTTCTTAACCTGGGTTGGATCGAACCCTAGGGGTTCGATGGAGACCAAGGCACACACCTGACTCAAATGATTCGTGATGTTACGCCCCACTTGGGCATCATAGGCTGCAGGTTCTATCTGTGCTGCAGGAATTTGTTGCACTCATTAGTTGACTCGTGACTGTTGTGATGGTATGTCATGTGATTTCTTTATTATTGGAAATCCCTTCATACTAATTTGAGCCCCCAAAAAAGTGGTGGGACAAATATGTGCAATATGACTTTGCCTATATAACGTAACGTATGGTGTTGTTCCACACGGTTCAATTATGGGGCCTGTGCTGTTTTCATTGTATCTGCTGCCCCTGGGTTCCATCTTACGAAAACCGGTGATTGTTTTAAAGTGCTCTATAAATATACAGTTGAGTTGAGTGATGGAAGTCAGTGTCCTAACTGCATGATTTGCAATGCCAAGTTGAGCAATTCTAGTCCAGCACAACTAGCTATCAAGCAAAACTAAAGTAACACTTCTTTCCGCCAGATTTGATGAGAAGGCTACTCTCCATGTTCATTTTGTTCATCAGTAAACCCTATAACGTCTTGAAATTGGAAAAAAAACTAAAACATTTTCAAAGTTTTCAGTAAAGAAGGATTCGGTGAATGCACATGGGAAACTGGTGGGGTTCAGTACCTCCAACAAGGTTAAGAACCACTGACATATAGCATTGACTTAAGAGCTAATTATATTGTGAGTGTGAGTATTTTATTGCGTCAACTCTACTGTGTTTTTGCATTTTAGCTTGCAGGTGCTTCGCGGCGAATGTCCCTTCCTGATTCAGGGCAGGGTCCCCAAGGCACTGGATCTGATGAGACAACTTCTGGGATCCACCCGAAGCAGGACAGACCAAGTGGTGCAGAAATAGGCATGCAGTCTGGAAATGGCGCCCAACAGATGATGGCCAACCAGGGTTCTACGCCGCACGTGATGAAGCAAGGCCCTGTTCCGTCATCAGTGGCCCAGCACACTGGAGCCAGTCCCCAACAACAGTTACCCACTCAACCTCAACAAGGGGGACCCATGTCCGGCATTCATTTCCCTAACGTTCCTACAACTTCACAGAGTTCACGACCAAAAACTCCCAACAGGGCCAGCCCCAGGCCATACCATCACCCCCTCACCCCAACTAATCGTCCACCGAGCACAGAGCCCTCGGAAATCAACCTTTCGCCAGAAAGGCTCAATGCGTCAATTGCAGGGTTATTTCCCCCTAAAATTAACATTCCTCTGCCACCCAGGCAGACAAACTTGAACAGAGGATTTGACCAACAGGGCCTTAACCCAACAACGTTGAAAGCCATTGGACAGGCGCCTCCCAGCTTAACTTTACCAGGCAACAACAGCAACAATGGAAGTGGTGGAAATAACGCAAGCAGCAGTCAACAACCTTTCTCTACAGGTACTGGTGGAGGAGGCACTAAACCGGACAAGCAGTCTGGAGGACAGAGTAAAAGGGCAAGTCCTAGCAATAGTCGTAGGTCAAGCCCAGCTTCTAGTCGCAAGTCAACCACACCAAGTCCTGGAAGACAAAAAGGGGCAAAAGTGGCCATCACGTGCCCTCCCCAACCTCAACAGCTGGTTAATGCTCAAGGGCAAACTATGATGCTAACACCAAATCCAGTATCTTTGGCGTCACAGATAAGTGGCAGCATGGAGACACAACAGACCCAGAGTTCCTTCCACGGTTTGCAAGGTAACCCTCCAGAGGGCATTCGAGAAAGTCAGATAATGATGGCATCCGAGCAACGTCAGATATCTCAACTTCAACCACATCCTCAGCCTTTGAGGGAGTTATCGGCTCCCAGAATGACAAGTCCTCGTCTTCCCGCTCCTCAGCACCCGAAATCTGACTTGGAGTTGCAAGCTGGGACAATCGAGAGGCACCCTACACACAAAGCACCACTGCAGGAGTCGGGAGGATCAGCGGCTGTCAGGGCTGCTCCCACTTCACTCAACCAGCTTCTGGACGTCCCGAACAAGCATCTTCGGACTGTGCATGGCAATGTGGTTCGGGACGTTATGGCAAAAGACAGCCCCAAGTCAGCCATGGATCCTGAGAGGCAACTTCACTTTAATACTCAGAGTACAGACATGCCAGCCCCTGTTTCTACTTCTGCCACGCTTATTGAATCAGAAGCTAAACCCAAGACTCCTGTGTCAACTCCTATTAGCAGTCACAGCATGCATCCTAACGTGACCTTCAATACCACTCCCAGCAATAACCAAAACCCTTTACCATCTCCTGGTATCAGTTCCAGTCTAAGTACAACTACTAGCCTTTGTCCTACCTTCACTAACACTAATATTGTCCAGAGTGTAAGCCCAAAACCAGTTACTTCCACTCAAGGCAGCCATTCGTTAGCCGTTAGCAGCAGTTCTAACACCAGCTGCAGTCCAAGCCAGGCCAGTGTGATGCTCAAACCCGGCATGGGCCCCAAACCTATTACAAGTGTTCACTCTGTCATACAGATTCCTGCTTCATCCAGTTCGATTTCTCCCAACCAGATCACCGTATTTGTCACACCTAACCCAATGACCTCTGCACCGACATCTCAAGTTCCTGCATCTATGGTTTCCACAATGGTGACTCTTCCGAACAAGAATATTCGGCCACAGGATATCCGTCATCAGACACCTGTAACGCGACCACCCCAGTTCATCACCACCACGCCTGTTTTTATCAACCCGATTTTTCAAGTCCCAAGTACATCCGCGTCGCCCAATACCACAGTCGTTTCTCAGTCAGTCACCATGATGGGACCTATCCAAGTATCTACTACAAACATCCAACTTTCTACCGCCCCGAGTTCCACGCAGTCCGCAGGGGCAAGCATAAGCACATCTCAACTTGCCCGAAGCACCGTTGGACAGCTTCAGACTGTCACCAGTGTGTCCTCAGCCACTCCTATTGGTTCTCATTCTACTTCTCAGCAAATCAACCATGGGGCTGTTAGAATAGAAAATATAGGCGAAGCTCAGAAATCAAGTCCACCAGTCAGCCAGCCATCCCATCCAAGCCCTTCGACGTCCTCCTCATTTCAACCTCACATTTCGTCTCCGCCTTGCTCAAGTCCTAACACACTTCGAAAGGGCCTCATGTCTGCCGCTCCCACTTCTCAGTTAAAAAGTAAGCCGGCGCAGGTGACCATAGCACTTTCTGGAACAACTGATTCCCAGATACCAGCTCAAGTATCCAGTGTGACTGCTCCACCATATGTTCTCCAACCTTCTGCTAGTCCTGTTATTCCAACTGAAGCAGCAGTGGCCCACACCACTCTTGCCACTCCCAACCTTACAACACCAGTGGTCTACCCTTCGGTTTCAGTTCCTGGTCAGGTTACTGCTCCTACCCAGGCTCCATTGCCTCCTACAGCTCCATTGCCGAACTTCTCCCTGTCTGCAACGTCTCAAAATCCCATCGGCAGTGTAGTTGGTACCACCACTGCAGCCTCATCTACCATCTTGGTCTCTACAGTCAGTCCGGTTCAAAATCCAGTACCATCTGTGGTTCCAATTGTTACCATGCCTGGACTGATTCAAGAGACTCCACCCACAAATTCATCTGTCGCTAGCGCCAGCAGAGTTCCTCTTTCCCAGACGGGACCTGTGTCTTTTGAGCCCACCGTTACGCAAGCAGTGGCTCCTGCTGAAACTATTCAGACCACGCCAGGTAAATACAGGTCTTAAGTCAGTTGTACTGGATGCTTGGTACTTCTGAGTCTTCAAACGCTAGCCCATGTTTTTTTTTTTGCTTTTCTTTCTAAGTCTCCTGTATGAGTATATTTTGACTTTGTCTATCTGTTTTCCCTTAGAATCCGTTCAGCAAGATGTTTCACAAGAGCCTGTTGCAGTTGAGAAGACCAGTAAGTGTGTTACTTTTTTTTTTTAGCCAGTGATTCTTAACCTTGTCGGAGGCACTGAAGTTTACTACACACATTCACCAAACCCTTCTAATGAAAAATTTTATGTCAAGACATAGGTAGGTATAGGGTTTACTGGTGAATAAAAGGAAAAGAGAGAGTAGCCTTTTAATTGAATCTGGCTCTCTTCACCTTGAACTCACAAAGCGTTGTTCTTGTATTCGCCACCTCCATGCAGCTTAAGGAAATCCTCCTTTATTTTTGCTAGATAGCTAGTTGTGCTGGACTAGAATTGCTTGCTGGCTCCCATCACTCAACTCAACTATAATTATAGAGCAATTTAGAACCAGTCACCGCTGTTTTCTTAAGATGGAACGCAGGGGCAACAGAGGCCCCAGAATCGAACCCTGTGGAACACCATACATTCCGTTATATATGTGTACTCGTATTGCACAGATTTGTCATGCCACTTTCTTTTTTTGGCTTGAAAAAAAATGTAGGGGTTCCAATAATAAATACATCACATGACGTACCAATCACAATTCGACATACTGCGGCGCAAATAGGCTAAGCAATGTAGCGTGATCACCTGCATCAATCATTCCGAACCCCTGCGGTTTGATCGAACCCAGGTTACCAACCACTGTTTTATGCAGATAAAGGATGTTTTATGTGAGCTCTTTTGGAATTAGGTGACATGTTTGTTTTTTTTTTCCTGTTTTTTCAGGTGAAGAGGTCTTAACAAGTCCTGATCAGGGGTAAGATTTCTCATACCATAAGTGCTGTTGTTGCTTTTTGACTAAATGTCTAGCTGAATATAGAAGGAAGTGGGATTTACGAATATATTCATTAATAATGATCTAATAATCATCTCCGATGATCTAAGTTGGCCAAAGACTTGTGCCCTTGAAGAAGAAATGCTTAGAAATGTCAATCTCTACTGAAACTCAGGAAGGTCATGTGGTTTGCCAAGTTGGGTATATGGTGAAAATCAGTGCGGCACATGGTATGTATGATGAGCATGTTACAATCTACTCATACTACAGTAACGCATGTCTCAGGTTAAGTTTAAAGACGGCGCATCGCCAAATGAGTTATACGCCTCCGCTGACCTTCATGGCCTCATCTCTTTTCTGGGGATTGTATTAATGTGGTTTGGAAGTGAAGCCATGTTTGTGCAGCACAGTTGATAGTTTACCGCTATTTTTCCACTTCTATCACAGATGGGCAAAGAAAAGAAAGACGCCCGTCAACTTAGTTCCAAGGTATGTATTTGAACGCCTTTTGCGCTGCAAAGACACAAGCAAGTGGTCATGTTGACATAGTGGAGCTGTCGGGATGAAGACGGACAGTATCTGTGGTAGATGAGGAAAAACGGCAAAAGTCCTGCGTGGTATTCTATCTTCCTGAGTAGTGCAGAGTTCAACTCACCCCCTCTTTAATAACGCTGTTTTATTTTCTCCTGTCTTCTGTTTGTCCGTCGTCTTATCTGCTATCCCCCCAGGGCCGCTGTGGAGAAACCCAAGGGGCCGAGTAGACGCAGCTCTCGGGCGGAGAAGGAGGTGGAGGAAGAGCCGGTGGCAGAAAGCGGCGTCAGGAAGAGATCGACGCGGCCCGCAACATCTGCCGCTGCTGTTAAAGGTAACACAAGCACGAGATAATAAACCAAGCCATGCGAATGTTGACTGCCACACTTCATTTCAACTACATGGCACTTATTTACATGTAACAGAAACTGGAGCCAGCCCCACTCAGGCCAAGCGAAGGAAGTCAAAATAGGAGCACACACACGTCTGCTTTTTGACCACTGTTTTGTTTTCTGCTGTGAATCATGATTTGGATTTCTCTGTTCCAGCTTATGATTTTGTATTTTTTACTCAAGGAAGAAATCGTGTACAGATTGTTTAAAACATGATAATTATGTATTGTCCATCCTGTAATGTGAGATTGTAGTTCAAATGTGTGCAAACTGCAAATAATAATGTTGTTGTTTTTTGTTACATGCTGGATTAATCATGTTTAGACTGATAATGGAGCTTGTCCTGTTTGCAAAATGATGTAACTTAAAAGTGAAATAAATTTTCTACTGCATTTAGCCAGTGTGTCAAATTCTTCTTCTTATGATTTTACTCACAACAAACGTTACCGTGAGCACCGTTGAAAGAGTTGCTCCTTATTATACATTAAAGCCATCCAACGAACTCTTACAGGGAATGGTAAAATGAAGCATTGCTTTACCCCTGGCGAGACTCGGATCGGATACTGAGCTGTCTGACTTGTCATTCTAACTTTGGGAAATATTAAATAATATTCGAAGCCGCCACTCGGTCCTGCAACAACAATAACGCTTTGATAACTCAGTGGTTAAGTAGTTTGTTCGCGCATGCGCATTGCGCAAACCGTGTCATTTCGGACATTGAAGCAGAAGCTTCCTGCACAACTTCACCTCTTTTTCTCACAAAAACAATGATGATTCGGCGCGTGGAAACCTCGCAGGTATTATTCGTTTAAAAATGTACCATGTGGGTAGTTTATGTCAAATCTATTAGACAAGTACTGTATTTGCTACCGAGCTATGAAATAACGGCGAGCCAACGTCTAAAACAAAACCGCAGAAAGTAAGACACGTGATGTCCATAGCCATCTAATTAGCTTTTATGCAGTAATGTATAATATTTTATTTTTGATTGATGCACACGTAGCCTACACCTTGAACCACTACGCTACCTGCATTTTAAAATGTCCCCTGTTAAATCGTTTTTGTCACTGAATCAACTGAATGACCGTTGTGCTGCTCTTTCTGGTGTGTCCGCTTTGGCCACCTGGGGGCAGTATACGATATGCTACTTATCATTGACGCATTATTTATATATGTTTTTACTTTATGCATTAATTTCAATTCACAATATAAAAAAACATCTGGTACACCAAACAAGTATGTACCTCATTGATGCATTATTATGACTTTCACCTGAGTTCTAGGCAGTCCCTCCCATATATGTGGTCCCACCTGGATCCAGCCATATTGCTGAGTGTGCGTCCTGCCTTGGCCTCAAGGTGGGATTGGTGTTAACTAGGGGTGTGACGAAAACAGATATTTGAATTGGAAAATCAGTTTTGATTTAGTGTGTGCATTAGGGGTGGGAATCTTTGAATGCCTCACAATTCAATTCGATTCTGATTTTTGGGTCTGCGATTTGATTCAGAATCGAATTTTCGGTTAAGAAAGATTTTTGATTTAAAATGATTTGATTGACACAGATTTTTGCTTCAATCTATAGATGTGCAAGGAATTGTAATGATCTTCTCCAGTCTGACTCGCTACTCGCTGCACTTTTATCACTCAAAAGAACGGCTCCACGCTGGAAAAAAACAACTTTTATTGGAATAACTTGATCGTGACTTTTTCCTTCTACTCTCTAATATGGCTACAACTTAACAGTGTATTAGACTGCGTGGAATCACACTGCCCCTCAGTGGCCAAACCGGGTACAACATGAACAGCGCTCCAAATAAAGGCACACACACAAAGGCAAGGCAGTATAAAATAATTGTAATAAAATCCATTTTGGGACATTTAAAATCGATTCTGAATCGTACAAAATGAGAATCACGATTCTTATGAGAATCGATTTTTTGGGCACACCCCCAGTGTGCATCAATTCAAACCGATTCCACGTCCATGAATCGTATTACAAATCTTTGATTGGAGAGACACACACTTTGAATTTATAGTACTGACAAGTTCAAGTTTATTCGTCTTGGAAAATGGCAAAAAAAAAACTCATTGTGTCATATCCTCTCGAACTGAGCCGTGGGAAATCAAATCTTAATCCCCATTTATTGAGATCTTTTTTTTTTTTTTAAATACAAGATGTGTAATTTATGTTTGGTCTGACAGTAAACATCTGGGAATGTCATTACCTCTTGAAAAACTCACTGTGGGAGAAAGGAGAAGAGAACAGCTGATGAAGGAAAACAAACAGGAGAAAATGCTTGTGCGTTTTCTTTCTGGGAGCCACGGAGCGTCTTGATCCAAGTGGGAAAGTCAGCGTTAGGCTTTTGCGGGGTCAGGCCACACGACAGTGAAGAGGTGGTCCACCCTCCCTTCACCGATGGCCCACTGCTATTTATGGAGAGCCTCCTCCTCGAGCACAATGGATAAAGGAATGTTCTGTGTTTTGCCCGGTCGTAAGGCTTTTTCACCTCTCGGGGTGGTGCATGGGAAGCCGGCGTACAATGTAGCTCAACGTGTGAATCCAAATAAAAGAGGTCAACAAGACAGCGACCTGACAGTGGCCGAGCTTGTGTGTTTATGTTGTCATGCAGCTGCAGTCGGGACATTGTCACCTTGGTGGAACGTAATAACAAATGTGTGATACAAGAAATGGGATGTTCCAATTAACTCATTCACTGCCATTGGCGGCTATAGACGTCAACAATTCATTTGAACTCTTATTAGTTTCACATTTTTTGCCACTTTTGTTAACAAGAGTATGAAAACCTAGAATTTTTTTTATTGTGCATTTATAACAGCTATAACATTTGTGATTAATCGATAAATTTAAAAAAAAAAATTTAATTGTCTGATGCCCCTAATTTTTTTATTTTTTTTAAAATTAGGGGCATCAGGCGATTCCAATTTTTAATTGTAATAAATCACATGACTTCACTGGTTAACAAAAGTGGAAAAAAATGTGAAACTAATAGTTCAAATTCATTTTTGACGTCCATAGACCCGTCAATGGCAGTGAACGAGTTAAGAGGGTTGATAACGAAACCAAGAGAGATAATTTTGTACGGACAATTGGCATGGCTGACCAGGACTACGAATTCTAAAAGCGACACAAGTGTTTGACCTTTTTCTAGTCAATATTTCTGCTGTCATTTTGGGTCTACGAAGGTGGAAGCAGACCTTGTTAAAAACCATGACAAGTGTTAATAATGGACTCATAATTGTGTTCATATTGAAAAGTTGCTTTGTCATCCGTTTGACCGAGCGGCCCATGCCATCTTTCTATGGAAAGAACACAAGTACTGTAGTGTTCCGTGTGCATGGTGAAATGTTTTATTTTCTCCTTATTTGCTGTGACAATGCGTGCCATCAAAATGTGAAAAATGTGATTAATTTTTTTAGCGGTCAATGCGTTTGTTTTGAACGTGTGTAGTTTTCAGGATAAAATGTTAACATTACAGTTTTCTTCATTGTTTATTTATTTGTAGAAGCTGATTAAAAAAAAAAAACATCAGAGAAGAAATCAATAATGATCCATGTGATATTAACTCATTCACTGCCATCGAGGACTATAGATGTCAAAAATTCGTTAGTTTAACGAAAACCTAGATTATTTTTATTGTATTAGAACAGATATACAATTTGTGATTAATCGTGAGTTAACTAGTGAAGTCATGCGATTAATTACAATAAAAAATAATAATCGCCTGACGCTCCAAATTTTTTATAATCTTTTCTTTAAAAAAAAAGAAGATAATTTTAAAAATAATAATTACAATTATTTATTTATTTAAAAAAAGGAAAACATTCTTAAAAATTAGGTGCGTCAGGTGATTATTATTATTTTTTATCGTCATTAATCGCATGACTTCACGAGTTAACTCACGATTAATCACTAATTTTATATCTGTTTAAATGTAATTTTTTTTTATATAGGTTTCATACTCTTGTTAACAAAAGTGGGGAAAAAATGTTAAGCCAATAGAAATAGTTCAAATGAATTTTTGAGATCTATAGCCGTCAATGGCAGTGAATGAGTTAAGAATCATGCATATTAGATTCTAGCTATTTAGTTATTTTCTCCGAACTGTACACCATCAGAGAAAGGCCAACTGTGCCTAGCACGTGATTGGAAGATGCTGGCAGATGTTGGCAAACAGCCGGTGTTCCCCTCAGAGATCGCCGCCACCACCTTGAGGCCTGACTTGGTGTTCTGGTCCCTTTCCTTAAAGAAGGTACACATAGTCGGACGGCTCCCATGGAGGAGGCATATGAGCGGAAATACCTGCGATAATCTGAGCTAGCCGCTGAAGCTCGAAATCGTGGCTGGAGCGCAGAAGTCCGCCCAGTGGAAGTTGCAGAGGGATTGTGGGAACATCTACCACAAGACGAGACGCCCCTGCCATGCATAGCCCCCCCGAGATGTCCGCCACTTGACAGCAAGGTGACTCTCGTGGCTAATTGGGTTTGATCAATTCATTTTCTCAAGCCTCCCATCTAGTATTCACCATCAAGTCCACCAGTTAATTGTATGAACTGTATATTCTGTGTTTTCGGAAGAAGGAAAAAATACCACTTTTGTGTGCAACTTTGTGAGAACTTTGGTTTTCACTTTTTAATGTAATGGAGTCCAAAGTTAATCAGCGTTTGACTACAGAATATTAAAAAAGACGTTGGTACAAAAAGCTACGGAGGCGTATTGCATTCACTTGAAAAAAAAAAAAACTCCTCCTGTTTTTCTTACTTTTTTTTGGGGGCAGCTTTATTTTTTTGAGTATTTTTTTTATTTACTGTTTTTCAGATTTTTTTTTCTGTTTTACTGAATTTTTTTTTCTGTCAAAAATTATTCCGAAAAACAGGGTTACAAAATGAATCATATGCAATAAGATGGTCATGTTTACTTACTGGCTCTCAAAGGAATGCATGTGTATACTATATTGTGGTTTGTTCTCTAATCTCTGAAAAAAATAGAAAAACAGATTTTTTTTTTTTTTTTTTGGAAAAACAGGAAAATAATTATTTTATAAAACAGGGAAACATTACTCAGAAAAACAGGGGGAAAAATATTCAATAAAACCGAAAAAAAATTACTAAAAAAAACAAAGCTCCCCCAATAAATTAGTCAGAAAAACAGGACTTTTTCACCTTTTAAAGTGAATGCAATACGCTTCCGTAAGAAGCACATCATTTGTTTAAATATAATATATACAGAAATAAATCTCAAAGAAACTACTGAATATATACTTTTATATAACTACATAATATATACCTTTAGATAGATATATATAGAGAGAGAGATGACTATTTTTTATTTGTATATCAGTAAATAAATTATTTCGCCATCAAAATGTCTCAGTCGTGTTTTCGTTTCTATTATTTTTTTAAATAGTCAAGTGGTGTCACAAAAGCAAAGTAAATGTGTGAGTGGTGGAACTATTGCATAATTTTCAGACTGACAAAGAGTGTAATTGGTTTAATGAGTAGTTTGGATCATTTATGCACTTATAACCGCAGTTTGAGGGGCATCAAATGTAGATTATGCAATTTTTTTAAAATAAAGCTGGCTTTTTAAAAACGCTTTTATTGTGAAGAAGATCACCGGAAAAACTAGCTTTCCTTTGTGCATTGACGCTGCTGGTGGTCGTTGGGAGGAGAATCGGCTGAGCTGCCAGTCGGTGACTTGAGCAAAAAAGCAGACTTGCTTACCTTTGCCTCTGCTGTCGCGGGTCTGTCTGTCTGTCCCTCTCTATGGACGGCCAGCGGGGGGACGACGAGCAAACTGGGCGTTTTGTCGACGGGAGTTGGTGAGCCTCCCTGGGGGCTTGGCGGAGCTGGAATCTCGGAAAAGCGGACGGAAACACAAGGAGAAGAGGCATCAAACGGGAAAGAGGAGCAGGCAGCTGTTAGAGATGTGCGGCGGTCAGGCCGAGATTGCGGCGGTAAGTCCAGCACAGCACAGCATCTACTGCGACGTGTCCCCCACCCCCCACCTCCACACGTTTTTGCAGAACGAAGATATGAAAGCGGATTTGTCAAGATAGTAGCCCATTTGAAGGGGGCTGCTGGAACGAGCAGCATGTTTGTGGCCCGACGACATGCTAGCTCTCACCGGCCACGATTCCACGCTGAGGAAATGGCCAGGCGACGTCGCTTGTTATCCCATTCGACTCTCTCCCTAAAGTGCTCCCCCCCCCCCCCCCCTAAATTTTTTTTTTTTTTTTTTGATTTAAACGTGTCGGGGCAGCGGCGCGGATATCAATTGTTTGTTACAAACGCCACAAGACTTGAAAGTGGAAAGCGTACGTTCGGTCAAACGCTGTGCAGAAAGTTACTGTGATTAGCTTCAAGAATCGTTAGCTTCCCGGCCAGATGTTCTTTTCCGTAACATCTGACGTATTTGTCGTAATGTCACTTGACATTGTTGGGTGTTTCATATTTCGAACTATGAATTCACAAAAGGCAAAACAGGCTGTTTACTTGCGTGTATCGTGTCGAGTTAAATGATTATGACTATACGATGTATTCTTGTTTGTTTGTTTTCCCCTCTTGACATAAAGACGTGCTTTGTGACAAAATGTGTCTCTTGATACATTGAGGCCAATTTATTATCAATAGCTTTGCTGTGCAGTGCGCACTAAACAACTTTTTTATTATACATTGAACACTGACTACATACTACCTGATAATACAGGTACTCCCTTGTGTGTTGACATTTTTAATAGGAATGGCAAATATTCATATTCATTCAGCTGCCAGACGTTCCTTCTGGCTGCGTCATCTGAGGTTGAAAGTATGTACAGGTCTGACACACTTGGGATTGTTGTTTCATGGGCCTCACTACTACTACTCCTCCTCCTCCTTGTTGTAGGTATCCCTGTCTACGAGACCCGGGCTGAGCATATTGTTCTGAAAGGAAACGGATAACAAACGGCGGAAGTGAACATGGCTGGGACCTCAGGCTTCTTTTCCAACGGGCCCGTCGCATGGATGGACAACGACGCAGAGATGAACAACCTCTACCGAGACCTGGAACTAGGCACAGTGCTGACGCTGTTTTATTCCAAGAAGTCTCAGAGGCCAGAGAGGAGAACTTTCCAGGTCAAGCTGGAGACGAGGACCATCATCTGGACCCGGGGCACAGATAAAATAGAGGGCGAGAGTGAGTACCCATCTGTACACTATAGTGTATAGTGTCACGATACCAACATTTTTGACTTGGAATACAGTCCTGCATAAAATGATACAGATACGGAAACATTGACACAGCAAAAACTGAAAACACCAGTAAAAGCTCCACGCTGCAAAAAACAACAACTTTTATTGGAATAACTTGATCGTGACTTTTTCCTTCTACTCTCTAATATGGCTACAACTCAACAGTGTATAAGACCGCGTGGAACCACACTGCCCCTAAGTGGTTAAATCGGGTACAACATGAACAGCGCTCCCAATAAAGGCACACACAAACAAAGGGACGACACTGTAAAATAATTTAAATAAAATCGATTTTGGGACATTTAAAATCGATTCTGAGTCGTACTAAATGAGAATCGCGATTCATATGAGAATCGATTTTTTCGGCACACCCGTAATATATATATGTATGGTGCTTTCATCATCAATTGGACTGTTGGCAGTTTTGGTTTCAACCATTTACATTAAAAAGGGGGTGGGGGGTTCTTGGGGAGCCAGACATCCCACTTTTTTGTGGAAAAGCATATTGGAGGTTTATCAGTGTGTGTGTGTTGTTGTTTTTTGTAGAATTTGGGGATTTTAATATTTTTTTATTTCAGTGATACTCAGATTTTCACTTTTCACGGGGGTCCAGTGTAATTCAATTAGTAATGATTTTATTAAATATTTTCAAAAAATATATATTTTTTAAATGCTGCCTTGGTTTTTATATTTGTAAACAAATGTCTCCCATGCTGAAACAACCATGCTTGAAGTCCTCTTTTCAAAAAGGACCCCCAAAATCAACCCTAAAAAACATTTTTTTTCTTTGCGAATGTGTATAATACGGTACAAGAGCGAGAATAATCTTATTATATTATGTAAATTTGTGACATTAGACATTCACTGAAAAAATGGTTTGTTGAATTTAGTCACTATGATTTCATCATGCGGTTGCACACAATAAAATCATCTGGATCCAGAAACATATTTTAAGTAGATGTATTGTGTCGCTGCTATGTGAAAAAGACTTGTCATTTTTTTAAATTTTTAGACATCCCAAAAAAAGTAAAAATGAAAAAAACATAGTGTTTTTCAAATCGCAATGACGATAATTTACTTAAAAAATTTATCTGGAGCCAGATTATTTTATTTTGTGCAACCAACCACTTGTTAAAATACAATGGAGTACCGGTACCGCCTTATTTATTTATTTTTACACTCTCCTAGGTCCTGCCAAGGCACTGGTTCATGTACCAAGTGAAAATTTTGCATTTCATATTAACTCCCGTGTATAATACACGCCCATGATTTGGGATAATATGTTTTGGGATAATATGTTTTGGGAAAAAGATGCATGTTATACTTTTTTTTCTCTTTATTTTATAGTAAGTACACTGTTTTCATGGCAATCCAATGCAAATGTAATTTGAACTGGCAAATTTGCCACAGGTTTGTTGATAGAACCCAGTGACAGAGCAAAAGGTGGTGGCCCACTGAAATAACACTTCTGGGGTAACCAACAGGAAAGTTAAAAGTGCATTACGTTATAAACTTGCTAATACAAAACACAACTATTATTCCATTCCTTTTTACTCAAGTTTTTTTTGCCATGGTATCGTATCAGAAGTTCGAGGTACTTAATGCAGCTATAGTCCAAGTCCAAATTTTGATACTGTGATATGGTGGACGGATTGACTGGTGTTATGGTTTTCATGCATGCATATTCCGTTTTGAATTTTGTGAGTTAATAATTAGTACGTTATGCGTTATGTTTGGTGGTGTTGTTTTATTTGTTTTGGTCGACTAACTCGACTTTCAAAACATTTCCCATAATAATTTTAGTTGTAGATATGTACATGTACAGTAATTTTTGGACTATTAAGCCACGCTAGCGAAATTTGGGGAATACTTGTGTTAGTTACACATACAAGGCGCACCTGACTATAAGCCGCAGGTGTTTTAACACATTCACTGCCATTGACGGCTATAGACGTCAAAAATTCGTTTGAACTATTTTCATTAGTTTCACATTTTTTCCCACTTTTGTTAACAAGAGTATGAAAACCTAGAAAACAATGTTTTATTGTACATTTAGAACAGATATAAAATTTGTGATTAATCGTGAGTTAACTATTGAGGTCATGCGATTAATTACAATTAAAACATTTAATAGTCTGACACACCTACTTTTTTAATATTTTCTTTTTTTTTTAGTTAGGGGCATCAGGCGATAAACATTTTTTTTGTAATTAATCACATGACTTCTAGTTAATCACAAATTTTATATCTGTTCTAAATATACAATACAATTTTTTTCTAGGTTTTCATACTCTTGTTAACAAAAATGGAAAAAAATGTGAAACGAATAGAAATAGTTCAAATTAATTTTTGACGTCTATAGGCAGTGAATGAGTTAATGTTCCCGCTACTTTCTTTTCCATAATGAGGGCGAAAATTGTCTCGCTCTCGTTCTGTCTCTCCACTTTTGCTCTACCTGACGCTCTTGCGCTCCCTTTGTAGTGCGTCCCCTTGTGATCCGATGGATAAGCCACACCTTTGTATTAGCCGCAGGGTCGAATGCAAGTGAAAAAAAGTAGCGGCTTATAGTCCAGAAATGACTGTGGGTGATGTCGACAGAACCCTGCACTTGTTTCGCTGCTGTCAGTTGAAATAGATTGAAATTGATTACAGTACAAGTACCAGCATGCTTTCTTAGGATATGAAGTCTGTGATTGAGCTGTTTAGTTGTAAGTCTACTGCTGGCATAGCAGGATGCCTTGAGCACAGCTGCACTCTGCTCCGGATGCAGCACAGTCACAGGCGCAAAACGTGTAAAAAAAAGAAAGAGAGCAAATATCTTATACATGCCAGTTCATGGCTGCCATTTGATACCCACGAGAGGTAAAATGATGCCTCGTTTGTGTATAGGAATGGTGTAGGAGTTTTATTTGTTTTTACTGCAATTGTGTCATTTTGGACAAGTGGGTCTGTTGTGTTTTACTCCTTATCAAAGGCAGCAACTATTATGTCCCATCACTTAGAAATTGCCCTCTAATTTGAGGTGAAGGGCAGGGAAGCATTTTTATACTGCCACTGAAGTGATTTCTCTTTGTGATCTTGTTAGCCTAAAAAAATAATAAAAAATCTTAATCCACTGCAACCTCTAAAGGTTGTTTGACACCGGTTGACTTTAATTTTGTTGAGATTTAAAAATGTAATTTATCAAGGGTCAAGTTTGATCATTTTAACTTTTTAAATGCTGCCGCAAAACACCTAAATAAGCGCTTGTGTGATACAGTACAGCAAAATAAAAAGCAATATAATAGTAACAGTGGAGAAAATAATACAGAAGAAACGTACGCATTCACTGAAGAGCGGAAATGGCGGAGGAAGTCATTTTTATAATAATACTGATAATAGTAATGATCATTTTAGAACTATTCCTAGTCCCACATTGCCGCAATTCACAATGTTTCACGAGCAATCGTGGACACAGGAGATGCCAGGAAGTCAAGAAGTACATAGCACAAAAAAGAAAGCGGAAATATTTTCTATACAATACAATCTATTAGCAACATGATTTTGTGTGTGCTGATTGTCCATTTTGACCTTTTGAGGTCTGATTAATCTTATTGAACAGACTTGCTTTCTTAACTTGAAAACAGAATCATCCCTCCTTCAATCCATTTTCCCAACCGCTTATTCCTCACAAGGGTCAGTAAAGGCTAATTAATCCATGCACAGTAATTTGAATGAATTATAGAAAACTAAACTCAAAGCCAGTGTTTTTAAAATATCCGCATGTGTCTATTATTTTGAATTAGGGAGGGCTAAGATTGTAATTTGCGATTTGCACGATAAATGTTATCGTAGTTCATATTGGTTTTCTCACTTATTTGATCAATTTAGCTCCTCTAATGACGTGTCAAATTTACCTATTTAGAAATTATACAATTATTAAATTTAAATATTTTTACCCTTCATTTTATACCATGATATATACTGTTAACTAGGGGTGTGCCCAAAAATCGATTCTAATTTAGTACGATTCAGAATCGATTTTAACTCTTTGACTGCCATAAACGTTATAAAACGTTTAGCATAAACCTAGGGAAGGGCGCCGAGGACGTTAAAAGACGTCCCCTATGTTTTTTTTTTTTTTTTTCAAAAACGGGTGCAGGAAAGCCTTGGGCAGCTGTGCTGAAAGAATCAGGCTGATCTGATTAGTCAAAGACTCGTTTTGGCCCCTAGAGGGCAGCGATGACTCTCTTTGCACAAGGTTGGATGGGCCGCCCACCGTGGGCGTCAGTAGAAGACGTGAGGCGGAGCTAGAGTGTTGAGGAGACAATGGCTGATCCAAGCCACAATGGCTTGACCAAGCAACCGGTTACAAGCAGCTCACGCTTGAGCATTTTTTTCAAAGACGGAAAGCATCAATCAATACTAAAAAGCGCATTGATGTCAACGATGATGATGACAACGAGCTCTACGCCAAAGTTGGAAGCTTTGGCCTGTTACTATCACGTAGTAAGCCTCACCGGCTACGCGCGGCTAGCGCGGCTAGCGCTGCTAAGGCCGGAAAACGCGCACAATAGCCGGCCGGGTACTTCTGCACAAGCGGACATTCGATCGGGCGATGGAGAGTTGGCATCGACCAATGCAGATTGATGATGATGATGATGATGACTGCGAGTTTGACGCCAAAGTTGGAAGCCTGGACGTGTTTACGATCACGTTGTAAGCCTCACCGGCTACGCGCGGCTAGCGCGGCTAGCGCTGCTAAGGCCGGAAAACGCGGAGCTGCACAAGCGGACATTCGATCGGACAATGAAGAGTACCCCGAGTCCAATGCATATTCATCGGAGGAGCGGGTACAGTCTGATCACGGAGAAGACACTGTTTCTGGACTACGATGCCACCATGAATGGAGTGGATAAAATGGATCATGCAAATGCTGTTGCGTCTTCTTGCACGCAGGAGAGTGTTACACAAAGAAAAACTGTCGTTGAAACATCCACATATTTGTAAATAGCACCACAGTTGCACACATTTGTAAATAGTTTGCCAAATTGTTGTCAAATTGTTACACTGTTGAATGTAAATAAACGTATTTTGCTATCAAAAAACACTTTTTCATTCTTGGTGGTAGTGTTTTATAGAAGTAAAGCACTATTTAGGTGTTTGTGGCATCATTCATGGACAAAAAGAAGTGTCAAATTCACTAGAATGCATGAAATAATATCGTTTCACTAAAAGCTTGATTTCTCCGTATTTGAGTTCAAAACAAGCGAAATCGGATGAAACTAACCATTTTCTATTGTTGATTACTAAAGAACGGAATAAGGTAGAAACAAACTCTTTTTTTCTGATGAAAGATGAAAGTCCAATCTTTCATTTGGTAGTACGTGTGTTTCCATAGTCCAAACAGAACATTTTCTGTGGACCTTGAAAATCAGTCAAAATGCTTAAATCGGCTGGCACTGGCGGCATCCCTTTTCTGAAAACGTCTGGCAGTCAAAGAGTTAAATGTCCCAAAATCGATTTTTATTTCAATTATTTTATACTGTCTTGCCTTTGTCTGTGTGTGTCTTTATTTGCAGCGCTGTTCTTGTTGTACCTGATTTCGCCATTTAGGGGCAGTGTGGTTCCACGCGGTCTGATACACTAAGTTGTAGCTATATTAGAGAGTAGAAGGAAAAAGTCACGATCAAGTTATTCCAATAAGTTCTTTTGAGTGATAAAAGTGCCGCGAGTAGCGCGCTAATTAGGGTTAGCGAGTCAGACTGGAGTAGATCATTACAATTCCTTGCACATCTATAGAGTGAAGCAAAAATCATTGTCAATCAAATCATTTTGAATAAAAAAAATCGCTCCTAGGCGAAAATCGATTCTGAATCGAATCGCGGACCCAAAAATCAGAATCGAATCGTGAGACACTCAAAAGATTCCCACCCCGACTGTTAACCATGAAGGGATGCAATTGATAGCATGATATGAATTTTGGGCCATATGGCCCGTCGCTAACATCATCAACTCTCGGCATAACATCGCTTCATATCCTGCTGGCATAGAACTGGAATGATCATGACAGCTATCCAGAAGCATACCTCAAAATATTGTAATGCATCCAAACTGTCGTTTGGGGAAGGCTGTTTCACGAGCAGCAGCAGCAAGTGAGTGCTGCTTCAGGCCACAATGCATCTGGTGTATTAGATTACAAAGCAGGTGAATGTGTCCGGCCACTGTGGATCAAAAACCATTGGTTCTGTTGAGAATCTGGAAAGATAAGTAAAAAGTGACATAATCGCCTGTCACAGTTGAACACATGCTTTATTGTTACTTTACGAAAGTCAGCTTGACCCCCCCCCCCCCCCAACGAATCAGGCAAGAAAAAATATTTACCCTGTTTTGAAAATAGACCAAATTGTCTTCCCCATTTGAAGTAGGAGAGCAAATCTTTCATTTGTGATGCTGCTTCACGAATGGTCACGATGTCCGAGACTGTTAAGTGCTTCTTGAATTTAGGCGGCGCAGACGCCAGCGACGTTTATATGTAGGAAAAATCCCGAGGCATTTACATTTTTGTTGACACAGTTGCTCCCCTTCCGGGTACTCGTATGATGGATTACTCATGGGGCATGTGCACACATTTGAGCTTTGCCAGTCTTCTCTGGCTGGCCTCATGCAACACAAGACTAACTGGACCAGTCAGTTAACCCAGCTGTTTCAGACAACCCCATAAATAACTTTGACAGATGGGACACACTCTTTGTCACATTGAATAAGGGAAGGGAGTTCTGGTGATATTGTATTGAGTTGGTCTGAAGGATATGACGCATTTCTTGCTCAATCTTTTGTCTCATCGCTGTAATACAGTATGTTGTTTGGTTTATGTAATATTTACAAATTGGTATTTGACATTCTGTCTAGCTTGACTCTTTTGGACATGAAGACACAATATAAGGTTGTCTAAAAAGGTTGTTCAAAAAAAAAAAGGTTGTTATATATATATATTTTAATCTAAGCATTTAAAAGAGTGTAATGGGTTAAAAGTAAGTTTGTTTACCTGAGTGCTCGTCCTTGTGTAGCAACATGGTATAATGATCCTACACTGCACTCAAATTTATAAAAAAAAAAAGAAGAATTTTTTTTATTTATTTTGGAATCATGTGCATGCAAAATATTACTTAATTTAGTGGCTGTGACTATTTCAGAAATGTAAATATTTGAGAGTATCACCTTACTGGTCTGACTTGCTTTGTCCCTGCTGTAAAGATTCATAATTTTTTCCCTCGAAAAAAGTCAAGATATGCACTTGACTGATTTGGAAACATTTCACCCAAGTTGAGTGACATGAAACCCGGGGGCGAAAAATTAAGTATCCGTATTTATATGACTGGTGCATGGAAACTCCTTTTTTTTTCTCTCTCCTTTGTTTTGAGTGAAGGAACTGCTTTTGAACATGACGGTAATTAGTTGTTATCAACTTGCCTGTAGCAGCAGGTTGGATCAGCTAAGGTGCAAGCATTGTTGCTTTCAAAGCTGTTGAGCTTGAACTATAAATTCAATGTTGTCTTGCACTGTTGTTCTTTGTTATGCACAACATGATGTTGTTATGCACAACATGATGTTGTTATGCACAACATGATTTGTATAATAGTTTATTATAGACCTCTGTTTAAAACTTGTTTTACTTCTACTGCCTGAATCATCCGTGTGGCATCTTCATCTGGGAAACTCCAGAATTTCTTTTATTTTTTTTTTACTAATTACTAATTATTAATAAGTACTGGTAATAAAAATGGGTGCACCGAGACCACTTTTTTTTAAAAGACCAAGTATGACTAAATGCTTTGTTATCAATGTCATGACATTGTCATTACATCTTCCAATTGTGATTAATTAAATGTTATACAGGACGTTTTTCCAACATGGCTTAAGTTTTTCTCGAATACTTTTCAGAGTAACTTATTATTGACATTTTAATATGCGGCCGCATATTTTACAAAAGGTCTTTCCACATGTTTCACTTAAATGTGTAGTCAGCAGCATCTAGACATTTCAGTTGTAAAATTAAACTGCTAACAGGATAACTGAAGTAATACCCTTTTTATCACACCATCACTTACTTGCACCACAGCATATGGGGGAGTTGCGGTGGCAGGCTGTCCGGAAAGCACAGAGTTTCTAGAACTCTCTGCTCCACGCTGCTCAGCTCCAGGACAGCTCGTGTCGTCGTCGTCGTCGTCGTCGTCATTTACCTTATCCACACAGCTGACATGATTCCTACTCCACCTTTCTGGAATGTAGAGGGGCGTCGGGGATTTTATTTTTTGTGAAAGTATGAGCCGTAGAGTTGGCACACTTGACTGCTTTTCCAGATAGATTTGTTGTATTCTGAATATAAGACTCAGACTCAGATTTATTGTCATTCAGCAAACATAACATCTCAGATGTTGTCACCGAACGAAATGTAAAAAAATGCACAGCCCGAAATAAAAATACTGAATAAAAAAAACTATAGGGTAAATAAAAAAATAAGAATAAAAAAGAAATAAAACCTTAAATTCAAAATAACAATACAATTTACACTTTACACTTTCGGGAGAGTTTTAACTCATTATATGTTGCACCTGTCCCTTTCATTTTCTGTTTAGCAGTCTTACGGCGGTTGGAGAAAAACTCTTCAAGAATGTGGCAGTTTTGCACCTCAAACGCCGATAACGTTTTCCCGATGGCAGAAGGGAAACCAGTTTATTTAAGGGGTGTGAAATGTCTTTGCTGATACCACGAGCCCCGGAAAGGCTTCGCTGCTCTGCCAGTTCACTCATACTTGGCGGCGTGGCACCAATTATCTTTTCTTTTTTTTTCATTCTTTTGTGCCGCCTTAACAACTCTCCCCAGCGGCTTCCAGTCCATGAGGCTGCTGCCTATTGAGATATTTGAATCTGTGCCTCATGTAATCTTAAAAAATAAAGAAGAAGAAATCAAATGTGGCTCCCCAAATTTCTGCCATTGAGATTTAGTGATGTAATGATATCAAAATGGCACAATGCGGTCAGTGTTTCCCACACCATGTTAATACTTGGGCGGGCCACCCAAGTAAACTGGCCACCACCCAAGTCGATTTTAAGAACATTTGATAAAAATGTATTTCAAAACAAAACAAAAACGTGTCGCGACCAGATACACCGCATGTAACATTAGTTTACACCCCCTCACTGCCCCGGAGTCCACCCACCCAAGTAGATTTCAAATCTGTGGGAAACACTGGATACTATCACGATATGCACCTCACAATGCATAATTATCACAATATTGTGGGGAGGTTAGCAATATAAAATAATCCTACAATTAGTAAATACTGAATATTGATGCACTAAACTGATAATGCATGCACACATTGTGAATCGTGTCAATTTGTCTTGCGTTGTTCTTCATCTGGCCATTTGCGTGGGTCGTAAACATAGGGATGTAACGATATCCAAACATCACGATACGATATTATCACGATATGAAGCTCACGATATGATAATTATCACAATATTGTGGGGAGGTTCGCAATAATAAAAAAGGTCACAATATTTTTTTTAAATGAGCTCATACTAAAAAAAAAAAAGCACAATACAGGGAGTCCTCATGTTACGGACGGGTTCCGTTCCTATGCTGACGATTTAACCCGAATTTCAAATTAAATCTGATTTCACCGTTAAAGTTGATATTTACATCAAAATTCTTTGCACAGTAATTAAAAAAAACATATTTGCGTGACCCGGAAGGGTCCGGAACCAGTATTTTGTGTTTCCGCACGGACATTCATTGCTGATTGGCGGCAAAGCGTAGCTAATTCTAACTTAAACACGGAAATATGACACGCCTAATGCCGAGCCGACCTGCTCGATGGACGTCCGTTGCTGGAGTTAACAACACAACTTTAAATAAATAAAAAATGGCGTGATTACTGTGGGAAATTAACAAAAAAGAAGGTGCTACGGACGAGGCACGGGCGCCGCAAAGTCGAGAAGACGTAGGTCGCGTGCGACGTAGCTCGAGGACTCCATGTATTGTGCTTTTTGTAGAGCAATGCATATAAGCAACCTACAACAATCTCTAATAACGCTTAATAATGAGGCACTTACTTGCTAATGCACGCACACATTGAGTTCTTCCACATATTGACTCTCTTAAGCATATTACGTTCCGTTCCCCTTCATCTGACCATGAGCGTGGATTTTAAACATAGAAGGGCCAAAACATGTCTTGTGAAAATTAAACTGACATGACGGCGACGATATTGCGGCAGTTTTAATATCACGATATTGCCGTGATTGCTGCATCCCTATTTCTAATTAAATTCCATACGACATTTTGTTTGTGGACATTAGAAGCGCTTGTGCGAGGCAGGATGGAGAGATGACGGAAGCGTGGGAGTGTGCCGCAGGGTATATCCTTTAATGAGGTTATACCTCTGGCTACCTCCTTATTTCCGGCATCTGCTCAAGTCGGCCTCACAAAGTTTGACACAAAGGACTGAAACGAGTCAACCTGTTTTGGTTTTCCCGCAAGTCTGTCGGCACGTAGGGTGACCGCAATGACACGCAGTTTATGGCAGGGAGTTGGGAGAGTGGTGGTTGGATGGGGGGGGGGGGGGGGTGGGGTGGGTATGGTGGTATAGTCAATTTGTGAATGATCTGCTACTTTCACATCATGACAATTAATCATTGTGCCAGTGGGGGAACAAGGTGATAATGTAAAAGTTCTTCAAAGATGGAACTACACTGAACAAGTGAAGCCTGATTATCATTTACCGCATTTTAGCGTGGTCAAATGTAGTGTGAGAAGACCTGTTTTTTTTTCTGTAAAAAAAAAAAAGAGTATGTGCACCTTAACACAAGCAGATGTGGTGTGTAGGCGACAAAAGCACAGGAAGTGTGGTGCAAGAGCAGGAAGAGTGGCAGGAGCTGAAAAAAGTGTGTGCGTGCGCGTAGGAGAGTCCCCTTGCTGCCATGGCCTTTGAGCCTCCTCAGCCCACACGTGTAAACTTTGTGTGTGCTCATTAACAAGACGCAGGTTCCAAAAATCAGCCATCTGCGACTTTACCCTCTAAATGGCAGTGAGTGTAAAAGGGTGATCATAATTTGAACTTGGTAAGCACCCAAACACCTTAGTAAGTTACAGATCACCTTTTATATTGCAACACACTCTTTTTGTGTTTTAGATGCTCGAACTACAACACGATAGCTGGCTTTCCGCGAGTCATGAAAAAGCATTAAAAGTCATTAAATGGGTTTTGCTCAATTTAAGGGCTTAAATGGCATTAAAAATACATTAAATATATATATATTTTTTAATACCATTGACGTAGAAAATAAATTGTTGTTCATGCTTTCTTTTACATAAAACATTGTAAAAGGAGTCACGATAACTTAATTTAGTAATAATAATTGTAGTTGTAATTTACAATGAACAAAATAGCCTGGAGTCTACGATTTGCTTCATGTTCCAAATACCAATTGCTCTGAATTTGAAAAGAAAGTTACTGTTTCAGTCACCAACGCCATCTAGAAAATTATCTCAACACCAATCTGTGAATCAAGGTTTCACACTCATTTTAACCGTTTAATACATCTTTTTAACTTCAAATAACTTTATGAATCACTATAACATTGCTGTATCAATGAATTAAAAGATACAACCGCAATTGTATTTGGTAACCATATTTTGTCCACTTTTATGTTAATGAACAAGAGTATTAAACAATTGAATTTTACAATTAGCGTCTGATTTGCGATTAATTGCAAATTAATTATGGAAATCATGCCATTAATTACAATTGAAAACAATTCCACCGACAGCCCTTATATATCAAGAGCACATGCATAAATCTTATGTATGTATATGTGGGTGTGGGTGTGTGTGTACGCAGTACGGCATGGGCATTAAATGAGTTTAAAATAGCATTAAAACCGGCATAAAAAAAAAATAATAATAATTTTGCTAATACCTGCAGAAATCCTGTTAATAGTCAATTGGCAGTTTCTTTAGTGGCAAAAGGGGCCGGACTTTCAAACCTCACCGAGCACGTGGATGTGGTCTACCAGTTTGCAAATAAGTAACTTTTGCATGGTTGGGGTTGGTACAGAGGCCCAATCAATGCTCGAGTCTTGTTTTTGTGTTTTTTTTGCTTTTGCATTTTTTTATGTCACATTGTGTGCTAATTGTTTTGTTGTTGTTGTTTTTATATTCAGGCGTAACTCCGCAACGGTCCACATATATCATTCCCTCTTTTCATTAATTTGCTATTATAATTGCCTTTTCCATAAATAGTTTTTATGCAAGCTGTACAGTTATTTTGCTATTGTCTTATGGATTTATTAAAAGGAAACTCCTCATCTGTGTTTGGGTGGACGTGTACTGAGCTTTGTCGTATGTGTTTCCGTATCACCAGTTGACATCCGAGAAATCAAAGAGATCCGACCCGGACAGAAGTCCCGGGACTTTGAGCGCTACATGGAGGACTCTGCAGCCAGGCTGGACCAAGCCCATTGCTTTGTCATTTTGTACGGGACAGAGTTTCGCCTTAAGTCACTCAGCCTAGCAGGTATGCATTTGATGTTTGACTGGAAAAAAAACATGAGAATTTAGCAAATGTGTTGTTATGTTGTCTATGTGACTTTTAATTTATTTTATTTTATTCTGCTTGTCAACATAACAGCAACATCCGATGAGGAGATGACCATGTGGGTGAAGGGGTTAAACTGGCTAGTGGCTGACACGCTCAAGTCCCCAACACCACTTCAAGTCGAGAGGCAAGGAAGTACAATGTGGACATATGCCACGTCTTGGCATTTGCTGCCATGTTTTTGTGAATGCATCACACTTATGGTTATTTCTATTCAGGTGGTTACGGAAACAATTCTATGCCGTTGACCGCAACAGAGAAGACAGGTAAGTTGTTTTGATCAAAAGTTTCATCCTCATTAAATTATTACTTTGGGGGGGGGGGGGGGGGTGAAGTTCATGAGTTCACCACGCTTGAGTGTTGTGAGGTGCTGTGAAGGAACTAACCTCTCAGCCACACACCAGTAACTTTTCCTGCCGCAGGAAACAGTCTGTGCAGGACTTGGGGAGATGCACAGAGATGTTTGTCTGCCGCATCCTAGACGACAGAGCGAGTCCGTTTGAGGCTGCGTTGGGTCGTTGCCTTCCCCGGCCAAAGCTTTATGCTAATAGGACGTGCATCTACGTGCATCTTTGTATTTGTGTTTCATTTTTCTAAACCAAGCCCGTGCTTGTGTCTAGGATATCCTGTAAGGATCTGAAGAACATGCTGAGCCAGGTCAACTACAGGGTGCCCAACATGAGGTTCCTCCGAGAGAAACTTCCGGTAAACTCGCTCTGCTTAACAGTCTGGCTTGCACTTCTGATGCCTTCCTGCTTAGTTTAATTTCGCGTAACATGACGACTTTTTTTGGTGTTCTTTTTTTTTTTCCAGGACTCTGAGTGGAGGAATGGAGAAGTGTCCTTCAGCCAGTTTTCACAACTTTATCGCAACCTCATGTTTGACGCTCAGAAGAACGTGAGTTTATATGGTGCATCCGTGTCACTGTTCACAGACAAGTCTGAGTTTGTGCATCCCCTCGACAATCCACCCCCATGCCCGGGCATGCTTCCGCCCCCATTTGTCTGTTCTCAAATGGCAGCAAGATCAATACAATCCAGTTCAAAATGCACGAGCCCTTCTGGCGAAGGCCATTAGGACACGCGTAAACACACTCACACAGATGAAGAGGAGGCAGGCTGGGAGTATATATAAAATAAATGGATGACCTCAGCGCCTGCCCGCCATGACTAACCAACCTCACACAACACCATTTTGTACGCATCCTCAGCGCTCCAATTAACTGACATTTTCCCCTTTCCTCCTCCTTTCAGCTCGAGTTCCCGTTTTTGCAGAGGTAGGCCAAAACCAAACAAATAAGGCAGTGCTGCTGCAGCCACATGCCATATGTGTGCTTACTGAGGCGTTACTTTCTCTGCCAGGTTCATTGACAGACCAGAACAGAGGATCTCCCTTGAGGACTTTAAGAGCTTCCTCCTGGAGTCTCAAATGGTAATAATCTCTCTGGTTTATTGCACATCGGCTTCCCCTAACGCTTGAATATCTGTGATATCATACACTTCATGTAAATGCAGGATATGTGGGCCTCAGATGGCAGCATGGTTCAGCAGTTCATGTTCGACTACCTGAAGGAACCTCTTAGAGAAGTGGAACAGCCTTATTTCCTCCAAGATGAGGTATACATGCTTTTTTTTCTTTTTTTTTCTCGATATTATTTGAGGGGCTTTTTGCTGCCTGATGCTCAAATGTAAAGTACTTTGCCATGTTAATAGTTCGCATAGTTTCCATTTACCCCACTCCTCTGAACTCCCGCATTGTTTGTGTGGGTACGTGGTTCTCCGTAATTGACACAAGAAAGCCCGACGTTGACCTTAAACACCTCCCACACAATCAGAAAAGGTTGGCTGTGGCGTCTGTAAGTAGTATGCAGAAAGCGACAGATGCCCGCTGCGGTTGCCATAAAGCAGCGATGGACTAAACGGCAGAGAACAGAGAAGCACGTAAGCAAACCAGCCTGTAGGAGGTGGTACCGTCTCTGCTTGCACGAGGTCATACTATGGCGCATGAAAGGGCTTCATGCTGCGAATCACACACTATTACACTAAAACATGGCTAAGGTTGCTACGTTTTTTCCATGAATCCGGAAACCTCTTCAACAATCTTCTAATTGTTTTTAAGTTAGATAAAAGGAATCATTTGAATAGTTTTAGGTCCCTAGGATATCAAAAAAGATGGGCTTTGTTAATTGATACCTCCGTTTTATGTCATTCTCATCAAATTTCTACAAAAGAGTAGTTTAAGGGAGTCTTAATTTATTCTACTTTATCGTCCTTTTAGGCCAATGTTTGCTAATATAAAAACATTTCAGATTCATACGTAATGAGTAAAATATTGTCCTTGTTGTTTCGTTGTAGTTCCTGACGTACTTATTCTCCAAAGAGAACACCATCTGGGATTCTTCCTTGGATCAAGTATGTCCAGAAAATATGAGCAACCCTTTGTCCCATTATTGGATCTCCTCTTCACACAACACGTAAGAGTCCAGCTCGTTTCCGTCTACACTCGTGGTTGGGTTTCACGCATCTTGGTGTAAAACTTTTCACCAAATCACAACTAGATATTTCAACAACAGCATTCCAGATTGAGAGGCCTATTTTTAGTCAGGAAAAAATACACGTTTTCCTTCAATTGAAAAGCGTGTGAAACGCTGTTCAAATGTGAGCCTTCTATGCTGGTTGCCAAACAATACGCATTGAGAAAGCAGAATGACAGCTTCCGATGTTGCTTTGATGGAGTTTAAAATACGCGTTTGCACAGGTCAACATCGGAGAAACGGCAGCATGACATTTGTGTGCGAGCGATGCCGGTGTGATTAGCGTGTGAAAGAGGTATGTGTTGCGTTGACTCGTCACATGCTTATTTTTAGGTATCTGACAGGAGACCAGTTTTCCAGTGAGTCGTCCCTGGAGGCGTACGCTCGCGCTTTAAGGATGGGTTGCCGTTGTATCGAATGTGAGTAAACACTGTCCATTCAGTTTGGCTGCTACCGTAGCCGCCACACCCTCTCACACTCACGGAGCAGTTTCATAACTACTTTACATTATCGCATACGTGAGCTGGTCAAGCTGGTTTCTTCGAATTGTGTCACAGAAAACTAAACACACGTGACACAATAGCAAGTTGAGGTTCAAGTTCAAACTGTAGCTCTGCAATATGTTTTTTGCATTCCTTTTTATTTGGTAGTTTAGCAGCTGAATGTGTTTTGTTTTTGCAGTGGACTGCTGGGATGGTCCAGATGGAATGCCAGTCATTTACCATGGGCACACCCTCACAACAAAGATCAAGTTCTGTGACGTGTTAACCACCATCAAAGAGCACGCGTTTGTCACGTCAGAGTAAGTTGGCAGAGACTGTCAGCCGCTCTTCAGTGTCTTGTTGCAGGCGTCCCCGGTGATGTATGACAAGAATAATTAGGCTGCACACATAAAGTGTAAAGAAACAATGTGCCCTGAGGAAATTGTACCGTGTGAGAAAATAAGATAAGAAATGGCACCCAAGTGCAGTGAAAGGGGAAGTTGCAATTTTTAAGTCTGATCTTTCCCGCAGCTTTCCCATAATCCTGTCCATTGAGGACCACTGTAGTATTGTCCAGCAGAGGAACATGGCCACTCACTTTAAGAAACTGTTCGGAGACATGTTGCTGACCAAGGCGGTGGATATCGCAGCGGATGGCCTGCCTTCACCCAACCAGCTCAAGAAGAAGATCCTCATCAAGGTTGGGCTTCCGATGACATTTTTCAATCAACATTGTACACCTTACACCAGCGGTTCTTAGTCCTGGTGGAGGTACTGTACCCCACCAGTTTTCTATGCACATTCACCGAAACCTTCTTTATTGGAAAAATAAAGTGTGTGTGTGTGTGTGTGTGGCGGGGGGGGGGGGGGGGGGTTCAAATTCAAGACATAGGTATAGGATTTACTGGTGAACAAAATGATCAGGGAGAGGAGCATTCAAATCTAGCTCTCTTTACGTTGAATTCAGAAAACGTGTTCTTGTATTTCCTATATCCATGCATGCAGCAACTGTTAGAACTCTTATTTATAGAGCACTTTAAAACAACCACCACTGTTCTCTTAACTAATTTGCTCCCAAAAACGTATACAAATGTTCTGTTAAATATTGCCATGGTCCCAAAAACATATTTATACGTTTTGTTTTTGTTTTTTAATGCTAGAGCATACAGAAGGTTTTGATGCAGCCTCTGACCTGAAGAGGATGCCTAAAGCAATGGTAGTTATGACAACAAATTACCAGCAGGTGGCAGCAGAGTATAAGAGCTCAACCAGGGCCATTTTGCAAAAAACTATTTTCCCCGGTGTTTTAAATAGATTTGTGAATAATAATGAAACTTAGCTATATTCAAATGCTAATTGCTGCTAAATGGATACAGAAACAAATATAAGTTTTTCTCTGATGAAAGAAGAGACTCTAATCTTTCTTTTGGTAGGTTCCATGTTTTGATAGCAATAGAAAACAATATTCTGTGGGCCTTGCAATATTAGTCAAATCCAGTAAAACAGACGTGTGCAAAGGTGGTTGCTTCAGTGAAAATGGCCAAGCAAAATAGCACGATCACCTACAACCAATGATAGCCAAACAGGGTATATCATCACAAATCATTTGAGTCGGGTGTGTGTCTTGGCCTGCGCCAAACCTCTGGGACGGACTCACCGAAACCTCGTAATGTGCACTGTGTATTGTGGCCGTATGCTCTTTTGCACAAATTGCATAATTAGTTTTCCCATTAAAAACTGTTCATCTTTCATTTCAATGCTCTCCTTTTCCACGTGGCAGCATAAGAAGCTTGCCGAGGGCAGCGCCTATGAGGAGGTGTCCACCTCGACTCCCTACTCTGAGAACGACATCAGCAACTCCATCAAAAACGGAATCCTATATTTGGAGGATCCAATCAATCATGTAAGTAACTGCCTTCAGAACACTTTTAAACATGTGTCTTCTGGAACACAATTATAAAGTCTATTCATAAATGATTGTGTAACTGTATCTTGCTTACACCCAAATATCTTAGAACTTGTTTTCCTGGTTAGATGGTGGTCACATTTCTGTGCAACACATGGATGTTCTAAATAATTAATGAAGCTCATGCGTTCTGGCTCCTCATATCCTGTCCCTCTGGCTGCAGGAGTGGTATCCTCATTTCTTTGTCCTGACCAGCAGTAAGATCTACTACTCAGAGGAGACCTCAAGTAATCAGGGTAACGATGAGGAGGAGGAGCACAGAGAGGTTAGTAGGCCTCACGTTAAGTGGACCACACTGTCCCATGGCGAGATCTGTGCAAGCACTTAAAATCAAATGTGTGATGTCAAGTACTTCCTGTTGGTGGTGGTCTTGAGCGGTTTGTTATCAGTTCCTCCCGCTAATCGACAGGTTGCCAATGGGATGGATCAGCATGTTACAGAGAAGTGGTTCCATGGAAAGTTGGGCGCAGGGCGGGACGGGAGACAGATAGCTGAGCGGCTGCTGTCGGAGTACTGCCTAGAAACTGGAGCGCCTGACGGCTCCTTCCTGGTTCGAGAGAGTGAGACCTTTGTGGGAGATTACACACTGTCTTTCTGGTATGTTCCGGATTGGGGAATTTCATCTAGTTGCTACAAACTGTGACATTAAATCACGACAACGGAGGATTATTCACATATTAATCTACAATAAGTGAACTATTTATTTGAGTTATTTTGTGCATTTTAAATTAACTGAATGGTTTTTCTATTTTAACACATTTTTTGAAAGTGCATTGACAGCCTGATTCATTCTCGTGAATGTGCATTTCATAGATTTAATGTCGTGTTCAGATCATTCTTTGTCATTGCATTGACTCTGAATGAATGGAGTCACGAACGGAGTAATCAATGAAAGTGATGGATTGAATGTTTATGCTCAGAATTTTCCAGGACAGGACAATATTGAACCAAAACTTTTTTGAAGATGGAAAATGGTGACCCAAAAACACGTGTAACGTTAAACCAAAAACACCACTTTTTATACTTTCCTCATGCTCAGTGTCTGCCCTACATACCTTTTGGAAGGGCCCTGAATTATTATTTTTTGTTAACAAATTTTATTTTTATTTTTTTTATCTAATTTTTTTATTTATGTATGTGTTTTTACTTTTATTTATTTATTTATTCATATTTTGGTTTTTATTTCCATTTATATTTATTTTTATTTATTTATTTTGAATATATATTTATGTTTTTCTATTCATATTTTCACTTTTATTCATTCATGTATTTATTTATTCATGTATTTATTTTTAATTTGGTCCTCCATAAACAGTGGGGAAAAAGCACATTCTCATAAATTGAATCACTGAGTGGAAACTATACATATGATCACATTTTTACCCTTCATCCATCTTTTCCCTTTTCCAGGCGGTCAGGACGAGTGCAGCACTGCCGCATTCACTCCCGTCAAGAGGCCGGCAGCCCCAAATTCTACCTGACTGACAACCTGGTGTTCGACACTCTCTTTGCCCTCATCAACCACTACCAGCAGGTGGCGTTGCGCTGCAATGAATTTGAGATGAAGCTGACTGAGCCTGTGCCGCAGACCAATGCCCACGAGAGCAAAGAGTGAGACTCACTCACATATCAAGAATGAGAAATTGCTTAGAGGGTTGAACTCTTTTTAAATGCTTAAGTGCTTGGAAGATAAAAAGAAAATATAACTGTTGTAATTGGGTCTTTTTTGTTGTTGTTCGTTTGTTCCAGGTGGTACCATGCGAACCTATCCAGGAGTCATGCTGAGAACATGCTGATGAGGGTTCCTAGAGATGGGGCTTTCCTTGTCAGGAAGAGGGCTGAATCCAACTCATTTGCCATTTCCTTCAGGCAAGTCGCTGTGACTTAAATATCCCGATTGGAGAGATTGTAAATGTACCGTCGATAAGCCATTAATCGTGTGGCGGTTAGTCATTTATTGTATGCCTGTGGTTTCGATGCAGGGCCGAGGGCAAGATTAAGCACTGCCGTGTACAGCAAGAGGGTCAGACTGTGGTGCTGGGCACTTCGGAGTTCGACAGCCTCGTAGATCTCATCAGCTACTACGAGAAGCACCCTCTGTATCGCAAAATGAAGCTGCGATATCCCATCAATGAAGACACACTGGAAAAGATCGGCACTGCTGTGAGTACTGCATTGGACTGACTGAAAAATAATTATTACAAATTGTTTGGAGTGGAGTTTTAATCCTCGAGGGTGCATGGGAGTTCGCCCAACCAGTCTACATGGGTTTTGTGGATTTGGAGAAGGCGTTTGACCCTCTGGGAGTCCTGTGGGGGGTGTTTCGGTAGTACGGGGTACCGAGCCCCCTGATACCGGCAGTAAGTCTGATTCGTTTCCAGTGAGGGTTGGACTCCGCCAAGGCTTCCCTTTGTCACTGATTCTTGTTAATAACTTTTTATGGACAGAATTTCTAGGCGCAGCCGAGGCGTTGAGTGGGCTCCGGTTTGGTGGCCTCAGTATAGCATCTCTGCTTTTTGCAGATGATGCGGTGCTATTGGCTTCATCAAGCTGTGATCTCCAACTCTCACTGGAGCGCCTCGCAGCCGAGTGTGAAGCGGTTGGGGTGAAAATCAGCACCTCCAAATCCGAGACCATGGTCCTCAGTAGGAAAGGGGCGGCGTGCTCTCTCCGGGTCGGGGATGAGGTCCTGCCCCAAGTGGAGGACTTCAAGTATCTTGGGGTCTTGTTCACGAGTGAGGGCAGGACGGAGCGGGAGATCGACAGGCAGCGTCTGCAGTGATGTGAACTCTGTATCGGTCTGTTGTGGTAAAGACGTTTTTTACCGGTCGATCTATGTTCCCACCCTCACCTATGGTCACCAGCTGTGGGTCGTGACCGAAAGAACAAGATCCCGGATACAAGCGGCCAAAAGGATTTTCCTCCGCAGGGTGTCCAGGCTCTCCCTTAGAGATAAGGTGAGAAGCTCGGTCATCCGGGAGGGACTCGGGGTCGAGCCGCTACTCGAGGAGAGGAGCCAATTGAGGTGGCTCGGGCATTTGGTTCGGATGCTTCCTGGACGCCTCCCTGGAGAGGTGTTCCGGGCATGTCCCCCACCGGTGGGAGGCCCCGGGGACAACCCAGGACACGCTGGACAGTCTATGTCTCCCGGCTGGCCTGGGAACGCCTTGGGATCTTGTTGGAAGAGCTGGTCGAAGTGGCTGGGGAGAGGGAAGTCTGGGCTTTCCTCCTAAAGCTGCCGCCCCGCGACCCGACCCCGGATAAGTGGTGGCAAATGGATGCATGGATGTTTTGTAGTTTTATGTGGCTGTGTCTTGTTGAATGCAACGATGGCCGTCCAATCAAGAGACATTGTCTCATCTGACAGGAGCCCGACTACGGGTCGCTCTACGAGGGCCGGAATCCTGGCTTTTATGTGGAAGCCAATCAAATGCCTACCTTTAAGGTGAGTGTCCGCGGTGGAGACCGTCAGTTGAATTCCTATAACATCCCGTCTGCCTTTTACAGTGCACAGTAAGAGCCATGTATGAGTATAAAGCCCAAAGAGATGATGAGCTCTCATTCACCAAAAACGCCACCATCTCCAACGTGGACAAACAGGAAGGAGGATGGTGAGTTTGACATCTATTGTGGAAGGAGCTCTCATGTGGGATTGACTTGTTATTGTCGTCCGCGTCCATGTGCTGTTGATAATAAAATGTCACTTGTGCCAGGTGGAAGGGGGACTGTGGAGGGAAGAAGCAGCTGTGGTTTCCGGCAAACTACGTTGAGGAGATCAGTCCGTCAGCCGCAGAGCCAGACAGAAGTGTGAGGATCAAATCAATCAAATCCACGCAGCGGTCCGTTGCATACTCAGCTCCACTCCATTGATTCACCTATGCTCCTCTTCCATGTCCAGCAGGAGATGACAGAAAACAGCCCACTGGGAGATCTGCTGAGAGGAAGTGTGGACGTCTCCTCCTGTCAGATTGGTGAGCGACCCCCCCCCACCCCCCCCAAACAACCACCCACCCCCCCCCCCCCCCCCCCACACACTCCATTTCCTGTTCGGCTTTGCTGCTGCAGTGCTGGCAGTCAACGTGCCAGAGGGCAGCCTCCTTCCATGATTATAATCTACGTTCCCAACTAGTTGTGCTGCTTTCGATTTGTTCTAGCGAGTACTAAAAGTCAAATTTTTTTGTTTTATTACAATCCCTTTGTTTCTTTACTTATCTGCAATCTAAGGCCTGGGGCAAGGCGGGGCACACCCCATTTGCATTGCTACCTCTCTTGGTTAGTATTTAGGCTCTAAAAGCAGCTGCTCTGTCCATAGCTGGGGTTTTGGCTCCCTCTAGTGGCAGTCTTAAGTTTGACATTTTGTGCATTAACATTGTTTCAAAAATGAAATAGGCTAAAGTGTGTTTGAAAAGGAAATGGAAACAGTGTTGTCGTCACATTTGGCCCCTGTTAATGTGCATAGCTGCAAGAATTCTGTCCTTTCAATGTTTTTGTATTTTAAGCCTGGTTCACATGACAAGATTTCAAGATTGTCAGCAGACTATCAAACGAGAAAAAAAAAGTCATGGGTAAAACGGTTTTGAACATACAGTGCAGCTTCACGGCAAAATCAAAACATCACACACGTAACGATTATTTCATTCCTGATTTTTTTTCCAGGTTAGACGGGAAATTTCGCAAAACCTCTTGAGATGAAGCGTGACTTCAGAGTAAACGGTTGACGGACTAGTGGCGACACTTTGTGTTTTGTTTTAGCAGGGGAAAAAACGACAAAAAGAAAAGGCGATTTGAGATTGGAGCAGCTGAGATCCGTTTGAACACACCACACACGGCAGGAATATGTGTGAAGATTATCTTTTGGATATGGGAATAGGGGTAGACCGATTGTCGGTGCCGATATTTGGTACTTTGACAAATATCGGTATCGGCCTTTTTACGACTCTGAAGGCCGATGAAGCTGGTTTCTCGCTGAGCCGGCGAATGCTTGCGAAGGTAGCAAATTTAGGGTTTTCCTCAAGATTTGTAAGATAATTTAACGACAATTTTTACTTGTGACAAAGACATTTTGAACATATTCAGACATTTTGTTGTTGTCTGTGAAGATCTTTTGAAACCTTCTACGAACCCTCATGAAAACCCCAAATTAGCTACATTCGCATGCATTTGTCGCTCGGTGAGATTTAAATTTCGACGTTATAAAAATTTAAGCTGACACTGGGAACTCCCTACACTTTTTAATTAAATTTTTTTTCATGTCGAAATTATGTTGACATTTTGGAAAACTTTATTTTACAGTAGAAAACTTTAGGGAACTATTTATGTGCTTAGTTTTTAATTTAGCTTAACACATGCATGGCATTTTTTTTAAACAAAGCTGTCAAATCTTTATATGTTTCAAATTAAATCATTTTCTTTGGTCCTTCCTCGGGTCTCCTGACGGCGGTGTTCGGTTTAGGTGAACGGTATGGGATTTTTTTTAATAGGTTTTTGGTGAACTAACGAATACACGCACGCACACACGCACATACACATACAAAATAAAAAATAAAAAAGAGCGCAATGATGATGACATTACCTTAACACATGCATGGCATTTTTAAACAAAGCTGTCAAATCTTTCTATGTTTCAAATTAAAAGACTAAAAATAAATATTTTTTAAATTTTGACACTTAATATTTTCTCTTTTACTGCAAATAAATATAGTCATGAAATATCGGTTATCAGCCATCTTGACTACTCATAATCGGTATCTGCCTTGAAAAAAATCATATTCACTAATATGGGAGCGTCATCACGATTGTTAGGGCTAAAATTGGGGTTAATTATCTTGCCATGTGAACCGGGCTTTAACCACACTATTATATAGTTGCAGAATTTATGTAAATATATATATTTTTAAATATTTCAGTAAACAAAATACATGTACATACATACAATAAATAAATTGAATGCAGGACTCCAGCCTCTATTTTTGACTTGATATATTTCCAAACCAGTTGTCCGGCCCGAAGGAAAAGGAAGCAGGCCACATGTCTTCTCCCTTGTACCAACCTCAGCCATGCGGACCGGACCGGTGCTGGAAGTTGCCGCCAGCACTCAGGAGGAATTAAAGGAATGGGTTCTCAAGATCCGCGAGGTGGCGATGACCTCAGAGGCCAAGGTGCGTGTCACACACACACCCTCACCTTGTGACACATCACCACCTGCCTTACAGATGCTTCAGATTGATCGTGTTGTGTGTGTACGCAGCTGGAAGAGGGAAAGATGATGGAGAGGAGGAAGAAGATTGCACTGGAGTTATCCGACCTGGTCGTCTACTGTAGACCCGTGCCATTCGACGAAGACAGTCAGTGATAATGCAGTGAACTGCCCCCAAATGTCTCCTTATGTCTTGCCATTTGAATAATAAATATGTAATTTCAATGCAATGGCCGTAAGATGAGATGGACATGATATCGGAAGCGTTTTAGGCTGATGAGTCAACCCTGTCCTGGTCTGTCCGCAATCCTCTAGAGATCGGCACGGAGCGCGCCTGTTTCCGGGACATGTCGTCCTTTCCCGAGACCAAGGCGGAGAAATACGTCAATAAAATCAAAGGGAAGAAGTTCCTGCAGTACAATCGACTGCAGCTGTCCAGGATCTACCCGCGAGGCCAAAGGCTGGACTCGTCCAACTACGACCCTCTGCCCATGTGGCTCTGCGGCTCGCAGCTTGTAGCACTAAACTTCCAGACGGCGGGTAAAGGAACCTTTTTACATCCCGTTTCTTCAAGTGGCAACGTGTGATTTTTAATGTTTGACGCTCTTGCGCCGTCTTGGGTCCAGACAAGCCCATGCAGATGAACCAGGCCTTGTTCATGCTGAACGGAAGGAGCGGCTACGTCCTCCAGCCTCCCATCATGAGGGACGACAACTTCGACCCCTTTGACAGACACACCGTGCGGGGCCTCGACGAAGTCACTCTTCAGATCGAGGTACGTCTTCCTGTGTGATGTCATGACCTTTGGCTGGAATGAGATTTAAAGATGCTTCAGCCTACTTGACCTCAGCTTGGTCTTGTGTGTGTGTTTGTGTGTGGTCTTGTTTTTGTTACATAGTGGGGCCAACATTTCGGGATTTCACAGAGTTGTGGGGCCCACCCGTCCATGTGGGGCCATTCTGCTGGGCCCCACAAGTTTAGACCTCTTTTTGAGGGTCAATACTTGGTTTTAGAGTTTAGGTTTGATTTGGGTTACGGTTGAGGTTAGGGTAAGGAATATAGGGGTATGCAATGATTTTTTTATGGTTAGGGGAAGGGGCTAGGAAATGCATTATGTCAATGAGATGGCCCCACAAAGATAGTAAAACAAACGTGTGTGTGTGTGTGTGTGTGTGTGTGTGTTGCAGGCTGTGAAATAAATTTAAATTCAATTACAATTTCAATTATAACACTCCACAATTATGAAATAAGCATAATTGTCAAAAAAAAGAAGAAGATTATTAATACTTATTTAGAGTTTTGAGTTGTTTAAATGTATACATTTGCACCTTTTTTATTTTTTATTTTAAAATAACTAATTTAATAAATTGTATTTAATCAAAAAGGAACTTGCATAAGTAAAGTGTTTCAAATAATTTGATTTCACCATTTTCTCGTTTTGTACCAAAAAATTAATGATTGTCCTAATCGTGATTTCAGTTATTACCAAAATAATCGTGATTAATATTTTCTTCATAATCGAGCAATCCTACCTTGAGGCACTTAGTCGCAGCCGCTGTTTTTTGGAAACGAACAAGCAGTCAATACAAAATGAGAACACTCGCAATGGGCATGGAGCAGACGCTCACACCAAAACTAACGGTGTGTGAAACCGACAACCCGACATATTCCATCCGGCGTGTTTGCCTTTTGGCTTAATTGAAAACCACTTCAGTCCTTTATGTTCTCTTTTGTTACGTTATGTTGTCTTGACCGACCTTTAGCACTTTGCAAGTTCTTTCCATCGGGTGTAAACAAAAAGTGTTCATTTCTATCTCTCTTTAAAGGTGTTGGGTGCGAGGCACCTACCAAAGCACGGCCGCGGCATCGTTTGTCCCCTCATCGAGATTGAGGTGTGCGGGGCCGAGTATGACAGCGCCAAGCAAAAAACGGATTCAGAAGGTGAGTAGTGAGTTGCGACATAAAGTCATTTAGTTATTTTTGTCTTTTATCCAACATAGGTGTGACATTGTTATATGTATATATATTATGTTCAAACTCCGAGGTACCGCGACACTTTAATCCGACGCAAATAAAGACTGCTCGTTTGAGCAGTTTGACGTTCCACGCCGTGTTTTACAAAAAACCTCCACGCAAAAGCGTCATTGTCCTGTTTCCCGTCCCAGCTGATAACGGCCTGAACCCCACGTGGCCCAGAAAGCCGTTCCAGTTCGCGGTGAGCAACTCGGCCTTCGCCTTCCTGCGCTTTGTGGTCTACGAGATCGACATGTTCAGCGACCAGAACTTCCTGGCCCAGGCCACGTTCCCCATTCACAGCCTGAAGACGGGTACGCGCGGCAGCGCCGCAGCGCCGGTCCATTCCCGTCAGTTGCTAGCGCTCGTGTGACCTCTTGTCTCCGGCAGGTTATCGGTCGGTCCCGCTGAAGAACAGCTTCAACGAGGATCTGGAGTTGGCCTCGTTGTTGGTCCACATGGAGATCGTCAGAGGAATGGTAAGCATTTATCGCAGGCCCGTTTGACTGGACTCGACGCAGGTTTGTAAATCAGAAGGTCGCCTTCAACTGTTTTTCAATGGGTTTGCTGATTAAAAAAAATAAAATAATAATAATAAATGTTGGCAATATCTCAATGTTATTAAAGTTAAAGAAAATTTGCAATTTTGGTACAGATTTGATACGTCCATATGAGCGCACAGTGATACCAAAATTGATATTTTTGTAAGTTAAACATAAGCCTAGACTGAATAGAAAAAGTCTTCAGCGAGACTTCGCCAACTGCTTGTCATGTGACTACTTTTTTCGGTGATGGTCATCGCTTAGCACCGCTAATGGAGAGAGACTATGACTAATAACGCTGAAATTGCCAACCCTCCGGGCTCATTTTAGTCGGCAGTGTGGTAACATTTTGACTGTTTTACATAAACACATAAAAAAAAAAAAAAAAAAACGTCCTCAAATTAAGTCAAACATGTTAACGCTCATTCCAAGACGTAAAAGCAAATTTTCATTGAAATAGGGGGCGGCGGATGACAAGGCAGAGTCTGCGCACAAAAGTATTGTGGTTTACTTTTTAAAAATGTGGATTAATAACATTTAAATGGAATGTAAAGCGTTAAACAGTTGGTGCGTCATGAGTTAAGGCTGCAATCCAATTCAATTTGCTTCTCCTTCTGGTGCACTCACCTTGGCCACCAGGAGGCAGTATAATGCACACAAAAACCAAGAAGAACAAACTTCTTCGACTCAATGAGTTGCTGTCATATAGTCATTTTTCCTAAATGATAAAGAATATATGCGTTTTTCTATGTGTTGCTTAAAGTGTTATAAAACTTTGACTACCAATGTTAACTGTTAGCTTGTCAATGGCATTTTCCATTTATGTTAGCGAGGTTGTTCATCCCAACATGACCCCCCCCCTTTTTTTTCGTTTTTCTCCAGAATGAAAACGGCGAGATCGTGTGTCCGCTTGCCGCGAGCTCGCCGAGCGTCGTGTCAGCGCACGCCGGACGGGAACATTTCGCGGAGCACGGCTCGGTCTCGTCCGCGTCCTCCAACGTGTCGCCGGTGCCGCAGTCGCCGGGCCAGGCCGTGCCGGCGTACACGGGCCGGGAGGGCTCCTTCGACTCGCGCTACCAGTCGCCGCTGGACGACTTCAGGGTGTCGCAGGAGCCGCTGCTCGACCACATGGACCCGCAGAACAGAAGGTGCGGGAGGGGGGGGGGGGGGGGGGTCTGTTAGAAGTCTCCAGACGGCAGACGTGACTCTTCTCGGTTTGTTTGTCACCTCGCCAGGATCCTGCGGCGGACCAGAGTGGGCGGAGAAAACCGCGTCTGAATCCAAAAGCCCCACCCGAGCTGCCCCCGCCCCCCTCCCCCACCCAACATGCCTCTGCCCGTACTGATGATGTCACTGACTGCTGTGAGCACTGTTTCCATGGAAACGCCCACCACCGCTTTGGCCTACATTTCAGGCAGCTCACAAAATCACCCCCCTCCACCCCCCACCCCCACCCCAGCCCACTCACCGTCGGAGAGGGAGGGGCCGCGACGCCAGAGAGGAAGCTGGTTGCAGCACACAGGAAGAAGGAAAAAAGAAGACGTTCCAGGTGCTCAGTGAAAAGTTTGAAAGTGTTCCCTGTTGCGGGCTGTTGCCTCATCTCCGTGTATGAACTTAACGTATTTATTCCTGTTGTGCTGTCGGCGAGAGGACAGCGGCACCCGACCTGCTCTCAAAGAGCTCCCGTCTCCCGCGGTTTTAATGATTCCAATTATTTAAAACGTTCATATTGTGATCTTTGCGTTTCCTTTTATGTATATGTGTAAAACACGAGGGCTCTGCGACTGTTTTTAACGTCTCTCTCTGCGCTTCGGAGGATATTATGCACCTCCTCTTGACATATTTAACTAAAGGCATCAGGAAGACGTCATAGCTGGTGAGTCAGCAGACGTAGCCAGCGTTTTCTTTTTCTTTTTTGTGTGTGTGTGTGTGTTACATTCCAAAAATCACAAACTTGCACATGATTGCGTTTTTGTGGTCAGTCACGCTGCTCCATCATTTGATCTTTCGTTTCCCCCCCAAAATTGTCACGTCGGAGCGGATGTAATGATGTCATTCCGTTCTTCTTTTTTTTTTCTCAATCAGTGGAAATGTGACGGCCCTCCACTGTTGTGAAAGTGTTGTCAAGTTTGCTTATTTTTTGGTTAGCCAAACCTTTAGGAGTGGGAAATTATGCCATATTTAAATAAGTTATCAATTACACCGCTGCCATCATGCGTTTTGGAGATTGCAAGTTGCACTGCCGCTGCGCTTTGATTTCAACGCCAAGCGTCTCGGTTCACTCCTTTCTGGCTTCTGCATGTTTGTCAAAAGTCAAAGCGGGCCGCCGCCGCCGCTTTTCGGATTGGACGTCAAGGTGCCTTCAGTGGGTCCACTCGGAGCTTGGGTTCAACTTGTTTTCTCTCTGTCATGATGTAAGTTCAGTATTGTCGCTCAGTGTTCCACCACTGAGACTCGCAAGCCATAAGGTATCATGAAGAGCTGGAAGATGTTTGAGAAATCCCACAGAAAAGTTTTTATTAGCATTGTGTGTGTGTCTGTATGTGACTGCGACCCCCCCCCCCCCTCCACCCCCGTATGACTTTTACCCACGAGCTGTCAATGTTGCAGTACTGCAAATGTCTGTCTACATGCCCCCAGCATTTACTTGCAGACATGGTACACTCACACCTGTTTTGACTGACCGGGTCTCAGCAACGCATGATCATAACAAAAAGTTGCCTGTTGGCCTCTAATCTTCTTTTTATCTTTTTGTGTATATATTTTTTCCGTGTACCCATTTCAATGGGCTGATGCAGTTTTGGTATTGAAAGCAGTCAAATGGATGAGTATCTCAAAACCTGCTTTTTTGGATGTGTGCAGAGCCCCAAAGTGTCTTTTTGTTTACTCACTGACAGTCTCGCCTTTCTGTAATGTGCCTAAACTATGGAGAGGAAGAGTATTCATTTTAATTTTGCCTTTCATAAACATATTCAAGCCTGAGAATAAAATACTTACTACTTTATGCTAGCCAGTATCGAGTTTGTTTGTGTTGGTGTGATGTCAGTGTCAAGTTCATGAACGACAGTTAATTTTTGTTTGGTGTCAGGTTTCACGAGACTTCCAGGAGAAAACTTGAGGAGCCTTACGGGGGACAATAATGACCTGATTTGGCAACCCAAGCCAAGCAGCCTCGTGCGGCCAAACACGTCACAAGCATAAAAGCATGATGGCAGCTTGAAGGGCAAAACAAAACAAAACAAAAAGCCCGTGGACCGCTGCGGTTATCTGTACTGGTTAGCGACAAATAGTAAGGTAAGTTACTGTTTGTTAATCTGTGATAAACACACGAGTTAGCCTCAAGACGAGACGTGGGTTTAGTTAGTGGATGACAGCTAATTTCCTACCTCTGGCACATTAAGGACTCAAGTCCTGTTTCTTAATTTTAAAGTTTAAAAAAGTTTTTCCTCATAAGATTGTGGGGTGAAAATCGCAGTTAAGTGTGTAAGTGTGGCAACAATGGGCAAATACCAGCGTTATTGAGTGTAATGTTATGAAACTATTTAGTGCCATCCAGTGGTGAACTATTAGAAGGCAACCATTTATATAAGCACGTGTACTACGGTCCCTCAGACCAGACTTTGCAAAAGCTATCACCAATTACTATCAATTATTTTGAGTGAACTGGAGCGGCCAGCAAGTGTGGCTAGTAAGAACTATTACTTCTAGCTGGAGCGGCTAACGAGAACTAACTGGAGAGGCTAGCGGGAGAAGCTAGCGGGAGCAAAGCTGAGGGAGACAAATGGCGGGAGCCCGAATCACGGGATTTAGCGACGACCACCTGCAGGTCCCAGATGTGGAAGGTAAGCGACGGTTGACCCATTGAGTCCGACACTAGCGATAAGTACAACCAAAGGCTAACTAAATACGTTCGCTAAGTTCTTCTTGGGTAGCCATTAGCATAAAGATTGCGGCGAAACATGCCAGCCTCCTGTCAGGTGTGGCTAGAGCTAAACCTATGTAATATTAGCTTTTACTAGACCTATCATTAAAAAAAAAAATGTAAAGGGGAAAAAAAAGTACGTAGATGTTATGTTTTTTTTTTTTTACATTATTAAAATTAATGTTTTTTTTTTTTAAATGAATTATTAGTTCTCCACTAGATGGTATTACATCTTTTTTAAACTCATTTACTGCCATAAATTCATAAAAAAAAAAAGATGATTAAAAATTAAAGGCAAGAGGAGATTACAATTTTTAATTGTAAATAATTGCATAACTTCACCAGTTAACTCGCGATTAATAACAAATTTCACATCTGTTCTAAATGTACAATAATTTTTTTTAATGTTTTCGTACTCTTAACAAAAGTGGGAACAAATGTTAAATAGAAATAGTTAAAATTAATTTTTGACGTTTATAGCCGTCCATGGCAGTGAATGAATAAAAAAAAGAAAAGATTATGAAAAATTCGGGGCGTCAGGCAATTAAAATTTTTAATCGTAATTAATCGCATGACTTCACTAGTTAACTCACGATTAATCACAAATTGCGTATTTGTTCTAAATGTACAATAAAAAAAAATCTAGGTTTTCATACTATTAACAAAAGTGGATTTATTTTTTTTAAACTGAATTTTGGACGTTTATAGCCGTCAATGGCAGTGAATGAGTTAACTGCAGCGATTAATCACATTTTTCTACTTCTGCTTTACTTTTTTCTTCAAAGCATGTAACAGATATTTACTTGAGTAAAATCTTGGAATTACTGTAAAATTATCAAATAGAAACTCATGTTTCCAAATCTATCCTTAAATTAGAATACTTATGTAAAATACAACTGTTAAAAAAAAATATCCAAATGGACTCAGCTTTATAGGCAATCATTTTTTTCTCATAGAAACAATTCTCAGAACAACTTCTCGCTTCCATTTAGTTGTGTTCATAAGTAGCACACTTCAGAAGCATTAATCTGCGAGGCCCCGTGGAGGGCTCTTGAGCAAGGTATTTTGCACTCGGATGATACGGCAACGATGTACAACTAATATGCTATTTGGCTTTGTAAAGTGCACAAATTATTTGAGATTTCTCCAACAAGCGTCAAGTAAAACTGACAGTCATGTTTGTCCGTCTTCGCACCAGTGGCCAAGTTTGACTGCAGGTTATAGGCCATAATGGGAAGTGAATAAAACTGTGAGGAGCTCATTGAAAAATGTGTGAATCAACTTTGCGTTCATGTCGGAAATTATTTTTTCACAACACTGGTGATAATCATGTTTACCAACATCAAGTCAAGTGTAAACAAGAAGTTTGAGTGAGGAAACGTTTGATGACATTCAGTTTATTCTGCAAACACACCTGTAAAAATGATACATTTCATCTAAGTAGGGAACCCTGGAAAAGTTCTGTTTTACAGTACATCATGTAAATGCTCCATAAAAATAACTGTTTTACACGTCAAGGAGCACTTGATGCTACGATATACAAACAAAACTCCATCACCTGTCATTGTGTTGTTGACTTGTGAGGATGAACGCATCCCTTCCTTTATACTTTTATACACAATGTACAAATGAACGCAATATCTGAAAACCCTCTGCTTCATTTGTCCTAAGACACTATGAAGAGTCCAGCCTGGCAATTTTTTATTATTATTATTTTTTTTTACTTTTAAGGCTTCAGGAAACGCAGCCAGCAACAAAGCAAACTTAAAGTTCTTATTCTACATTACATTTTCCTCCACTATTACTTGAATGGCCGATAAGGAACATGGCGCACAGCTGGATATTGGAAGGGCCATGACGAAAAACAAAACAAGGGTGGGGGTGGAGTGCCTAGCCTGAGGTTTTTTGTGTCCATCTCACAAAGCAGTTGAGGTCACATCCACTATTGGGGGGTGGGGGGGGACATGGGGTTCGTTTTCGGTTCTCCTGGTTCCCCTCCTGTCATCCAGTCACATTTGTCAATCTGCTCCTGTAGTGAGTCAAACCGAGGGGGGGGGGGGTATACCATTAGATCGTAACTACACTCTCAAATTAAATTTCAAGACGAACAAATTACCTTTTGTAGTCTTGTGCGTGTCGCCCTCCCCTGCTTGGCCACACAGCGACTGCTCAATTTTCTCCTTGCTTCCTCTCGGGTGCGGCTCCACGGGGGAGGAGCCTGACGGCGGCGGCTCAGCGGCTGCTGCTGCGCCCGCCGCGGGTTCCAGCGCAGACGCTCGCTCCGGTCGAGGCACAGATGCCCTGGTGGCGAACCAGTGTCTCACCAGATCTGTTGTCAAACCGGTCGCCTTTGCCAGTTCCTGTAACTGCAGTCGGAAAGACCGGTGTTCAAGTGCTGCTCATTTCAATGGACATTTGCACAAAAAAACAAATTCCTCACTTGAATGCAACTTGAGGTAGAAACTTGTAGGGCTAAGTATCGATTCTAATTTCTATTCAATTTCGATTCACAAGAGGTCAGTTTGATTCGATTTTGATTCAAAACGATATTGATTAATTATGGAACATTAGGTCTTCTTAAATATCAAGGACATGATAAAAAAAAAATCCACAAATATTAAATTCCAAATTATTTTTTGCGGAGGAAGTAACTGGTTAAATGATTTCGTGTTATAAATTAATCACTTAAGTGTTACACAAACATTGGCATCAGTAAGGATGAGATGAAAGTATTTTCACAATTCTAATTCAATAATTATAAATTAAAAATATTCTAAGTTGTCTTAAAGTGCAATAAATCAGGGCTTTCATAAATGTAGGAAAATATTGAACCGTAAATGTCAAGAAAACACTAATATACAAACAAGCTAAGCCTTTAAAATTATATTTTCTTAATAAAAAATTAATAAAATAATCAATTCATGGTTTTATGAATCAATATCAGGCTCGAAAAGGAAAATTGATTCGATATTGATTATTTGATATTTTTAAACCCTGCCCGAGAAACCCGTGAATGTATTTTTTTTGTTTTTTTTAAAGAAAAAATAACAAAGATGGCGGCTATTTTCTAACGGGGTGTTTTTCAAACATTCAGCGGCCATGATTTTGAAGCCTCATTTGATATACTTTGTGATTTATGTATTTTTTTTAAACATTGATTATGCACACTTTTCTCAAGATTTATTTTCACTTGACAGGGACTTCAACGAACTTTGACCCATTGCGTTGACGCGTTTGTGGTCAGTACCTGCAACTCTTCCTGACCGCCGCAGCCGTCGAGGTGCGCCTGGAGGAAGCGTTCGTTGCCCTGGTCGAGTTCCTCGTCCAGGGCCGTGTTCTGGTAAGCCTCCAGCCACTTGAGCTGGCTGTTCTTCTGCATGTAGCGACAGTCCCCGAACCAGCGCACCACGTCGGGCCGGGGCAGCCCCGTGCCCGAGAGGAGCTCATCGTACTGAGCGGGGCTGGGCCACTGCGTTCGCGCATACACTCGCTTGAGCAGGTGCAGTTGATCCGCCGTCTTCTTACCTCGCAGAACGGCCGCTTTGGCGCCGGGCATCGGCGCAGGGGTGGTAGATGCGCCGGATTGGGCGCTCCCTTCCGCCACCTCGTCCTCCGGTTTGCCGTTGGCCTCGGTCACCTTCAGCATCTTTAGATTGATCTTAATCGGGTTGACTTTGAGTTCGCCGGAAGCTTCCTCGTTCAGTCCTTCCTCCGCGTCGGCTTCCGTCCCGCCGGCCGATGCTTGCGCCGCCTCCTCTTTCAGTCTTTCAGCCGCCGCCGCCTTCTTCCTCCTTTCAGTGAACCAGGTGTGGATCTCCCTTCGAGTCATCTTGGTCTCACTTCGCAGTCGGTCCACTTCTTCTCCTGACGGTTCGGCGGCCTGAGCGAAGCTGGCCTCCAGCGCTTTGATCTTAACAAAATCAAGCAAAAATAATGTTTTTCAACGAGGATGAGTGCGGGAGGAGTCTGATGCTGCTTCACTGTGAATTTCAAGCTTGGAAACAACTTAAGTGACGCACAAATGCCAGTAGATGGCAGCTATGCACCATTTCAGGATTGAGGTCAGCCATTTTGTGAATACACATGACAGGAGGTGAAGATTGCGACAACAGTTTGGACAACACGATTATGAATCTGATTAATGGTGGTGCTTCTCCCCCCCAAGCACTCTTATCCCCTCCAATCACCAATCAGAAGCAGAATAAACAGGTCTGTATTGCCACCTTTGTTGACCTCGCAATGGCCTTTGATTTAGTCAATCACACTATTTTGCCGGGAAGGCTTTCCGGTATCGGCCTGTCCAGTGGCTGTTGCGAGTGGTTTGCCAGCTACCTTTCTGACCGAGTCCAACAGGTGAAGGCTGAAAATGTTATTTCTGAGCCATTGGCAGTCTCTAAAGGTGTGCCACAAGGCTCCATTCTGGGCCCAACCCTTTTCTCCATCTACACCAATGACATAGCCAAAACTGTTGGGAATTCCCGGATTCATCTCTATGCTGATGACACAATCCTGTATTTGGTTGGACCTTCATTCGAAATTGCAGCGTCCTGTCTCCAGCTTAGCCTTACCTCTGTGGAGCAGGCCTTCCATAAGATCCATCTTCGCCTCAACACTGCTAAGACTAAGTGTATTTCATTCAGCCTTAAGCAAGTAATCAGTCATCCTACTATTACTTGTGCTGATGGATGAAATTTAGAATTTGTCACTTCTTATAAATATTTATTTATTCATCACTGCCATTTGCCACACACATCAGTAAACTGCAAGCTAAGGTTGAAGCCAGATTATCTTTCCTTTTTTAGCAAGAAAGCCTCATTCACTCATGCCACAAAGTGCTTGCTAGTGAAGATGAAATTGTTGCCTATTCTTGACTAGGAGACCTTATTTACAGAATAGCACCAAACTCCACCCTTAAAAAACTGGACACTCTTTATCATTCAGCTATCCGATTTCAGACTCACCATTGCTTGGGCTGGCCATCTCTTAAAACACGGCGGCTTCATCACTGGTTTGTCTTTATTTATAAAACTTTTCTTGGCATGACACCATCCTATCTGTCCTCATTTCTTCATTTTGCTCAGAATACTTACAGTACCAGGTATAGTTAGTTTATTAAGTTTACCCCTCCAAAAACCCTACATTTGGCCGTACTTTCTTTCGATTCGCAGCAGCAAATGATTGGAACACCCTAAAGAACAAACTCAGACTCATCTCTTCTTTGTTTAAAAACAAGATTAAGGAAATTGTAGTTGACACCTGTTCTTGTTAATATAAGCATAAGTGCCCATCTCCTCTTTTTTATAATCATGTTGTGCTTTGTTGTTTTATTTGTGTGCTCTGTTTGGGCTTCTTGTCCAGGTCATGTTTGTAAATGAGAATTAGTTCTCAAACATTTTACCTGGTTAAATAATGGTTAAATACAAATAAAATAATGCTATTTGTGCACCCTCGACTACAAAGACGAACTACTTGTAGCTTAGCGTTAGATACGACGCGGCTACAGGCTTGTACAACACAACAGGGATAGATTTAAATGGGACCAAAGAGAAAACAACATCATTTGTTCTGCCATTAAGCAGGCTACGGCGCGGGATCCTGGAGGTTAAAGTAAGTTATTTTGACGAGTAAAGGAAAACCTTTCCGTGGATTGTTACCCTGCTTTAACGGGCTAGTGTAGGCTAAGCTCTATGTTTGAATGAGATACCGTAAGTAAAGATGGCTTTGTAAATATATGATGAAGAAAAAGCACTATAGGCCTATTAGTGTTTACCACTTAGTATTTTTGATCAAACTGAATTTTTTACTTGTTGGACGATGAAGCGTTTTTTTGTTTGTTTGTTTTTTTCCAGAGAAAAATACATACAGGTATCAGTCTCTCTACAGTACTGTTTTCCTGGGATACAAAGATTTTTTGTTAGTTTTTTTGTTTTTGTGGCCAAGCGCTCACCTGGTGAGGTTCTCGCTCCTTGTAGCGAACGAGTGTGAAATCCGGAGAAGGCGATCTGGGCAGTCTGCGCGAGGGCGTAGAGGGAGATGTGGGCGTGGGCGTTGACGCCGGGCTCAGAGGAGCAGAAGTGTGCTGTGGCGTTTTGGCGTCAGAATTGCCGCCGCTATTTTCGGACAGGTCAATGGGTCCGGGGCTGCCCTCGCCGCTCCCTGCTGACGACTTGTTTGGCGCGCGCGGGCCCTTGAGGTTGCGAAGGTGGTAGCGTCGATCGCTGAACCACTTGCGGACTTCGCGCACCGTGAGTCCCGTCAGTGAGATGAGGCGATCCACCTCCTCCTGGTTGGGGTAGGCGTTGCTCACAAAACTGTCTTTGAGAGTGCCAAGCTGCTCCTGGGACTTTTTGCCCTTGCAAAAGCCAGGGTCCAGGAAGGCGTTGATACCACGGGAGCTCAGAGAGACGCCGGCCACGGGAGACGGCGACGACGATTTGGAGGAAGGGGAGGAGGCGTCCTCCATTTTGGAGTTGCTCGTGCTCAGGTCCGCGTCATCCGCAGCGGCGCTGGTGGCGTCGTTTTTGTTCCCGCTGACGCCCGTGTCGTTGCTCTTTTGTCCGTTGTTGTCAGTTGTGCTGCTGCTGCTATTTGAATGTTTCTCGTCTGTGCTGACTTTGGGGAGGTTTGTACTTTTACCGACATCGCTTTTGCTCTTGCCATGAGCAGCAGTGTGGCTTTTCACACTACTCACCTTTGCATTGCCGTGATTGTTGCCTCCCAGAGTGAGGTTAATGACACTAGCTTGACTGCTGCTACTAATGACATTGCTGACGGCCCTTCCCCCACTCCCACTCCTACTACTCTTACTGCTGCCAATCACATTGCTTCCCGTACTGCTGCTGGCCACCGAGCCCACCATCATGCCCTTGTCGGCCGCCGGTGCCGCGGCGGGTCGGGCCTGCATCATGGGTCGAGCCGCTGCCTGGGGCTTGGGCGTGACAGCCAGCGCCACGGGGGTACCGTTGACCTGTATGCCGTTGGTCATCACGGGTTGTGTGACGAGGACGCCCCCGTGGCTAACAAGAGAGCCCTGCAAGATTTGAGGGATCCCAGTGGCCCCCAGGACTGTGATCGTGTGAGGCGCGGGAGTCTGCCGCTGGTTGTGTGCGCCGGTGGATGCGGTTTGGATGATGGTGTTGAACATTTTCCTCCTGGACTCCTCGATCTCCTCCGGAGACCAGCTGATGCCTTGTTTGAGTCGCTGCGCCGTGAACCAGATCTTGATCTGCTCTTCTGGGAACTTGGTGACCACGGTCAGGTAGCAGAGCTCCGCCTTTGTGGGATAGGGGAATTTGCTGAAGGAGGTCTTCAAAAAGGAAGAGGAATCCATGGAAGCATTGTATGTGGGGATGCTACTCAGAGGAATCATCACCTGGATGGGAATAGTTGGGAAGGAGAAGAAGAACTTTACATGCTGACAAGCGTCCATGTTGGCTGAGCTAGAATTGAAACAAGAATTACTTTGGGAAGATTCTTGGAAGATGAGGCATCAGTGGAAACTGCGGTCGAAGAGGACTGGTGCAGGCTTTTGTTCTGAACAGACACCACCTATACATACATTGGATTAGAGGTGCAACAATAAATCTGCAACTATTTTAAAAGACAACTGATAGTTTTGAAACCTTGTTTAACTTAAAACTGTCCGAATCCTCGCAATTTCAGCCACTAACCACTAAATATTCTCAGATATCTGTAGTCCTCAAGGAAAAAAGATTGGTTATCTTTGTGTTTAATTGAAATAAGATAATTACAAAAAGTGGCAAATCCAAGACCAGAAAGTAAAAACCCTTAACAGAACTCGTTTACCTACCAGTTGAGTAGAAGCACCTGTGGCTAAAACTAAACGGTTGCAAGGTTTTTACTTTCTGAATCTGGATTTGCCAAATTGCCACCTCTGACAATTGCAAATATCTGACTTTTACTTTCGAAAACAGTGACCAACATTTTCCCAATTTTTTGAATGTTATGGCCCAAACCAGTTACTGAATCTTAAATAATTTTCTGCAATGGTACTTTGAATTAATGCCCTGTTTTGGAATAAAGCGATGGAAATTAAATCCTTAGTTGCAAATCTACATTGGATTTCGTAAGCCAGTAAGTAAAACAAAGCAGGCTTATTCCATGCCAGATCACTGCAAAAATCGGAATATTTTTAACCAAGCAGATTTTGATTTTAATGAAATTCGGTGTACTTGTAGATAGTAATCTTACAACACAAAATCTTGAATTTTTGTTCAATCGGAGCAGGGGTTTGGGAGGTACAGCCCACCGAATTCTGACATTTTAGGCAAAAGGGATGTGGCCACCTTCCTTTGTACCCTTATCTCATTAACTTGTGGGTCAATCTTCATGAAACAGGTATTGTTGGGAAGAAAAATCAAAAAGGATTCCAAACCTGCAAATCATTTTGAAGATTGCTGCATATTTTAGTAACCTTTTGACCTTTTGTTTTTAGTTGACCTTGTGGATTACACGGACCTTTTAATAAAAAAAATTATGAAATGTAATCTCTCACGTTTTCTACAATATACAAAAAGTTTCAGAGATGTCTTGTGAATATTGACCCATGAGATAAGCGTTCAAAGGAGGACGACCACACCCCTTTTTGCCTAAAATTTAAAAATTCAGCAGGCCGTAGCTCCCAAAGCCCTGCCTGACCTAAAATTTGAGATTTTGCTTTAAGCCATCACCATCAACAAGTACACCAAGTTTCATTCAAATCAAAATGTGCTTGGTTTAACCCATTGGGTAATTTGGCATGAAATGACCCACCAAGGAATCAACCTACCTGTGTGATGGGGGTCTTAAGCACCGGTAAAGCACCAGAGCCATTGACGATCTGAATGGCTGAGGGAAGCGTGACCTTGGTTAGTCCGTTGTGGACAGCCGTGGGCAGGTGAGCGACTTGGGTGATTGTAACAGTCTCCTTTTTCTCAGGCTCCTTGCAGCCAGAAAAGGAGTGTGCATCCAAGGAAGGCTGGGACATTACAATCCGTTTGAGCTCCGATTTGCCCTTGAGCATCTTCATGATTGGGGTCTTGCTGATGGAAATCTCGTTATCTTTGCCTTCATCTGGGCCAGTTACTATTGTTTGCTCCACCACCGCCCTCCTATCCCTCCTTCTCAGCTGTAGAGGGCAGTTAAAGGTGCTGGGGTGAATCCTGGCATTATGAAGAGCCAGGCCTTCAAATTTAAGCGCCGAAAAGCCGCAGTTCACACAGAGGAAGCTCGGGTCCGAACGAAATTCCGGGTGCCCGGCGTACACGTGGTCTAAGAACAAGTTAAGGTCGTAGGTTTCAAAGTTGCAAGGCTTGCAGATGTAGTTCCCTGCATCGTCTATGACGGGGTCTGCTGCCTCCAGTTTGGGAGCGTCGGCCATATCTGGCGGGCTGTGCCTGCCCCCGCCCCCAGAAATGGGAGTTTGCCGCTGAAGAACCGGAATGTCCGCTTCGAAGTCCTCAAAGTGGGGTATGATCTTGCTGGGGATCATACAGGGGATGGTGGACTTCCTCTTGCTGGCCATGTTGTGGCCACACGGTGGGGAGCGTCGCTCAAATAACTGCGAGTGGGGTGTTGATGGGGAGGATGGGTGGTTGCTGGCAGCCTATAGGCAAGCCGTGGAGGGAGGGAGTGTGCACAGCAAGTCCATACGTCCACTTGGAGCTTTCATGGTGGCCTGGGGGGGAAATGTGGACATAATAAAACATTTGGTGGTTACTTACAATGAAACAAAACTACACGAGCAACTTGAGTAAAAGCGAGAGGATGATACCAGCAATTAAAATGCGATAGCTTTCTCCACGCTAAAACTAAACAAAACCCAAAATATGATTACAAGGCATCCTTTATGCCATTAATGAGGGTTTTTCAAACCCACTCTGCTTTTTCACCAAACCCTTTTTGGGAGTGCTCCTGTCTGACCCCCTCCTTTCCCCTCCCCGTCCCCCGCGCCGCTATGTCTCACTTCCCCTCCATCATGACCCCTCCACCCCCCCACGACAGAGCGTGAGTGCATTTAGAAAGAAAAAAAAACGAGCCTTTGCACACCTTGACATATATTGAGACGAACACATCGCATTACAGGTCTGCTTGTCGTTGGGAAGGCCCGTCAGCTTGGTGTTGTTTTTGTTGCTACAAATGAGTGAACATTTTCCTACGTCTCCAAGCAAAATGGTGAGGCTTCCTGGGAAGGAGTTTCACCATCCCGCCTTCCCTCACTCCCCCCCTCAGGCGGCGCAGAGAGCAGAGGTGGGTAGAGTAGCCGAGAATTCTTCTAAGAGTGATGTCACGTTTGAATAATATGACTCAAGTAAAGTAAATCATAGTCTTCAAAATAATTACTTGAGTAAGGGTTAGTATTCAGTGGGCAAAAAAAACATACTCAAGAACTGAGTGACTGGTGATTAACCTCTTGATGGCTTCTGAGTCAAATAGTCAGATTTATGTCCTGCTAAGCAAAAAGGACGCTTTCTCAATTAGACCGTTTGTAGGAAATAAAGGCTTGGATGACACTGAACTTCTTGGATTACATCAAAAAGAAAAGTGAAGTTATGGTGTCTGGGCCCAGTGGCCCTTGTACATACCACCCTGCTGACTGGGGCCTCCTGGGCGCCTTATCTAAAGCCAACAATCTCAAACTGTCTCAAAATCCTTTTTTTCCATCTTAGGCAACTGGCTAAGGTGTATAGTCTCTCCTTTCTCAACAGCACTTTTATTCTTGGAAAAAATACTCAAAGTAAAAAGTACTTTGACAAGTACAATTCATCCAAAATGTTATTTGCTTAAATTCACTTGGGACTGCCCACCTCCGACAAAGGGGGACTAGCAATTGAGGACCAGAAAATGGTTTTGGGGCATGGACGTGGCACCTGACACACAAAGTGACCAAAGCTGACAAACGTGACTGGCTCACCAGTTGAACTGGTAAATTCAAAAGCCTGTCAAAGTCCTGCCCCTTATTACGCAAGGCACAACTGCTGGCCACGTCACAAACCTGCCCTTTTCCAAACACCGTCAAGGCTTTCCTTCTCTTGCTTGTACCCACAAAGTAAACACCCAAAAAGTTTATAGCAAGCGAAAGTTCATGGTATGTTAGTTTCAGACACAAGTCAACGTTAACTCCACAGGGAAGCTAAACCCTTCACGCACCAAATACGCCAACATCAGTTCTTTCCATTGAAATGCAAAAACTTTGGTTCGCACCATTTGAGATGAGTGAGGAATTTGATTGGCTTCCACTTGATAAGAACCTGATATTTTCTTCCCCCATGACTAGCCATTAGTGCGGAACATGAGGGGTTAACTGAGATTTGTTACTGTTGAAGGAACGTGATGCCCCTTGTTTCTTGGAGCACCCCCGGGGAGAGTCACTACCCTCATCTTGGGCTGTTGTGCACCCCTCCTACTCCTCTGCCATTCAATTCTGCATCAGGGGGCACCGCGCGCTGCCAAGGCGGCCTGGTCACGTGACCGAAACAAAGGCTTCTGGGTGGACAGTCTCAGTCATCCATTACGCGGCTGTGTCGGGTGAGGCGTTGGGGGAAGGGGAACCGCTTTGGGGTGTTAACTGTCGTAGAGGAAGCGCCGAGAGGAATTTTCCTGACCCGATACCCCGGCCCCCCCTTCCAACCGCCGCACCCTGCCAACCCCCGCTCTTCGACGCCCCCTCTTGCTCCAAACTACAGTCATGCAGTGCTCCACCCCACTTCGCCACCTCACACCCCCACCCCCACCCCCACCCCCACACACCCTTTCCCTCCTCGCCGTGCTTGCTCAGACTGGAATGTTCCAAACCAAGAAGCCCCTCAGTCATTGGACAAAAACTGAAATTTTACAATACCCCCCCTCAAAAATACCCATCAAAACCGCTGATTAACATACAATACTGTATATTAGGGGTGTGAATTGCGTTATACCTGGCGATTCAATCCGTATCACGATTCATAGGTCACGATTCGATGCCGATTAATCCCGATTAAATAAATCTATAAATCTATAAATTGATTATTGTGATTTTTTCCTTCTTTTGTTTACTCAAATTTAGAAAATACTTATCGGTAAACTTGTACATGTACACTGTAAGATTTGTATGAAAATGTATCTGAAACTTCAGGCTTATAAAAATTAACAAACAGGTTGCAGTCTGTTTCATGTTTAAACAGCACTGAAATAAAATATTAAGGCTAAATGTTCCATTAATAGAACATTCTTCCATGCTTAGTGTGAACCCTAACCCTAAGACGTTTTGTTGAATATTTCCATAAAAAAAAAAAAATCGATTCGGCCGCATATAGAATCGATTCGAGAATTGTGCACTGTAAGATCGCGACATATTGCCGAATCAAATTTTTTTTAACACCCCTGCTGTATATGTATTGAACGAAAAGCGGGGGGAGGGGGGGGACATTCCAAGGAAACTACAAAATATTAAATAATATTGAGAGAAAAAAAGAACAAAAATAGAAAACAAAAACAAACTGGTTATTTTGTTGTATGCTTCAAACCCTTTGTTGTCTGGTTAGGATAGTGGATCTTTCAAATACAGGGAGTCCTCGAGTTCCGTTCCTACTAAGTCGGATTTCACAGTTAAAGTCGATATTTACATCAAAAGACTTTGTACAGTAATTTAAAAATATATATTTGCGCCACCCGGAAGATGCCGGAACCAATATTTCGTGTTTCCGCGGGGACATTCATTGCTGACGGACGGCAAAGCGGAGTCAATGGAAACGTAAACACGGAAATGTGATGGGCCTGATGGCGAGCCGACCTGCTCGATGGACGCCCGTTGCTGGAGCTTTAAATAATTTTTGAATGGCGTGATTACTGTGGGAAATTAATGAAAAAGAAGGTGCTACAGACGAGGCACGAGCGTTGTAAAGTCGAAACGTCGTTGGTCGAGTATGTCGTAACTCGATGACTCCCTGTATGTATTATCAAAAATGAAATATATTAAGAGCATGTATTTTGCTCATATGCATATGCAAAATTTGCCATACCCCTGGTTTGGAAGTACACGGTCCTATTGGCCCCCCAGTAGCACTGATGACAAATTGATGCATTTAGCATGTAAGTTGCCCAACCCTGCCTTAACCATATATCGGTATCGGCCCGATATGAAACCTGGTGTTGGTACTCGCCCATCCGTAATAATGGACAGAGCTACAAAGTTGTCCTGCAAGGTTTTTCCTAATCAGGGACTGCATTATGGGCCTCAGTCAGGTGAGCATTGCAAACAAAGCCCTATGCTTGCTGCGCTATGAACATCACAACTATTCGGCCTGTTAACTCACAGAGTCTGAATTCAACACTGTCAAATTTTATGTCACATGTTGCGGCGATGGCGAGTTGGTGTCTGTGTGTCAGCATTTGCATGTGTGGGTTTCCTGTGAGATGTAGAGTGAAGCTAAGGAGGGGGTTGGGGTTGGTGAGCAAGGGCGCATATGTGCTTACGTCCGTATGCGTGTAGGGCGCGGGGGTGGCTGCCTGCGTGCCTGCGAGCGCATGTGAAGCTTGTTTACGGCGGTAGCGAGGCGGCTCGTTTTCCTGCCGGCGACACAAAGAAATGTGTTTGTCCTGACGGTTATTCAATGTCTGTTATTCAACATGACCTCTTTTCATCCCTTGGTCTGACTTTTGTGCAGGCCTATGATGCTGGATCCACAGAGTATAGACCAAAATATCACAGTCTCACTCAAATGAAGGCTACGTAGCATGGGCACAAAAATACCAGTCAGTGCTGATGACAACGCAGCGCTTATGAGATGCATGTTCGCCGTTTGCTTGTTTACTCGGTTTCAAGCTTCCTCGCTTTTCCTACGTCACACAGATACACCCCCCCCCCCCCACACACCGCCTCCACTTCCCCTCTGGCCCTCCCTCCTTCCCAGTGTTCCTCCCCCTCCTCCTTCTCATGCTTGGCCAAGGGAGACAGGTCGGCAGCGCCACTGGTGTGTTACTATCCCCATGGCAACCACCTCCTACCCCTTCACCCCAACCACTAGCACCACCGGCAGTTCAGGAACACAAAATGTGTGGCCTCACATGCACGTTCACTGTGCCTATCTAAGTTTGTTTGACGCGGCATTTGGAGTATCCTTGGACTGCTCTTATTTTAGATTCCCAGATAGGTGCGGTTGCCACGGAAAGTTATCGGCCAGAGATGATGCGGACTCTTCCTGTTGACCACATACATGCCTGAGTGCCCTTCCAGACATTGACCGTGGTTACTTCTTGCTCTCTTCCCTTAAGGGATGAATAAAGTTTCTGTCTATCTTTAGGCTTGCCTGCAGCACCACAGGTTTAAAAACAAAAAAGTTTAACGCCACCAACTTAAGGGTTTTGTTCAATTGCTCCTTTGCCATCATTCAAAAGTCTCAGAGATTTGCTTTATTCGCCCGTGACTCCGGTTCAACATTGGCAACAGTGGAACACTTCATATCAGTTTCCGACCGGGCCATGAGCGATTTTCAGGTCACAGAGCAGATGGCTGTGTGGGTTGCAAAGGGCTGCATTGCTGTGGCCTCTGCCGGGGCATGCAGAACTGGGCTGCTGAATAGAGAGCCACAGACAGAGAGAAGGAGAGAGAGGAAAAATGGCGTCGCGTCACGCTCTGTGCTGCCCAACCTAAAATGGCTGACATCACAAGCTGCTCGCCAGCCGAGCAGAACGCAGGCGGCCGCCGCTGACCCAAACCTGCTAGCGCCGGATGTGGGAGTGAATCAGCGCGCTTTCGCCAAGACTAAAAAGGCTGTCGCCGAGCGGTTGACGCCGAGCTGGTTGACAACTTGGTAGGAATATGCGAATACATTGTCGGCATGACAGTAGGGAGGGGAGCGTGACGTCACCGAACGGCTCGTACGCTGAAATGACTTCCTCGTAGGAGCCTTGAGTGAAGACTGAAGATACAATTCAAATAATTCAAATGGTTACAGAAATATCTCATTCGTTCCTCCTCTACGAGGTGAAATCCTAACCTCGGACAGAAAATGTGAAGAGTCAAGTTGTCGGTATTTGATGGAGTGCCGGCTAAACAAAACACTACGAGATTGAGATGCATCTGTGTTGTTGACGGTTTTGGCCTTCACAGGAGTACAGCCGGACTTCACTATTGAGTCATAGGCCTTAATGTCACCGTGGGTGAACTCTCAAATCCGCCAGAGTCACACAGCCATGACAACACGATATGATTCATCACCATGCCAGCATGCGCCAACTCATTGTTGACTATTGGGTATCACAATCAACAATCAAGATGCTTGATGTTAAACATTTCATTGCAAATGATGGTTAAAAAACCCCCCAATCATTTAAAAATTATATTTGCATAACATTTAAAAGGGGCCACCAGGCGTGTCATTCTAATTAGAAAACTGGAACAGTTTTATTCATAGTGCACTTAGCAATTGCATAGGGAAATATATTTAATATTATAAAAACATGTTTAATAGGAAGTAAAGGATGAAGGCTAAAAGGAACACTAGCAGTCTATTTGCAAAATATTTTAAAAGGGCAACCATGCGTGTCATTCTAATTGGAAAAGTAGAACTATTTTTCATAGTACACTAAAGAATTGTACACTACTGGGCAATGATTCTAAAAGTGATTTAGCAGTACCACTACTCTTATACCAGCGTTCTCTAGTGGTACGCAAAATAATCACTGAATTAAATGCAAATTAAATTACATTTTAAGCATGAAATACAATCAAACCTGTTACAGTGAAACTTGTAGCTATTTTTTTTATCCAGTATATTTTTAAATTCATATACATCACATTTTACTTAAAAAAAGAAGAAGATTTATTTAACTTTTAACGTGCTATTTTTAAACAATAATGTACATGTTTTGTTTCACTTTTACGTGCAATACATTTTATTAAAGTCATTACGTAGTTAATTTTCTTCTTCTGGCTATCATTTTTAATCCTGTGACTTGTACTTGTTTACCCACCGTGTTGGTGTTTGAGATCAGGAAGATTCTTTATTCAAACAAAACTCATTAAAGTAGCACTAAGGAACTTTTCAACCTTAATAAAAGATGTTCATAACTTTTCTGATGAAACTTACAGCTAGATTAATGAAACATTTGCCATGGCCTGAGGGGGTTCTGTGTCCTTTTTACTGGTACCAAACAACTTTGAGGAGGATGGTAGAAACACTGCCACACAAAAAACTACAAATGTGCTGACTGCTTTATGGCATACGTCACTTCCTCCTTTACCCATTCGTTACAAAGACGGAAGTCAATTTGACTGGCGTGAGCTCAAAAACGACGTAATGCGCTTGTCCTCATGGGAAATGTGGTCTTCCTTCAGGCATAACATTACCACTTTTGTCCATATGGCGCTGCCCTAATCAACATAAACTGAAAGATCCTTAGTGTTGCTTTAAGCAGCACAACAAAACGCAGTGTGAAGTCATGGGGAAATTATATTTAAGCGCAACACGGTTAATGTTTGTGTATATCACAGTAGCTTAATAATAAATATGAGTATAATTTATACAAACACAACTTATGCCGGGTTTTTTTGTGTGTGTATATGCATTGTGATGTTGGTTATAATAGTTGGTTAGCCTATCATAGTATTTTTTGGAGGGTGTTTATAAGGACATATTTTTAAAAAACACACACAAAGTCTAAAGCAAAGCTTGGTGGCCTATTTGTAGAACTTTTACTGAGTGCCATTAAATGGGACACTTTTATTCATGTCACATTCAACAATTGTATAAGAAAATCTATTTGAAATTACACACGAATATTCAAGTGTTCCCAAGTTGCACGAGTAATATTTTGTATTTATTCAAAATTGACTTGATAAAATTGGAGCTGCTGCCGAATGCGAACGTCATCGTCATCACACATTTGCCATTACGGTGCGTGTACATCTTCCTTCCGCTCAACTTGCAGGCGGAGTGAGTCCCAACTTCGTGCACATGACAATAATACGCGTCCGAACCTTCGTACTCGCAGCCCAGAGTGGGGAAGAAAAAAAAAGACAAGTCCCCAGTCTTCGAACAACCCACTCCACCCCCCAGTCGGCTGTCGCCATTTTAAGCAGGCGACGTACGGTGCAGCTGGCCGGTGAAGGTGGACGCGAAGTTGGGCGAAGGCTGAACCGGCCCCGTTCGGAATGCAGACCAGGAAACGAAACGACACTCACCTCACGTTGTCGGCGCACGTCGCTGTGGCGAACAAAACAAGCCCAAAAAAAAAAAAAGTTTTCAATGGTAGCAGCTGAGCGGAACCAGTACGCCGACGGGAGGTCTGCGCCTCATTGATGGTAACTTCAAGGTGGAAGCTGCTCCGTCCATCGGCCGGTTGTCAAGACGCCTGAAGCCCCGGTCGCTCGCGCCCGCGACCCCGCTTCGGTTCGGGCTTGTTGTTTTATTTCGACTGGTTCCAGTGTGAGCGCAGCCAATGGAGGGAAGGAAAATACGGCGGACGTAGAGAGGGAAGAGGCGAACACGTGACGCATACGTCACTGACGGTGGAGTTGGCGTGAGAGCGTGAAGAGGCGAAGAGCCCCGTGCAGTGAGCAAAAGGGAGCTCCCGCCTACATTCGAACCCCAAACATCGGGCGGGACGGGGTCCAACACGCCGGCATTGTTCTACCGCAGACTGTCCGGCTAAAAACGCCGTTAACACACCTGTCGCCCCAGGTGACCTCTCTTAAAGACACAGGCCCAGTTGAATCGCTAGTCGTTCTTTGTTTCAGTCGGCAGGCCAAAACTAAGAAGTTACACATTTTATTTGCTTTTAATCAAGCAAAACTAAAGTTTTGGTTTCACTGAACCACTGGTGTCCAAACTACGGCCTGGGGACCATTTGCAGCCCGCCATCAAACTTGGTAGTAAACCATCACTTGATACTCTATGCATTCCGGGGTATTTATCGTCTGATTCTACATTACTTAACAGTATTGGCACAATTTAACGTACAATATCAACTTTTCTCCATTCATTTTTAATGGGACTGACACTGAACTTTTCATGCCCATGTCCATACATACAACTGACCATCATTGCCAGCTCTGATACTGCTCAGTGGCACACTTGGTAAAATGCATTGTCCAGTAATCAGGAGGTTGCGGGTTAAAATCCCACCTCCGACTGTTCGTTGAAAATGTGTCCCTGGCAATTATGTTAAGTGCTTACATGACTATCATAGTTCCAGTTTCCCATCTAAATGAATGGAAGATACTGCATACCTAGTTGGCGCTATTGAGTGATTTTTTTTTTGTGTGTGTGTGTGCATTTTTCCATTGGATATCATTAGTTCCACTTTTCCATCTAAATGAATTTTAGATAAAAGTTGTCCATATAAATTTCAACTTCCTTCAAAAATTCAAGTGTTCTTTTTATTAATTTATCTTTCAACTACGATTAATACTTTGTAATTTTCACATAATTTATCTTTAAATTTACTTCATAAGGATTCAGCTATTAGAATTCAGCAGAAATTGCACTTAGTCTCGTTTATTTTTTATACTGCTTGTGTCGTAATTTAGTACTTTTGTTTCATTGCTCTTGCTCTCTCCAGCTTTACAAGTTTTGGAATTTTCGTTTTAGCTAGTTTTTATTTTAAGTTTATTTTAATTAGTTTTCATAGCTGGTTTGTTAATTTTTATTAGATTTAGTATTTATTTTCTATATATATATATATATATATATATTTTTTTTTTTTACAAATGTGTGTTGTACTTGTGTGCAAGATTAAACAAAAATATTTTTTAAATGTATTTTCAAGAAGCACTCTTTTCAGACCGATACCAGTATGAGTACTCAACTCTTGTCCCTTTGTCAGGTTGCACACTTTTAAAGTGGATTTCTGGTTTGAATTCCTGTCAAGGATGAGTGAAACCCAATTATACGGTTTACTTTTTTTCCTTTCATTTATGAACAAATGAAGCAGAGCACTTGTTACCTAGCGTCACATTTTGGATGAGTTAAAGCCGTCCGAGCCATAACAAACAGGCCAAGTTAGGAGTAATGCCATCTGGTCTGGTGGCAACTTTATTATTATTATTGTCCCTTCTAGGTGACACAGTAAAAGGACCACAAAAAGTTGTAATAAGAATAAAGTAATATTTTTTAAGAAAAAAAACTAGTACAAAAATAAACATGTATTATGACAGGATAAAATGATACATAAGTCAACATATAACAAAGAGCGGAAGTCATATTTCGACAACTGAATTCCCAATTACACCTTTATTCTCCTAAAATGATGCTGTTTATTCTCTCTCTCTCTCTCACTCACTCACTCTCTCAAATGACTCAAAAAAAGATATTGTGGCACTTGTCGACCCCTGGGGTCTCTGGGACACTTTGAGAACCACTGGCCTAGAAAACCAAATACACCAATGCGTGAAAATACTGTAGTGAGGTAAAAACACAAGCACTTTGACAAGGATGCAAACTGGGAACATGTTTTGGGTGTTTGTCAGGGGCGGTATGATATTTGCATGGAGCAATCTGGAACAACGCCTGCAAGAGCACCAAATGAACCTGCCAGAATGTTTAACATTGAGGTATCGCATTTGCAAGTTAACCTTCTTATAAATATTATGGAAGTTTGGCACTTGTTACCCTCAGTTTTTTGCTTAGCTGTTAATGTAGTCTGGATTGATCTTACATTGGTGTAGAAACTTGTGTCTTGTTTGGTGGAAAGGTACCAAGTCTTCAGTCTTCAACTCATCACTTATCCAAATAGACCATTTGCCAATTCATTCGGCAAACACAGGCTAATGAAATTCTAATATTTGCTTATTTTCATTTTCCAACTGATGGGATGATATACCGGCACATCATTAAGCATCACACATGCTCACTTAAAAATAAAGAAATGTTTGTATTGTAGTATAACTTGTGAAATACCAGGTACTTAAGGCATATTTCATCACATCACACAAAATAGTGATGGGCATTACCAGACAATTTGGATTCTATATTATATTTTATTTTAACCCAATAAAACATGTCAGTAATTGGCCATTTAACAATTTGAATGTGTTTTGTTCATAATATTTGAGTGATAAGAAATTGCATTACAGGATATGTAAAAAGAAAAAAAAAAGAGTAAACCTCCAAAAGCACACTTGGACTTTACTTGAACTTCAAACAAGGTGGCATTACATTCAAAATAATAAAATGAGTTAAGTGTTAAATAAAAAAAAAGACAGCATAAAAAAATACAAGGGTAATAATAATAATACAGTAAATAATATTCAAAAAGTAGCATCAAGGTAGGGTGTCAAACTTGTGTTAGAGTTTGAAACAGGTTGAGGTTTGAAATTAGGGTTTAAACTTGGATTCACGTTTCAAATTGGGGGTTTAAACAGGTTAGTGAAATCAGGGTTTCAAATGAGGGTTTATAGTTGGAATAGGGTTTCAAATTGGGGTTTTAAACTTGGATTGGTGCTTTAAAATGGTTTTAAACTAGAGTTAGGGTTTCATGGTATGGTTTTAAAATAGGGTTAGGGTTTCTAATTGAGGGTTTTACACTCGAGATAGAATCCCAGATCTGGGTTTTAACTCTGAGTTAATGTTTCAAACTAGGGTTCGGGTTTCAAATAAGGTTTTTAAAGTAGGGTTAGGCTTTCAAAGTATGGTTGTAAACTATGGTTTTGGTTTTAATTTAGGATTCTAAACTACAATATATTGTGAAAATTTTGACTATATCACATTGTACAGTTTGTTGTTATTGTATTTGCTTCTATTTTGCCTATTTGTTTTACTGTCTTCGGTTGGCGTTGCAAATGAGAATCTGTTCTCAATTGCCTCAACTGGATAAATAAAGCTTAAATAAATAAATGAATAAATACACAATTAAATAATTTACTCATCATCGTTGCGCCTGTTACCTTTCTCCAGTAACGGATTAGTCGTGCGCTAAAATGATATTTTTTGAGTAGGTTGGTGTTTCTCAAAACTAACCGAGCGCGTTCTTGGGACTGGCACACGTTTACATGTAATGACCACTTGGTGTCGCTGTGGATTTTCTTGACCTTTCTGGCAACAGAAACGCAGGGACGTCGCACTTTCTGATTGGCTAACTGTGGTCGGGTCAAACTACATTGCGCATGCGTAGTCGCCCTTTTGAGGCTAGCATCTGAGATCTGTCAGATCAGCGACTTGTACTAAGTGTTAATACCTTGCTATAAGGCACAACGCGGATTCTATTTATTCGGCGTCCGATACTTCCATTTACTTTTACGTGCCTTTAGTTTGTCATTTTGTTTTTTCGACGCGCTTGGCGGAAAGAAGCAGGAAAGAATGACGAGCAGCTTAAAGCGGAAAGAAGAAAGTCATCTGCTGAATGGGGGTGTCAAACAGTCCACATGGAGCAAAGCGTTCAACGGTAATGCAGTTTGGGAAGAGAAGGTCAGTCAGCAGCGCTTTTCAAATATGACCCGGCTTGTTGTCAGGTTTTGTTTTGCTCAAAAACACCTGCTTTGTTGTGCATTGCAGCAGAGGCGGATAACATGATCTTGCGGCTATGTTAAAAAAAATAATAATAATGTACTTACATTGGCCAGTCTAAATGAGCAGTTTTGAATTTGATGCATGCAGACATAGATTTGCATTAACTAAAGAAAGTTTCCAGTTAGTAGTTTGCAACTCTAACATAAAACGAAACCAAGATGGAGCGTTCAAATCTTTTAATGAAATGACAGAAGTGACGACATGCATAATGAAGTAGCAATCTAATGTGCAGCAAATAAGTAAACAGGAAAGCTCCTGTAAATATTGTGGTGATGCAATGTAACTCAATTCATTGTTACTTATGGAGCACTTTTAAAATCAATAAAAAAAACACGTTGTGTTAAAAGCTGAGGAAAAAAAGAAAAAAGAAGGGGTTTTAAAAATGGACTGACGGGGATCTAGACTTGGGACCTCCATCCATGATCAGCTGGTCAACAGGAGTGTCTGGATAAAGCAGCTCAGCGAGGTAAGGTGGGACGAGACTTTTCTGATATTTGAAAATGCACAGAAGAATATTAAAATGAACTCGCAAAGGAGCGTACAGGTGGTATGAGCTCCCTCTTACGTGTTGCAGTTAAGTGGCAAGCTGCAGGATTTCAAACCAATGGAAATAAATTAATTTGATACATAAAATTAATTTGCGAACCACTTCAACTCCAAGAATCAAAAAGTAATTTAACTGGTCCAGGGAGAATTTAAAAAAACGTGGGCATTGTAATGTGCTGTGGGGATTTAACTGAAAATGCATCATTCCGTCTTCAATTCCGCTTATCCGGGGTCGGGTCTCGGGGGCAACAGCTTTAGCAGGGAAGCCCAGACTTCCCTCTCCCCAGCCACTTCAGCCAGCTCCTCCGACGGGATCCCGAGGCGCGTTCCCAGGCCAGCCGAGAGACGTAGTCTCTCCAGCGTGCCCTGGGTCGTCCCCGGGGCCTCCCGCCGGTAGGACATGCCCGGAACACCTCCCCAGGGAGGTGTCCAGGAGGCATCCGAACCAGATGCCCGAGCCACCTCAACTGGTTCCTCTCAACGCGGAGGAGTAGTGGCTACGCGCTGAGTCCCTCCCGGATGACCGTACTTCTCACCCTATCTCTAAGGGAGAGCCCGGCAACCCTGCGGAAGAAAAATCATTTTGGCCGCTTGTATCCGGGATCTTGTTCTTTCGGTCATGATCCACAGCTCGTGACCATAGGTGAGGGTAGGAACATAGATCGACCGGTAAATCGAGAGCTTTGCCTTTCGGCAAATATTAAAATAGAATATTAAAATGAACTCTCAAAGGCAAAGGAGAGTACAGGTGGCATGAGCTCCCTCTTACGTGTTCCAGTTAAGTGGCAAGCTGCAGGATTTCAAACCAATGGAAATAAAAAAAATTTGATACATAAGTTAATTTGCGAACCACTTCAACTCAACAACAAAAGTAATTTAACTGGTCCAATGAGAATTTAAAAAACTGGGGCTTTGTAATGTGCTGTGGGGATTTAACTGAAAGTGCACCATTACACTTAATTCTTCTTTTTTTTGTGTGTGATATTGTTGCAGGATGAGTTTTTAGATGTGATTTACTGGCTCCGGCAAATAATTGCAGTGATCCTTGGTGTCATCTGGGGGGTGGCCCCGCTGAAAGGATTTCTGGGAATAGCCATGTAAGCGTTTTTTCAGCCTGGCTCTTCTTCACATTTCATCAGTTGAACAGGCTAATCTTCACACCATGTTTTTGCCTCATTAGTTTCTGCATCATCAACGCTGGCGTCCTCTACGTGTACTTCAGCAGCTTTCAGCAGATTGACGAGGAAGAGTACGGTGGAACGTGGGAGCTCACCAAAGAAGGCTTCATGACATCTTTTGCGCTGTTTCTGGTGGGAGAATATTTCATGATGCGCAAAAAAGACAATCTTAACAGGTTTCTGTTGAGTTTTTGGACATCAGTTAGTTTTAATTCGTTTTTAGAGAAGGTTTGTTAGTTTTTATTTAAAAAAAAAAAATCTTCGTTTTAGTATTAGTTTTATTAGTTTTAACATGAATGCTTTGTTTTATTTGAGTTTTTAGTAGTTTTAGTATTAGTTTTTTTATATGAATACTTCATTTTAGTTTTTTTTTTGTAGTTTTAGTATTCGTTTTATTTATTCATTTATTAAATTCTGTGTATACTACATAGTATTTGTCGAGTGCAAGATAAAAATAAATAATTTTAGTTTTATAAATTTAGAATAGGGCTGTATAATTAATCAAAATTCAATTTAAATGATTACACTCCACAATTACAAAATCAGCATAATAGTAAGATTATTAATACTATTTTTGAATTGTTTACATTTATAGATTTGCACCTTTTTTTTAAAATGTTAAAATAACTAATTTAATGTATTTTGTTTAATCCAAAAGGAACTTGCATAATTATTGTTTCAAAGAAATGTATTTGTCTCAATAATTTTTACATTCAAACATGTTCTTGTTTTGTACCAAAAAATAAATGATTGTCCTAATTGTGATTTAAAGTATTACCAAAATAATCGTGATTAACTCATTCACTGCCATTGACGGCTATAGACGTTATTTCTATTAGTTTAACATTTTTACCACTCTTGTTAACAAGAGTATGAAAACCTATAATTTTTTTAAGTTGTATTAGAACAGATATAAAATTTGTGATTAATCACGAGTTAACTCATGATTAATCACAAGTTTCAGTCATGCGATTAATTACGATTACAAATTGTAATCGCCTGGCGCTCCTAATTTTTAATAATCTTATCTTAAAAAAAAAAAAGATTTAAAAAAATTTAACAAAAATTTTTTGTTAAAAAAAAAGAAAAGAAAAGGTTAATAAAAATTTGGGGCATCAGGCGATTAAAATTTGTAATCGTAGTTAATCGCATGACTTCATTAGTTAACTCACGATTAATCACAAATGTTATATCTGTTCTAAATGTACAAAAACAAATTCTAGGTTTTCATACTCTTAACAAAAGTGGGAAAATTTTTAAACTAATAGAAATAGTTCAAATTAATTTTTGACGTCTATAGCAGTGAATGAGTTAATATTTTCTTCATAATCGAGCAGCCTTAGCTTATAACGTAATTTGTTCGGTTTCTATTTTATTTAGTTAAAAATATTTTTACAATTTTTCTATGTGTTATTTTATTATAACCTTGATTTGAACTTGATTGTATTATAATCAGCATTATTTATTAAGTGAAATATATATATATATATTAGATCAGATGGAGTTTAGGTGGTTGCATTCCTACTGAATATACCTTACATGAAGTATATTACATAACAAAATATCTTAATTATAGAGAGGTGGCAGTTCTTCTGCTTGTGTGTTTGTGTCAACATTATTGGACTCGACTCAATTATTAATGCCCCTTATTGTTTGTCCTCGCAGGTGGTGTGGATCATCTTTTACACAGCCCTACACTTTGAGTGAAAGGATTCCACTCAATACTTTCTACGAACATTTATGTCAAGAAGCAAGAACTCTATGGCTTAAAAGGTGCCGACGTGCCCACAAACAGTATGACTCCTCTGTGCGCACTGCATAGTGGAAATGGACATGATTAAATCCGTTTCTGTTGTTGTCGGGCAGTTTTTTTTACAGGTGACACATTTTTCCACTTGTCATTCTTCCTCCCTCGTGTCATGGTCGCCGTGTCGTACAAAACACTAAAAAATGCAAAAGTACAGTAGCTCTGGTTCTGTTTCGAATGGATCAAAGCCTTGATAGGAAATGGAATATAGATGCTATCTTTTCTGCCTGACTTGTTTTGTGCTGGAGAACAAGCATATTGCCATCTGTTTATATATTCAGTTGGTTGTAGCGCTACTACACCTGAGCTGCTCCCTCAAGTTTCAAGATGCAGACAACGCAGCTCATTTTCTACCTGACAGTCACTTGGGGGAATGTTGACATGATTCTTTTAGGATAAATCACACTAGTCGGATGAATTGAGATCGATACTGTTTATTATTGTCATATGAAATATGTCAGAAAAAAAGTTACAGGATGGTGTCACTAAAGATGTTTTGAATTCAGGTTGCTTAAGCATGGCCATTGTCATCTTGGCCAGGAACTGTTGGATGCTCAGGGCATGTTGTCTCCTTAGGCACTGAATGAAGCAAACATCATAGGACCTTTGGTGACACCAGTCCTGGAACTATACAGCCCCACATCATATTATGCCTTTGCAATTTGATTGCTACGTTGTACCTTTTTATCAATTGTCTTGTTTATTGGAATTGAGCAAAAGTCTCCGTTTTTAATCATCTGCTCCAAGTGTGTGCATTTTAATATTCATTCAAACCCGTCATCACGATATAGTATTGAAATCACAATCTGTCCATCCAAGGAGAAAACTGTTCACAGATGTAAGCTCAACTCGGCCTGTATCAATGACTAGTAAAGTGGTTAGAACTAATTTAATGTAGCTTCCAGATCAGAGTCTTACCTCTTGTTTTTAAATTAATTTAAAAGTTTTCTTTTTAATGAACGAGTCGTCAAATCCAAATGTATGAATTTTAAGATGCGTTTCGCAGGATGTTAACATTGCTCAGTATTTTATAGGTGAGAACTTTTGTTCTGCAAAGTTGTCATGATGAAATTAAATGTTAGCCTCAATATGCAGATTGTGCTTGAAACAATCGTGTTTTCTGATCAAATCTTTTGGGAATTATTAAACATGGGCTTCATTTGGCCTCCATTTTCAATGAGATTTGTTGTGTTTTATTTGGACCCTTTATTGAAAGTAAATGATTAGAAATAAAAAGGCATCCACCGTTCAACTGGTTCCCTTTATAAGGAGATAAAAACTGAAAGGTCAGAATATTACATTTATCAGCAAATTGTCCCTTTACAAAAATGTGATATTATAAGCTTGTTACCAATCAATTTTCCAAATAAATGTGATAGTTATTTGAACAAACAGCTTTCACTGGCCCCTGATTTTAAAAGTAGTTATTCGTCAATTTGTTGTGTAAATATGAGACGATCATACATTTATTTGGGTTGTACAGTGCGGACAGAAATAACTTCATGCCCATCGAGTCCAGCAAGATGCCCTTTCAACGTGACCTTTTAACATGCCATAAAATATACAACCGGCAATGGACATGCCCTGAGAAATTGTGGTCACTGGGGGGATGCCACCCTCTGTATGCCTCTGGTAAAAACAAAAAAACAAACCCAAGTTAGAAACCCTACTTTGAAACCACAATCCTAGTTTATAACCCTAATTTCAAACACTAACTCATATCTTATTATACCTTTATTTAACCAGATAAAACCCCACATCTTAAACTTTAATTAATTTGAAACCCTAATGCGACTTTAAAACCCAACTTTGAAACCCTAGCCATAGTTTACAACCCGTTTGAAACCCTAACACTAGTTTAAAACCCTGCTTTGAAACCCTAATCCTAGTTTAAAGCCCTACTTTGAAATCCTAACTTGAGTTTGAAATATCAATTTCAAACCCAAACCCTGGTTTAAAAAAATTCCAAAGTGTTTGAGGGCCCTCAATTCCAGCCGGATGCCCATTCACACAAAATGACAATAGACTATATGCCACGGAGGAGGCGGGACTTCCAACTTCCGGGTTTTCACCAATCAACTTTTGTTTCCGTTTCCGGTTTGCGACGTGTGGGCCGCATTCCAGTACTTGCGCTTCCGTCTTTGTGCCCCTCGGTTGCGCTTTCCCGTCGACGGGTGCGAGGCTGCGAGTGTGTAGTGTCTGTCCCAGTGTTCGAAGCATTTCAAATAGCCGAGACGCCCTCCCGCCGATGAGCGGGAGCGAGCGGTTGGGGGGCGCAGGCGTGGCGGTGCGAGTGTTGGAACGCGGCCAGCGGTGGCCGAAAATGGCGCTGATGTGTAAAACCCGGAAGTCGGAAGTCCGTGGCATCTACCCCATACGGTACTAGTTTACAGTAACTCGTTCTTTTACTAGATCTGACTTCAATACTCAATTATTTTAATAATTACTAAATATATATATATATATATATATATATATATATATATATATATATATATATATATATATATATATATATATACACACACACACTAAAATATGCAAATAATATACCGTATATTATTATTATTATTACTATTATTCTTATTATTACGCAGACGCTTCTTTGCAAAGCGGAGGCTTGCCAGTGACTTTTATTTTCTTGGTTGGCTGTAACGTCACCAACGAGCGGATACAAGCCATGACGTCGAATCCAAGATGGCGGGCACCCGTTCCACGATGAAATTTTGGAAGCCGGGTAAGTTAGTCGACTTGAGTGTGAATATGCATCGGTTTCTGTATGTACGAGTCAAAATGCATTGGCATATTAACAGCTTTACAAGCCAGTCATGATAATCATCCTTTGCGGGCTTTTTAAACCTCAAATCGGAATGTGCGCGATATGTGCAGCCAGTCCTGCGGGAAGTCGCCTTTCACCGTTGCGTTGCATGCATTCGAACCGTCCGTCTCCCGTGTGACCAGGGTCCGTGGCGCCTGGGATCTCCGAGGAACGTGAACTAAACACCGAGATCAGCGGTTCCACCGCCGTCTTCAATCCCTTCATTTCACTCTCCATCGAGAAGCAGAGACAGAAGCTTCCCGTTTTCAAGGTGTCCCCAACACCTTCCACACCTTCTTTCTCCCTCGACCTCAACTCAGGCGAGTTTGTCTCATCTTGGCCCAAAATGATTGTCTTTACAGCACAGAAACAACATCCTGTACTTGGTGGAAAGCTTTCAGACTGTCATCATAGTTGGGGAAACGGGATGTGGGAAGACGACACAGATCCCGCAGGTTTGTGCAACATCTTCACAACATAGAAGCCATGCAAAAACAATGGCTTAAGTTTATTCGATTTACTCTTAAACAAGTTGACATGCTGCACTTTGATGTACTTTTACTTCCTACATTTAAAACAGATATACACTGGTGCCTTCAAGATATGAGATACGAGGCGTCATTCAGCCGATTTTTAAAAAAGATACTTCGAGCTGTTTTGATCTTTACTGTCATTAGTAAATATGAAGAGAATTACATGTTGTGTTTTAAAAAACAACAACAACAACCAATCTACATTGCTTTAAGAACAGCCCTGTTACGTTGATGCTAACATAATGGTATAATGCTTTGACATGCTAACGGTTAGCATTGATAGTCGTGAATTTACATATTTGAACACAAAAGGTTTCACAACATGTTAGACAGATAATACAACAACTGGCATAGATTGTCACCCTCTTAAAATAAAGTATTTTTTCTCTCTTTTTTTTTTTTAACTCAATGACTGCTATAAATTCATAAGAAAAAAAAAGATTATTCAAACTTTGGGGCGTCGTTCAATAAAATTTGTGATTAATCGTGAGTTAATTATTGAAGTCATCTGATTAATTACAATAAAAAAAATGTAATCGCCTGACGCAATTTAAAAAATAAAATAAAATATTATTAAAAATTAGGGGCGCCATGCGATATTTTTTTAAAATTGATATTAATCGCATGAATACACTAGTTAACTCACGATTAATCACAAATTTTATATCTGCTCTAAATGTACAATAAAATAATCTAGGTTTTCACACTCTTGTTAACAAAAGTGGAAAAAAATATGTTAAACGAATAGAAATAGTTAACTCTTTGACTGCCAGACGTTTTCAGAAAAGGGATGCCGTCAGTGCCAGCCGATTTAAGCATTTTGACTGATCTTTCAAGGTCCACAGAAAATGTTCTGTTTGGACTATGGAAACACACGTACTACCAAATGAAAGATTGGACTTTCATCTTTCATCAGAAAAAAAAAGTTTGTTTCTACCTTATTCCGTTCTTTAGTAATCAACAATAGAAAATAGTTAGTTTGATCCAATTTCGCCTGTTTTGGACCAAAATACGGAGAAATCAAGCTTTTAGTGAAACAATATTATTTCATGCATTCTAGTGAATTTTACACTTCTTTTTGTCCATGAATGATGCCACAAACACCTAAATAGTGCTTTACTTCTATAAAACACTACCACCAAGAATGAAAAAGTGTTTTTTGATAGCAAAATACGTTTATTTACATTCAACAGTGTAACAATTTGACAACAATTTGGCAAACTATTTACAAATGTGTGCAACTGTGGTGCTATTTACAAATATGTGGATGTTTCAACGACAGTTTTTCTTTTTGTAACACTCTCCTGCGTGCAAGAAGACGCAACAGCATTTGCACAACAGATTGCCTCTTCGCGTGCTCCACTTTCTTGCAGGCCGTTTTTTCCGGGGAATAGCAAGTATATACTGCAGTGTGTGTTGCCATCAAGTCTAATATCAGGATCATGCTACGGTTTCGTTACGTCTCGCTTCCTCGTGTCCTTCAGTTGCTACACCGGGTTGTAAGAGATGTTTTGATCCATTTTATCCACTCCATTCATGGTGGCATCGTAGTCCAGAAACAGTGTCTTCTCCGTGATCAGACTGTACCCGCTCCTCCGATGAATATGCATTGGACTCGGGGTACTCTTCATTGTCCGACAAAATGTCCGCATGTGAAAGCTCCGGCGTTAGCAGCGGTAGCCGCGCTAGCCGGTGAGGCTTACTACGTGATCATAACAGTCGCGTCAAGGCTTCCAACTTTGGCGTCAAGCTCGGAGTCATCATCATCGTCGACATCAATGCGCTTTTTAGTATTGATTGATGCTTTCCGTCTTTGAAAAAAATGCTCAAGCGTGAGCTGCTTGCAACCGGTTGATTGGTCAGCCGTTGTGGGCTTTATCAGCCATTGTCTCCTCAACACTCTAGCTCCGCCTCACGTCTTCTACTGACGCCCACGGTGGGCGGTCCATCCAACCTTGTGCAAAGAGAGTCATCGCTGCCCTCTAGGGGCCAAAACGAGTCTTTTACTAATCAGATCTGCCTGATACTTTCAGCACAGCTGCCCAAGGCTTTCCTGCACCCGTTTTCAAAAAAAAAACAAAAAAACCATAGGGGACGTCTTTTAACGTCCTCGGCGCCCTTCCCTAGGTTTATGCTAAACGTTTTATAACGTTTATGGCGGTCAAAGAGTTAAAAAGAATTTTTGACATCTATAGCCGTCAATGGCAGTGAATGAGTTAAAAACAAATACAAAAATGTGTTTTTTTTTTTGGGCAGCGGACTGGAACAGATTAATGGCATTTCCCTTCATTTCGGTGGGAAAAGATGATTTGTGATACAAATGCTTTGAGTCATGGTTCAAAATGAAACTAGTATCTCAAAGCACCACTGGATATGTACCGGTACTTTCTACTTTGTCAAAATAGGCTTGTTGTTTTTTTTTCTTGGATGACAAAAAAACAAAAGTAAATATAGTGTAGGTAACGTCAAAGGCAGTCGAGATCTTGATTGATTGAAATCTTGGGTCTTTTCAGAAAGGGACAGCATTTTTCTTCTTTTTTTTTTTTTTTGCACAGGAGTCGAATGACTACCTATTTTTTACCAGCCTCGGCTTTCTGTACTTCTACTTCTAACTCTTTTCTGTGATGCGTCCCGGTTTGTGTTGCCCTCCCCGTAACATTGATGTCATTCTGCTTTGCCCCGTTCTGCAGCCATCTTTTTCAATTTATCTCCCCTCAGTACCTGCTGGAGGCCGGCTGGGCGGCCGAGGGGAGGGTGATTGGTGTGACGCAGCCTCGACGTGTGGCTGCTATCTCTGTAAGAGCTCTGCAAGATGTCCTGCGATTGGCCTTTTCTGTCGTGGAAAATCAGTAAAAACGCTCAAGGACGCGGGCGCTTCTGCTTCTCCTTGACGTTAGGTGGCTGGCCGCGTTGCAGAAGAGAGAGCCGCCCGGTTAGGACATGAGGTGGGCTACACCATTCGATTTGACGACTGCTCTGACCCTCAAGCGACAAGGATCAAGGTGGTCCTAAACACATTGGAAACTTTTCAGTGGGGCCTGACCGATTCATCGGCCGATTATTGCCCTTCAAACATTTAGCCAAAACAGTCGGCCGACTGAGCCAAATGACCGATTGTCTTTCCTTTAAAAGGTTATACTGTAATCGTAGAAAACCGAAGTTTTCCGAAAGTACCCTGAATGCACCATTGTGCTTGCGTAGTAAAAATGGATTCTCATAAAAATCGCGATTCTCATTTAGTACGATTCAGAATCGATTTTAAATGTCCCAAAATTGATTTAATTTCAATTATTTTATACTGTCTTGCCCTTGTTTGTGTGAGCCTTTATTGGGAGCACTGTTCATGTTGTACACGATTTGGCCACTGAGGGGCAGTGTGGTTCCGCTCATTGTGATACACTGTTAAGTTGTAGCCACACAGAAGCAAAAAGTCATGATCAAGTTATTCCAATAAAAGTTTTTTTTTTTTTTGCAGTGTAGAATATTAAAATGCTTCTCTGTATACATTCCTGAAGCGTTTTGTATGAATAGCCGTTCTTTTGAGTGATAAAAGTGCCACGAGTAGCGCGCTAATTAGCATTAGTGAGTCAGACTGGAGTAGATTATGACAATTCTTTGCATATCTATAAATTGAAGCAGAAATAATTGTCAATAAAATATTTTTTCATCGATAATCGAGTCTCAATCGAATCGCAGACCCAAAAATCGGAATCAAATCGCGAGACAGTCAAAAGATTCCCAGCCCTATTGCGTAGCATTAGCAACTAGCAAGTGTGTAGCGTATGTGATTCTGTTGTCCCTAAGAGTCCTTTAAACTGTTTAATGACACCACAGTTGAAGTTCGCTGTAAAACTAAACACCCAACAATAAGAATTACGTCCATTGTATATTTAAATACAAAACATGCCTCGTTTGTCTAACATCGCTAGCCTCGCGCTAATGCTAAAGTGAATGGAGGATCCCATTTAAATGCTAAAGGGAAGTTAACGTCGACTTTGGGAGTGTTTTTTCTTCAAATTGCGAATATTCACACACAAATGTTGTGGGAACACAAACCCAGTACCACTGGTAACATAAGGCACACATTCTTCCCCAATCTGTTTAAAAATTGTTATTTAAGAATGAAATTGCATTACATATTTTTCTAAATAATCATGAGATTAATCTGTAATCTGTCAGAAATTGGGATTGGCATCGGTCTCCAAAAAATGCATATCGGTCGGGCCCTACTTTTTAGATTGTGGTGCCTTGAAATACGAGTGACTTGATTTAACTCATTCACTGCCATTGACGGCTACAGACGTCAAAAATTCATTTGAACTATTTCTATTAGTTTAACCTTTTTTTCCACTTTTGTTAACGAGTGTGAAAACCTAGATTTTTTTTATTGAACATTTAGAACAGATATAACATTTGTTATTAATTATGAGTTAACTAGTGAAGTCATGCAATTAATTCAATTTAAAATTGTAATTGCCTGACACCCCTAATTTTTAATGTTTTCTTTTCTTTTTTTTTGCATCAGGCGATTATTTAAAAAACATTTTTAAATTAATTGCATGACTTCAATTATTAACTCACAATTAATCAATAATTTTTATATCTGTTCTAAATGTAAAATATTTGCTTTAGGTTTACATACTCTAGTTACCAAAAGTGGAAAAAGTGTTAAACTAATAAAAATAGTTAAAATGAATTTTTGACGTCTATAGCCGTCAATGGCAGGGAATGAGTTAATAATCCATTACAATTGCTATTTTTTTTGGGAAAGAAAGGCTGACATTTCAACCGGCAAAGATGATTTGAGATATCATTGTTTTAGTAAATTAAAGTTCTTTGTATCTCAAGGCAACACTGCGTACCACACACAACTCCAACATTCATCTTTTTTTTTTGTTTGTCACTCTGCCTTTGGGTTTCAGTTCCTTACAGATGGAATGTTAGTCCGGGAGATGATGGCCGATCCTCTGCTTAAAAAATACAGGTAGCGCCTTGAATATGCCAGGCTGGCTCCTAGCATCTCTGATGTTTTCTGTCTTTCTCAGTGTGCTGATGCTGGATGAAGCGCACGAGAGAACCCTGTATACAGACATAGCCATCGGCCTTCTGAAGAAGGTATCACAAGTTTTGGAATTTTAAGTCGGGGGTGTCAAACTTGTTTTCATCACGGGCAGTATCGAACTTAAAATTACCATCAGGGTGGCGGTTATAATGAAGAAACCACAAAACGTCACAAAACGTATACCGCTAATCATTTTAAATTTTATTGTACCTAATAAAAAAAACTTTGCTGTCAAAGTACCAAACGACACTATATGTTATACATATACTACACATAATAAAGTAGCATAATAGGCAAGGTGCCATAAAATAATTAACAGAGGTTTTACTCCTGAAAAGAATATTGAATATTATTGTAAGACGTGGAAACGTTGTTAACACTGCACTTAAATATTAAAATAAACTGTACTTTTTAATGATTGAAATTAAAATGTCAAAAAAAAATTTTTTTTAAGTGTCAAATCAACAGTTCTTAAAGATTAAATTCAATTGTATTGTGCTTAAAAAGTCAACTGAACTGTATTTAGTTAAGTAGTGATTTTTATTGGCTACCACTAGAGGGAGCCAATGTTCCACACATGATGGTTCGGCACTAGGGCTGCTCAATTATGGATTTTTTTAAATTACAATTATTTTGGTAGTAATTGAAATATTCAAACATGCACTTATTTATTTATTTATTGGTTTAAAAAAAAAGAAAGAAAGAAAGAAGATAAATCATGTAAAAAGTGTTAAGATAAAATACTTTGAAACCCTATGCAAGTTACTTTTGGGCCAAACTATTTATAAAATTATTTGAAAATAAGTAATAGCAGATGTATAAATTCTATTACGGTTTTCTTGTATAAACAAACATAGTGCATTGGCGTTTGCTTGCTATCCACTTATAAATTGCCATCGAAACATTTAAATAATCTGTTAAATACCTTTTGAGTAGATCTATAAAGTGCAAATTTTGAACTTAAGTGTCTAAGACTTAGACATTGTAAAATGAATACTATTTTCACATTGATAACAAAAGTGCAGTTTGTAAAAAAAATCAAATCAAATTGAAATTCGGAATAGAATGGAATTTTTTTTTATTTTTTTAACTATTATCAAGTCAAGTTTATTTATATATCCCTTAATCACACAATAGTCTCAAAGGGCTTCACATGCCCACAGTTGACAAATATCAACAATATCCCCCGATCGAACCACAGTTATGCCAACTTTGTAATTGTGGAGTATAATAATTTAATGTCTATTAACTCATTCACTGCCATTGACGGCTATATACGTCAAAAATTTATTTGAACTATTTAACTAATTAATTAGTTTAACATTTTTTTCCCCCCACTTTTGTTAACAAGAGTACGAAAACCTATAATTTTTTTTATTGTACATTTAGAACAGATCTAAAATTGGTGAAGTTAACTAGTGAAGTCATGCGATTAATTACGATAAAAAATTGTAACTGGCGCCTCAAATTTTTATTTTTTAATTATTTTTTAATTAATTAATGGCAGTGAATGAGTTAATAGCACAGCCCTATTGGGCACATACCTTGGTGTTATATTTACAGTTTTGATATTGGTCATATTGTGGCACGCGAGGCATTTACTTACCTAATATGTTCCATGCGGGAACCCTAAATATTGGCCCAATCATAACTGCCCCTGCATTTTTGATCCTTATCATTTTTTACGACAAATTTTGAAAAACGGTGTCAAGATTTCGCAACTGTAAATCGGAAACCTCGCGAACCTTTTTCTTCATCAGATCCAGAAGAAACGCGGAGACCTGCGGCTGATTGTGGCCTCCGCCACTCTGGATGCTAAGGTAACGGCGCCATTAAGATGAAGAGATATGCTGGAGTGGTGACAAAACCAAAAGTCATCGTCAGGTCAGATTGGTGCAAGGAAGAGTGCAGTGTTCGATGTCAGCTGAAATGTCTCACGTGTGAATGAGCTGTTGCGTTCCTATACAATATAGGAATTAAGTAACAATATAAACGTAACGTAAAGGTAGAGAAGTGCTATACGCTTACGTCGAACAAGAAGTTGTTTTGTCTTGCTAACCATACAAAATACAATTCCTGTTTCCGTAAGAAATTTCACGAGTTCTTCAACCTGAACGAGTCTGGAGATCCCAGCAAGGACACATGCGGCATCCTTACTGTAGAGGGCCGCACTTTCCCGGTGGATATTTTCTACACTATCAGGTATGGGCGCTGTGCATTCTTCAGACTTCATTTTTGACGCGACACTGAAGTCTCTCTGTTTGGTCCCCAGTCCTGTACCCGACTACGTGAAGGCCACCGTGGAGACGGTGATGAAAATACACGAGGCGGAGGATGCTGGGGATGTGCTGGTGTTCCTCACCGGGCAGGTTTGAGCCTTTTTTTTTTTTATAACGGTGATACTTAGACACGATGATTTGGTGATACTTAGACATACATGTTTGGTAGTTAAGTTTAATGCTAACATACAATGCAAAATACATTGGACAGGCCACCAAACTAGCATCTTTGGTATACATTTTTTTGGGGGGGTTTTCAATTCTCGTTCAATTTTAGTACCATTTCAATTTAGTTTTATATCTCAGTTGAGCTTTATACCAGTAAATACCAGTTTTTTTTTTTTGATTTATTACAATATTTTTTTTAATACTATCAATTCATCATTCATTAAAAACATTTTTTTTTATGCTACCAATTTCTATCTAATTGCTAGGGGTGCACGATAATGCTATTTTCAACCGATACAGATAAACCAATCATTTAGTAAGTGCCGATGTCGATAACCAATAAGTCAGCCGATAATTGTTTGCAACATTAACTTGAATGCAAATATACTTCTACTATAAAGCTAACATGGACAAATACATGTAAACATTGCGTAAAGCACCATGAAGCTAAATTTGATTGATATGTCTACTAAGAAAACTAGTAACTCATTTTGAGTTTTGCTCTCTCTCTCTCTCTCTCGTAGAAATTGTAATCCCCATTTTTAATAAATGTACCTGTAAACTGATTACATGTTTTTCCCTGTAACTAATGGAATACAGTTTAAAAAAAATTGCAATCTGATTACATAACGGGAGTACATGTATTCCGTTACTCCCCAAGCCTGATAGCACATTTCATGTACAATATGATTCATAAAGCATTAAAAAACAAAATATTATTCTAATATAATTTGATTAAAATGAAAACAGCTGTGCAGATCCTCTCTCTTTCGAACCCATTGTCTTTATTCTCATGTTTTGGGTAGGAGGAAGTGGAGAAGGTGGTGTCACTTCTGCAGGAACACGCCAGGTCGATGTCGCGGCAAGGAATGAAGAAACACCTGCGGATTTTGCCAATGTATTCCGGTTTGCCTTATGCCGAGCAGATGAAAGTCTTTGAGCGGGTGCCCGCCACAGTTCGCAAAGTAAATATGCTGCAGAAGACCGCATGTTTGTGTGCGGGTTTCAATCATTGGTTTATTTCATTAGCAGTATTTTATAAATGCCTTTAACTTCCTTCTTCCAGGTGGTGGTAGCCACTAACATAGCCGAGACGTCCATCACCATCAACGGTGTCGTTTTTGTCATCGATTGTGCTTTTGTGAAGCTCCGCGCGTATAACCCCAACACCGCCATTGAGTCACTGGTGGTGACGCCCATCTCCAAGGCTTCGGCCAGCCAGAGGACAGGGAGAGCCGGACGCAACCGACCCGGCAAATGCTTCAGACTCTACACAGGTGAGGAAATACAGAAGGTTTATTTATTTTTTTGGTGATCATGCGCTGATCACCTTTTTTTCTTTTTTTTTTCCATCAGAGGAGGACTTTGAGAAACTACCTGCCTCGACCGTGCCAGAGATGCAGCGCACCAATTTGGCCCCAGTTATTTTGCAGCTCAAAGCTTTAGGCATTGATAATGTTCTGCGCTTCAGTTTCATTTCGGTGAGTAGAAAATTTTAATCATTTGATTGACATCATAAAATGCATTGTAACCTTTCTCATTTTTGGATGGGACAACTCTTTTTACATTTGTGAGAGGAGTCACATACACATACAGGAAGACTCAAACCGAGATTGAAACTCACAAAATTTATCTTTAAATAATAGCTGCTGATATCCATCAATATGTAACGCAAAATAAATCTGACATTAAGTCCTCCTCGGCAGTAGGTGGCGCTATACTGCGGCAGTTTGACACATCGGCAAAAGTCTTTGCTCACAATTTTTTGTCATTTTTTTAAACTAAATTTTCTATACGGTATCAAAAGTAGCAGAGGTATCTGTACTCTGTATTGGGGAGTACTTAGAGTGTTATTGGTCCAATACAGGGGTGTCAAGCATACGGCCCATGGGCCACAACAGGCCCGTCAGTCGGTCTAATCTGGCCCGTGAAGACAGAATGCTCCTTTTGCTGCTCACCGCTCCCTCAGGGGATGGGTCAAATGCGGAGAACGTATTTCGCCCCACCTAGGTGGGTGTGACAAACAGTGGTACTTTAACTTTAACACAACTTTCAGTTTTTTAGGAAAAGTAACTGTTGTTGCTAATTTTGTCCACTGGAGGTCGTACTCACAACTTAAATGACAATCTGAAAATGTGGGTCTTACTCGTGATTTTATACAAATATTGTGCGCTCATTTTTGTTAAAAAAATATTCTGCAATAAAATAAAAATAAATGGGAATATTTTCAGAATGTGTTTTTATTGTAATTATTTGCAGCCCCCCCAAAAAAGGAAAAAAATAATTCAGCTGTCATTATTATTTATAACTTAAGGCCACGGACATACTGATCTGTACATATTAGGGCCACGTATAAATATATATATTTTTTTAGAGGGCGGGGGCAAATTTCCCCAAAAAAATTTCATGCACATTTGCGAGTTTATAAAGTGCCAAATTTGTCACTTTAAACTCGCAAATGTGCAAAAAAACAATCTTAAAACATTGGCAGATTTGTGAGAAAAAAACCCTCAAAAACTTACGAGGAATACACGTAGCATACTACTCATACTTTCTGTCGGGTACGGCCACTGGTCAGCGACAAATGTGCCTCACTTTGCGAAGGTTAACATCCGGACGATCACGCATTTAACTTAATTTGTTAAAATTTATATTTACTTGTACATTTATGTTTCCAGTATTATTATTTACACATTCATACATTTTGGTACATTTTTTGTACAAGTATCTAAATTGATGTGTCGAATCTGCTGCTCTCCGTCATTCACTAGCATTTACCTACGGTATGCTAGCATCTGATTGGATGGTTTTAGTCAGCTGATAGGGGATCAGGAAGTGTTGTCGCTCTAGCTGCGGTGAATGACGAGTAAAGTTTTAACTTAAGAATGAATCCTTCTCCATCCTGCCTTTTCATTTTATAAACAGTGTCCCATTAACCACCAATGAATCCTCACATGATTAGACTATAGCTACGCTACGTGTATTTCTCATACGTTTTTTTCTCGCAAATCCGCCTCTCTATTAAGTCTCAAATTTGCGAGATTTTTTTTTTTTAATTTGTGAGGTTTTTTTTCTCGGAATATTGCCCCCGCCCTCTAAAAAATATATTTTTATACGTGGCCCTAATACGCCGTCGTAGATCTGGCCTACTTGAGATCAAACTTGAGTGAAAGTGGCCCCTCATTTAAAATGAGTTTGACACCCCTGGTCTAATAATAGCAAATAATAATAATAAAAAAACAAAAAAAAGTTTGTGTAAATTTGGAAGTAAGGTTCGGTTTTGGGAAAAATGTCAACACTTTTTTTTTTTTTTTTAAGCGACTGACCTTTTTTCCCGCCTGTGGAATTGATCATACAATCTATTTTGTCTTTTTAAACCCCCTCTAGCCTCCTCCAGCTCAGAGTATGGTTCAAGCGCTGGAGCTTCTTTTTGCTCTCGGAGGTACGAAACTGACGTGCACTGGGAAAGCTGCATGCTTCATTCTATGTGACAGAAGATAAACCTGGAGTCTTTTCTCTGTCCATTTGCAGGCCTGGATAATTACGGCCGTTTGACGGATCCCATGGGCGTGCGGATGGCGGAATTCCCCCTCAGCCCCATGTTTGCCAAGATGCTCATGGAGTCGGGGAATTTCGGCTGCTCCAAAGAGATGGTCACCATCGCGGCAATGATGCAGATTCAGAATATCTTTGCTGTCCCTCCCAATCAGAAAAAAGCCGCTGTGAGGAGAATAGCAGTAGCGGCGTTTCCTATAACCTGACAAAGACGTTTCCGTAACCACGCCTTTTCTGTCACCTCTCCCTGCAGGCCCGCCAGCACAGGAAATTCGCTGTTGCCGAAGGAGATCATCTCACCATGCTGAATGTGTATGAAGCTTACATGAAGGTAGAGTGAAGCGGACATTATCTCGCGTGTTCAGTTTCAGGAAGTCTAGAAAATTTTACCTCGTTTAAAAAAAAAATAATTTTGGGGTTCACATTCGGCAGCACCAGAAGAGCTCCAAGTGGTGTCAGGACCATTTCCTCAATTACAAAGGTCTGCAGCGTGCCGTGACGGTACGAGAGCAGCTGAGGCGCCTCATGACCAAGTTCAAGGTGGTGTGGACTTCCAGCGAAGGTACATCAACTGTTTTGTATTCTGTACAATATGTAAGCACGGTGCTAGTAACCACTTGCAATTGTTTGTTTCCTTGCAGGTGATCCTGACGTGATCTTGAGGTGCATTGTGGCAGGATTCTTTGCCAATGCAGCGCGAATTCACCACTCAGGTTCCTACCGGTAAACATTTTTGTTTTCTTTTCACAAATGTATTTCGGACTGACTCTGCAGGAAGCGGTCTTTCCCAATCTTTTTTTTTTTTTTTTTTTCAGACGAATGAAATGAAATTCCCACAGCATATTATCACACTGGTTGCGTCTCATTTATTTTCTTCTCTGCCAGGACTTTACGAGACGACCGCGAGCTTCACATCCACCCCAACTCTGTACTCTATGGAGAGAAACCGCCAAAATGGTTAGTATGTTTTTGTTGACATCACAAATGTGGTGCCTAATTGCATAATGTTTTTGGCTACATTATTCTTGGCAGTTTACACCAGAGGCTCTTAACCTTGTTGGAAGTCCTGAACCTTACTCTATATTTATAGAGCACTTTCCAACAACCACTACTGTTTTCTTAACCCGTTTGCTCCCAAAGACGCATTTATACGTTTAGTATTAATTTTTTTATTAGTGCTGTCTAAGTTAAAGCTTTAACTAATCACAAAAAATTGCAATGATCATGTATTAACGCAAATTAATCACACTATTAATTTTAAGCGCAGATAGGTAGCACAGGTTGTTTGAGCAATAAACATCACTACATGCATTAAAGTATAACATTTAATAAATGTTTATGTGTGGCATTCAGAATGATCAATCTGATTAAAAAATGTAATCGTTTGACTGCTCTATATTTAATGCGAGAGCATACAGAAGGCTTTGATGCCGCCTCTGAACTGAAGAGAACGGTTGACACAATGGTAGTTATTACAAAAATGACCAGAGAGGTGGCAGCAAAGTATAAGAGATCAACCAGGGCCATCTTGCAAAAAGCTCTATTACCCACAGTTTTTAAATAGATTTGTGAATAATGATGAAACTTAACTATCTTCTAATGCTAATTGCTGCAAAACGGAAATAGATAGAAATCTACTTTTTCCTGATGAAAGAATAGACTCTAATCTTTCTTTTAGTAGGTTTTTATAGCAATAGAACATAATATTCTGTGGGCCTTGCAAAATTCAGTTAAACAGCTGGGCGCGAACGGGATTGCTTCAGTGAAAATGGCTGCGAGTGAATGAGTTAAGATGGAACCCAGTAGCAATGGATGCAGCTGATACAATGAAAACAGCAGAGGCCCCAGAATTGAACCCTGTGGAGCACCATACACGTGACTTCATATCGCGCACATTCTTCCGACCACTTTTTGTTTTGTTTTTTTGCTTGACATCACATATCATCACAAATCCTTTGAGTCGGGGTGTGTGTGTTCAATCGAACCCATGTTAAGAACCACTGCATTACACAAATAAAAGTTGTAATATGTTTTTATGGCAACACTCTGCTACCACAGGGTTGTCTTCAACGAAGTGTTGCAGACAAGCAAATACTACATGCGAGATGTGACCGCAGTGGAATCGTCCTGGCTGGTTGAGTTAGCGCCTCACTTCTACAAGCAGGCTAAAGTAAGTCCAAATAAGAAAGTGTCTTGCTTTATTTAAGAAAGGCGTTTTTATGTTGCAATTTGTTGTACAGTGGCGCCTTGAGATATGAGTTCACTTTACGTGACCATCAAAGCATTTGTATCTCAAGTGATCTTTTTCTGTCAAAATGGATAGAAATGCTATTAATCTGTTTTAGCCCTTTTTGCTTTTTAATTCATTCACTGCCATTGGCGGCTATATACGTCAAAAATTAATTTGAACTATTTTTTATTAGTTTAACATTTTTCCCACTTTTGTTAACAAAAGTATGAAAACATATATTTTTTTTTGTATTAGAACAGATATAAAATTTGTTCTGTTTAACTAGTGAAGTCATGCGATTAATTACGTTTAAAAAAAATTAATCGCCCGATGCCCCTAATTTTTTATAATCTTTTCTTTATAAAATCATTAATAAAAATAAATAAAAGTTTTATTTTTTTATTTTTTAAATAAAAGATTATTAAAAAATTAGGGGCATCAGGGGCAAATTTGTAATCGTAATTAATCGCATGACTTATCTAGTTAACTCAAGATTAATCACAAATTGTATATCTGTTCGAAATGTAAAAAATATATATATTCTAAAAATTCTAGGTTTTCATACTCTTGCTAACAAAAATGGAAAAAAAATGTAAACTCATAAAAATAGTTCAAATGGCACTCTACAATATTGTACTTTATAACAACAAAATAGAATGTAAAGCATTAAAGAGTGTGCATTATGTTTGTTGCGATCCAATTCAGTGTGCTGCTCCTTCTGGTGTGCCCTGTCTTGGCCACCAGGTGGCAGTACTACATCATGCGGACAGTTCGGACATGTATTTAAAATGAGAACACAATCTTGTTATTTTTTTTTTTTTGTGACGGTGAGCCGTTCTTCCAAACTTCAAATTGATGGCATCCTTAACATATCAGCATGTCTTAAAATCTGTATTTGCATGTTGAGGCAGAAGCGGGTACTGCCTCGCAGATTGCTTATTGGGAATTTTTTTTTTTTTTTAACTGGTTGACTAATTTTTTGATTTTGCAGGTGAGACCTTGGACGTCTGCTACTAGTGTCGTTTTTAGTTGGTCTCACTTTCTAAGAGAATAACTTGTGTCTTCTTTCTCTTACAGCATGGTTCACTTGGCAGCAAGAGATCCTGTATCCTCTAATCGTCACCCTTTCCATGTAAATAAATGTCGTATTTATTGATTGCGTCCACATAACACCTGTGACCGTGCGCGACAGCTCTCGCTTTTGATAGGAATCTCCTTTGTATTAGATGTGTGTGAGCGCGATTGCTGATGAATGTGAGACGAGGTCAAACTTGTACATAGTAAGACAAGGCTCAGGTCCGGGGAATGCTTGCAGTCATACCTGGTTCTAGGCTTTATTATTTTTTTAGAAGTTGTACTCGTTGATTGCTGGATGATAAATTATGGCAAAAAGTTGAAATGTTGAGGATGTTTCCCATTTTGACACACTTTTTTTTTTCTCCCAATTCATTTACCCTCTCATAACCTTGGTGCCTTTAGGAACGTGACTGCTAACTTGACCTCCAGTTTATTTTGAATTTCTTGAAATGATCCCGTACGGAAGTGGATTAGGGCCAGTGAAGAGAAAAAAAAAGTTTGGCAGGATTCTGATTTTATTCTCAGAATTCTGACTTTAATCTCAGAATTCTGACTTTAATCTCAGAATTCTGACTTTAATCTCAGAATTTTGACTTTAAGGTGAGAATGGTAGCACTAATAAAGTTGGAATTCTGACCTTAATTTCAGAATTCTGACTTTAAAGTGAGAATAATAGTAGCACTAATAAAGTCAGAATTCTGACTTTAAAGTGATAATTCTGACCTTAATTTCAGAATTCTGACTTTAAAGTGATAATTCTGACTTTAGTCTCAGAATTCTGACTTTAAAGTGAGAATTCTCACTTTAAATGGCTTCGTTAACATATCAGCATGTCTTAAAATCTGTATTTGCATGTTGACGCAGAAGCTGTACTGCCTCACAGATTGCATATTGGGCAACAATTTTCTGCGGCTGTCTTTGATTTTGCAGGTGAAACCTTGGACGTCTGCTTCTTTAATCTCAGAATTCTGACTTTAATCTCAGAATTCTCACTTTGAAGTGAGAACAATAGTAGCACTAATAAAGTCCGAATTCTGACTTTAAAGTGAGAATTCTGAGAATAAAGTGAGAATTCTCACTTTAAAGTCTGAATTCTGAGGAAAAAAAGTCTGAATTTTCACTTTAAAGTCAGAATTCTGAGATTAAAGTGAATTCTGAGAATAAAATCAGAATCATGTCAAACTTTTTTTTTTCTCTCTCTTCACTGGCCCTAATCCTCTTCCGTAATCCCGTGATGGCACTGTGAGAAGACCGCCTTTACCTTTTGTGTAAACGACCCGATTGTGCAGCCTTTTCACCGTTCTGTGCCAGTTTCCTTTCATCAGCCGATTTCTCGTTTCATTCCTCAATGGGTCGTGCGAAAACACACGAGCATTGTGCGTGGAAAGCTGTGAAAACCAAACAAAGTGCTGTGTGGCAACTTTAAATGTAGTAAAATGCACTCGAATGTAGCCTTAAATCTCAAAAGAACTAGCATTTATAAAACCTTGAATATCCACAGTACTTAATTGTCATTTACTTTAGAACTGCAGTAATATAGTTCAATAAACTGCATAATTAGTTACTTGTGCATGTTCACTTACAAAATGCTTTTGTCTAGGTTTTCCTTCATTTTCAGTAAAAAAAATCACCAAACCGTATATTACAAATTGGTCACGATATTATATACTAGAATAATTGCTATTAATCCAGGGCATTCAAAAATGTATACTAGAATAATTGCTATTAATCCAGGGCATTCAAAAATGTAGACAAACGTGCATGTTTTGTTGTCCCACTGCTGGAGATCTGTAAAACCAATCTCAGCCCGCAGAAGCACAACGTACAGTAAGCTAGGTCAACCAACTGTTGCTTGTTAAATGGGCTGATGCATATTCATCAAGTAAATCATTTTCACTTGCCATTTTCTTCTCTTACATCCTTAAATAAAACCTTTAAACTGCACCAAGTGTGAATTCTGTTGTTGGACTTTTATTCAAGTGTCTTGGTTGGCCACTGGATGTCGCTGTTGGTCCACAAACGCAAAAGTACTCACACGTCCTGCAAATAAAGCAGCAGCACACGTTATTTAGTTACGGTACAATTTATTATATTTTATTGTATTAATGATTTTTTTTTATTGTCGCTCCAATTTTGAAGTCACGTGACAGACAAAGGGACGTAATTAGGTCGCCGCCATTTTATACTGTACAATACACACACACACACAGACACAAAATGGGCCTATATCTACATTACTATAGCTGATCAATTCCTGCTTGTACAATGCATTATTTTAATTTAAAGATATCTTCGTACAATAAGTGCAAATTGAAAATATTTAATTATAATGTGTCTAATATTTGTAACGCTATTTGTTATGCATAGTGCATACTTGTGCACATTATTCCAGCAAAGCAATTTAGACGTTCAAATATAACAATTAATAAGCATTTACTAAAAAACACAAAATGAAGATTAATATGTCGCATGATTACTTGGGTACGGATGGTAATCAGGTATGGTAAGTAAACCTATATAACACTTTTCATACGAACAAATTGCTGAACGTGGTTAAAATACACACTAAAAAAAACATGGGATGACTGTATAATAACATAGTGAACTCAGTTGCACATGCAGGGAAGAAAATCAAAGCAAATTTAGTCACACAGTGGACTAGTAGAAAAAATAAAACTGTGAACGAATAGTATGACAGATCAAATGTGCACAATTAACTGAGTCTTTAGGTGAAGTGTCATTCATGCAGGAGATAATATATTAATTACTCTGAAAATCTCTTTGTGAGTGTGTGTTCTAGCAGTGGCCACTAGAGAGCAGACTGATCTATTCCAGCTTCACAATTTTTTTAAATATAAATTAATAATATAACGCAGGGTTTTAAGGGTGTTGCTTTGCTTTTGCCTCTATAATATATATATATGTATATATAATGGGGAGAGATTTGTCAAAAAATATTCACACAAATACATTTGTGATTTTCACGTGTCTTTTAGATCCACGAACATTTCCGTTCCTCCGCCGTCCACGGGGAGGCAGTGTTACTGTCTCAATTGAACGGGGCCGAGCCGTTACTGCTTCTCGTTTAAAATTGGACATTGAAAAACAGAAATCGAGCCGTTAGCTGATCTTCTATTATGTGTTAATCTTACAAAATTCGGGAAAACATAATGCGACCTTAATTTGTTTCCCTCGAGTTTGTTTTAGCTTCACACGAAAGACACTCTTCTTCTTTGGCCGCTGCTGCTTTATTGGCGTAGAAGAAGAACATTTAACAGCAGAAGAAGAGTGCCTTTCGACTGAAAGCGAAACAAGCTCAAGGTAAACAAACCAAGGTCGCATTTTGTTTCTCGGCTTGTGCAATATAAACACATAATGGAAGGTCAGATGAAGACTCAATTTCCGTTTTTCAATGTCCAATTTTGAACGAGAAACAGAAACGGCTCCTTCCCTTTCAATGGAGACAGTAACACTGCCTCCCCGTGGACGGCAGAGGAACGGGCCATAGACACATGTGAATATCTGAAAGCTTGTGTGTGTGTGTAAATATTTCGAAACAGCGTGATGTTTGTCTCAAAAATAAATGTGCGTGCGCTGCGATTCACAAACGCACTTTCGACAACTCGCAAACAAAAGTCATGGGAAATGTACACACAAAATCAATTTAAAAAAAGACGCGGATACATTTGAGGATCTGAAAAACATGTGAAAATCAAGAAAATGTTTGTGGATTTGAAAAACACATGTGAAAATTACGAATATGTTTGTGGATCCGAAAAACACATGCAAATCACGGATGTATTCGTGGATCTCAAAAATACATGCGAAAATCACAAATTTATTTGTGTGAATATTTTTGAGACAAAAACCTCCCCATACCGGATGCATTCGCGATGGAGCCGTTGCTTGTGTCCGTGCTGGAGGAATCTGAACTTTAATGCTGGTAAAAAAAAACAAAACAAAGCAACTCTTGATAGTCTCACGTTTGCAGCATTTAAGCTACGAGAAACCAAATAGTCCCAGCAAACTTCCATGATTCCGTCGTGCCATGAGTGATTTTGTTCAATACTTCAGTTTGCTTGCTAGTAAAGTTAGCTAAACAAACATAGCAATGCTGCACTTGCTGCTTAATTTTAGTCCAATTTTAACAATGCTTTGCTGTACATCAGTTAATGAAGTTAAGTTTTCACAGTATATATATGATCGTATATAAATTGTTGCGCTATACTGTTTTTTAATCAGTTTAGTTTTTCTGATTTTCTTTTCATGGCTAAAACAAATGCATCCCCCCTTTCAGAGTGCCTCATTGTCGGCCGTGAGTGCACACACGTCACGTTGCACACAGACAGGAGAGAGAGTCTGATTTGATTCTCAGTGTAGAATTGTGAAAAAAACAGAAGAGCGAGAATTTTTTATTTGTATTTTTTTTTAGTTAGCAAACATTGACAGTCTAGCATGGCTGTTGTAGAGCGCCTCGTTGTTGTGTGGAAAAGCCTTGTGATGGAGGCTTTAAGCAGATATATTTTGAATGTAGTCATGTGTAGGATAGTAACGAAGGGTAATAGTAGAAGTAGCATTCATATTCCCAAGTCTTTGGTTAACAGTTGAAAGTTGAGTGGGGCGTGGCTTCCACAGATGCAGCGGATATGCCTAGATAGAGAGTAGAGAGACTAGCTTAATTTTTCTCCACTATTTGGAAGCCTCGTTTTCCATAACTGCTGATTTTTTTAAAAAAATCATTCATTTTGCTGTGGTGTTTGAATTTACATTTATTTTCACTTTTCAGGGACCATTTGTTTCAACGATGTTGAGCCTTGTGACCGTTTTCGTCTCAGTGTGGAGAAAATGGATTAATGACCACCCAACACTGCCAAAGACAGCAGCAACAAGTAAGGGCAGATACTTCTATATGTGTGTTTTTCTTCAGCCGACCTCTGTTTGCCATTGGAGTTGGGGAATCGTCAACATTTAATGACATCCGGAGGCATCGGCGATTATTGGCGTGCATGTGACTTGGATGAGGCAGCAGGTGGAAAATTTGGGTGGTTGAATGTTGCTGGTCATATTTCACATTGTCCCCCAAAAATGATTGACATGCTTCCATCCACTTCCAAGAATGTTTAACCTGTTTTAAAGGGCTTGGTGGGAAAACAAGTCATGCATGCGTTGTAATGAGCCATTTTTTTTTTTTGAAGTTTGTACATGTATTGAAAGAAAACAGTACGGTTAATATGTATTTAACCAAATTTAACAGTTTGATACGCTCGCTTGCATCTGTTGACCACTTGGTTGTGTTTACGACCTCTGTTGTCTTGTTGGGTAATCTTAATTCTTTTAGCCAGTCTCGTAACATTTGTTAATAATGCCAGTTAGAGTTGAGTGGTAAATATTCCAAAAAACTCTCTCTGATTCGTGTCAAAGTCAGCTTAGTACTGATTGCTCTTGTTTTGCTTCTGAACGTGGTAGATCTATTTTAGTTTCTTAACAGGGCTGGGACTTCAGAAAAATTCTTGACTCTTTTTTTTTTTTTCCCCTTTATCACCGACTGGCTTATAAAAAAAAAAAATCTAAGTACACCAATATAATTGTTTATCCGCACATCTTTTCTTTGAATGATGGATTGGTGTTAACGTATTTGTTATGACTGTTTTGAGTTGGGTCATTGTGTTATGTTCTTGTTTTATGTCCCTGATGATTTAGGATGTGCTTTTCACTCTTATTCTGTAGTTGCTATGCAGTTGCACTATGTTGAAGTTGTCAGTTGCTATGCACTTGCTATGTTCCTTATCGATGCCTTTTTCAGATTTTTCCGGAAATACAAAAAATGTAACCATTTGCATCATGAGGAGAGGATTTAGGCAAAAACAAAACAAAATTTGCACACAAAAAAAGACTTAGGCAATTGTTTTAATAGGGTGACGTTATGATGATGAAGTTGTCAGTTGCTATGCAGTCACGAAGTCCCCTGTGATGATGTTATCAGTTTCTATGCTGTTTCTATGGTCCTGTAATAGTCACTCTTAGTGTGTCTAGTCACTCTTATTTAGTAGTTGCTATGCAGTTGCTATGTCCTTTATGATGGTGAAGTTGTCAGTTTATATGCTGTTTCTATGGTCCTGTAATAGTCACTGTTAGTGTGTCTAGTCACTCTTATTTAGTAGTTGCTATGCGGTTGCTATGTCCTTTATAATGATGAAGTTGTCAGTTGCTATGCAGTCACCAAGTCCCTTGTGATGACGTTATCCGTTTCTATGCGGTTTCTATGGTCCTGTAATTGTCACTCTTATTTAGTAGTTGCTATGCAGTTGCTATGTCCTTTATGATAATGAAGTTGTCAGTTGCTATGCAGTCACTAAGTCCCTTGTGATGGTGTTATCAGTTTCTATGCATTTTCTATGGTCCTGTAATAGTCACTCTTAGTGTGTCTAGTCACTCTTATTTAGTAGTTGCTATGCAGTTGCTATGTCCTTTATGATGGTGAAGTTGTCAGTTTATATGCTGCTTCTATGGTCCTGTAATAGTCACTGTTAGTGTGTCTAGTCACTCTTATTTAGTAGTTGCTATGCGGTTGCTATGTCCTTTATGATGATGAAGTTGTCAGTTGCTATGCAGCTACCACGTCCCTTGTGATGACGTTATCCGTTTCTATGCGGTTTCTATGGTCCTGTAATTGTCACTCTTAGTGTGTCTCGTCACTCTTATTGAGTAGTTGCTATGCAGTTGATATGTCCTTTATGATAATGGAGTTGTCAGTTGCTATGCAGTCACTAAGTCCATTGTGATGATGTTATCAGTTTCTATGCATTTTCTATGGTCCTGTAATAGTCACTCATAGTTTGTCTAGTCCCTCTTATTTTATTATATAGACCTTTATTCTGTCATGTAGAATCGTGCCTTGCCCTAGCAGGAGCTTCTGAGTGACACTTTTGTCAGTAGGTCGAGGTTTCTTAGCTGAGGTTTTCTCTGCATCCAGCCAGCTAAAAATTTAGTAGTCAGCTCAAGATTTATTAGTCAAGGTTTCTCCGTCAAGTGTTGTTTTCGAGGCATCCAGCTCTGCTCTCTGTTGTTACTTTGTATTTTTCAGACTCTTCTTTTCCCCCAACTCACGTTTCTTGCCTGCGTTTGGCTCCTAACTCGGCACCTCACGCAACAGTGTTAGATAAGTTGAACATGTCTAAGTTTTTCTTGCATTCTTTGATTTTTCTGTGTTGGACAGCCCTGTTGTAAAGTATGACAAAGACAATTGATGGTAATGCTCCGTGTTTTGGAAAATGGAATGCCCAAGTAGGAAAAGTGCTGAAATTTCCCAAATCTTGATGCATATTCTCAAAGAATGGAATCTTTTGAAGTTTTTTTATTATTAAAAAAATAAATAAATCTATATATAAAAATATTTATATTATTTACATATATATATATATATATATATATATATATATATATATATATATAAATAAATAGCTAAAGAATATATATATATAAATAAATAGCTAAAGAATATATATATATATATATATATATATATATATATATATATATATATATATATATATATATAGATATATATATATATTCTTTAGTTATTTATATAATTATATAATAATATATATATATATATATATATATATAATTATATAATAATATATATATATATATATATATATAATTATATAATAATATATATATATATATATATATATATATATATATGGAAGCGATGCAATCAGTAGCCCAGGACTGGCGCAGGCCTCCGCGGGTGACAAATTGGAAGTGTCTCGGTCTAGTTTATAGTCCTGATCAGGTCAAACGAAAAATATTGGAGGTCTGTGTGAGGAGACAGGCCCGCCTGGTGCAGATAAATGGACTGATCATTTCTTATTGAGAAACAATTCCTAAAAGGTAGTTTACTGTGTGACTGGGGAAGCGGCGAGCTGAGAGCAGAACCCGCACCCACTGCTCCCTCCCTGACCCTTCCTCCACTGCCGGAATTAAATGGATAGAGAGAACGCGCGTTTCTGATGGCACTCCTCTGCCAGAGAGACACTCCATTTGTTATGAAGTAGGGCTTCTGATGAAGTGTAGAGCGCTCCTCTTTCTTTTTTCTCCCCCCCGATTCTCCCCCCATCCTTCCTTTCTCAGGCACTACAAGGCCGGCCTTCAGTATGCTTCGCGTGAAATGGATGGAAGGAGCCGATTGAATTTTACACTCCCCTGGTCATGATTAATGTGTTTGGTGTGGAGCGTCTTGGCAGTTAATGGCCACCGCCGCTAGCTGGTGCTCGAAGCCCTCCGTTGGTTGCGGCGTGAGAAGCGTGTAGAGGGATGAGTGGGTCGCGATGTTCGCTCCTGGCTCGCAACCCTTAGAACTTCCCTCCTGGCGTTAATAGAAAATATCTGCTCTTGCTCACTCACTACTTCACGCGCAGTTTCTCTCCGTGCGTTTTAGCCAGTCTTACTTGTCAGGGTGGGCTGTAAATGTCAGATTATCACTTCACCCATTGTTAAAGAGCGAGGGGCTTCATATAAAGTAGTGGCTCTTAACCTACACTGAGAAAAAGAAGTAATATTTACTTGAAAAAAAAAACGAATAAAGTTTTTTTCACTCAGAAATTCTAAGCAAATTTTGAGTTTTGAGTATGTTTTACCAGTTTATTTTTTATTTTATAAAAAAAAAAAATGTTACTCAAGCATTGAGGAACAAACTCCACTCTACCACCTGAGACATTTACCAAATATTCGGCCACCGAAAATAAAATGAAAGCCGAAAGAATAAGGCTAAAAAAGTGCATCCCCACCACTCTTGCTGTTTGCGTGCTACATCGCTGGTGTGGCCAAAATGAGACCAAAAACGGGTCTCTTGGAGGTACAAGGATTCCATCTGACACTTTCAATATACAGGTGGTAGAGCGGCTGTCAAATTGAAGGTAGTCGTTGGTTTGTTCCTCAACCCTTTGGGTAGCTATTCAAAACAATCATGCAACACAAAATGGAAGTAAGAACCCAAAGTGTCATTGCTTATTGCGTAACTGTATACGTGGCCTCAGCTCTCATCGCACCCTACAAACATTGTGCTCCTCGGTCCAGATCTTACAGCTTGAAGTACAATGTTGGCAATACAATGTTTGTCCTCAGGACAAACATTTCAAACAGATGATAGTTACCCTGGCGAATTGGAGAACTAAGTCAGTATCACGATGTCGGCACGCGGGCGATCCAGGCATCTTCAAAGTGTCTGGTGATAAGGCGACGCATATTTAATGGCATTAATGGCCAGGAGGAAGAGACTGGATTTACACAAGTGCCTTAGATGAGAGATCAATAAAGAGGTAACTGAGTGGATGAGCCAGACTAAGCAGGAAAGGAGGAGGTTTAATTTTGCATAAATAATGTAGTTGCAGAAGGAGTAAGCGGGAGATAAGGAGAATGCAATCTGGTGAAAGTTTTTTTGTCCTTTTTTTTATAGTGCTTCTCCAATATTCATTGGCTTATTTTTTTTGTCCTTTTTAAAAATATTTGACTTCTGTAATGTACCGGCACTGAAATATTCAACAGCACTATTTTTATGATTGTTATTTTGAGTTTGTGTTTCCCAAAACAATGTTATTGTTTGTTTAAATTTGCCACCAAATGACTGCATCCGCTCAAATGTGACTGCTAATCAAATTTTGCCAAAAAACAACAACACCGTAGTACAACAAATGAAAAATCCAATTTGATAAAATAAAAGACCCCAAAACATTCACTTATCTCATTCAAACGTATCGGAGTATAACATAAACGTACATCGGCCGGCGTGTTGATGCAGCAAACCAACGCAAGGAAAGGTTAGCCATTTCAGTTTAAAATAACTTACTGTTTTGAAAGTGCTACATAAATAAATTTAAACCGAGTTGAGTTAACCTTCAGGATCCCGTGCCGGACCCTGGCCAACGGCAGAACAAAATATGTTTTTTCTCTTTGCTCCCATACGTTGCTACTAGCCTCATCCTAGCTAGTGCTAAGCTAGTTTGTCTCTCAGGCGTGGTGTCCAACTTTGAGCTAGCTAGCATGGCGGCCAAATCTTCTTATTGCTAAAACGGCACTAGCTGGCCACATATTCCTGTTGCTAGGAGCCGGCCCACAGTGAACCGACCAAATACTCCCATAACTACTTACTACTTACGTACGTAGCTTTCACGCATTGTGCACTCTCCACGTAGATACGTCAGACAGAGGGAGACTCTCTGACAACAATATGCAATGACATGTTCTTACTCGAATGGGAAAACTCTGATTTGGCGTTCGTTTGCAACGGCTAATTATTTTTGTGTTTTGAAATGTCTTTACAGTTTTCATGCTACTTTATACTCTTTATTTTCGTGTTTCCATGTATGTAGCTAACGTATAAAAGGATACAGATGGTTTATGATGTTTTAGAGCGCAGGCCTGGCCTGTGTGTATGTGGTTGAGCTACAGTAGATCAACTGTCTTTGACCTAACATGGGTGCATGGGGGTTGGGGGCGAGATATTGAGGGAGGTAACCGGAGATAAAAACAATGGAAGAGTGACGGAGGAAGGGGTGGCTGAATGAGAGAGAAATCGATATGAAATCAGTGTTTAGGGAGGGCCTGTCGTTTATCAGGTGACTCGGTTAAACAGTGTTAAGGCACTAAAAGTGAGAAAAATATGGGCTCGACCCGAACTGGTATTGATCAGGGAGAAATGGGGTGGCAGAAGGCCGAAGCCACTAATAAAATAAGACATATCTGAGTAGGAATCCGTCAGGGATCGATGGGCTCGTTGATCAAGGGAACATCTTCACTGGAATTTAAGTTTGTTCTGCTTCCTTGTAACCAGGATGAAACTTCACGTTTTCCATGTTGAGTTTAGGCGTTGACCACTTTACGGCACTATCACCGACGATGCTCATCTACAACCGCAACAGCTAATGTTTCATATGGAAAAGTGTTACAATACTGGTATTGCATTTACATCTCTGATACATTATGAGAGGAGTCTGACCATAATTGTGTGGACCAACTTACTGGCGGAAGAGGTGACCAACATAAGGCCTGTGACAGTTTGGTGTAAAGCCCTTTTCACTCTGCACTTAGTTTTCTTGGTGTTTTTGTAACGTGGCAGCGAGCAAAGACAAGCACTCCCGTGCAACCGTGTCCATATTTGGAAGTGCCTTCCTAGCAGCCTACCAGGAAGAAACAGTAAGGCTTTTCCTGCTGGTTGGTCTGTTTCTGTTAGCGCTCTGAAATCACTCTGCCAGCCCCTCTCGTATTAGTTGCGCCTTCTGACGTCACCGTGACGCTGCTCTCTAATTGGATATTTTATTTAAAAAATATATATATTTCTGTTACAGTATTCTTCCTTGTGCTCGATCTTTATTATGTTCAGGACTTTGTAACAACAGCGTAACAATCCTGTGAGGAGCAGAGTGATTGTAATTTACTTTGCTGCTATAAAAGTGGTTTTATCAGACCTAAACAACTTTTATTAAAAGAAGAGTAAATGGCACAAATGGGTTTTTAATGAAAATGTATTCACGTCTTGTGACTGACTTTAGCAAGTGGAGCAGTACTTCCTCTTTGGCTTTGTTCATCTATTTGGACTTGAGGGTATGAACTTTTGAATATCAACTTTGAATAAATAAATGTTACGGATCAATCATAAAGATCATTTAAAAAAAAAAAATTCTCTTTTAGGATGTCATTTCATTATTCAATACATGTAGCATTATATAAAAATTTTATACTTGGCTGTTGGACTATTGTTTGATTTTGAAAATATATTTTCGTTCAGAATGTGCCAAAAAATACATGGAAAAGCTTTTTATTTTTATTGGATGTGACAAAACATGTTTTCTTTCTTTTTTCAGCTTTAGCATTGAACTTTTGCTTTCCTGTCCAGTATACTGTATAGATCAGTTTCCTAACTCCTTGCCAGTGTCTTTCCTGTTCTCATTTGTTCATTTATCACATCATGTGGCACAACAGAGATTCTCTGGAAACAAGAGCTTCTTGCGCTATCAAAAGGCTGACAGTCAAAAGGGGCATCTCCAGTGCTGTTTTCTAATCAATATATCTGTCACCATCACTTGCATAACGCTACAAAAACAGGCCAATTGGTCATTTCCATTAGCCCGCTGCTGGAGTTCCTGGACGGTTGTGGTCACTGCTGTCCATTCAGTCCGTCCAAATTTTGATGTGTGAGCAGTTACAGTATTCAAAGGGTTGAAAAGCACTTTCCTGTGCCAAGTAAGAATTCCCAAACTGGCAGGTAGTGGACGGAGGGCCTGATAAAGAACAAGAGGCGAGTTCGGTTTCTGGTCAGGTCACGGGGGTCACATTTGGATGACTTGCGAGAGGCGAAAGTTGGAAGTTAACACCAAATGGCGGCAATCGGTACGAGCTGCGGACACGGTTTTCTTTTCTCATCACTTTTTTGTTTAAAAAGGTCCGCAAGTGAGAAGCGACTGAGGCGGTGAGAAGTGTGACAACCAAGCAGCACATCATGCAGAAAATGTGCAATGCTAAACATCATGAAGTGCACATGGGAAGAAAACCAAATTGAGGATTACAAGTCATGACTTCATTTTCAAAGTAAAAAAAAATATATGTTGAGCTGGCAGAAAATCTTGCCGGTTTTGAGTTTCTTTTTGATGTGTCCTGATGACCATTATGAAATCCAATAAAAACTAATTAGGAAATTAGGGGGCGGATCAATAAGATTTGCTCTGGTGGACATGCTATTTGCGCGTGTGTGTTTGTGTGTGGCGACTCACTTCTGCCCAGGGAGTTTTGTAGGTCTGACCTGGCCAAAGCAATTGTTATTGATACTCCTCTGTGGATTAAGTCTGCCTTACACTCATATGGTTGTAATTTATATTTTGTTGACTGCAGGTTTAATAGTTTGTGTGTAACATGACTCTGTTGGTTCACATTGTTTGCCAATTGCGCCCTTCTAATGTTGCGACTAATGTATCACCTTACTGCTTTAATTGACTTATTCAGAGTTGGTGTGACCAGCACAAAGTGACATAAGGCTATTGTATTGCATGATTCACAATCATTATTTAGATTCAATGGGGAAAAAAACGCCCAGTAACCAGTAATAACCAGAATTTTACTATCACTTTAGCAAAGGACTTAAAATAAGACTTCAGTTTGATACAGTTAAGTCATTTGCTCCCAAAAACATATACAAACGTTCTATTTTAAATATTGCCATGGTCCCAAAAACACATTTATATGTTTTTTAATGTTTTTTTTTTTAATGCTAGAACATATGATGCAGCCTTTGAACTGAATAGAACGCTTAAAGCAATAGTATTTATTACAAAAACGGCCAGCAGGTGGCAGCAGAGTATAGGAGATCACCCAGGGCCATGTTGCAAAAATATCTTTCCCCCACTGTTTTAAACTAATTTGTGAATAATGGTGAAACTTAACTATATTCTAATGCTAATTGTAGCAAAATGGAAACAGATAGAAATATACTTTTTTTCCTGATGAAAGAAGAGACTCTAATGTCTCTTTTTTGTTGGTTCCGTGTTTTGATAGCAATAGAACACAATATTCTGTGGGCCTTGCAAAATCAGTCAAAATCTAGTAAAACAGCCGGGAGAGAAGGGGGTTGCTTCAGTGAAAATGTCTGGGAGTGAATGAGCTAAGAATGATTCCTACCCTAAACAAAGTTAAAGTGTATACAATTGTTAAGGGTTATGGTTTCAAATAAGGGTTTCACAGTATGAGTAGGGTTACAAAGCAGGGTCACAATTTATAATGGTGGCTATAAAATTAGGGAGAAAAAAAAAGTGTGACTTCAGTTTTCAAAGTAGTGCTTAAAATTATTATTATTAATTAGGGTTAGGGTTTCAATCTATGGTCAGGTTTTTATGTGATAAGCGGTAGATGATGGATGGATGGAGTTTCAAGCTATGGTTAGGATTAGCGTTTCAAAGTAGGGTTTTAAACTAGGGTTGGGGTTTCAAATTAGGACTTCAAACTATAGTTAGGATTTTAAGATATGGATGGGGTTTCAAATTAGGGTTAGGTTTTCAAAGTAGGGTTGTAAACTGGTTAGGGTTTCAAAGTAGGGTTTCAAAATACGGTCTAACAGTGGCTAAAAAATTGTTGTTTAAAAAATTCAAAAATGTGTAACCTCAGTTTCCAAAGGTTTCAAAATAGTGTTTCAAACTTTATCTCAACTGAACTTTCGAACATTTAAAATGACAATAAAACAAAAAAGCATAATGTCACAATTGTGTCAAAAACAAATAACAAACAGAGACATTTAAGTTATTCCACAAAACAAGGATGAAATGTAACTGTTTTCGTTCTTCATAAATAATAGTAATGACTTCCAAAAGAAATTAATTTACAAAAGAAAAGACTTATTGTTCGAAATGGAATAGGATGAAGCAACTACTTATCGAGTCCTATCCCGATTATACCTCACTTATTACTTTAACTCATTATTCATAAATGCCTCAACAAAAATTGTACTTTCAACCACTGATTTTATTATCCCTCCCTTAGCAAAAATTATTATTTTTATACAATTTCTTAAATTGAAAACTATAGTAAGGGGTTTCAAATAAGGGGGTTGTTCCCTCTTTTGCACCTGTTTTTGAAGCTGGTATAGATAAAACTAAATAAAAAGAGGAAATTTGACCTTTAAACTTATAGAATCTTGCATACAATCAGTTTGCAATCTGGAATGGAGGTGAGTTGAGGGTTGCACGAGGTGGCGTCCGAGCAGCGGTTTAACCTGTATAGGTCGAGAGATGGATCATAATAAATGAGCCGCTGCTGCAGGCCAAGAGGATTGCAGGGAGCATTGGACAGTACCAGTCCACCTCGCTGCCACTCCGACCAACACCTCCGTCGTATCTGGCCCGACTTGCTGCCCACTGGTCGGTATGGAAACGGGGCCTTATTTAGCGTCTGGACCCGTTCTTGTTCATGGCCGGTGATTTGTCCTTGTCTAATTATGGCCGTTGGCTGCCGCCCGTGTACACATGACTAATGGAGGGGCTCGGGACAGGGAGGGGCGAGGTTGGGTGTTGCAAGGTGGGGGTGGCGTGAGGAGGAAGCAGTGGACGCGCAGACCAGCCACTAGTGATTTGTAGAGCAGGCACTCTGTCATTGCCCCGGGCCCATTTGTCTTCAAGAGGAGATGGGAGGAAGAGGGCTGGAGATGGAGGGGACGGCGGCGGTGGCGTTAGTGGAGGGGGGGGGGGGGGGTATTGCTCCGGCCCGGAAAATGCTTTACAATGACTCCTGTTTTCCAGCACTTTCATCTTTGACCACAACAGTGTGCATGCTTACAAGCAACGGGATGCAGTAGGCGGCTGACATGATGGAGGACATGACAGAACGCTTGACAGTTTGCCGTGGCCATTTCTTTTTGGTGCTTGTCTCGCCGGAGAGGAAGCCAAATTTGTTTTCTGCTTGTGTGGACACAAACTGTCTGGACCTGACACTCCAAAAAAGATGTTGCAACCTAATCAACTTTTGCTTCACTCAAGTTAGGTAGTACCAGTGGCGAGTTGTACATTTAGTACCTGGGCTTCAACTGACTCGATCCGACACTATTATGTTGCAACTCTATAGCAATACCAGTATCAGGATCTGTCTATAGTTTTTTGTTTTTAAAGACAATCATTTTTATATTTATTTTTATTAGGGGTGTCAAAATTAGTGCGTTAATTTTGAGTTCCTTTACGCCACAATTTAAAAAAAATGCGCGATTAATGTCCACTCCTTACTTGGAAAGCCGGTACTGTGGGAATTCCAGTTGCAACGCAGCAGACACATCCATGTCAAAATTTAGCAGTAATAAATGTAATAATAATGCATATATTTGTATTTAACAATTTAAAAAATGTGCAGAATTTCACAAGTTACTTCATGTTAAAGATTAGATGGCTCTTAATATGAAAGGAAAAATGCACTGAGCTGTCACCAATGTCTTACAAATGCAATTATGCCATGGCAGAAAAATGAGCTCAACACAAATCAATATCACACTCGTTTTTAACTTTAACTCAATTTGATCAAGTATTATGAAATTACTGTATCAATGACTAAAAGATGCAGCCATATTTCTATGAGTTAAATGTTAACAAGAATATGAAAACAAAAAAAAAAATCATTGTACATTTTGTTGTACATTTAGAACAGATATAAAATTTGCGATTAGTCATAAAAGCGGTTGAAGTCAAACCATTAAAAATTTGAATCACCTCACACCCCTATTTTTTAAATAGTTTCGGCGTTTCGCTGCCATCTTCCTCAGGAGCTGTCCAAGCTGTTGAAGGTTTGCAGTGAAATTTATTTGGTTGAAAGAAACTGTCCCGTTGAGATTAGATTGACGTGGAGGGTGAAACCTGATTGGAGAAAAAGAAAACAAGCATTTACTGGAAGAAGTGCAGCCAATAGTACGAGATAAATGAAAAAGATTTACTGGAACAAATATTAGAATTTCCTGTATGTTTTCGGCCAGTGCTTCTGATCATGTTTAGGCCAGTAAAGAAGGTCTTGCTGGATCCATCTCTGGGTAATATAGTGTGACAAGCAAATACGACGAATAACATCTACTTTTCCCCATCTTTATGGCCATCTTTATGGCAGCCCTGACAGGAATCCGACAGTATTTGTCATAGGAAAAACGGACATGATGAACCTCTTAGAGAAATGTATGGCAAAAGGACGTTACATGACTGACTGACTTGACTCCATACTCTACAAGAACAGGATTATAAATGGAGAAATCCAAGTACAGCACTATAACCGTATTGTTTTCTAAAATATGATTAATACTTGGAAAAAGGCAGTGCCTAAGTAAAATTAGCCAGTGGTTGCAAAGTACCGCATGGCCATTTTTTCTCTCCCTCTGTTGAGTCCATTTACCAGCCAAGCTTCTTATTCTCGTCAACCAGCGCTTACAATTTGTCAGGAAAGGGCAGCAGACGGGCAAGAACTACAAAGTCTGTATTGATTTTGCCATTTTACCCCCTCCCCCCCCCCCCCCCTTCCATACTATTTCTCCAAGTCTTTTTAAGTAAACAAACACCAGATCTGTCATTTCTGTCCCATGAGAGGAAGTGTTGACTGAAGGGATTGGAGGTGGAAAAAAAAAAGAGAAGGCCCAGGCTGAGTCTTGAGGTGGGTCAGCCATGATTCATTGTGCCATCTGATGGATAGAGGGATTTGGGTCGGATTGTTGAAAGGTGCCCGTGGAGCCTCTCCCTGACCTCCCTTGCTCCTGACCCTCCCCGTACGCTCTTTGGCAGCCCTGCTCCTAAATCACTGCCTGTCATTGTGCTGGCAGAACAATGGTACGGGCTCTTCTGCGCCATCTCAGGCTCCAGCCGACTGGACACGGCTTCCTCCATCGTTAGTCTGCTCATTCCTCCCGTGGTCCTTCCTGGCCCCTGAATCCCACAGGCCCCAAAAAAGGCTCAGGGTTAGGATCAACCCGATGGTCCGATGACTTTTGCGAACACTTGCATACTTGTGTGGACATCTAATCCTATTAGATGGGCACAATTACTTCATCAAGGTACAGATGCACTTTGGTTTCCCCAAATATTTCATTACTATCAAGCAGAGGTTCAATAATTAGTAATTTAACTGGCAACTAATCAATTATCAACTTTGACCCAATCCTTTGAATTTCAGCCTCTAAACAGTAAATAAATATTGTCAGATTTCTCTCGTTGTCTAATAAAGTGGCCCGATTATCTTTGTGTTAAATCAAATGAAGACTTTGCAAACATCTGCTTTTACTTCGCAGAACAATGATAAGCATTTTGGCCCATTTTCTGACATGTAACTGACCAAACCTGTAAATGAACAATCAATCAATTAATTACTTGTGTTTGTACATTTTCTGCACTGTTAATTGGAGATAAGCCAATGTGTTTTTTTTGTTGTTATTTTTTTCCGAGCTGATACCGATTATTAGTAGTCAAGGAGGCCTCTAACCAATATTTGGATATATTGGGAAAATATTGATGTCAAAACTTCATAAAATACACTCTAACTCTTAACTTGTCTTTCAGCAAATGTTTATTTATTAATATTTTATTGAACAACTTTTCAGATTTTCAAATGGTTTAATATTTTTTTTAAACAATAATTTTAAAATTCAAGGTTTTCCAACATTTCTAAATAACTGAAAAGTTAAACTTCTACTTATCTTTCTTTTCATTTTAAACAAAACAAAAGGTGCAGATATGTCCTAGGGTTCGTAGCATCTCTTATAAAGTTAAATGAAAATTAAATCAATATTTCCCTGAAGTTAACACAGTTTGAAATTGATCTGTTATCGGCCGTCATAGTTTTTGTCAAAATGCGTAATATCGGCACCGATAATCAGCCTGGCCGATAATAAGTCTGACCGATAAACAATGCAATTTGATATGAAATAATGCTCAGCGTTTTGTTTTTTTCAAGGAATGGAAATGTACTGTATATATATATATTTTTAAATGAAAAATAATCAATAGGTTAATTGATTAATGAAACAATCAGTTGCAACCCCACTATGAAGAAATTGCATCGGGCAAAATATTATTTTTCACATCTCTCAATTTTAAATACATTTCATATCAAAGTAATAGATGACACATCTGTGCATAACTACATCAGTCACCGAAACCTTTAGCCTTTAGCTGTTATTTTCTTTGACTCCCCAGTTTATTTTCCTCCTTTTCCTCCCTTTTAAAGTCAAGAGTCCGAGGTCAATCTATCAAATCTCCTAACCGAGGGTCGATCAATATGTCAGCAGCCCAACACTCCCTCAGTAGTTATGATGATGTCCTGGGTGCTGGGCCACCCTCACTTGCAGTTACAGCCGCTACAGCGTGTTGAGCAGGGGATCGAACGCCGCCTGTCAGCAGGCCTGACGGACGTCATGAATCACTTTTGCTGGAGTGCCGCTCTGCTCGTTGGACACGCGCTAACTCTCATGCACAGTAAATAGTATGTCAGACTCGTTGCACGCAGCCATAACAGAAGGAATTTGCACATACGTGGGACAAACATTCAGCAGCTATAAAAAGTCTACACACCCCTGTTCAAATGTCAGCGTTTGTTATAAAAAAAAAATGTGACCAAGATAAATCAGTTCTAAACTTTTCCCAAAATGTATGTGGCCTTGACATACTACCAAAAGTGTCATTCAGTAGCTCTCACGAGAGCAATGCACACTTCTATATGACAGAATAAAAACTTACAAGGTAAAATAAGGGTCAGAAATACAGAACCTAAATAAGAGTGAAAATTACAGAAACATAGTAACTACATGGCAACTAACAACTTTACTCGTCACAAGGAACATAGCAACTGACACATTATCACCATAAGGGGAATTGTAACTGCATAGCAACTGATCATCACATCCACTTCATAACACAGTCACCCTGTGACCCAACCCAAATCAGTAAATCACAGTACCGTATGACCCATCGTGATACAACCCAAAACACAGTCATAACAAACGGTGTGTTTGGTGCAAATGCAAAACTGCTCATTGGTGAAAGAACACCATCGCTACAGTGAAGCATGATGGTTGGTGATCATATCATGCTCTAGGCCTGTAGCTGCAGACTTAGACAAGGTGAAAGGAATCATGAACCGTTTGAAATAAATTTAGGTCTGAGTGAATTACAACACCAAGTTTTTTACTCCTACACTCTAAAAAAATAAATTAATCCAAGTTAATACTGTATATTAATTTTAAGTAATTATGAGGTCATTAAGTTGAATTAATAGAGTTCATTAACGTTAATATATTCATTTTGGATTAACTTAATTCAGTCGTCTGTTACCACTTGAAGCAATTCAATTAAGTTGGTCAACAATTCTCTTCTTAGACTTGAGTTGGTTAAACCATGCTCATTTTAGAGTGTAGAATCGAGCTGGTCAATAACCACCTACCTCCAGTCTTGTATTTATTTAATTAAAGGAAATTACATTGCATCCATCAGTTTACTTGCTCTAAGCACCGACGAGCGCATCTAAGAGACCATAGTCACTAGGCGACAAAGCTAAATCAAATAACTATGAGGCAACATTACTAATTGCGTTTCCATCCACCCATTTTTATTAGAATTTTCAAGAAATGCAAAAAAATAATTGTTTTAATGGAAACGCTAGAAATTCGAAAAAGGGCCCAAAATTTGCTAAAAAAGTTTTTACGCTTGGAGGGGGTGGATTTTGAAGCGTATTGAAAAAAGGAAAATGCGAATTTTGCCGATGGAAACAGGTTACACGTTTTGACCGGATATTACGTCACACGTACGTTTGCAGTCCCAAAGCAATGTTGGACGATAACGTAAGATATGTTTGGGGGGACGACGAAACAGAAATATTTTTAGAATTAATTAAAGCAAATATTAATGCTATTTTACATGGAAAACTCATATGACGTCATCGCACGGCGCAGTCGCTTCCTGGTCTTTTTCTTCTTCTTCTTTTAAATTACTGGTAGATCACATCTCTATGGTGTATACCGCCACCTACAGCGGCGGAGGCCCCTCTAAATATTCGCAAAAGAAGAACAGATGGAAAAGAGCATAAATCGCATGTCCGTTTTGCACATTATCAGTAAATTCGCTTAAAATGTTTTAAACAATTGGATGGAAACCTGACTACTGTTGCGAATGTATGTCTAAAAGTGGTCCAAGAATCGAACCCTGGGGGACTCCGCATGTCTTGTTGACCCGTTCAAATGTATGACATCTATAATGTATCTGGGGTTAATCAGAGGCAATTTAAATGGTGCGAACTGACTCACATTCAGCATGAGATGTGATTGGTTCATTCTGAACACCAAGGTCCCGTTATCAGAAAGTCAGTTGACAAGTTGACTTTACTACTGCCCCTCTCATTTTATTTTTAACCCATCTTCATTAAGTAATAGGTCACATTCATGATAGAACGAGTTTCAAAATGATTTATCTTAGTCTTATTTTGTTATAAATACCAAATATAATGGTTGTCTTGCTTGCACACAGACATAAACAACACACATTATTGTGCACACTTCATCACGCAATGAAGTGAGTCAGTATTTGACCCATTAGCCCCTGGAATCCGATCCAGACAGCACACAATCTTTGGACTTGTTAGCGATGTGTGAGCTCAGTTCAGTGAGCTGACACGGGCTCTGATTACCTCTAACCTGATTGAAGCTCTTTAGCCGCAGCTATCAGATGTCCGTCTGTCGGACAAACAATCCGCACACTAATAGCGTCACGTAGCGTGTGTAGTTGTTCTGTCGGGGTGTTGCATATTCGCCGTGTTACTGAGCGGTGAGCGTGTTTAAAATGTTTGGTGTATGTGTGTTTCCGCCGGCAGTTTCTGTGTGTGTAAATAATTTTCTAGTTTACAGGATGCAATTTCTCCTTAATATGCCCATCCTAATGTAATTTGGCGTCTGTGTACGGGGCCAGGCTGGTGTGCGTTTCTGCTGACTGTCTTGTTTTGTGTTGCTTCGCATGAGTGGCTCGCTGGGAGAACATTATGCATCCTTTTCAGCATTTAAACGATTATATGTACGGCGGCTGCACAGGCATTAGACGAACGAGGAAATATGGCTTTGATTAAGATGTCTGTTATCTCTTTATTGATTAAAAGCCATAGCTTGGTAATAGCATCCCAGTCCCTCCCCTTTGACTATTTTGGTTTCATTGTGATTTTATCTTTGGTTAGTTGTCTTTGCTCAGTATGAAAGAAAGCAGATCTTACATATTTCAAACATGCAGCTGGCGCCTTTGGCAAAAATTTGGCTTCAGGCTGTTTAATGGCACTCTTAATTGAAGTCAAACTAAACTGTTGAAAGGCTTCAACAGCGACTTTTTTCCAAGAAAAAGTATGTGAATCCTTTGTAATTCGATTTGTGCATACACTTGTTATACACTGTGATCTGATCATCACATATGTCAAAACGAGTTATATGTATTTACCGCACACAACATGTAATCATGTAGACCAGAGATGGGCAACTGGCGGCATGTGGCAAAAGCCACTTTTCAACAACACCCAGAAACCAACGCCGGCGCCTTCTCTGGGCCCGAGCTCTTCAAAGATGGGCTGACGAGAAATGTTCTGTGGTCTGACGAGTCCACATTTCAAATTGTTTTTGGAAATTGTGGACGTCGTGTCCTCGGCGGAGGCCAAAGAGGAAAAGAACCATCTGGACTGTTGTGGATGCAAAGCTCAAAAGCCAGCATCTGTGATGGTATGGGGCTGCTTTAGTGCCAATGGCATCTGTGAAGACACCTTTAATGCTGAACGGTACATACAGTTTTGGAGAAACATATTGTCGCTGCTATGTGGAAAAACACTTATGTCCATTTTTTCTTTTTCTTTTTCTTTCTTTCTTTCTTCTTTTTTTAATTTTTTTTACCAGGGGTGTCAAAATGTGTGCCTTAATTTTGAATTAATTTAAAGTTCCTTTAACGCCACAAATTTTTTTCAACGTGCGATTAATGACCGCCTCTTACTTGGGAAGCCTGTATTAGGGGAATTCGCAGAACACACATCAACATCAACATTTTGGAGTAATAAATTTAATAGTAATGCATATAGTTTTGCATATATATAAGTTGTATTTTACAATTTTAAAAATGTGCAGAATTTCACAAGTTACTTCATGTTAAAGATTAGATAGCTCTTAATATGAAAAGAAAAATGTACTGAGCTGTCACCAACATCTTACAAATGCAATTATGCTATTAGTGGCAGAAAAATGACCTCAACACAAATCAATATAACACTCGATTTTTATAGTATAGTGCAACTTTTTAATTTTAACTTCACAAAATGTTATGAATTATTATGAAATTACTGCATCAATGACTATAAGATTCAGCCATATTTCTATTAGTTTAACATTTGTTTCACCTTTTTTGTTAACAAGAGTATGAAACTTAGAAAAAACATATTTTATTGTACATTTTATTGTACATTTAGAACAGATTTAAAAAATTGCGATTAATCGGGAGTTAACTATTGAAGTCATGAGATTAATTATGATTAAAAATTTTAATCGCCTGACACCCCTAATTTTTACATTTTTTTGGGATGCCTGCATTCAGTTCCATCCCCAAAACAAATTTTCAAGGACAAAAATGGACATAAGCGTTTTTCACATAGCAGTGACGATATGCTGCCATCCAAGAAACGACTGTTTATTTTACCAAGACAATGAATGCCAAACCACATTCTGCAAGTGTTACAACAGCGGGGCTTTGCAGTAAAAGTGCGGGTACCAGACTGGCCTGCCTGCAGTCCAGGCCCGTCTCTTATTGAAAATGTGTGGCGCATTATGTAAAATACGACAATGGAGACACCGGACTGTTGGACTGCTGATGCTGAAGCTGTACGTCAAGCAAGAGTGAGAAAGAATTCTCTAAAACTTTGGAGAGAATATGACTATGAAGTTTTAAATATTACTTGCAAATTGTCTTTGATAAAGGCTATCATATGTATTATTATCATGCTGTAAATTCATCCCTCAGCGCAGGTCAATGATTTGTGGATGTTCTTCAATTTGCCAAGACAGAGTGATTGATCACCATTAGAGGCAATTGGAAGTTACGGTATCTTTATTGCTCAGCCGTCATACACAGATTGACTTTAACTCGCCACATTCATTTCATTGGAAGAATAAAGATGAAGAATGATTTACTAAAACTACAGTGGAATGCCCGTTTCCACTTACAAATTCAACTTGCGAGTTGAACATTTCCGAACGCTATTCCAACTTACCTGAAAGGTCAAATGTGACAACAGATGTCTTGGACAGTGATGAGCTTTGCATGGCAAATGTCTTGGTGTCCTCATCTGGTGTCTTTTAGGCCTCACGATCAAGCATCGGGTCATTAGTCAGGTCGCAAAGAAAGATGGGTGCGACAGAATCCAGATGATGTCTTGTCTTAGTACGAACACCCTTGTGTGAAACTTTTCGGCTCTCTACTGCTGACAAAGAGCAACAAAGGCGGCAAGGGTAAGTGCGATCCTGCGGGTTTGTGTGTCTTGTGTGCTTGCTGGGGAGCGAGTGGGCTGAGACTGAATGAAAACAGATGGAGATGTGCTCTTTAATTAACCCTGAGAATCACGGGGCTGAAAACAGGCCTCAGTCCGTGAATAACATCCAGCACATTCAGGCTTTGTGTTAGGTGCTATGTTAGGGTGTGTGTGTGTGCGCGCGAGTGCGTGCCGTGGACTAGCCGGAGCATCGACCCGTTCCCCCACCCCCTCTTCCCCAGAGCGGAGCGTTTTATTTCTCATTAGCGGCCAGCAAACTGCTGGGGGATGAAATTTGCTAACAGGAATTAAAAGTGCATTAACACATCTGAGAGATTCATTTCTGATAATAGTTTTATTAGTGCTCTGACCTTTCAGTTCATTAGAGGAGTGCAGGAGTGGTGGAAAGGGTGCACAAGGGGGGCATGAGAGCTCACTGAACAAGACCTTTTGGGAGCAGCTCAACTTTCAACACAACCAAGGTTGTAACTCAGGACTTTTCTTCGCGGTTTGAAACTGCGCTGCTACATCCTGCGTTGAATATTTCGCTCAGTTTTTAATGATGTGATGCTAAAAGAGTCAACTTTTTGATTGTCTGCAATGCTTGTGCGTCTCAGTACTCTCTCTTACTCTCTTGCTCTCCCCCTCCTCAATTACCAGAATTTATAAGGCAGTGTTTTTCAGGTCTGTTAGCGCTTGAGTGTATCACTTATCCAGGCGGTTAATTGTTTATGAACGGTGCCCTCCCCTTCTCTAAAAACAAGGTGAGCGATCCAAGAAGGACCAAGTGTGACACATTTGGCATTTTAAGAGGGAGGAGTTAGGAAAGCCACGTATTTGATATAAAGGTCACTTATTCAAATGTAGCAGTTGCTAACAGCATCTTCTAGAGATAATGTTTGACTTGACCCTGCAGGGAAAAAGAAATTAATGTTGTTTTCTTTGTGTTTTATTGGAAAGCAAGCGAGGCAAGTTACAACACAATTTGCTCACTCCTGTTCCCTATAATTAGCACCGTACAGAAATGAAATCACATTGACGAGAAGGTCAATAATCCTGATCTATAGCGAAATTAATCCTGCTATCGACACAACAAGCAAACAATACAATTAAGAGAGCAGAGGAAGGAGATAGTAAAAGAAAAAAAAAGCAGCTCAGAGGAAAAGGATGTGTTTTATCTCTTGGGCTCAGTGTGCAGAAATCCTATGAAGGCTTCTAATGAATTCATCTATTGTTAATGAGGGCAAAGCGAGGAACCAGGGATTAAACGTGAGAGGAAGGAACACAATTAGCGATACCGGGCTAATGATTGCTTTTTTAACGTGCCATTGTTTCCGCCTTGTACTTGCCTGACTGGCGTGTGTTTATTGGACATGTGAAACTTCGTAGTGGATCACACATCAACAGATGTAGATAGTGGGGTAGAGAAAGTCTACACATCCCTGTTCAAATGCCAAGGTAAATCATTCGAAACTTTTTTTTTTTACCTATAACCCATGCAACTCAGTTGAAGTTTGTTTTGTTTAATTGTTGTCATGAACTAGTAAACCAAAAAATTGGTTGTACACGTTTGCACAATTTTATGTACTTGATGCTAAAGTGACTCAAGTATTTCCTCTCTGTTTAGTCCAGTGGTGCCCAAGTTCGGTCCTCGAGAGCTTCTATCCAGCTTGATTTCCATGTCTCCCTCCTTCAACGCAGCTGAATCTAATGATCAGCTCATCAGCAAGCTTTGCAGAAGCCTGCTAACGATCCTGATCATGAATCAGGTGTGTTGGTGGAGAGAAACATGGGCCGTTTCTCAATATCAAGAACACAGAGTACGCATATCTCGCTGGTGTATTTCCGTAATTCACCGCAGTTTTATCATGTGACTAGCTGAACTCTGCCAAGGCTTAGCTTGGCGAGCCACACACACTTTCTTGAACGGACGAAAGTTAGTCTAGTAAATCGTCCGTTGAAAGCTATTCCAGCCCTGCTCAAAATGAACAGTGCAATCAATTTCATTTACCGTGTTTTCATGACCATAAGGCATAAGGCATTGAATGGCGCAGTCTCAGTTACGGGTGCTATTTCTGTATTTAACACACACATAAGGCGCACTGCACTATTGGGCACAGGCACGGTTAAACATACACTAGCTCAAAATTTAACAATGTAAACAGTGAGTTTTTTTGTACTTAATAATGTACTCACGTTACTTTTGATCAATCCTCATCCACAGATCAAACACGCCAGGTTCTCTCTTGTCATTGTAGTATTGTCAGTCAGAAATGATGCCGGCTTTTGCGAAAGCCCGATTAGTGCAAGCAGACACGTTTAGCCCAAGCATGCATGCACAATACATTCACAAATTGTGGCGTAACTCGCTCTAATCTAACAGTTCCATAAAGCGAAAGCAATGAACACCATGACGTCCTCCTATATCTTACATACAGGAAACCCGGCCCTGGTTGAGGACTGGCAGGCAGGATAACCCAATAGACTCACATCATCTTTCAGTTGAGTCTTTCAGTCCTCAACCACGGCCGGATTTCCTGTATATAGGCAATATGTCGGCACTGCTCCGCTGTCTGTCGGCAGAAATGCTCCCACACAGACAATCGAGCAAAGCGCTTGCAGAAGTCGCACAACTTTTACAGATTTTGGAACTCGATGCACACTAAAAGCGCACCTCACCATTAGGCGCACCATCAACTTTTAAGTGCGCCTTGAAGTCGTGAAAATATGATATCTGCTGTGACGTATTCTTCGTGAGCAACGTAACTGAATTCAATCGCAAGAAGTCGTCTTTCCCGATTTTTGGTCGTCAATATTGAACACGTTAAAATTTAACATTGTCATCCCCAACGCGTTTTGGATCCTATTATCGGGACAATTCCACTCTTAACACACTTCAGACTGAAGGATCATCTTAAAAGACAATCTAATAAGACACAAGATCGCCAGGCGTTTGACGTCTTTGGTTGGAAAGGGGAAAAATTGTGACAAAAACAGCCTGATTGTCTTTATTTGGCCGAAGCGGTGCAAATGGTACTTCATTTAGATAGTGCTTTTCCACCTTACAAGGCCCTCAAAGCGCTTTACATTCGACTACTCATTCACCTACTGATGACGCAGCATCAGGAGCAAGCAACTGGGCGTTCAGTATCTTGCTGAAGGATACTTTGACGTGGTCACAATGGCATGGGATCGAACCCACAACCTCTGGGTTGCGAGACAACCACTCTACCACTGACCCACGCCGCCCCAATTGTAGATCAGTTTTTAAATAAAATATCCATTTAAATCTTTAGATGTCACTGTACTGAATGGGCATGCAACAGAAATCCAGGTCCATCCACAGACCTTATACTATCTAACTTTTCAAGTCAAGGCATTCTGATTCTGTTGTTACTATCCAAATGACGCCCACTACTCACGAATCCTGTCAGGCCATTGTAGAGTATCCGATGCCAGTGACAGAAGAGGCCTGGTGCTGTTTCCAGCTGAGTAGCTTTAACTTGTGTTGGGACTGGCCTGGGGATGTAGAGAGGAGCAGAGGGCAAGCATGGTGGGCTGCATCCAAGCATCCCAGGGCGAAGAAGGATTGCCTTTCAAGAATTACGAGCCATTAAATCAGAGCTTGGAAATCTCAAGGTTCCCCAAGACTGCTGCACAAGGAATCTGGGCTGGAGAAATATTGTTTATGGTTTGAAAGGCTCGGCGATGGATTTATAAAAGAAACATTCATCATTGCAGGAAAACGGAACAAAACATTCTGGAAATAAATACTCACTCTATAGGTATACTTGTCACCCAGACAGCACAATAACAAGTGAATTGGGAAGGAGATCCTTCATCCGTTGGCAGCTGCAGCCGCAAACACGCTCTGCCTACACGTGTGGGGGCCTCATGGTAAATTGATGTAAGACGTGAGGTAAACCTGTACGTGTATCATATAATAAGCCAGATTTGCTTTTGTGTAATAATTAGGATCTCGGATCTTTATGAGGCAAAAATCCAATCATTGGGTTAGCCCAACTGAAACCTTGCCTGGTAAAATACATTATGTGAATACCTTACCCTCCTTATCTTATCTAGTAGCTGGCATGCCTGTCAAGCTTCACCCATTATTCTCCACTCAGGCTTGTATAATGGGACAGCACGTCCGATAACACGTCCAAAATTCAGTACGTATTGAGTGTTTTCATTTTCATAAATCACTAGGGTGTTTCTACTAGTCGGCTTCGACTTCTCCAACTTTTCTTTTCCCATCATTTCACATTTCAAGTATCAATGCGAGTGAGTTCTCCAGTAAACACAATTAAGAGTATTGATCATCCCGGGCTGTCCCATGAGTAAATAAATATGGCTTTAGTGATGTAGCCGTTTACGGGAAGGTGATTGCTTTCGGTCAGTGACCTTGAGACGGTGTGGAAAATCTATGCTGATGTCTCACCACTGTCCAGTACAGAACAAGTAAACCAACAAGGAACACACCACTATCACACTCATCAATGTTTTCAGTTGGTTTGAGAATGTGATCTTTTTTTTTTAATCCAAGCTGTCCACGCCTTTGTATCCTATTTCCTGTACTGTACTTTATACAACATCAAAACGGTGAAATAATCTAAAATATATCACCCAACGGACGCTCTTACTACTCGTGCATGCTCCAACCCATTAGTTAGGTTACCATGCTCCCATTTTTCATTTTTATCAAGAAATGCAAAAATAATACCGAATGGAAATGCTAGAAATTCAAAAAGGGCCCAAAATGCTCAAAAAAGTTTGAATGAAAGGGGGGTGGATATTTTGAAGCGTATCGAAAAAAGGGAAAATGCAAATTTTTTATGCAATGGAAACAGGTTATGCGGATAACACGTTGCACATTTTGACCGGATATTACGCCACACGTACGTTTGTAGTCACAAAGCAATGTCGGACGATAAAGTAAGGTATGTTTGGGTGGGACGACAAAACAGAAATCTTTCTGGAATTAATTAAAGAAGTGAATATTAATGCTATTTTAGATGGAAAACAGCAAAGAAACGCTCCGGTTTATCAAGAATTACAAAAGCAAACTCATACGACGTCATCGCACGGCGCAGTCGCTTCCTGGTCGTCTTCTTCTTCTTTTAAATTACTGGTGGATCACATCTCTATGGTGTATACAGTCACCTACAGCGGCGGAGTACCCTCTCAATATTCGCAAAAAAAGAACAGATGGAAACGAGCATAAGTCGCATGTCCGTGTTGCACATTTTCAGTAAATTTGCTTTAAAAATTCGAAACAATTGGATGGAAACCCGTCTCATGACTTCAAACCACTACATGTCTAAATGTGATCGTCATCTCGCTTTGAATGATTGATTGCATTGTGCCCCGTCCATTATTTGGCATTGTTGCCACGTTCATTCTTTTTGAATCATTCAAGTATTTGCATGCGCATAATGTATGTAAACCAATTCATTTAGAGCATTTTTGAGTGTGATATAGTTTTAAACCTGATAGGCGTCTACCAGTATGGGAGCGATTAACTCCTTATTATCAAAGTAAATCAATCTTTTGACACAAAATTGCTCATAAGCCTTTAGAAAGAACTGTTTTACACATTAGAGTGAACAAATTGATGTGCATTAGTGTTATTTTTATCCACCATTTTTAAGTTTTGTCTCCGTTTTAGTCCAATTTCAATCACGCTAGTATCATAGTTAGTTAACCTCATCCCGTTTTTATTCAGTCCATTTTTGTCGACTATAAATCTAGCATTTTAGTCTTTATTTTAGTCCAAGAAAACACAATTGTATTTGTCTGGTTTTAGTCAACAAAAATTGTCAACGTTTTAGTCTAGTTTTAGTCTGCACAATCATTTAACCGCTGCATTTTTTTTGTCAGCAGATTATGTTAAACGTTTTGGATCTAAAACTATTTCACATAAAAATTTCTCTCATCTTTTTGGTGAAAAAAACTTGACACACAATTACAGTATATCAACAAGTGGTTACTATGGCTTCACGCTATGAGCTAGTAAATTAGCCAGCATTAGTTAGCGGTTGGATTAACATTATTGTTGGAACGTTATAAGCTATAGCCGTTGGATTAATGTTATGTTATAACTCTAATTTACTTCTTTTTTCTTTTTTTTACCTTTCACCGTGGATCCACCTCCTGTCTGTCCCATGTGTTTGTGCATGTTGCACTCGCTAGCTGCGGATTTGAAAGGGGGTGTGTCACTGTGTGTCACATGACAGTGTTACAGTGACAAATTAGCAGAGACAAGATCTTACAAAATCATATCATTTTCGTTTCGTTTTTGTTCATGAACTAAAACGTCCATAGATTTTAGTCCAATTTTTATTAAGTGAAGTACATTTTCGTTTCGTCTTCATTAGTCGACTGATTTAGTCCCAGTTATTGTTTATTAATGAGGGTTTTAGTCAAGTATAGTTAAGTTTTAGTCTGGTGAAAAATGTGTGTTTTTGTTTAGTTTTCGCTGACAAAATGAACACTAATGTGCATGTCCAAATTGTTTGGGAATTAACATGTTTTCTTTTTTTGTTCTTCACAATTCCCCCGAGTATTGTGGCCAGGAATTTGTTAAGGATATTGATGAATGAATCCATTACATTGCGCAGAATTGGCTGATATTGATGAGTCAGGTTTTGTTCAGTGATGCGCTCTTATACACTTGGTCTCATGGGGAAAGCATATTTGTTGTGTACAGGGACAAACTCAACTGAGGAACAGAAGACTTATGGGATGACATGTTTGGAAAAAGTAGCATGTTTGATGTACACATACAGTATGTTCTGCATGTGGTTGAAGTGTGAGACATCTCTGGTGAACATGAAAGCTGCATGTGTCCCGATGTCCAGGAAGGCGAGGTGCTGACTGTCAGCGAGCACGAACGAACACCAGCGCGTCTGTATGTGAGCCCGAGTGTCTGTGTTTGCTTGATGGATGAGCTGGCAGGGCAAGGCCGTGGATAAAGTGCAAACAAACTGGGTAATAAATGAGTGCGACAGAGGAGCAGTGATGAAGCCCGCTCCCGAGCTCCTGATGCATGCCGGCCAACGCCCCGCGGCCATTTGTACTCCAGAAATGAGGAGTCGGCTGTCGCTGGGATGGAAAGACACTGTTGTTCCTTTACTGAAGAGTTGGATCTCTTGCACCTCCTCTCTGTACTAGAGTTCAAATAGTTTTGGATTTATCAGTATAGTTAGTTAAAATTTATTTATTTATTTTTTGTTTTCTTTTAGTTTAGGAATTTTCAGTATAGTTAGGTTTTTTTGTTTTCAGTTTTTATAGTTTATTAGGTTTTTATTTTAGTTTTTGATTTTTTAGTATAGTTAGTTTTTCTGTAGTTTTCATTTTTTGAAAGTTTTTTTTAGTTAGTTTTTTTAGTTTTAGAGTTAGTTTTTATTTTGTTTTCAGTTTTAGTAGTTTATTCGATTTTTTTATTTTATTTTTCAGTATAGTTATTTTTTATTTTATTTTTTAAATTTTTTTTTTTTTTTTTTACAATGCTTCATTTTGGTTTAGACTTTAATTAGTTTTAGGATTAGTTTTTGTTGTTTTTACAAAATATGTTTAATTACTGGTGTGCACACCTTACTGACATGGAGAGAGAGGTGACATCACAACTCCTCAGCAATATTAGACGTTCTTTGCAGAGGATATATAATATATGGTTATGTCACGTCTTTTGTGAGACAAGTACCGAAACTTTTATGGCACCCCTTGTATTCCATTAAAACAAAAACAGAGATTGAGTTTAACTGCGCTAACATATATTTCCAGTGCACTCCTAATAGCGTCTAAAATGTTGTGTACAACGAATGCAATTTACTTATAGACCTTATGGTGCACATTACACTAAATGAAAACACGTTACACTGAGTTTTAGATACTGTTACAGCTTTCGAATTGTCCTGGTGTTTGCTCCTTTCAAATTCCAACTGTAGCAAGTGTCATGCTATTAATAAAGAGGAGAAAAGCTGGCAAGATTTGTGTTTGCTTTTAACTTATTTGCATTTGTTCTAAATGAGGGAACACAATCTTTCAGCGCAGTGACGGCCGGTGTTCTCCGTGCCACCCAGTCGCGAGCAGGTATCGGCTGGCGAGGCAACGGGGGCAGGTGCTATGTGCTTGTTTCATTTATTTATTTGTGTGTTTGCGTGTGGTGCGTATATAGGCGAGAAGCAATTTTGAGCTGCACCTGCGTGTGGATAATTAATGTGGAACGCAAGGTACCTAAATAAATCAGTGCCTCTCGCAGACTTTCCTGTTGAGGATCAAAATGTTCCCTCAATGCACTGGATTAATCATGTCCCCAAGTAAAGGCAAGCTGTATTTCCAGATATTTGGGAGGTTTTTTTCTGTGTACGTTTGTATCCTCTTACAGAGAAGCTGCAATGTTCTTTTTTGCCTACTCCATTCTTTGCATTCTAATCTCTTAGAGGACAAACAAAACAACATCATAATTTTCATACTTGTATAATTATCTTGGCCGTCTTTGCTAGTGATGAATCGGTGAACCTTTTGTTTGCATTTGTCATGCTGCGTTGGCAATGTCACATGAGGGAAAGGGAGAAAACCCGGGTTAGCGGGGGTCAGCGCAAACAGGGATGGGTGAGGATGCAGGCTTGTGTTGACAATGTTCAGCAGCCATTGTCATTCTTCTTCTCACCTACTGCATGTTATACTTTCATTTAAATATCACAGGCATAGATTACGTTGCACTTTGCTTTCCACCCACACTTAATCTTCCAAAATAATGACTGCATAGGACATCATCACTGTCGGACAGAATCCTCGTGTGTCCAAATAGGGCCAAATTCATACGTTTTCACAAATGAAGATTAATGGGATGTCCCATGTGGTATGTTTTTTTAAATTAATTTATTAATTTAAATGTTTTGATATCTGAGACGTGTGTCAAATCATATTTCGTCATTGAAATGAATGGAAATGCCATTAATCTGAGCAAGCTCCCTTTTGCTAGTTGTTTTTCAATAATGGAAACATAGCTTTCTATAACAGTGTCCTTTATTACCATAATAACTAGACTTTACATAGATTTGATTGTCTGGATCAGATTGGCAGATATTTACCATTTTATGCAAAATCGGTGATCTGCTATAATGTCATGATTTGATGATTGATCAATGACGTTATTGAACGGATCCGCGGAATAATACATTACAGCAAACACAATATCTCATTGACTCCAGTCAAAAAAAGTCAAATATTTTCAAGTGTAAATGCAAATGCTCACCCAATTTGCCACACCCACATTTTTTTTTTTTTTTATGTAGTTAAATCCATTTCTAGGCGTAGCCGAAGCGTTGAGGGGGTCCGGTTTGGTGGCCTCAACATTGCATCTCTGCTTTTTGCAGATGATGTGGTGCTGTTGGCTTCTTCAAGCCGTGATCTCCAACTCATTGGAGCGGTTCGCAGCCGAGTGTGAAGCGGTTGGGATGAAGATCAGCACCTCCAAATCCGAGACCATGATCCTCAGTCGGAAAAGGGTGGAGTGCCCTCTCCGGGTCGGGGATGAGATCCTGCCCCAAGTGGAGGAGTTCAAGTATCTTGGGGTCTTGTTCACGAGTGAGGGTAGGTTAGAGCGGGAGATCGACAGGCGGATCGGTACAGCGTCTGCAGTGATGCGGACGCTGTATCGGTCCGTTGTGGTGAAGAAGAAGCTGAGCCGAAAGGCAAAGCTCTCGATTTACCGGTCGATCTACGTTCCTGCCCTCACCTATAGTTACGAACTGTGGGTCGTGACCGAAAGAACAAGATCCCGGATACAAGCGGCCGGAATGAGTTTCCTCCGCAGGGTAGCCAGGCTCTCCCTTAGAGATAGGGTGAGAAGCTCGGTCATCCGGGAGGGAATCAGCGTCGAGCCGCTACTCCTCCGCGTTGAGAGGAACCAGTTGAGGTGGCTTAGGGCATCTGGGGCGACCCAGGACACGCTGGAGAGACTACGTCTCTCGGCTGGCCTGGGAACGCCTTGGGATCCCGTCGGAGGAGCTGGCTGAGGTGGCTGGGGAGAGGGAAGTCTGGGCTTCCCTGCTAAAGCTGCTGCCCCCGCAACCCGACCCCGGATAAGCGGAATTGAAGACGGAACGGAACGGAAATCCATGCCTTTGCTGGCTAATGTAAACCTCGATGACCAGCTTTTATAGTCGTGCTTATCACCACCGTTTGCTTTTATCTCTGACAGCAGGTTGGCTGTTTTAGTCCAGCACAGAACTCTGCCCATGCTGATCTGTCAGACCAATTGATCTCATCACCTCCCTCATCTATTATTGATGTTTTTTTTTTTTAATCATGTTTACGTCAGAGGAAGGATTCACCACTAGTACGCTGGGACCTCTGATTAGCTCGTAGGCAGCAGCAGTCTTTTTGTCACGATCAGGAAGTTGTCTTGGTTTATTTATTTTTTATTTTTTAAACTTTCCGATTAATACCGCTTCCGACATGTTCTCTGATTGATCTCTATAATGGAATGGAATGGCTTTGGAATTTCCGCCCCATGGGGGTACGCAGAGACGGGGCGCAGGGACGCAGAGATGTGTACTTACGGCTGTTTGGGGAGGAAATTAATGGTGCATTTTTTGTTTTTATAATGTGATTTAATGATGCAATTCGTCTAATAATAAGAACACTTTTGAACATTGATACATTCATTGACACATTCCCTCCGTCACAGAAGGGAAACCCAGTGGGCCAACACAAACATCTCGCGCCTCTCGTCTGTTCCGAGCGCTGGAGGCCTTTTTATTGCGTGGTGATGGATGATTTCAGTTTGGCATTTTCCTCCGCTGCACATCTAAATACACCCACCCCCTCCTCATTTGAGCAAATGTGAAGGCCATCCTATATTCACAAAGCTGACATCGAATGCATATTGAGTGTGTTTTGTAAAGGATCATTTGATAGTCTTGTAAATGAGTCTTTGCCCCTCAGCTGCTAATTTCGCCGCATTCCATCTCATTAGCGGGAGGACCAAATGACAAAGGCGTGTGATGTGGTTTTCAAGCAGCCCTTTGATTTGATATGACATATCGATGTGTAATACATGAGTAGAGCAGAATCTTAGGAAGTCCATGCATACATTTTTCAATGGCTGTCTCGACCTCTACCTTTCTCTGTCTTTATTCCTCCCAGAGGTCTCCCCACCCACCTTCTCATCCTATCCTTCCATCTCTTTAGAGGATGTGCATGTGTATCTGGTTTCCTGAAGCATTTAGCACCTTAGCCACAAAACCCAGACAGGAAGCTCACTCTATTTGCAGTGTATCAATTGCTCCGAACAACACAGTGCTCACCTCCACCTCCCTCACTGTGTCGCTGGCTCAGCACACACTTTGTCACATGCCTTCACGCGATCGCACGCGCACACTCGCGAGCAAGTTTGCAAAGCAACATTAAGTACGGCCGGCGTGCTCCATCAAAGCCTGCAGACATCATCAGCGTTAGCGCCCCAAGCCAAATGGACAAATGCATCCCCGTACGTTCACATTCACATACGGATAGTCTGACCTTGGCGGAAATTTGCCGCAGGGTTCATCTTCAGGCTAAGCTGGCAAGCCAAAAGGTGTCTCTGTTTTACCACATAGATGGTGTTCAGAACAAAATAAATAGAAGCTAAATGTGGGGTCCCTCAGGGGTCAATCTTTGGACCCCTTTTGTTCAGTCTATGTTACCTTTCAGAACGCAAATGTTGGTTATCATGGCTACGCAGATGATACATAACATTTTGAGCAAAATTTGATGGCGACCATAAAACTGTTTATGACCATAAAAAGTGTTTGCGAATGTCTTTGCAATCTTGAACAAACCCGAATGAAAAAACCTTTGCTACGTGCACACACACTTGGAAGCCTTCGCCGCTCAGTGAGATACGGGCTTAATTGAAAATGCTTTTTCAATTTTCAATTTTAGTTATTTCGTTAGTTTTCGTTTACAAAAAAACTAAAATAACTTTGCTTCAGTCACATTGGGCCACATTGTGGGGTTTCCACGGGTCATTATTAGAAAGCATTAAAAATTAAGACCTTAAATGGCATTAAAAAGCATTAACAAAACAACAAAACAATGTCGAGGCAATTTAAATACAATTGTTGTTCATGCTTTATTTTACATACAACATTGTGCAAAGGAGTTACTGTAACACAATTTAGCAATGATAAATGTGATAAAAATATATGTGTTTGTGGCGACTGGTGACTAATTGTGAATTACAGTGAACAAAATGGCCTGTTCTGAATTTTGGAGAAAAAAAAGTGCTGTTCTTGTCACCAACGTCCAACATGAAATACCAATGCCACCTAGTGGCAGATTTTAACCTCACTACAAATCTATGACTCAATGTTTCACACTACCTTATAACTTCATGAATAGCTTACTATAAAATTACTGTGTCAATGAACTAAAAGATACAGCCATATTCATAAGAGTTTGAAAAACGTGAATAATGTATTTTATTGTACATTAAGAATCGATATGATGTGCGATTAATTTACGATTAATCCTGAGTTAACTATGGAAATCATGCAATTAATTGCGCTTAAATATTGTAATCGACTTGCAGCCCTCATTAATAAACAGTAGAGCAGTACAATGTGGGCATTAAATTATTTTTAAGTCAAAATCATTCAATTTGATGTGTTGATACTTGCAGAAAACCCTGTTGTGTGTCTTTGCGAGTACTAAACCAGCTCCTTTTCGGGGTGTCAGCACAAGAACATCCAAGTCTTAACACAACACGCGTACATGCGGATGCGCTCGGCTGCATTGTACGCGTGTACGAGAGCAGGAGTAAGACGCCTGAGGTGATGCCTCTGAAAGGCACTTTAGAAATTAAGGCAGTGCCACTGTTCTGTAATGGGGCTTAAATGATCCAGAAAACACAAGATATATTGAGCATTTAATGAAACGCTCCGCAGTTAATTTTGCCCTCACCAAAGTAGCTGCCAAACCTGCTACTTGCCTGCATAACACAACAACCACAGACGCATTTGGATCTGTAGTCTCGCTCCTAATTCCGAATTAAAGTGCAAAGTTGGGAAGGAAAACAGTGATTTAGACCTCAGTCTTGTATTATTTACAGATATTATTTACAGTGTCTAAAAGTTCACATCTATCAATCAAGTCAAATTTATTTGTATAGCCCTCACAAAAGAGTCTCAAATGGCTGCACATGCCTACAGTTGACAAATACTGATCGTACAACAAGAGGGAAAGGAAAAAATACATCAGGGGATAACTTTGAGAAGGGACCACAAATGTGGAATTGCAATGCTTGAAATAACTTTTTTTTTTTCTTTTTTCTTAAGAGCAGGTTTGCAAATCAAGTGATTTCATTTGAGGAGCAACTTCTAATTTTGAAGAGCAATTTTTTGCATCTTAATAATGCCAGGGACCTGAAGCAAGGCTAATATTAAATAATGAAAAATATGACAATATAACAAATGAGCAGTTGGTTTCAGTTTTTTTTTTATAATCAACTTTTTTTTCTTCAAATTCAAATTGGGAATAGCGGCAACATTTATTTTCTTGTAGAAACATTTTCAAACACAAAAATCTATTTCAGTTCAGATATTAGGCAGGTCCCGTCCTGGCATCCCGTTTTGTTGTTGTTGCCATGTGTTAGCGATACAATATGATAAACACATTAAAGTAGCACCAAGGAATTTTTCAACCTTAATAAAATATTTTCATCACTCTTCTGATGCAACATCGACTTAAAACTAGTTGAGCCTGAGGGGGGTCTTTGTCGTTTTTACTGGCACTAAGCAACTTTGAGAAAAAACTACAAATGTGCTGACTGCTTTATGGCATATGTCACTTCCCCCTTTCCCCATTCGTTACAAAGATGGAAGTCAATTTGAATATTGACGCACGATTACTGCTTTCCTAGCAGAAGCTGCAAAACAACTGAAAAAGTTTTGTCTGAGACAAAAAAGAAAAAAAAGAAAAAGGGAAGCTACCCGGATAGGGCAGTCAAGGATCAACATTGGCCCGGATTTCACTCGCTGGCGTGAGGTCAAAAATGACGCAATGCGCTTGTCCTCATGGGAAATGTGGTCTTCCTTCAGGCATAACATTACCGCTTTTGTCCATATGGCACCGCTATAATCAACATAAACGGAAAGTTTCTTAGCGTTGCTTTAAAGGGGAATTTAGCATTTCAATTCCTTCCTAATTACTTTCAAATTTACGTTTGTGTTCTCATTTGCATCCACATTTAATCGGTAGAAAGCGTGTTTTTGTCATTCCAGAAATAATAATAACAATAAACTTTATTTGTATATCGCCTTTAAAAACAAGTGTTGGTGTTTTGACAATCTCCCAAAAAGATCATAAAATACAAACAACTATAAAAGAAAATAGGCAAATCCTTACATACATACATACGCATGTGGGAGAACCAAAAGGCCAGGGAAATCCGAAGCAATAGAGAAATAACACTACTTCCTGCTTCCGTGTCTAAGAATCATGGGAAATGTTGTCCTACTACTGCGATTGTGGGTGGTAAGAGTCAACGCAAGCTGAGCTTTTCTGGCAGCATGTTTTTTTAAATTTATTTTTTAAGAGCTCAGTATTGTTCATTCGGTAATGTCATCATCATTGCTCTCTTTTTTATTTTTATCTTTTTATTTTGTATGTGTATGTGCGTGTATGCGTGCGTGTGTGCGTGTGAGTGTGTGTGTATTCGTTAGTTCACCAAAAACCTATTAAAAAAATCCCATACCGTTCACCTAAACCGAACACCGCCGTCAGGAGACCCGAGGAAGGACCAAAGAAAAGAAAGGAAAGTGAAATCCAGCACCGACCAGACACCACCCACCGGGCCACCAACCAGAGTTCTTCACCAACCCCAGAAACATCTAAATTCCAACAAATCAGGGAGACCTCAAGAGACCAAAGGAGAGACTGAGGAAAGGAAGGAAGGACAGACGAAGCAGAGAGAGATCCACAGACACCAGCCTCCACCGATTCAACGACCCGAGGAAGAAGCAGACTGTGTCTGAGCTTCGATAGATGCTGGTGTGGTGGACCTGGCATGCACGAAAATCTCCACCAAAGAGGGAAGCCGTCGACCACTGCCAGGACAGAGCAAGCGCAACACGTCAGGGCCCCCCAGGCCGCGGCAGCGCCAGAGGACGACCCCCGGGCCCCGCCAGGGCCACCGGCCGGAGAGCAAACCCAGGAGCAGGAGCGCCCAACACGGCCCGCGCCCCCAACCCAACGCAGCATGACGGGGCACAGCAGGCCCGCCAGGCACCCCACCGGTCCACAGCCCCCGCTCCCCGCACAACCCCCCCGGCCCCCATCCACCCCCGCCATCCACCACAACCCAGCCCCAGCCACCCCCAGGCCCCCAAGCCCCCAGACCCCCCCCCCAACAAAGACCCCCCCCCACACCAACCGGCAGCCCCCCAGGACCCCCCGCACCCAGGCATCGGCGCCAAAGAGGGGTCAGACAGCGGAGCGGAGAGGGCACCCGCGCCCACCCCACCCCCCGACGTGTGGAGGGACGGAACACCGGGGGCAGAAGGGGAGATGGGGGCACCGGAGGACGGTCGGCACCCCCAAACCCCAGGCCCAGCGGGGAAAGGCCCCGGTTGTCACGCCAGCGTTCTTAGTGAAAGCTAACCCCTGTTACTGAGTCCGCCAGCTCGCTGGCTGGCGAACTCTACCCCTAAACCTTGAATGTGTCCCCACCCAGTGTATATACAAGTGTGTGTGTGTGTGGTGCATTAAAATTGGGAGCAGGTGAACCGGAGCAGAGGGAAATGATATCCCCACGCTCCGATCCACCCGCCTCCCAGGCATCTCAGTGAGTGTATGTGGCAGCATGTTTCTAATGCGGGACCGATTCAAGCGGACAACAGTCAGCTTCCAATAGCTGTTGGATAATGTTGAGTCTTGTTTAGCACTGTTAAACTGTCAACCAAGATAGCATTTAGTGTTAGCTAAAGCAATAAGACTAGTGATTATATTTGGTATTTATAATTAGCGTCCGTTTTTTAATTTTGAAAATCTGGTCACCTTACCCAAACTGCAATACGAACCCGCTTATTTTGAGCCGAGGATTGTCTCTTCGTTCGTGTCCTCATGTGACCAGTTTGTCTGCACATGACGTATTTGAATCTAAGCTTGCCAATGAGTTGGGTCCCTGTCGTCCTCTTTGTCTGAGAGTGTCCTCTGTGGTTTGACAAACCATGAATAATGTAAAGGTAATGATCCTCAGACTAAAGGCCCTGTCTTGTCTTGCCCCTCCACCCACTCCATGTCTTTCACTTGTCCCGCCAAATGAATTATTGAAGGGTTTTGTCAGAAAAGACGGTCAAGTGATGCGTTTGAAGAAAGCACGTTTCATTGATGACTTGAGGAAACGGCAAAGTGTTGTGTGATACATTACACTTTCTTTCCTCATACAGAAATACTGTAACACCAGTATAAAAATTCCGAAGACGTGTAAGTTAACTTGACAGTAAAAAATACCCGCAGCAACTGACAACAAACAATGGAACCTGTCTCTCTGAATCGTATTGACACCAATTGATATTGCTTCTGTTTTACAATAAAAAAAATATATAAAAAAATTAGAAAGCTGAGACGTTTGCACTCTACATCCCTCCAAGTCTGCACTTTTTGATGGTAACCAAAGTTTACACAATTGCACAAGTCCTTCCTTTTTTTTTACATTTTCAAATTCATCAAGCAAGAAGACGCTTGTTGCCTCAAATCAATGTTTGTAGACTACAAATGTATATAAAGGAAATCCGTTTTTGTAATTGGTATACAAGAGTATTTTTTATTCAGTAAATTAAAAAGGACTTGGCATTACCCTAACGGCATAATTAAAAATAAAAATAAATTCCCATTAAAATTTGGATGGAATCTGTGTTCCCATTGAGGAGTTATTGGGGGAAATTTCAGAAAATTACCAATCTTTACAATGGAACAAACTTGAAATAAAAACTGTGAATTTTAGAGCTGCGAGTTACAATTATTTTTATTATTCAATGAAAATATATATTTTTAAGATTTCCTTCCCTTTATTCCAAAACAGGACATTACAGTGTTTCAATTTGACAGTGCAGAAAATGCACGTCAACTGATAATGCTTTAGTTACTGATTTGTTCTTAACATGTTAGAAAACTAAAAATGTTAAACATTGTTTTCTAAAGTAAAAGGAAATATTTGCAAATGTCTTATTTGATGATCACTTCGCTTTCATTGAGGACTCCAAAAATGTATTTACCGCTGAGAAGCTCAAATTCTGAGGATTTTGACAATTTTAAGTTACACAAAGTGTAATTTATGATTGTGATTTATGATTAAAAAAAAAGTTGTCGATTAATTGATTAATTTGCCACTCTAGTCAATTTAGCATGAAAAATCAAATTTCATCTGTTCAGACACTTATTTTTTTTTAATAACCGTCAATGCCTGGCTCAAGAGTTCAGCCATATTGCAGGTAGAATGTTTAATTTCCACTAGGTCTGCAACTAACGATTATTTCAGTAATCGATTAATCTGTCGAGGTTTCTTTTTGATTAATTGATTAATATGTTGATTATTTTTTGATAAATCAGAATTTTTTTTAAATGGTTATATAAATTTGGGTACTGTTTGAGAAGCCGCAATCCTGAGCATTTGGACAGTTTTAAGTAAAAAAAGATTGGTTCATTGATTATCGAAAATGATTAATTTGATGATCGATTAGTTGTCAATTAATCGTTGCAACTCTAATTTTCACAAATGTAAACATTGCTACATATTTTCTTATTGTCTGAGATGGAAAAAAAAGCAAGAAACAAAAATGAGGGCTAGCTAGAGGAAGACGAAGAAAGAGGTTGAATATGTGTGTGGGGGGTGGGGAGGGGCGTCCAGAAAGGGGGAGGAGTGTTGCAAAGCCACAAATAACTACCATCAATCATCAAGCAGTCAACAATTTAACATGTTGGGATTGCTTGTTATTGGCGGCGGCCGGGTAGCCGCGCGTCTTGCCCGGCGCGGGCGCTCGCTTGTCCCCCGTTTCTCGCCATCCCGTCTCGTCTCGTCGTCTCCTTCAAAAAGTGACGGCGCAAACAACAACAAGTCGAGAAATCCTCCTCGTCAGCAGCAGCCTAGCAGGTGTGTTAACTCCCCCAGTGCCAAATTAGGATGTGCAAGATTGCAGAAATGCCGCCGCTCTCACGTCTTGCGTTTTAATCACAAAACATTCAAACGAGGCGAGACGCTCGCCGACGCAGACGTCCGCTTCGTTGACCGTGCGGGGGAGGCCTCGGATCACCTTCAAACCTGACCAAACCTTCCCGAAAGACTGGAGACCAGTCCTGGTCTGACATTCAATACTTTTGTGTAATTTGGGTCAGAATGCTGCAGCTCGGGTTCTGACCACATCCAAGATCAGAACATATTACTCCAGTTTGAGAGACTTTATACTGTCAACTGTAGACTCAATTTGAAGATTTGAAGAATTCTGTTTCTGGTCTATACATTACTCAATGTTTTAGGACTTTAGGTCCTGAATACATAACAAAATGCTAGTGGTTTATTAACCCAGTCGAACTCGTGGGTCTGCAGTTTCAGGTTAAATAATGGAATCCAGAGTTCAAAGCAAACATGTTGAAGCAGCATTTAGCTGTTATGCTGCACACAAATGGCGACTATGTCTTGAATACATTCAAGAAAGGCAAATGAATATAAACGCAACAGGGATCTTGGGTCTGCAGATTCAGGTAAATTAGTGGAACCCAGAGTTCAAAGCGAATGTGGGGAGGCAGCATTTAGCTGTTACGCTGCACGCAAATGAAATAAGCTGCTAACACAAAGTGAAGTCAGATCCAAGTGGGGATGTTTTAAATCCAGGTAAAAATAGATAAATATATATTTTAGGTCTATTAAAGCATTTTAAAATAGTTTTTTTCTTGCACTGTACGTTCTTTTAGCAATTTTAGTAAGCTACTTTTCATTTCCCTACTTTTTTTTTTTTTTAATGTCTTGAGTTATTTGCTTTTAAATGTATTTTTAATTATGCAAAGTGCAATGAGTTACCTTATGTAGGGCTGCTTGATTATAATAAAAGAAAAAAAAGACGATTATTTCGGTAATAACTGAAATCATGATTATTTAAACGATCATTAATTTTTGGTACAAAACAAGAAAATAAACAAAGTTGATCAAATTAGTCATTAAAAAAAAAAAGAAGTGCAAGCTAGCTAATCTTGATACGTGGGCGTGACGGAGAAACTTGTGTGTGCATGCCTCAACACCACAACTGAAAATGAATATTAATCATACAAACGATTATCCAATTTTGTAATAGTGGAGTGTAATAATCGAAATTGTAATTACATTTTGATTAATTGCACAGCCCTAACCTTCCATGTGAATCAATGTGCTGTATAAATAAAGCTGCATTAACTTGCCTTGAATTTTGAATTGGTAGTAAAACAATATATTTTTTTAAAATCCAAATGTTATCATTGTTTTGAAAGCGTTTTTTGGGGGTGGGGGGGGGGGGGGAGCTGCAATTGTTATTTTAATGTGTGTGTGTGTGTGTGTGTGTATTAAAAAAAAAAAGCTTTATGTTGATTTTGATGTTTACTGTGGATTATAGTGAAACGACACTAGGGGGTGCTCTAGGTTTGTTCTTTTGACTCACAGGCCCGTGTGTGTCTGCTTGTCTAGGTGTGTGTGTGTGCGTGCGTGTGCGCGCACGCACGCACGTTTCCGTACATCCTGTGCACTTGCCGGACAATGAAATTTGCACGCCACAAGTCATCCTTCCTTTGTTCCCATAAAAATCCCTAAACATCCTGTCAGCCAGCCACAAGACTTCTTGATCATTAACCGTGTCTGTGTTTAAGGTCAAAGGTGATTTGAGTTGCAAAGTATTGTCTGATAAGAGAGTAAATAGATAAAGATTGTCAGGAGTTGGCTCCCTGCGCTTGACTGCTGCTGATTATGCACAAGTTCCTGACTCCACGTTGGGCACTTCCCTAATTGGATTTTTGAGCGCGTTGGTTTTTGTCCTCTTTTTGTCTGTTTCACATTTAGCCAGATGCTCTAATTCTGTCATTAGTGATGATGCGCTTGTTGTCCGCTGCTCCTCACGCAAAACGCACACACAGACACACAAAGGAGGTCGAAGCCTCTTGTGTAAAATGTGTTCAATTCTTCATGTTAATTTTGTTGCAGTTTAAAAAAAAAAAAATCTGTTCTTGATTTTCATTGTGGCATTAGATCTGTAATTTAAAGGGGGAGTTTACATTTGGAAAACAAAACACTGTCATATTTGTTAGAACACTCACAATTAACAATAAAATTCAACTTTAATTAAATAATAATTAAACAATTAAAAACAATTAATTGATTTCTTCGTGAATTTTCTTGACTAATCAATAGATCGGATACAAAAAAAAATCCATCCTTTATGCAACAACGGGTATTGTTTCAAATTACCTATGCTGAGAAAGCACAAAAATAAACTTTAAAAAATAAAAAATTAGGGGTGCAACGATTAATCGACAACTAATCCATTATCAAATTAATTGAAAATTATTTTTGATAAGCTGATTTTTTTTGATACTTATTAACTTTAAAATTGTCCACATCCTCGGAATTTTACCCTCTCAACAGAAAATATTCTCTATTTTCTCTCATCCTTCATTAAAGCAGAATTGCTTTTACTATGGAAAACAATGATCCATTTTTTTTCAGTTTTTTTCCTTGCATTTTACAAACCAAACTACTAACTAAATCATGCTTAATTTATGTTTGTTAATTTTCTGAACTATACATTTGAAATAATGTCCTGTTTTTAAATAATGGGGAGAAAATTAAAACATTTTTTTTTCCAAATCGATTTGTCAACTAATCAACAAAATAATCGACAGGTTAATCAATCATTAAAATGATCGTTAGTTACAGCCCATTAAACTGATTGTAGTACATAGCATGTCAGAAAATCGGCAAAAATGTGCATCCTTGTTTTCCAAAATAAAAGCAGGTTTTTTAAAACGCTGATTTAGCACAAAGATAATCAGTACACAAAGAACTTAAAAGGAGCCCCGACTGTAATGACAAGTTTGCTCTTTATGATTTATTTGGTTGTTACTATCATTTCCAGTTTGATACATTTTGTAGAAACTTTATTTGGACGTACGCCGCCATTGTTATTTACGTCGCAACGCATCCAGTGTGTCGTGACGTAGAATGGCGGCAGACTCTCTGGCGAGCAATGTGAAACGCTAACAAAGAAAGCAAGGTAATGCTGCATTCAAGGATGGTCGGAAATCAGACTTTTTCGAGTTTAAACTAGGAAGTGTGTACGGGAACGCCCCCTTAAACTCGGAAATTCCACTTGCAAAGTCGGAAAAAAAAGGACCCCGACTTCACTGACTGACTACAAGTGACGTCACTCTACAATGGCGACCCCTTTGGAAACTCAGAATGCGAATAGTAAAACACAATTCACTCGAGTATAAAACTAGATAGCTTTCTTGATTCATAAATATTCGACATAACTTCACGTAACACGTGACAGTATGCCGCTATCTCCCTGCATGAAAACTGTCCGGAACTGGGAAAAAAACAAGTCGTACATATCGACTATCCTCGAATGCAGCATAAGCCTCGTAGCGTTCCTAAAGTAACAACACGCGATTGGGAGAGTCACCCTCCCCCATGACGCATTCAAGAGTTTTGATCGTCCCTTTAGGAACGCTACGGAAGCCTACCTTGCTTTCTTTACAGACGTTTCACATTGCTCGGCAGAGAGCCGCCTATGTAGGACCAAAAGGGCCTAAATTAAATGAATGAATAGACCATTAAATTACTAAATAAATGTGTCATGAAATAATAAATGTGTCACTTATTAATGAAATATGGAATTAAATAAACAAATAATTAAATAAAAGTGTCATTCATTAATTAAATTACTTACATATATAAATACATATATATAATTATTTCTGTATTTATTTATTTTATGGTCCTGTGTTGCAGCGTTTCATGAATTTATTTTATCTGTCAAACTTGCCCGTCAAAGTTAGTAGGCGGAGCTAAAGCCTGATTCAGAAGAGGTTAGAAACATAGCGGCTACGGTGATGGATTATTTTTTTTGCTGATATAGAGTGATCAAGGCTTCTTGTCGTGCAAAATCAACATCAAAATAAAAGCGATATTTTTACTATTTCGCTAAAGTACAGTTTTGACTTACAGGTGTTTCCATTGATTTGCTTCTGTGGCGTAGTTCTCGTAATGTCCCGCCTCGACTCTTGCGAAATCTTGCAGTTCTTGTAGACGGTCACGTCACGCTAACGGCTCCTCATGAACTTCACGAGAATAATTAGCATGAGTGTCTGGAGCTGCGGCAGCCTTGGCTCAATAAGACTTGTTGTCCCCTCAAGAAGCAATTCCGACACAAAAGCGAGTGGCCCTGTACTTCCTACTTCCTTTTCTTCCTTCAACCGGGCGGGGTCACATGACTCCACGGAATGCGGAAAAAAGTGACTTCCATTTCAACACGTCTCAAAAAACACAGTCAAATGGTAACGCAACAATTGAGGTCAATAGCTCCACCAATCAGGTGTTAGGACCTGCCCACCAAACTTTGATGGGTGAGTTTGACAGCTGAAATAAATTCATGAAACACCGCAACATTAATTAAATAGAGAAATAAGTATATATATATATATATATATATATATATATATATATATATATATATAAATAATCATAGGTAATTTAATTAATTAATGACACATTTAATTATTTACTGACACTTTTATTAAATTATTTAATGGTGTATTCATTTATGCAATTTTGGCACTTTTGGTCCTCCATAGCCGCCATTCTACGTCACTACGCACTGAATGCGTTGCGACGTAAATAACAATGGCGGCGTACGTCTAAATAAAGTTTCTACAAACCATATTAGACTGGAAATTATTTTTGAAGAGTGAATCTCATAGTTATGTTAGTAACTAGTGTTCCGATATCGTTTTTTGGCCCCCAGTACCGATTCCAATACCCAGCTTTGCAGTATCAGCCAATTGCCGATACCATTTTTTCTAAACATAAAAAAAGCTGTCCTGCCATTGGTTCAGAGCATTCAAGGGCCAATAGGAAATCTTAGCTCGGCATGCAGTGAACACGTCACACATCAATGCATGAGCAAGACACAAGATGCTGCATCCAAAGTCCTATATTAGCGTCACAATGAATGGTATCGGTATGTTACTTTTTAGTACTCACCGATACCAATATCGGTATCGGAACAACACTATTAGTAACAACCGAATAAATAATATAGAGCAAACTTGTCCTTACTTTTAAAGACTGGGAATATTTACTTTTGAGAGGCTACACTTCCAAGGATTTAGACAATTTTAAGATAAAGAAGGTCTCTAAACAATTTGTAATGTTGGATAAAATATTTTTTTTTACACGTCACAATTTCTGTCTCCGTCCTGGGATTCTTATACATCAAATTAGAGGCACAAGTAACAAATACGACCATTTTTTTCCTTCAGATTTTAATGCTACACATTCTTCATGACTTAAACGTGCTTGTTTGAGTGTAATTGTCCGTCTCGGATCCTCAAACCCTTTCGCTGACCTTATTTTTATGTTCGTTGCTTCCACGTTCCCTGATGACATTTGAATGATTGTGAGATAGCGTTGAAATTGGCACGCGTGTCCTATCGTGAAGTCATCTGGACGTCGTTTTCATCGTTTGTGGTGCAGACAGCGCGGCTGGACGACATTTTGGCGGACGGGACAGTGAGACCATTCCCAACGATTTCTTTTTGCTTTGGTTTTTGTGGACAAGCACAATCACAACCTTAACATGCCAAATATTTGGTGTTTTATTGTTCTGGAAATTATTCTGCATTCATTTCTATAATTGGAAAATTCGAATGACCCAAAAATATTTCTATGACTCTGTTTTTTTTTTATACGGTCTAGAAATGTGTTCAGTTCCAGTAATTCACTCCAGTTCCTTGCAGGGACTCCCCGGGTCAGATGAGGTACTCGCTGTAATCCCTGCGCCATCTTCCGGGCCTTTCATACAAATATTTCATCATTACATGAAGGACTGGCATTTTTTTTTTTTAGCGCTTGATCATTTCCGCTCACCCCGAATCGAGTTGTTAAATCATTGAGCTCGATGTTGCCGTGGCCGCGCGCTAACGCCGCACACGACGGAGCGGAGTAATCCCGGCCGTGGAAGTGCGCGCATCTGTTCGTTGTCAACCCGCGAGGACGCTGACTGATGATGTGCCGATCGGCTCTCGTCTCTGTCCGCCTCCGCCGCCCCCATCGTCGCTTCCAGACCACACGCGCACACAACATGGGATGGGGAGGGGGCGGGATCATGGAAGCACACGGCCAGATTATTCACCACAAGCCGTTATTGAATATGTGACTAACACACTGAGAATTGCTGTGGGAAATCAGATTAAGAAATGAATTATTTATGAGGACATGGAATGCCGGTCGGACCGGGTGCGAGTGGCGGGGTTGCTTGGTTGCTTGGCGAATGTACCTCCAATATGCCCCAAACAACATTACAAGTTTGAACATGACACTTCCCCACAACACTTCTTCATTTCCGTAACGCTCATCACGCTTCCCTGATATTAAAATGTGACTCATGGTAAATAACATGGTAAAGATGTTGATGATTTTATTCTCACACCTCACAGGGTGTAAAATATTATGGTAGAAGCCGTAATACTTGATATCAAATCACACTTATTGCTATTTCTGCTTCCGTGTAAACAATCTTTAAATCCCCTTTTTCATACTCCACTAGGATTAAAATTCTTTTCATCATTCAAATTTCTCGTTTAATCATGTGAGACGAAGCTCAGACGAATAATTTAAAAGCAGAACACGGCATTTGAATGATCTTGTAAAGGAAATAGAATAGAGAGACCTTTGTATGCAATCGATCCATATTTATTACCGTATTCATTTTATCAATAATAATTGAATTCAGTAGGACTGCAGCAAACTGTTGTTTTAATAAACAATTAATCTGTTGATTCTTTTCCCGATTATTTTACTTGCAGCTACATTTAATTTTTTTTTATTTCCACCCCTTTATTGAAATACAGGACATTATTTCAAATGGACACACTAAAAAACACAGCTCATATTTTTGGGGTGCTAAAACAACTTCAAAATATAAACTTAAGAAATTAATGACTGATGTTTTTGCGCACAACAAAGCAAGCAAGTTGTTTGCTCCAAAACAATTTTGCTGAGTTGTTTTTATTTCTATCTTTAAGTTGTAGGCCATTGCAAGCAACAATTAGTTCTTTAAAGTCTTATTTCTTTGTTGTGAAATGTGCTAAAGCCAATTTTCACAAGAGGAAAACAAAATAATATTTTGTTGAATTGCCCATCTTAAAATTTTATCAAAGTGTGTCGCCTTGAAATGTTGAGTTGACTCAACTTTGATTTTTTATTTTTGCAGTTCTTTGCAGAAAATGCACAAATATAAATATCAAAAGAGTTGTCGATTAATCGATCCAATGTTGCACCTTTAGTAGGGCTGGGTGAAATGGCCCCAAAATAAAATCAAGATTTAAAAAATTTAATAAAAATGTTTTCAATCATTCAGGACGATTACGACTTTAATCGATTTGAATCTAATAAACCAAGCAAACGTTTATTTAAAGGTCTCATTTATTCAAAAATAATTCCTGTGCAAAATCTTCAGACAACAATAATGTATACTGATTCTAAATCAGTTTTAACATAAACTTAACATTCATAGCAAAATTACAACTCACAATAACATCTGGATCTAACAGAACATAAGAATAATCCAGAAGACAAAATTCGGATTTCACGATTTAGCAAATTTTGAACGATTCAATTTTCAAAATGACGATTAATCGAATTAATTCGATTTATTGCCCAGCCCTAACCTCTAGTATTCAGACATACACGTTCTAAAACACCAATAACACGGTGGAATGGAATTAAATGGATGAATTTAATTTACTCTTGAGGGATAGACTGATTATTGTCAGGGCTGATTATCGGCACCAATATTCAGCATTTTGACGAATATCGGCATCGGCCTTTTAAAAAAATTCTGACGAAATAATAAATCTATTTAAAACTGTGTTAATTTCACGGAACTATTTTTTACATTTTCAGTTGACTTCATAAGAGCTGCTGCTGACCTTTGGAACGCTCCACACCTTTTGTTTGAAACTAAAACTGAGATAAGAAAATTATTTACATTTCATACATATTTAATTTCATTTTGAAATTTGGGAAATATATATATTTTTAACTGTAGAAAACAATAAAGAGTTATTTACCATTCAGTTAGCAAACACGGTTCCTTGACTGCGCATTGTGTTTACAGTTACGTCTCATCCAATTTGCTGAAGTGAGTTGAATTGATCCGCCGTTGATGGCGCTCACCTTCCACGTCGTCACGCGGGCAAAGATTTCTCTCATCGGCTGCCGTCTGTTTTTCCAGATGTAAATCCATCGATGGCTTCTCGCGCAGCTCACGCTTTCTATTCTTTGACGTGCTGACACGAAAAAGTGTGAGGGCGTACGGAAAGTGCTCCCTACCTCACCGTGTACTCTTTATAACATTTTCTTTCTTTCTTCCAATTATTTTGTTTTATTTGTATATTTTTTTGTTCAGGCCTGTTGTGGACAGGTGTGTTGCTTAAGTGAGTAAAAAGGTTATGTCAATATCTTTCACCCCTTTCACACTGCTCTCACCTCTCCCAGCTGGGCCAAACCGCACATTTGGCTGCAGCCAGGGGAATAACTGGGAGTTTCCGCTATGAAAATACTGAGGTGAAGCCTTGAAAAAAAACAAACGCCAACTTCCCTTCCATATTTTTCTCGTTAGGTGTCAGTGGTCAGCCGTATCAATACAAACGCTTAATAGAATTTTCAAAACCTTCACACACAGGTGCAAGTCGTTTTGCACGTCTCCTGTCAAGGACCCCTCGGGTTGACGATGCAGCCCCACTTGCATGTGCATGATGTCTATATCAGAGCTTGGTGTGAGGGGGTGGGGGGGGGGGCATACTTATCAGCACGTACGTGTGTGATGGGAGCGGGAGGCAAGATGTGGAGGATGAAGGAGTCGTCGCATCAGCAGAAAGTTGTTTTTCCGCGGCCTGATGGTTCTATTTAAAGCGAGAGAGGAGGTGGAGAGGTAGAAGCGGTGCGGTCCATCGCCTGGAGAAAACCAGATGCAAGACAGGAGGATGTACTTTGGATGGCTGGCAGGAGTTAGCCAAATGAAAGCAGGAACATGGATGTTTAACAGTTTTTTAAAAATTATTATTATTTTTCATTTTTTTGGTAGCTTGTCTGTTTCCGTTTTTCTTTGTTCTCAGGCTCAGCTAGTAGCATCACAATCAGTCAGATTCATTAGCCAATTATGTAAAAAGACACAAGAAATCCATCTTCACAATCACAACCTGTTTGAGAAACACGTAAAATGACCAACAGAGGGAGATCGAACAGGATGCCCGGCGGTCCGCTAATTAGCGTGACCAGTTTTCTAGATGGAAAAAGTAGGAGACATGAGGAAGGATGGAGGGGGAAAATGAAAATTAGTGCTATGTGTGGCGGTAGGTCTGAGCGATGATGGAAATAAAAAAAATCCAAATGATTGTGATTGTTATTGAAATCACGATTAATAACGATTATTCTAACGCAACTACTCAAAACCCGCCCTGTGGTTTTTCTCAAAACTACCATAGCCTCGTGCCCGTTCATCCCTGCATGCTTTATTCCTCAACATTCGATTATTTTTGCCAAGTACAAAATGCCACGATTTTCATTCTGCTTGTAACCACACCTTGAGTGAAAACTGTGAGTAAACATCTGCCTATCGTTTTTTTGTTTGTTCTTAATTTGTTGTTCTATTTTTATTTTTCATAAGTCTTGGGACTTACAGTACTAACCTGGGACCTCAGGGATTGTATTTCATACATGTATGTTTTTATAATGAACATCAAAATACATATGACAACTAGTGCTGTCATTATCGGATATTTTTAGAATCGATTAATCGATTGATTACTCAATCGATTAATCGACTAATCAGTTTCATTTTAATTTTGCATCAAAGTGTATTACAAATGCATTACTGTTTGATTGATACGAGTGATTGGTTTTCATTTCGTACTTCGTATTCGTATAGTGATTACGGGTTCAGTCATTGTTTTCCAAGGTAAAAAATGTCTTATTTTGACTAAACACAGAAGATAATCAGTCTGTTTTGAAGGACTACAGAAATCAGTCAACAATTACTGTTCCATCCATCCATCCATCCATCCATCCATCCATCCATCCATTTTCTGTACCGCTTGTCCTCACAAGGGTCGTGGGGTTGCTGGAGCCTATCCCAGCTGGCTTCGGGCAGTAGGCGGGGTACACCCTGAACTGGTTGCCAGCCAATCGCAGGGCACACAGAGACGAACAACCATACTCACAATCACACCTATGGACAATTTGGAGTGTCCAATTTACCTGCCATGCATGTTTTTGGAATGTGGGAGGAAACCGGATTGATATGCTGAAATCAGAGGATATAGACCATTTTAAATAAAAAACTGGATCCAAACGATTATTCGATTTATTAAAATAGTTGTTGTCTAATTTGGTAATTGATTACTTGTCAATTAATTTTGACAGCACTAATGACAACAATTTTCGTTGTTTAATTGGGGAAGGTGGGAACATGTGGTCATCGTGTGGAATTAAAATCGCATCTTCTTTTGAAGTAAAAATCGTTCTTCACATTCAGCAGTCAGCACTGGGATTTGGGAAGTGTCTGGATGGAGTGGTATTGGATGCCTGGACAGTAGTTGTGTTTGTTGCGTGTGTGTGTGTGTGTGTGTGTGGTTGGGCTGGCACTCTGTTGGGGGGCGGGCAAGGGGGACAACACACAGCAGATTAGCTAATGATAGTTGCTAGAGGAAATACTCAGGTAAAGCCCAGTGGTTGCAATTAGTACAGTTTTTCAGAGGTTGACCTGTGCCCCCCAACACACACACACATACACGCACACGCTCCATTCAGTAGTATATACACATTCTCACACAGGTGCGCTTGAAATCTTCTGAAACGCTTTTTGCCATGACGATGCCAAGACGAGAGGCAGTAGCGGGTGTTGCCGATGAAAGTTCGGAGTTGTCTTCAAGCATATTCGCTAATGATGCCGAGTGATCATCAATTACGTGTTCATCCGTAAAACAACCAGCAAGAATGATTTATCTTAATCGTATTGAAATATGTAATTTTTCAGCCATTAATGAGGATAATTACTGAACATGAAAACCTTTTGTCGTAGTGCAAATGTCACGTGAGGTGCTGAATTTGGACCCGAAAGCAGACAAGACAGTAAAACAGTTTTATAGACAAAAATACAAAGTATCAACAATGATACTAATAGATTCAGATGGCCTTGAAGAATACATTTGATGGAGAAACCTTTACTAAAAACTAGAGCTGTCAAACGATAACATTTTTAAATCAGATTAATTATGTTAGAGTTTTGATTAATCAAAATTAATTGCGTAATTAAAAAGGCTTTTTTTTAAATCAACACTTTTTGCCCGCCAAATTTGAAGAGCACCTGTTATGTGTAATTATGACTTTAAAATGGAAAAAAATTACCCTAATATTTTTACATGGACAAATATTTATTACATGCTTTACTTTAATGCATGTAGTTATGTTTATTGCTCAAACACAACCTGTGCTAACTTTAACGTAACCATCCCCTGTCATGTAAAGGATCATCTGCGCTCAAAATTAATAGTGTGGTTAATCTGCGGTAATACATGATTAATGCTATATATAACTTTTTGTGATAAATTAATTATTAATGCTTTAATTTTGACAGCACTACCAAAAGCCTAGAGCAGGCTGGATGCAGAGGACGAGAAACCTTGACAAACTGACGAAAGTGCCACTGACTAACTCCAGCTAGGAGCATGCTCAATTTTATACGACAGAATAAAGAATATAGAATATAAAATAAATCAATGTTACATTTCAGGTAAAAAGATTAATTAGGAAAAAAAAGTTACAACCTTACCGAACAGTTCTTCAGCAGCGAAGTTTGGAAGTTCACAGCCGTTCCAAATTTGTGATCCCTGTTTAGGATTACTCGCAAACTGTCTGGCTTGTGACAAAGTGATGAATTATCCGAGCTTCCCAAGCATCCCTCTGACTCTTTTCTGTCTGAGGCTCCAAATAGTCTGTCTTTTTTCTACTGAGGTCAATCATCTTCCTGTATCAACATAATTCACACTCGCCAAATGTCCCACAACGAGAGGAAAAAAAATGATTTCACATGAATCATACTTTAATGGCCAATTTCTACAGTGTTTGTGCGTAAAAGAGAGGGAGCAAGAGGACGCCATTTCTTGAATAGGCAACCCGGGTGCGACTTATCCAAAAGGCCATCAAGGCTGGACTTTTAATTTTGGTAGTGCATCCCAGGAAATGATGGCTCGTTGTCCTCTTTCCGCTGTTCCTCCATCTGCACAAGATTAAACACAGCCCGCCTCTACTTTTCTTTCTTCTTCTGTCCATCACAGTGAAAAATTACCGTTTAGTCTTCTTACTTAATCACACTGGCCATGGAGCAATCAGGCAGGGAATAATGGCTCGGCAGCTGGAGGCTGGATTGAGGTGAGAACGGAGGGAAAGCTCACAGAGAGGATTACAGATTGTGTAGAAGTGTGGCGCTAAATATTCTTCTAAAGTTCTGATAAAAAATGAACAGAGGTGGCCATTGATCCGTCATTACTCACGGACTGTCCATCAGTCCGACACTTACAGACGGCTGTTTTGCTGACCAATGATGAGAAACTTAAAAAAACGGACTGACTAAGTGGGGTTTTCGTCCGTTAGTATCATCACTAACCAGGTCAAGTACAGACGGACCTCAGTCCGTTACAGACCACAGGTCGTTTTGTTGACGATTGATGATGCCCACCTGTCTGTCGGTCCTAAAATAGTGGGGACGAAGTTTTGACGGAAGGGTGGCTAACTCATTTGTTCCCCAAAACGTATAAATACGTTCAATTTTAAGTATTACCATGGTCCCAAAAACGTTATGCTAGAGCATACAGAAAGCTTTGATGCAGCCTCTGAACTGAAGAGAAAGCTTCAAGCAATGGTAGTTAGCAGAGTATAAGAGATCAACCTGGGCCATGTTGCTAAAAGCCCCCCCCCCCCACACACACACACTGTTTTAAACAGATTTGTGAATAATGATGAAACTTGGCTTATCTTCTAATGCTAATTAGAAAAAACTGAAACAGATAGAAATATACTATTATTTTTCCTGATGAAAGAAGAGACTCTAATCTTTCTTTTGGTAGGTTCCATCTTTTTATAGCAATAGAAGACAATGTTCTGTGGGCCTTTCAAAATCAGTCAAAATTCAGTAAAACAGCCGGGAGCAAAGGGGATTGCTTCAGCGAAAATGGATGGAAGTGAATGAGTTCAAATAAAATGATTACATTACATTATGTTCATTACATTAAATTGCCAATTCTCAGGTGACAAATGCTTAAACTTCGACTGCACTCTGAACTGACCCATGTTTTGCTTTGTGCTTTCGAATGGGGGCCAGACTTTGCAGAAAAATGTCTCGCGCACACAGCTGTCTCTGCCCTCATACACTTTGATTCTGTCTGAATTAATTGCTCCTCATACGGAAAGAGGCACACGATTAGTCTCCATCGTTATAATGGCGTGTGGCTTGGCCACAGGGAATCCACTTGCCATTTTGCTCACTGGGCATCTGCCAAATGATTGGTGTTTACATGCCACAGCCCCTAAGGACAGTTTGTCACAATGATACTTTTAACATCTTCAGAACAAATCAGAAATGCACTGGCTAAAGTAATCTGCAGCACGTTTAATTCTAGATGGATGATGACCTTTGGTGTAACATTTTAGGCAGGTCTACATTTATGCAGCACCCAACCCCCCCACCCCCAACCCCTTACTTGATCACTTTTTTGCCCATCCCAAACAATTTGCGTCCTCCCTTCACAGTACACTCTAATCCCCTCCACTCTCCCTCAACCCATACCTTCGTCTATGCTGCACCATTAATCACCTCCCTCTAATTAACAGGTCCACTGTTCCCACTCCTCCCTCAGCTCCAACCCCACACCTGGCCCAGCCCTGTTGCCCAGCAGGCGTGCAGCCCTGGCCAAAAGACACGCAGACGCACACGATATGCAGCTGGAGCGCAGCTGCCAACTGACCAGTGCAGGAACATGCTTGTTGAAGCAGAATTATAGGAACACAAGATTTGTTTGTGTAATTGGATTGGAGAATGTTGCTGCATAGTGTCCTGCTTGGCCAGACTGCTTACCCTGCACCTCATATGTCCTTTCATCAGCTCATCAAGTCATAACGCGTTTGTTCAGACGTTTCCTCACCCACTGCTTCCTTCTCCTTCAGATTCTTAAGAAAAGAAACACCAACCAACCTCACAAATCCCACTCTTGTACGTCTACTCCTTTCCCAGCTTTTTTAGCCGGGGTGGCCCAACTACCGCAATGCCATCTGGCATCGCAGCATGCTGAAAGCCTCGTGACCACACACACTTGCGCACAGACGCACACAAACGCACAGCTTGGCAAGGACACTTTCCAGTGCAGGATACACGATATCCAAGCTTCCAGATCATTGCGGTCCCAAGCGTCGCACACCACATACTCGCACATGAGCAACCCTGTTGAGTCACCTGCTTCATTTGTTTCCCAATAGAGGGAGCCGGGGAGCATCTATTAGGGGCTAAACTCGACTTTGTGACAGTACAAGATTAAATGATTACAACTGTTCCGTGCTACCCATTCATAGATGGACAGGGGTGAGATAACCACATGGGGGTGTGTTCCATGCTGAATACAAAGGAAATAAAATGTCTCCAAAAGGAGAACCAACAATTACATGCAAATTCACATTCTTGAGGTCACAATCTCAATTTGTCTTGGACGCTCTTAAAACATTCTAATACCATACGCTTTAAAATGTTTCTTATGTGGTCATTCTTTTGGTTTGAACTGAGTTGAATTGATAATTACAATGGAGAGCAAAACTGAAATATTTTATGTGAATAGAAGCAGACATGCCTTTTGAAGTGTTTTGTTTGTATTGTCAATACATTTATTGTCCTTGCAACGTCTTCTGTTCAGGGTCCCATCAGGGCATGCAGCCTTACCCACCTGAACAACAGCAAAAGACGGAATATAAACTGAATTTGTTTCCATTGTTAATTTAATCCAGTGGAAACTCACCTGATGCATATTCATTTAAAGGCTTAGCTCCAGGGCCTGGAGTCTAGTCGGCAGCCTGATGGAGACTCAAGTCTCTGCTGGTTGTGAAGATGTTTTTGCAACATCTCCTCGAGACTAGCTGAATTGCCACAGAGTCGCGGTAAATTCTCAATATTCAAACATGTTCGATTCTTCTGAGACCTTTTGGAGACTTATTCAAGTCTTCAGAAGACTCGGAGATGTCATGGAGACTAATTATGTCCATGACTGGGGAGCTCTCTGCAACGATCTCTGAGACCTTTTGAAGACCATGGAGACTGAGAAGACATCAGGAAAGCATCTCCTCAAAGTCTACATGACACAACGCTTGACCCACTAGACCACAGGACTTGGAGACCATGGGACTGATAGACCACAGGACTGAGCCTATGCTGAGTTGAATACAGCAGGTCTCTGAGACACCTCAGAGACATCACAGAAATTAATTCTGTCCATGAATGGGCTCATCCAAGCGAATTGATCTCTGCAAGATATCATACTGATGAGTGAAAGTAAAACTTTGGTCCCATGACCTCTCCACCAGTAAGGTAGGCTCTTTAAAAAACAAGTCCACCTTTGTAGAATATCAGTCTACAAAAAAATGCATCCAAACATTTCACTTTGATTGCCACTGAACACGGCTGAAACAGAACTGCTGGCAAGTGTAGCAATTAGCAAATGAGCTTCGGAAAGTGATATGGTTGGAGCTCTGTTTGGTGCTGTGCCGGGGTGCTCTAGGTGGTGATATGAATGTGTGTTCGGGGTGTGGTGGGTGGTGGGATTTTGTGTGTGTGTGTGTGTGTGTGTGTGAATGTGGTGTGCTGCCAGGTGCGAGTGGGGGTCTGTGGCAGTATATTTATTAGCGGCTGTCAGGGAGGTGACAGTTTGATGAATGGTGCAGAGTAATCAGGGCTGGGCTGTGACAGGCTTGCACGCACAGCCTTCTACCTGCCAAACAGCCCAATCTCACGCGCGCGCACACACGCACGCACGCAAACACACACACGCACGCAAACACACACAACTCTACATACGCACATAAAGTGTAAAGCACATGAGCAAACTTGGTCACCTGTAAATATCCCCCTCTTAGCAGATAAACTACATCATCAAAATGTCTTCATCCTCTGCTTTTATCTGCTTGTTAGATGACACATTGCCTGGAGATGAATGAACTTGATACATTAGCAGTGATATAAATTGTTGCAGTGTTTTAAACTTTAAATCTAGCTAACTTTTAATAGTCATGATGGAGATAAATACAGCATTTGTTTTTTTTAAACTGTAAGTCACTCTGGAGCATGAAGTTGCATTTGTTGGGCAAATTTATTTTATAAAAACTTAGAGCAATATGCTCCACTTTTGTTGCCATCAGTACTTTTCTTCTGCTCCCATTTCTTCTTCTACTTACCTTTGGTGGTTGGCATATGCTTTTGGTACATTACCGCCACCTTTAGCATGCTATAAAGTAACGAAGGCGGTAATGAATGACTACCTTTTTCTTCCACTTCTTCTTTTAGAGTTAACATGATTAGGGAATTGGGATTTTAGGTGTGATTTCACTGTCTGCCATTAGATGGTGGAACAGTACTGTTTGACACTTTCTGAATTTGAAAGAAGAAGAATGTAACCAGGAAGTAATTCAAGCGCAGCCTAGTTTTTGCTGAAGAATATTGAATGAGAATTCATATACTATTGATATTGAAATCCTCTTTTATTATTCATTTTATGCCTGCAGAAAGCATGGCCGTGGGTTCATTTTGTAATGTACATCTGTGGACGTGATTTTTTATGTATATTGTGAGATGATAAGTTTTGTTTACTGTAAACACACTCTCTGTACACTATCCTTGTCTTATCCATGCTCTCTCTTATTATATTGTGTATTTAAATGCATTTATATTATTTTAAATCTCTACACAGTGTGTTTAAAGATGTTAAAAAAACAAATGAGTTATATTAAAACATATCTAAGGAGTATTTAAATATTGTGGCTTTCAATTATTGCGGGTGGGATGGAAAGTAACTAACGTTTCGAAACAATTTATCCTGAACTTCTTTTTTTTATTAACATCACAAAAACAAGGTTGCCTAGAATTTTCGCACATACTTTAATAATACTATTTTACCATTCAAGTACATCCCCCAAAACCAACCAGTTTTTTATGTAAGAAAACCTGCATTTCTTCTCAAACGTAAAATGGAAATCATTACTTCTGTGTGAGCTCCCAATGCATCCAAACCAGCAAGTAATAGGAGAGTTGTAATAATGTGACTTCGGCTTGGTTTTCCAAAGTGTTTTCCACAGATTCTGTTGACAGACCACAGTCTGGCCCTTAGGAGATGAGCCCAAGTTGAGACAAGAGGAGTGGGAAAATGTGAGGGAGAGGAAGGGAAACAAAATGATGGAAGACTGGAGAAGATTACCACAGTGTTTGTATGCTGTTATTATATTAATATGTTGCATGAACCATGGGATCTGCTGGCACTCCAATAGGTGGAGTGTACATCATGATAGATAGATAGATAGATAGATAGATAGATAGATAGATAGATAGATGTTCTTCTGTATGGTAGAAACTGTTATAGAACAGCTTGTTGAATAAATGTATTAAACATTGACAGAAATTAAATTAACATCCTTTTTAATGGTTGAATAATTGGACTAATAAATTTGATCTCTTCCTGCAAGGGAGGATTCACTGCCAGGTTGAGTAAACACTGCTACAGTAACACTTCTCACTCCTTCTCACTAGTGGAAATCAATTGGGCCGCAATTGCAGTATTTGACCCACCACACCCCATCTTTCCTTCTAGCCATACATCCTCCACGGCCTGGACAAAAACGAGACAGACAGTAAACTCATCTTTTGCACACCCAAATCAGGAAGATAAAGTATTTAGCAGTAAGCGATTTCATCAAAATGTAAACATGACTGCTCACTAATTCTCAAGGTTTGCTAATCTTGAAACCTTGCCAAATCGATGATTATCTGAAGGTTATATTTCAGTCACAAGTTACTGCTCCGTAACAAAGTAATTAAAACAATTTACAGACACATCTCATTCTTTAAGAGTTTACTATCAAGACCATCAAGTCAATAACATTGTTTACTGAGCTAATAAATGTAAAATAATCTCACACCCTGCATTCAGACCATTTCTCCTCTCCTGGACGCCTCCAAGAATGCACATTTAAAGTTCCTGTAAAAACGTCTTCTAAAAACGTGTAAAAAATATGTCTTCTAAAAATGGATGCTACTTCATCTTGCATCTTTATGACACCTACATATAACTACTCTGTATGTTTGAGCCATGAAAATATATACGCTTAAAGCCTATGGTCGCTGGACTATATCATACCAGGTTGTCATGTGGTATCATGCCGTGATAACGAGAAGTTCTAAAGAGGCCACGCCAGTGCGAAGGCCCTGTCCACATGCAGGCTTGTCATGTAACACTCTTTTTCCTCTCGCGTTTCCATCTTCTCTCTGTGATGTTCGTGCACAGCCGACGAGGCACTCGGGGTTTCGCATAATCGTGGATTTCCAATTTTGTTCAATATACTGAAATATTTATATTGAAATATTATCTAGCTAGCTAGCAAACAAAGATGCTCAAGTTTTTATTTTTTAGCCACACCCCAAAAATCTGGAAAACTGAAATGGTGAAAAACAGTCCAATGCTACATTGCCACACTTTGTTGACAATTCCAGAAATGGTTAAACATATACAGGGAGTCCTCGAGCAACGTCGCACGCGACCTAAGTCGTTTCGACTTTACGGCGCCCGTGGCTCGTCCGTACCACCTTCTTTTTCGTTAATATCCCACAGTAATCACGCCATTTTAAAGTTATTTAAAGTTGTGTTGTTGTTACCACCAGCAACGTACGTCTATCAGCCGGTCGGCTCGCCATCAGGTGCGTCACATTTCCGTGTTTAAGCTTGAATTAGCTCCGGTCTACCGTCCGTCAGCAATGAATGTCCATGCGTAAACACAAAATATTGGTTCCGGCGTCTTCCGGGTCACACAAATATATATTTTTAAATTACTGTACAAAGTATTTTGATAAAAATATAGACTTTAGCGGGGAAATCTGACTTTGGGTTACATCGCCAGCGTAGAAACGGAACTCCGCCGTAACTTGAGAACTCCCTGTATTGCATTTAGAAACAAATTACAGGATCTTTAAGGATGGAATCATTGACGCGTTTCTTTTCGGCTGCCCCTCTGTCAACTTTATGAAATCTGATCAGCCTGTCAGGTTAACATGACATGACAGCAATAAACATGTGGCCTGGCTGCACACGTTAATCATTAACATGTTCTTTCTCTGGGTTTAACATTAGCCAGCAGATTGGGGCGTGATTAGGTCAACTCACCATTTTAAAATGGGGGTAAGGAAGTACTTGCTGCACAACTGCAATCCATAGTCAGCTATCTTTTGACATTTTTAAGCAAAGGTTAATCTAATGAGGTCAATCTTACACACATCCGCAAAACATGTTGATGCTGAGCTAAATATTTAAAGCATATATAGATGATAACCTAACTTGGAGTTGATTGCGAAAGTTTGGCTTTGCGTTTTTTACGTTTGCTTCTTTCTGTGTAAATGATTGATGTGTTTGGACTTTTTCCATGTATTGCAATGTTGCCCAAGTCAATTACCACAACAAGCATGTTTCATAGGAATATTTTTAACACGGAAGACAAGAAAGACCCCCGCTTGAGCTCGAACTTCCGTCAAGGTGGAAAACTTATAGTCTGCGTATCAAAACACAAGATTGCCAAACAAATATTTAATTCACGTTGTTACACGTGTGAAAGTGAGGCAGGGTTTTACAGTTCCATTGGCAGCTGCAAATAGAAAGCGGAAAAACAAAGTCCTGTTTTCCGATGCCGATGTGTTGATGGATTCTTGCGACGCAAGTTCCATGGAAATCAGTATTGTACTTGTTGTGTAATCTGAATATAATACGTAGAGACATTCTACATGTAGATTTAATGATGAAACAGACCCCAGCTAAAGCTGCTATATTGGTTGTTTTTCACAGATCATATATGCCCCTGTATATTGCCATGTTGTCTGTCTGCATGTGTTGCTATGGTTTGTCTTTAAATGTAATGGTGTTTAAAGGTTTATAACTAACGCAATATTAGCATTAAGCTAGTGGAATTTATTGAGACACAGTTAAGGGTTTGGTTAAATACCCAAAAATGTATTTCTTAGTTTTACAGTAAATCTCGAGACAGTAAATTCTGTAAATTAGTAAAAACAAAAAAAACCTCAAGGGTTGAGGAACAAACCCACAATTTCAGGTTGGGAGACAGCCAAGTTACTTACTGAGCCATGCAACTCCTACTCGCTCTTGTGGCAGCTGGAATCTACGTAGCTCCACAAGGCCAATATCAATGTTTTCGGTCTCTTTTTGGATATATAAGCAAACAGTAGGAGTGGCATAGTTCAGGTGGTAGAGTGGCAGTCTCCCAAGCTAAATGTCGTGAGTTCGTTCCTCAACCCTTGTGTAACCTTTTCGTTTGTTTTCAAATAAACTCGTAAAATTTAGTCAAAATCTCTCCTCGCAAAAATTTACTGAGTGAAAAATCTTTCATGTTTTTTTCATGTGATAGGCACATTCTCCCGTACACACTAAAATATTTTGAGTAAAAATTACTCTGAATATTTTACTCTTTTCCAAGTATAAATTTTACTCTATTTAGAGTGGGACCAAATAGACTGTGCTGAGAGTAAAATTTACTCTACAGAATCTTTGTACAGCTTTAAGCAAGCACTTGGACTCTTTTTGAAGAATTGTATTATTGTTGTGGTTTGCTGCAACCTTCTCGCGCTTATATATCAAATTTTTGCTCGCAAGTCAAAGCAAAAAATATATAAAAAATCAACCAAGCAACAGCTGTTATCTAAAAAAACTTTGGGTCACTCAAAAATAGAGGTACAGGGTGTTGCCCTGCGAGCAAAAGTTCATGTTAATCAAATAGGCATCATTGCTGGTCAGATGGGCAATGAGAGTCCCGTCCTCCTTGTCACGCTTGCGCCATCCTACCAATATTAATCTCCCTACATCACTCCCACATGGAACTGACAGAAAGCCTCGTGGGGAATACGCAAACCCACGTGGGCATGTGCATGCTCACATAGTCTCTCACACAGAGGCACTGATGCATGAGCGGGGTGGCAATGATGAATGGAGGTGTTCTTAAGATCTGTGTAATAAGTGTTAGGAACATCCCCTGTGAAAGCATTGGGCAAGAGTCTGACTCACTGGGGCCTTAATTATCAGCACATTTGACCACACTTAGAGGGCAGAGGAGGAAAAGAGGAGCCAAATGCGAAGCAGGAGTGTTGAAAGAAATGAAATACTTTCAAATTTGGCAACGTTGTGTTAGATTTAGGGCTCTTTGGTACACGTAATTAGCTAGGTGATTGTGATCGCCTCTAGCTGGATGATCTGCACCTTTCCATATCTATCCTTTTGGCAGACTTGATTATTGAACATTGAGATTATACTGGGTCAAACTGACCCAACATTCACATCAACAGACTATAAGGTTAATAATAGGATATAACAATGTTTGTTGTGTTGGTTTTGGAATCTTAAACATTCTGGGTCAAATTGACCCACTGTATAATAATTAGATCCCCCCGCCCCTATTGAATTGTTAAATGTTTATTTACTATAGCCTGGTTCAAATTGACCTTTTTTAAAATTGAAAACAAATTAGTAGTTCTTTGCTGCTTAACTTCTCAATTGAAATTGGTTCAATTATATTTTCACTAGAGCTGTCAAATTACATCAGATTAATTACATTTTAGAAGTTTGATTTATCACGGTTAATCGCTTAATTAAAAAGTTTTTTTTATCAGCATTGTTTGCTCGCCAAATTTAAAGAGCACCTGTTATGTGTTAATTTTTTCAACATTTAATGTTATGGAGACGTCTTCAAAAAAATGTATCCACTCCACACGCTCATCCTCCTCTTTCTCTAATCAGTTAATTACTTGCGTAATTAAAAATGGAAAAAACCTTACCCCAATAGTTTGACATGAACAAATATTCTGAATGTCATACGCAAACATTTATAAAATGCTTTACTTTAATGCATGTAGTTATGTTTATTTTTCAAATACAACCAGTGCTACCTTAAACGTAACCATCCGCTGTCATTTTAAGGCTCATCTGCGGTCAAAATTAGTGTGTGACTAATCTGCGGTAATACTAATAATATAGATTAATGCGATAATTTTTAGTCATTAATTAGTAAATGCTTTAACTTTGACAGGACATTTTCAATTAAATGTTAAATGTTTATCTGAATGTTTTTGGAACCGTAAACAGTCAAATGGACCCATTTTTAAAATGTGCAGTTATTCACAATGAAACTTTAGTTTATTATTCATTTTGGCATAATCATGAGATATGATTCATTATCAGGGTGTGTTTGAAACATTAAACATAGCCCAGGTCAAATTGACCTAAGTTAAATAAATACAAATAGTAGTATTTCATGATGAAACTTATAACATTAAAGCTATGCCTGAGAAACCAACCTAACAGGAGAGTTAAAGGTCAAAGAACCGGCAACGGTTAATTTGGAATTTTTTAATTGCATTGAAGCCTAATAGTAGTCATGTACAGTTCTACAGTACGTGACAGGCTAGATTGCACCTGTTGAATTTTAGCTTGGGGGCTGGGCGGGTTAAAGGCGTCAGAAGTGTAAACATTAGGAGTCAACTTGACAATGTGTCAACACTATCAAGACAGAGGTGACATCTCCAACAAGCTGCCGGTGTTTCTGTGTGCCGCTTTAACACATTCATGTCATTCAGTGTGACAGCAACTCACGTTATTTGTTACCACATCAATAGCGTTCTGTGCTCATCACAGACGCCAACTGGTACACAAACCATTTTGTCGACCCCAGCTTGACAATAAAATTGGAGTCAAAATAACAGCGATCCGTCATTGGAATTGGACCACTGGATTGGAATAATATTTTTTGCTGATGCATTTAATGAGGTTGTATTAAAGCTCTGATATTACTCAGTTTTTCCCCTGAATAGCAAATCGCTGATTCCGGAACGCCAGTCCAGACAGACAGTCATGGGGTACAAAAGTGACACACACGCCATAAAGTAATGCCGTATGCAATCTCATGTTGCTGGTCGTAGGTCCATTGAGGCCCGATGCACGGGTCTAAAATGACTACGAAATAATGTAATTAACAAACAAAGCAGAATCTAGTGCAGTGGTTCACTCAGTTGGCTTTTGGGTAGCTGTTGTGGGCTCAGTCCCCACTCAACAAATTCATGATTATGATGGACTGAAGGATGGAGGAAGGCTTGACTGCAAAATCACAAAATTATGCACATTTTCGCTATATCATCCATCCATCCATCCATTGTCTACCGCTTATCCGGTCGTGGGGGCAGCAGCTTTAGCAGGGAAGCCCAGACTTCCCTCTTCCCAGCCACTTCAGCCAGCTCCTCCGACGGGCTCCCAAGGCGTTCCCAGGCCAGCCGAGAGATGTAGTCTCTCCAGCGTGTCCTGGGTCGTCCCCGGGGCCTCCCGCCGGTGGGACATGCCCGGAACACCTCCCCAGGGAGGCGTCCAAGAGGCATCTGAACCAGATGCCCGAACCACCTCAACTGGTTCTTCTCAACGCGGAGGAGTAGCGTCCCTCCCGGATGACCGAGCTTCTCACCCTTCGCTATATAGTTAGTTTTATAAACATAAAATGTAGTTTCTTTTAGTTTTCATTCATTAAAAAAAATATAATTTTCATTTGTATTATATTTGTTAACAAAAACTGTTTTTTCAATATTAGTTTTAGTTTTTGTTAGTTGTCATTAACCTTGGGCCAGGTTCAGTAAAATAGTAATAGAAATTGATATATTCAATTATTATTTAATCTTTTTTTTGGCCCATGTCTTTTTTTCACATCAAAATGATTACGTTACCTTGTATGTCAGCATCACTTTCCTGTCAAGCAATTTGTATCTGACACTTGGATGCAGCGCCCCCCCCCCCCCACTTCTTTTTTGAACATGCTTTCTCCTTTCTGAACCATCTATCATGCTGCCAGGCTCACTGGGGCCTTTTAAACTGTGGGATTGACGCTTTCTCAGTTGCTGAGCTGGAAAAAGGACTGCAAGCACACAAAGATAAGTGGTGGGCTTGCTGATTTCAGGCAGGGGAAACACGGTGGAAGCTCTGTTAGAACAAATTGACCCATTTTTTTTGCCCCGCCAAGGAGTATATGTTTTCATTGTTCGACAAAAAACACTCAATCTTTTTGGAAGGGTGCTTCATGAACCAATGACGAACCTGTAAATCTGGATCCTTCTTGCTCAGAAAAATCTAGAACATACAAGTAGTGACTGAGGAACATTCTGGAAGCTAAAGCTAACGGTGGTTATAGGTGTGTTGTTTATTCGAGACGGGCCCGTGTATGTGAATTTTCAGATTGCTTCCTGTTACACATTGACAAACTTTCTTTCACTTGCGAGTGAGAGTTGTCTGTGAAGATTGGCACTGCTGACGGCATTTGTGTGCACACGCGACATGCGTGTGGATATGCCACATTTGGCAAACATGAGGGAATAACAACACATCTGTCAGCAGGTCTTGTCCCTGCCAGTGGGTTGGAAGCAAACGTGAAGTGTGAATCTCTCAGATGAGCAGAGAACCCGCGATGACACCCCATATCCATGCATACGATCACGACGTGTGCACGCACGTACTGGGCCTCGTATTGGTTCTATGCATTCACCAACACGGTTCGGTATAAGGTAGAAATTTACAGAATTGAAGGTAGGGGAATTTAATATCCCTACATTCTGTACCACTTATCCTCACTAGGGGTACGGGTGAGTCGGATCCTTTCCAACCTGACCTTTGACAAAAGATGGAGTACACCCTGAATATTGGCAAACGACCATGCACACTCAGCGCATTCAAATGTACGGAGTTTTCAATGATCTTAAGAAACATGATTTTTGGATGTGACATGAATCCCATACAAGCAGAGGGAGAACATGTAAACTTCACACACGAAGGCCGCAGCCCAGATTCGAACCCAAGACCTCTGTACTGTGAGGTGGATGTGCTAACAACTTACTTCACACAAGAATCTAGATAGAGTCTGGAAAATATAATATAGGATCATCAGGCTTCAGATAAAGGGTTGATGGATAATATAATAATATAATATCATATGATATATAATTAATATAATCCATCCATCTTTTACCACTTATCTGAGGTCGGGTCGCGGGGGCAGCAGCTTTAGCATGGAAGCCCAGACTTCCCTCTCCCCAGCCACTTCAACCAGCTCCTCCAGCGGCATTCCAAGGCGTTCCCAGGCCAGCCGAGAGACATAGTCTCTCCAGCGTGTCCTGGGTCGTCCCCGGGGCCTCCCGCCGGTGGGACATGCCCGGAACACCTCTCAAGGGAGGCGTCCAGGAGGTAGAATTAATATAATATAATATAATATAATATAATATAATATAATGCAGGATGACCCTAAAAACAGGAACTTTTTAACAATCCAATAAAACCAAGAATGATGGAAGAAAAATATTATATATTATATATATTGAAATCTGCTGTTGAGATTCCTCATTGATTACTGTAACATCTCAGCTGGCATAGCTGGGATTCCTTCATTGTTTGATTGTAAATGGCATGTTTTAAGTGTTCAATTACTATGAATAAAATATTTTTCTTCCATAACTCTTGGTTTTATTGGATTGTTAAAAAGTTCCCGTTTTTTTGGGTCACCCTGTATAATATAATATAATATAATATAATATATGGGTGTGAATCTCCCCACAAAAGACGATTTGATATGGTTTTCGATATGTGGGGTTGTGATTCAGGTACTGACTGGGGTAATAATTCAAGGACGGTTTGACTGAGATTATGGTTAATTTGGATATGTTACAGCTCAGTTCGATAGGGTATAACTTTTTTGTTGTCATTTTACATATTTTTAACTGAACTTGTCAGTACTGCAAAAGTGCCATTCCCATCTATGTTATAGAGTATCTGTCCAATAAAAGACGATATACAGTATATACTCAAAATCCTAAATAAAACCAGATTACATACAAATACAGTTGAAAATGAAAAACCGCAAAATGTTGTTTTTGAGGAAGGAAGGAAGTCCCCCACCCCTTTCAATTATTTTAATATTTTTGGAGGGAGATTTTTATGCAGATATTTTTTTCATTTTGAATCGGACATATCAGTATTTTTGGAAGGATGTGTGTGTGGGTGTGTGTGTGTGTGTGCGCGTGTGTGTGCGCGCGCAATTTTGTTAATTTATGAATGTATGAATGGTTTGGCAAGACAAATATTCGAAACTTGCTGAAGTTCAACTTTCAAATCTGTGAAAATGTCATGCTTTTCAATTGTAGTATTTTGCATTGATGTCTGCTAATGATTAAAAAAAAAAAAGTTTATATTTGCTAATATTTCCTAAAACTCTCCAGTTAAACTTCTCATGGAACTTCACCACCCCTTTACAATCCTCCACACCTTCAGTTACCAATGAGGCACACATAAAATAATTAAACACCGCACCCACTATAAGCCCACTCAACACCATTGTGGCCTCCCCCCGTGCACCTGAGTGTGCATCCGTCCATCCTGGCTGCGGACGGTTGTCTTGCTGCGGCCTTTGGCTGTCCCCACGTCCTCCAATGACACTGAAAATAATGGCAGCCACTCAGTGAAACGTTCCAGTGGCCTCATAAGTGCTGTGCTCTAATCATTTGTCTATTGTCTATTAGCTAAACTCATCAGACTAACTTGACTATGTGTTTAAATCATAATTAGAGCTAATAAACCTTCTGCCCCTTATTATTTTTCTCCAAACAGCTTTATGGCACTTTTTCCTCCCCAAATGATTTAATCAAATTAAATTAAGACCTTTCATTTGCGTTTTGTTCCAGTAAGTAAGCTGATGTTTTTTGTGTTTGTCAGTAGAGGGCGCTCTGTCCCAAGTGGTCCAACGAACCTGTGCCATGTGTGTGTGTGCACGCTTTAATTTCCCAACACTGCTTTTTATTCTCTTGTGTTACTCAATACACAAACTAGTTGATAATCTGGCTTTTGTTTGACCTTTTATACGGCTAATGAAACACATGTGGATAACAGATTTGTTTGAATAAGAATGAATAATGGATGGAAAAGACAGGGAAATTATTTTTTATTTAGCATAACTTTAATGTATTAAAATGTTTGTGTGTGGTTATTATTGTGCTCGTAAAAAGAGTGGCGTTTCCACTGCCATCATCTGTTGTAGTTTTAGGCGAGACTAAACAGCTGTCCAGGAATATGTATGCAAAACATCTGGAAGAATGAGTATAAAGTCTCACTTGGCTGTTGTCATTAGTTGGCACGCAATGTCTATTTCAAGTCAAGTCTGGTTGTAATTGTTTAAGTAAATTTGCATACTAAATGCAGAGAATACACCCCCCCCCCCTCTTTATTTTTATTTTTATTCTAGATAGTGTACATTTCAGATTAGGTGGAACGTTGAATTTTCAGAATTATTTTAAGGATACTTAATGTGTTTGAATATGAGAGGGAGACATACATTACTTTAAGATTATACAAATACTTATAGTTAGGGCTGGGTATCAATTTCAGATTTCCAAAATTGAATTCAATTTGATTTACGATTCACTTCGATTGATTTTCAATTCAGTTCAGATTTTCACACATTACTAATTTTAATGTTATATATTACATTATATTATATATTTTATTTTATTTATATAAGTGTAAATATAAGTTAAAATTATTCTAAATTGCATTGAAGTGCAGTAAATCAGGTCTTTCGTAAATGCCAGAAAATACTTCTAAATTCATGTGAAAAGTACATTTCAAGAAAACATCAAGATTATCGAAAAACATTAAGGCCTTTAAGTTAAATTTTATTTTCAAATGAATTTATGGTAAAAAGATGTATTAAAAGGATCAATTTGCGATTTCATGAATCAAGATCGGTTCGGTCTATGAAAAGAAATACCGATTTGATCAGATTAACCTTTTTTTGTTTTTTTAAACCCAACCCTTAGAGTATAGTTGCAACTTCTGTGTGTGTGTGTGTGTGTGTGTGTATATATAAATAAATAAATAAATAAATATATATATATATATAAATAAATGAACATTATTTTTTTCCCTGTACATAATTGCTTAAATGTGAAAGATTATTTAATCATCTGTAGCATGCCAACAAGTATTTCATCACTACTAGTTGCATTTGTAAATTTGCATTAATGTATAATAAAATGCAAGGTTATCACAAGTGCTTTTTATTCTGAAAAAACTACATAAATTAAATAAAAACAAATTTGCTGTTGTGTTTTCAAGATTTAAAAAACACTTGGAAATACTATATTTTTCTACTTAAATATATTGTTGTTTGTCTTTTTTAATGTGCTCAATTAAAAGCAATTTATTGTATTTTTTATTTATGTAATTTTAACTTATGTAATTTACCACATTTGTGCCACAGTGTTATTGTAGGCCTTTACAAAGTCAGGTTTAGGGAACTTTGCACACATTGTCACAAGTTAGCCTTTTCAACATCATCTTCTCACTAGCCATAGTTTACTACAGTTCACTTGCAATAAGCATGACTCATGTATGGGCAGCTGGTTTGTTGTGCAGCCTGTCAGGTCGTGAAAGCATTCTCAGATGGAATTGTGATCAAACCGCTCCTCTATTGTGCCGTTATGACAGTGTATTAACTAACCCGTAAGGGGTCCCAGACGCTGCTGTTTACAGTAAACATGGTTAACTGCTTCATCTCCATAAGATGCAGGTCTCCAGCTGTAACGTAGCCCCGTATAGCCTCCTGCTGCCGTCATCCTTGTTTGATAAATCAATGTTATTTGAGGAAAAGAGTTCAATTCTAGAAGCTGTTTTTGTTGTACATGCTGCATCGTGTGTTACAGTACTGATTGCTTGGGTGTGTGCGTGTTCACGCAGGTGTTGCGGCGTGTACTCGGGATGAGGGGGAGCTGCGATAAGAGCGTCGAAGGCATGTTGAGATTGCCTTCAATTAGCATGCTCGCGGAGAGACAAGAGGAACAATGAGATATAGATTGGCACGTAGCCGGACAAGAGAGATGGCACGAGGCGGAGAACGCGTGCGAGGTTAATGGCAGCCGACTCGCAAAAGACAGGTAGTCTTGCTCACCTTCTCTCTTCGGGTGTAATCAATTTCGTCTCTCATGTCCCACAAGCCGCGGTAATTACTTGAACAATTAACTTCCTCTCTGCCACACATAACTGTCCCACTGCTGCTTGGCTTACGCGGTCTCCTGTTTCAACTGCAGCCAGGTGTTTCTAACTTAATTCGCCGGCAGTGTATGTGGCAGTGGTTCTTAACCTTGTTGGAGGTCCTCAACCCCAGCACTTTCCTGTGCGCATTCACCAAACACTTCTTTATTGAAAAATAAAATGTGATTTTTTTGTTTTCAAATTCAAGATATAGGTATAGGGTTTACTGATGAACACAATGAACAGGGAGAGGAGCCTTTTCATCGAATCTGTCTCTCTTCACCTTAAATTCAGCAAGCGTTGTGTGTTGCCCATCTCCATGCAGATGTGGGAAGTGTATCTTTCGTTTTGTTAGCTAGCTATTTAGGACTCAATTTAACTCTATATTTATAGAAACAATGAAAACAGCAGAGGCCCCAGAATTGAACCCAGTGGAACCCCACACCTTCCGTTATACATGTCAAGTCATATTGTGCATATTGGCCGCCACTTTCTTCTTTTGCTTTGTTAAGAACCACTAGTATACAGTATATGTATGCATGTATATTATATACACATTAGGGGTGTCAAAATGTGTGCGTTAATTTAGAGTTAATTTAATGTTCCTTTAACGCCACTAATGTTTTTAACACTCGATTAATGTCCGCCCCTTAAATGGAAAGCCTGTAGTGGGGAAATTCCAGTTGGAACGCAGCAGGCGCGTCCACGTCAAAATGTTGCAATAATACATTTAACAATAATGCATAGATTTGTGGAGACGGGTCAAGTTGTATTTTACAATTTAAACAATTTGCAAAATTTCACAAGTTACTTCATGTTAAAGATTAGATAGCTCTTAATATGAAAAGAAAAATGCACTGAGCTGTCACCAATGTCTTACAAATACAATTATGCCATCTAGTGGCAGAAAAATTACCTCAACACAAATCAATATCAAACTCGTTTTTTTTTTCTTGCAGTACAGTACATCTTTTTAATTTTAATTAAATATTTGAATTATTATGACATTTCTGTATCAATGACTTAAAGATACAGCCATATTTCTATTAGTTTAACATTGTTCCACTTTTATTTTAACAAGAGTATGAAAACTTGTACATTTTATTGTACATTTAGAGCAGATGTAAAATTTGCGATTGATCGTGAGTTAACTATTGAAGTAATGTGATAAATTACGATTAAAAGTTGTAATCACCTGACACCCATTTATGTATATCAAAGCTCAAAATAACATTTTGACTTTGAGGAATTTTGCTAATCAATGACTACATTTGAGGAGCAATTTACTGATCATGAGGATAAGATTTTTTCCAGGTTAATCCAATGTTTCTCAATTATTTTCTATTAGCCCCCCCAACCATCACACTTGTGTCCAAATCCCGCTAGTTGCTCTGTGTAAGGACCTAAAACCTTCAAAGTAAAAAAAAATGTAAAGGCTTTAAACAGAGCCAAAATTTGAATTTACCTTTGAGTAATTTACCCCGTTCTGTTTAAGAGCATAACGTTACTACTTAGAATAATGGCGATTAATTGAGTGGGGTTGAAAATATATATATTTTCAACATGTAACAAAACATTTACAATAATAATTTGGTCTGTGTCTGTGTTAACAGATGTGTGTCCACAACTGAGGTGTGTAAGCAGCCCTCTTAGGTTGAAACCCAGTGCCGTCAATCACAGTGGGTGGCGGTGGGGGTTAGTATGCAGATACTACGAGCTGTCAACAGTCCCCAGGAAAATGGATGCCTGAGAAAGCCATAACTATGATAAATTTACTCAGAGTAGCCCCCTCCTCTCTCTTCCTTTGGCTCTTGCCCGCATATTGGGATAGACAAGCATACTCTTCACATACACACAATGCCCCCCCTTCGAACCACTATAGACTATCTCAGCCTGGCTCCTTTTCCATCAGGAGCCCGCGAGTGTGTGACTAATGTATGCGGTAAAGCCGCTCGCTAACATGCCGCTCACCAGCCCACCAGCGGCCCATCCATTCCCGCGTCCGCACCGGTAGACCGCATTAAAATAAATGTGCAGTGTACGTTTCTGATATACGGTCGCTGGGTGAGTCAAAGGGTTGCTTAGGGACCGATCAAAAACAATCTGCTCGATTGCAAGAAGGACGGGCTAAGTATTTAAGAGAGTGTGTGTGTGTGTGTGGGGGGGGGGGGGGGGGGGGTTGGTATGATTTATTTATTTTTTCAGATGAAGCTATGCCATGCCATGCCGCAATAAAGATTTGTCGTGTAACAGTCGCTCGGATACCAAGGTCCAGATACATAAAAACAACACAGTATTGTTATTATAATAATAAAGAAATCACAACGTACCATCACAACAGTCACATGTCGATTACTGAGCGCACCAAATTCTCTGCAGCACAGATAGGCCAAGCAATGTTTCTTATCAGCGCTCGACTGGTTGAAATTCTTAACCAAATGACTGCAAACTGTTAGAGATTGTTGTCCACTGTCCCGGCTCGAAGCTATCGGCTTTAGTGTCCATCTTCCCTGCGGTCAAAGGTCAAATTATTTTCTTTCAGTGCTCTACTGGTTTCAACTGTCAGTGAAAATCTCTTCAGGGCATGTTCAACTGTCTTCTGTTAACAGGACAAAGTGGAACAGGAACACGAGAGAACAGGAATGAGATTAAAAAAAAAATGCTATCAGTGGGTACAGAAAGTACCTTTTGCGCAAAAACGTGACTTTGTACTAATTAAAATTGTCATCATTGCGAGGTCCGACTCAAGACATTCTGAATGTAACTCACGCAAGCACTGAACAACCAGCGTTGCATTAGCAGCACGTATTGCTCATTAACTCCTACAAGTGATGAGGAATGATAGTTGATTTATGTTTTCCGTGCAATATTATTGACACTTTTTCGTGATTAGTGTGTTTTAGCTTTGTGATAAGCCGTTCATTGTCAGCTGTTTTGGAAATAGAAGAGGCTGTCAACAATATTGACTGGATTTCTTCTTCCTCGGACCTTTCTTGTAAACGCACACCTTGTTTATTTCCCTCTGTCCTGCCTCCAAAATCTCCTGTATTTAGCCTGCCTCAAGCTGCCGGCTTTTTCCCATCCATCTGTCCCTGAGTCTATCAGCAAGATGAGTCATGGGCCCGCCAACGTCACACGATAATGTTGAGTCATTTGCTTTTAAAGATTGGATATTTACAAAATAAAAAACAAAAAGTGGACAAACATGTTTTGAAACTTTCCACCCTCATCCGAAGCGGGCCCATGCTATATTTAGTCAGCGATAAAACAAGTGTCAACAAGACGGGGGAGAGGTTCTTTTCTGTAAGTTATCATGTCATCTCATAACCACAGCAATAAAAATAAAACACAAAAACATCACCTTTAAAAAGAGAAAGCTTTGTGACTTCTTATTTCGACATTGTTAGTTCGAAAATAGCAGCTTCTGATGATTAAGATGGCCTTGGCACAGCTTCACTTATGTCACGCTTTGTTTCTGTGTGTTTTTTACAACTATGCAGCACTGCTTTGCCAGTTGGGTCCTGAAACCTAACCTTCCATACAGGCTGGGGTAATTTTGATTTAGTGGTTCTGAAGCAAAATGAGATTCGTCTGGTGGTGGTTATTTATTTGTATTTTTTTCCCTGAACTTTCTGATATTGGTATTTTACTGTGGTGATAGCAGTAAATACTTTTCCCCAGCCCTCACACATTTTACCAGATACACACAACATATTCCATGAAGCCATGTGACTCCGGAATAAGGCTTGGCTCATAGCACGAGGGTTACTGTGACCTGCACATCACTATCTGCTCCAGGACAGCCAGATGTTAGCGTCTACAACACGCAAGACATTGCTTTGTGGAATATCGGAAAGTATCCAAATGAAATTTCCTTCCAGATGAGACTGGCCTTAGTTATTGTAGATCCATAAACCATGAGAATACTTTGGATTTTGCATGTCTGTAATTGTCTTGTCATCTTGATTTTTAATAGTTGGAAGCTTTAATATGATTTTTGTTACTTCCATTGATCATTTTCAAAATTTCCGTATTTTGGGATTATTAGATACTTATTGACATCACCATGAAGATGATGAAAGTGGACTGAATCACACGGTATATGTCCCATATTTAGAATTTTTTATTGGGACTGCACATGATTGCCTGACATTTTCTTGCCAAATAATTATTTATCTAAATTATTTGAACATTGAGACTTTCTAGGGCTGAAGGTATAGAATCTCTTTCAGAATCTATTATTCTACCAATTATCACATCGACTATTGAAATAAACAGATTGAAAAAATTATATTGCATTAAAACAATTTTTTGGGGATGTGAGCTGTTATTTATTTGTCCATTTGGGGTCACCATCCTCATATTCTGCACTGTATTATCTGTGTAGAGCTTCAAAAGGTGGGGGCCTGGCCTGGTGAGTGACGTGGGTGGCAGTAAAGAGAAGGAGAACTGGCTGTTGAATGGCTAACTGTCAGCCAGTCTGAACACCAGTTGAGTATGAATATTTACTATATGTTCATTTCGTGATTGAAAGTGCTCTGGTGGCTTCAGATAACATTTATCTATATGTTACCTTGTGCTTGAGATTGTAGATTTTTAAGGTGAATTTATGATAACAAAGCTGACTCAACATAATAGTAGCATACAAAAAAGTTAAATAACAAAAAATAAGCACATAATACATGAAAATACAGTAAAAAATACAAACAATGACAAAAGTTTGACATGAAGCAAATACTACCAATACAAGAGACATCCAGATAAGATGAAGTAAGGACTACTTGTAGTAAAACATAAGAACAAGAAATAGTAAAGGCAAAGGGAGCGAGCAATATGACACAAAAATCCAGTGCTGGCTGTCCTTCTGCTCCTACTGCACCTATAATCTGCTGATTTTAATTGCCAACAGGTGTGCCACAGGAGGCTCCACCCACCAGCCATCACCCCAGAAATGGTAGCCATAGAAAAAGCATAGCAGACAGGCAGAGAACAGGAACATGACCGTGCTGTTGCACGCCACTTCTGCTTTGCGGCAGACTCATTGAACTTTGTTCTTTTTTTAATGTTGAAATGATCCCAAACTTTAGACATGCAACACTTGAGGCAGGCTTTTTTAAATATTCAAATGATTCAAGCTATTCGATTGATCGTTGGAACACTACAATTTACGAAGATGAAGTTTGTGTGATTGATATGGCCTGCCCTAGGTTATAAGGTCATATGTCAGCAAGAACCAATGTCATCCTACGAGAATGTTGATCTATAGATGTCATACATTTTAATTCTTCAGATCCTACAGAAAATCTGGTTCTCGTCGATCCAGATATAAATGTCTCTGGTCCACCTGAGAGACAGCGCAAACACTCACAGCTCATGGCTGTCTGTTATCTAGACAAGGACTCTGTCACAACCCGTCTCACTCTTTCTTTACATTCCTTTATTTATCCCCTCTTACCATTTTATTTATCCATCTCTCTCCCGTCCCTTGGCTGACACACACACAGGCATCCCAGAGTCTTCTCTAAATCACTCTGTGACAGAGGGAGAGAAAGAGAGATGGAGAGAGATAAAGGGGTAGAGCGATAGAGTGGGGGAAGAGAGGGATGAGGGCTTGAGCTTCCATGGAATGAACCTATCAATCCAGAGTGCCTATTATCCCGTGTGAAATGCCTCTCGCCAGTAGACGCCTAGTTAGTGCGCCTGTTCAAAATTAATAAAACGCCAGCTGAGTCTGGGCTGAGAGTGCGACAGGTCCGGTTATTGATTAAGTCATGTCACAAGAATGGAAGGCTCTGCCATTAAAAGTACAAATTATACAGCACGTTTAGCCATGCCTCTTATTCATGTTATAGACGGAGTCAGTGGAAGAAGAATGGAAGCCTGCTCCATATTCTGGCTTTTAAATGGATCAAATGCAGGACTGCAAGTCTTTGTGGAAGGTTGGACTGTGGGTGTCTGAAAATGGCTTGAGACAAGACGAGACAAAGACGAGCAAGACAAAGAGTGATGGGACAAAGAAAATGCAGCGCCGGAGAGAACGCTTGAACATAAATGATACACATTACCTGGAACTGCATTTGGAGAGTCAAATCTTTCCAATGAAAAGAAGCCATTTAATCACTTAACAATTTAAATGATATTATTTTGACACACGGCCAGATGGCGAGTCGTCTCTCCTGTGTTCTTCGGTGCGGAGCAGTAAGAGTCTGATAGAGATTCAGCCTTGACGAGCGGTAAAATGAATTTGTCTGGATTATGAATGTTGCGAGTACCAAAGCCAGCGGCCTCAAACACGACACTTGGGTTTTCATTTGAAGTGATTGGTACACACTTGAAGGTGGTGGGGTGTACACAAGGCGTACATTGGGGTAGAAGTAGTAATATACAGTACGAGGTAATAAAGAAGATAGTCATTGAGTGTCATTCATTTATAGCTAGCGTTCCTGTGTCAAAAAGGGCAAAAAGAATTCCGCCCCGGCATCCTCAGGCCGCTGTTATGCTCGAAGCACAGGCTCTCGTTAAAAGAAGAATGCATGTGGCGTACACACCCGCGCAGACAACCAGAAGCATTATGCAAACGAGCATTTGCGCGCACCCACCTTCAGAGGTATTCACTCACAATCAACAACATGCCACAAGACCAAAAAACAGCTTGACTTCAGTCAACTGGCAGGTCATTAATTTTGCGACGCAAAACCGAAAGCGTTGGAGTTGGAGACGGGGAGAAGAAAAGGAATATCACGGTGCGTAACCGTGTGTGTCCTGATTCATCTAAGAGGCGAGAACCCCACCATTGTGCATTCCAAAGTCTTTTTGTTGTTGTGGTTGTTATTGTTGTTGTTTTCCTGAAACCGTTGTGACGACCCTTCAGATAGGGGAGGGGGATTTTTGTTTTTGAGTGGCAGCCACTTTGTTGTATGATTTATCACTCCAAAAGTACAGATCAAAACCCCGATCGCATTCTACTGTGACTGAGATGGACAAATGCTATAATTTTCCATCACAGGCTTATCTTGTGATTTTGACAGACCTGTATGTCGAGGCAACTTCTACAGACGTTAACTGTCTCCAAGGATGGCATTGGTTATTTCTCAAGACAACAGGACTTGTGTCAGTTACATCCATAGTAAACTCCAGCTCACATTGGAATGGACCAGTGTTCCCAAGAAAGAGGATCAACTGCAAAGATGGACATTTGTCAAGCTCTTCCTGGTCCAACTTTCAGTTGTCAGCACGTACACAAGACTCTCTTAGGCCGGATGCTCATATAAAGTTTTTTCAAATCTTAAAAGATTTTTTATCTTTGGCAGACGGAAAATTGGTCATTTAACATTTTTGGTCGTATTGAGTGTGAAATGCTCCGATAATCTCGACACACATCCCCACACACATGAAGACAATCTTCGACCGATCAAGAATTAAGTCCTCTGAGGGAGAGCTCTCATGTAATATCACGAGCACAAAGACAAGCAGGCACTTCTGGGTAGTGATGTAACGATAACGGCAATATCGTGATATCGTGATATTAAAACTGCCACAATATATCGTCGTCGTCATGTCACAATATTAAAAGCAGCGCATCTGTTAAAAAATGTCAGGTGGATTTCAATTTGTGCAGTTCTAACACCCTCTGGTGGCTAGTTTTTTAGTGCAGTTTAATTTTCACAAGGCATGTTTTGGCCCTTCTATGTTTAAAATTTGATTTAATATGACATTCAAAATATGGCGTACACATTATATGTTTTTTAACAATACTGTGGACGAATTAAATGATAAAAACATGCCATTTCCATAACAATGTTGCTTGAAACTATTGTTTACCATAAGAAACAAGCAATTGCAAGGTCAAACTGTCATCATCATAAAACTAACCCAAACCTTGCGATTTAGGAATTCTGCGGTGGTTGGAACTATTAGAGATTAGATGTTACAAAATACAAGAAAGACTTTACATACCTTTTTTATTACCTCAAATTATGTTTCTGATTTCATTAGCCAACATTAGCCATTAGCCAACAATGAACCCATCAAGCTTTGACTTTACACCTACAAAGTTATCTGGGTTTATGGTCTTGATTTTTCAGTTGATTTTATCGACCACACTGAGGCATATGTAGTTGTTGGATCTACGAATACACATCATTTGAGGCTGCTCCAACTTGTGCTGTCTGCCCTCCATTGTTTTCTTCTTGGCTAAATAGCCTGCCGTGGCTAATTGCTCTGTGTACGGAAGGTTGAGTTCCCCCCGACATTGCCCGCTAGAGGTGCAAAGCAGTAGAACTTAGTCGAATGGGCACTGCAGGGAGTCATAGATGAAGTTGGACCTCTGTGGATGCCTCTGCAGTTAACTTACTGTGACTTAAGTGACAAACTATGCAATGTTTCGAGATAAAAATAGCAAAAAGCGTCAGCAATTCTTTCAAATTACTATCATACAGGCAAGTATGCACATGCAAATACACATCAGTTGGTGTGTCTGCATCGGAAGTAGGCGGCAAGAGAGAAACAGAGGGGGAAGAGGATAGGAGAGGCGAGGGGTGCGGAGGGTGGCGGCGTGAGAGCTGAATCAGCGGGAAGCTTCGCTAATCGCCGTGGCTCATCTGTTAATGGAGTTAATGAAGAATGGGAGCAAACCAAATGCGCTGAGATGAGAGAAGTTCCGGCACACTGCTTAGGCCGTAGCTCGTTTTTCTGGCTGCTCCACTAAGTCACTTAGGCCGGGTACACACATAAAGACAACTCGGCTGTTTTTTTCCGATATTTGCGATGTCAAATGCACTGCTATTTTATGACTTATATCAGAGAGGTTTGACTCTGTGAACTGTGTCGTGGAATCTAATATAGCTTCTCAGAGAAGCTCCCAAAAACAAGAAAAACCTTTCTTTTTTGACAACACCATTTTTCAACACTCCTGCATCTGGTCCTCTTCGGAAATAATCTAGGGGTGCAGCAATTAATCGGTTTTACGATTAATTATTATTACGATTAAAATTACTGCAGCCGTTTAACAACACCGGTTATTTCTGCTCGCGAGAGTTGCGTACCCGACGGTTGTGGGTAGGGTTCCAAGGCTGGCACCGGCAGGGAGCGTCCCTACGCCGGCTGCTGCCTGGCCTGGACTAGGTTGAGTGGATGTCTTTAGGCTGAGATTTATTAAGCCGTGAGGCCGCCATCTTGGGACTCCCAAGAAACAAATCTCGGCATACGCATTTCGCTGGACGAACATTTTATCTGTAAGTATGGTTAAAATAGAAGGAAATGAAAGGTTGAAAGAAAAGAGGGTACATACCCTCCACTTGTTATACATAGTGCCCAGGCCCTATTTTAAGAGTCTACGAGCAGTCTGTGTAATCTGCTGTTTTAAAAGGCAGCAACTTAAAAAACAACAACATTTTTTCAGTTATTTTTTATTGTTAAAAATAAACATTTTCAAAGAACGCTGATGTGTTAATTTTTTTTATACCGCATTTTTTCTCAGACTATAATTGTACACCAAAATCTGAAACCGTTGCACCCATATTGGTAACATCGGCACACGTCTGAGAGTGTCTGTTACCCGTTTTTGTCAGGTCACGTGTGATCATGCAAGATTTTTCTTTTAAGATCAGTGATGGGGCAGAATGTTAATGTCTGTAGTGCTCTGTTCTGATATAATCTGTCACAGACAAAAAATAATATTTAAAAAATCCATGTGTGTACCACATCTTAGCATCAAGATCACTCACACACTCTTTAATTGTCTCTCAGATGTACCCTATTTGCAACATCTTCAGCACCGGTTGACACAAAACACTTTTTTCCACTCCCTCGCACTTTTGTGTGCAGTCTGTTTGTTTCACGCTCGTCCTTTCCACACTCGCACTCTCACATTTGTACACACTTGTGTTCCTCGCCTGTCCTCTCCGCATATGTTTGTTTCTTTCACCTCATCAAGTGCGCAGCCCCCTCTTTAGCCCCATCCGCGATCCCCCCCCTGGGAAGAGAAGTGCTGTGACACCAGCATGTTTGCACAGGAGGTGAAGAGATATTCAGTGACGCCATGCAGACCTCTCACCCGCATGATAAGCCTGATGGCTTGACAGGTCCCCGTGGAGTCACACTCACGCGAGCTGCTGCTCACTTGTTACGGCCTCACATATGCTCATTAGCAAGCTTTCAAACGCGCCTCAATGGCAAACCAGTTATCGCTCGATCGAAATGGAGCTTTGGCCCCCGCCAAATATTCAATGCGGAATGGAAATGTTTCCAAAGAGTCTTTAGAGCTGAATGTTTTATACTGTAATTGGTTTGGGAAAAGGGACTTTCTTGTGGAATGCTGTTTTGTCATTGGTTTTTATGTCATTCAATGCATTGTTTCATCATCCGTTCTCATAAAATAGACACCTAAAGGCGGTAGGTAGCCGGTGGATAAGCTAGCCACAAATTGCATTCCGGTAAGAGTCCTGTTACTTTAGAATAACATTACTCAAGTAGAAGTAAAAAGTAGCCCTCCAGATAATTAGTTTAGAGTGTCACGTGAGGTCATGGCCTTGAAGAAAACACTTGACGGAGAAACCTTGACTAAGAAACCTCAATTGAGAGAGCAGGACTGGATGCATGGAAGCAACCTCATACACATAGAAGAGCATCTTTTATATATGAAAGCTTGCATGCAAGGGTACGGATAAGAAACCACAATGTGTTGAGAGAAACTGCGACACTAAAGTGTCATTCAGTAAGTCTCGCTAGGGCTATATGACAGACTAAAGGCCTATATGGCAAAGTAAGAGTGACTCTGCAAAATATGAGGCACATAGCAACTGCTTGGCAGCTGACCACATTATCACATCTAAAGAAACATAGTAACGGCATACAATTTGGCAAACTAAGAGTGGCTAATAAGGCTAAACATTATCGTCATCACATTATCATCATAAGGCACATGTTAACTGCATAAGCAGACCCGTCTGCAGAAATAAATTACGGGGGGCATTACATTTTTTTTTGGAGGGGGGGGCATACTTCTTCAACCTAAATCTAGTGTTCTTCAGGCTGAATAGTGGCGTAGTGACAACTGCAAAAGTGCTCAGAAATATTTTCTGTTCATTCTGAAATCTAAAAGACAAACAGAAAAAATTGTGTAGTTCTGTTTGCATTCAACTCAAAAGTTCATTTGCTACAAAACTGCTTGCCATTTCTGTAAACAACTATGTCCGTATGAATGACTCTGTGATCCAGCCCCTTCTATCTGGGATTGGCTAGCAGTTGCCTTCATTTGCTTTTTAGATTTAGGTTTGTACGATATGGACAAAATTTCATATCTCAATATTTTTTGCCAGGCATCTCTATTCTTTGTCATTTGACTCAGCAAGGGACTGCATCGTTTCAGTGTTTTATGGGGCCTTCTGTATTTTGTGTTATTTATTGATACTTATTTTATATACTTATTCACTTCCCTATGTCTTGTTATTAATTTGTTAATATTCATTTTATTTGCCTTGTAAACTTACCTGCTAGTGATATTTATTATAATACATTTTTTGTGATACATTTTTTCGCTTGTCTCTACGGCAAGACTGATTTCTATTCCATGTACAGCACTTTGTATGCAGCAATAGATGCTTTTAAAGTGCTTTATAAATGAAGTTGAGTTGAGATATGTCGATAATATACAATAACGATATATGGGGTCAGTGAAAACTAACAAAAATATCAATCCAAAAGGATGTGTAAAAGTGCTATTTTAAAAATGAGAACTTAATGACAGTTATCAACATTAGAATTCAACTCACATTGTACTGCAACTATGCTTAGTGATAAATAATTTTATGCTCCAATTTAAGTTGTTGTAGCGTTTGTGTGCCTGCGTGGTTCTGTTAACCGCATTATTATACAATTTGTCTATGCATGTGTTGTGTGGCTTGACTGATTAAAATACGTTTGCCACTCACATGTGAACGTAGTAACCAGTGGACTCAGGATTCCCAGTGATGTTGTGTTAGCCTGGATCGAGGTTTGGCGTTTGGTGGCTCCCATTACAATACATTGCCTTGCATCACTTGTTTTAATCCGCAAAAAGACAGCGGCATGACGTGCTCACTGCTCGGACATCGGAACAGCAGGCGCGCGCGCTGTTCGTTAACCCGGAAGTAGATTGGTCTTATGCGCGTCTGCAGAGCGCCCGTCTCCCCGGATCCCCCACACCCCCACCCCCTATCTCGAAGCCAAACTTGAAAGGAGGTATGTGGTTGGCTGGCACGCCATGCTTTACTTGAAACAAAAGGTGCATTGGCGCAAGTTTACGTGACTGATAGGAAGAATAGATAGTTGGCGAGGCCTCTTAAAACAGCGAGGGCGGGTACGGCTGACTGCCAGGGCAGGCATGGACTCACAAAGCCCGCCCATGCTGACGGGTCCGAGCATAAGCATAATACATTAATAACACAATGGCCCCATTACCCAACTCAAAACACAATCATGACAAGCAGTCATAGATGCAATTAGAAGTAGTTAGTGGAATGTAGCTCAGTGGAACACATAAAAAGTAATGTTTGTTACAAAAATACTCAAGTAAATGTAAAATGTAAGTTGCATTTAAGTTACTCTGACATGTAGATTTTAGACAAAAAATGTATGTGACTATAACAGGGTAATTTGGCGAGTTACTAAAAGCTGCAAGCAACAATAAGTCAGAAGGATCCTTTCCCCTGCTGGGTTGGGCTGTGTTTTTTTGGCAAGCCTGCCAATCATAACCCATTATAACAGTCCCTTTGTGAAAGTCTGCCAAATACAGCTATCGCTAACATTCATTTCCTCATGTAGTAATGTTTCTAGCCAGGTACTTAGCCACTTTATTGGTGGGGGAAAAAACAGTTCCATTCATGTGTCGGTACTAGGCAGAGCTATCTTCATCAGAAATACTTTTCTTCTTCTTTTTTTATCCAGAAAAACAACATCGGGAATGTTAGGCCATCACCACTCACATACGCACACACCAGCACGTGCATACAGATGCTGGTTAATCAGCTGTGTAAAGTAGCATGTCTATCTTTCAATTTCCTCCCATTAGGGCAGACGCTGGCTTGATTAGACCCTTAATCTCCTGCGATTGAGCCATTAAAGCATGAGAGAGATGTATTCACACATGCTTACACACGCTCACACCTCGCCAGATAATAGTCGCATGCAGTGCTGCACTTTTTAGTTTTCCGCTCTTAGGAGTTTTACTGTGCATTTTGTCGTCTTCAGTCAAATTTGTTGCACCTTTTGATCCTTTTCTGGTAAACTCTGATACTGTTTACAGTACGCAAATTAAGGCCCAGTCAGTGAAACGGGGCAGAGATTGCAGAGCCTTTCTTGTGCTACAACCCACAATGTTTTGTGGCCATTTATTTATTTATTTATTTGTGTGCAAGTAGCTTGGGGTCCGTCCGGGTAATTTCTTCATTCACTCATGTATACACCATAGATTGCTGGCTGCGCTTTTGCCTGTTTTCCATTCAGCCAGTCCTCTTTTCCATTCAGTTTTGTTTCTTTTGATATTTCCCTTGTAAGTGTTTTTTTTTCTTTGAAAAGCGTTTTATTCGACTGTGAGCCATCCATTCTCACTTGGGGGGATAACAATGGATGCATTACTGTTGGTTAATTAAAAAAATGTTTGGACAGGGCAGCACGGGGCAGGAAGTGCAGGTGAATCGAACAAAAGAAGAAAAACGTCTTGAGTTCTGGCCCATTTCCTCCAAGGACAATAACCCCCATCTTGTTTAACAACTCACCCGTTAGGGACGATTACACTCATTTTAATTGGCTTCCACTTTAATTGCCCAGGTGGATGGAGGGGGCCTCCTTATGCTCTTAAAGTTAGCCTTGCCAAAATCAGCTTTCAACGCTTTATGTTTGTCTGCGTGTGTGTCACGGTACGAGGCAGTGCTGTTTTGGAGTCGTCGTTGGAAATACATAATTTTCGCAAGGACGCAAATAAAGTTCAGTCGCTACTTTGTCAATTTGCTTGTCTGTAAGCAGCGGGAGAAGCCGTGTTGTCCTGTTGGATGTTAAAGCAACTCACATTATGGCCTGAGACAATTAGCCTCCTGCTATTAGTACATTGGTACCAATGGCCTACACACTGTCCTGAACATCTGGTGGAGACAAAGGAAGTGATATGGGGCAGTGAGTTGGTTAATGGGAGGGAAGTGAGAGTTTGATGGCGACAACAAACCACTTAAAGAATCCTAGAGAGATTCTAGCAGAGAAAAACAAATGCCAAAGGTGCTTGAATGTTTTATGCTGGTCTGTGGTGGGACGAGCTGACAGCGTTGTGGCCCATTGGATTCGGTCGAGAAAATAGCTGACGTTGTGAAATAAGGTGTACGTATTTAAGAAGTTTGAGGAAGAACATTTTATAGGGCAATGTCACCAAAAGGAAGTAGTTTTATGGTACCAATGGTACAGTTGTGAGATGTGGTTAGAAAGACCTGACAGATACAGATTTTTCTTTTAGCCTGATCCCGATTCCCATATTGGACTGGGAAAAAAAATCCGATAACCGATTAATACATTTTTTATAATGGATGAAGTAACTTCAGTTTGGGTTTCTAAAGACTTGCAGTAACAAATACATTACAGTCGGAACATTTGAATCTTTTGCAGAACTTTGTCCTTTATTATTTAGTATTTGTGTAATTTTACAACAGAAAAAAATAAATACAATACAAAAAAGCATTAACTGATGAATGTACCTTTGGATTTAGGCCATGAATGTAATAAGTATATAAGCAGCATAATAAGTTATTAGTGAAACGCTATTTATGCATGATGCCCATAAATCACATTTCTTCTACTTGAAATGATGAATCCAGAGACATGTCAAAACATGTCATCTTTGACAGTTGCATTTGAAATATACAATGTAATATACAATGTACAAAGAGCTGATTTTTTTTCTTATTTGTTTTTAAAAAGCTTCCTGTGAATATGGAAGCGTCTTAAGAAATGTTTGTGTCCACACGCAGTCGTCACAGTCATAAGAAGCATTTTTACTAATGGGTGCCTTTATTATTTATTCCTTAAATTTGTGTGTGTGTAGGCTGTGGGAAGAATGTTTTAAGGTTTTTTATGTTGGTTTTTAAGAATATGATGAAGCACTTTACTAGAGCGGCGCTCTAATTTCGTTGTATTCATTTTTTTATTTATTTACAAAGACAAAGGCATTCTGATTCTGAAATGCTGAAACTTTATGAAAGCTTTCTACTGGTCGCCCTTCTGGTTGTTATACATGGTACATTTTAAGAACATGTTATATAATGTACTTCATTTCCACTTGTTGCTGTGGGTGGTAGTCAATAAAAGCAGTATCATGTTCAGGAGCTTCTGCAGCACGAACACAATAATCTACGATTGCATTACATTTTGCATGGCCATGTGAGATCGGGGACAACATGCCATTGTCTCCATAGTTGCTTATTAGACCAAATGGAGCAGCGATGTATTTACTGGACACACGGTGCAAACACGAGAAATAATGACCATATTGCCGTTTTATCATCAAAACTCAGTTCGATTTGGATGATTTTGAAAAACGCTAAAATCAGCCAATAAAATCGTCACTCACGTTTCTGTGTTCCGCACTTTGCTAAAGTGTCTGTATATTTAAGTACACGTGTGGCAGTGTTAGCTTGCTCGAGGGAGGAAAGTGTGTCCTGTCCTTCACCTGCAGGCTCCTCAGCTTCACAAATGTTGGCCGTGGTGAGAAAGGTTGACGCCATCAGACATCATGGGGATGCAGAGGGCCTCGTATCCGAGTGTAGGGATTCCCCCAGCCTTTTACGGACAATAGGACAGGAAGGAAGGAGTGTGCCTGCCTCAGGGCTTCTGCCAGCCCCGTAACAAGAGTGCACACATGGGAGACAAATGTGGCTCGAAGGTATATACAAATAAAAAAAAATCCGCTAAAATGCAGTGTGAGCACTACATGTCGTACAAGAAGCACTACAGTAGTAGTGGATGAACATATATTGAAAGTTTTTATTTTATCCTATGACTGGAATATGTTTATAAATTTCCACCACATCCATACAGGCATAAGTGACTACAATTGGGGACTGTATTTTTTTAGAGGAGCTCTTAGTGGAGCGCTTTTAATTTTACTTCTTTTCATTTCACAAACAGCAGAACCTTGAAGGCAAAAATCTCTCATGATCACGTGATCTCACAAAAATGAATAAGAACAGACACTTACAGATATGTGTCGTGCATAAATGGTATGAAGAATAGTTCCCCCAGCTCTGTTATGAGCTACTGTGTTGACCTCAAATGCAGTTTTAGGTCATTGGAGTAGCTCACAAAGTGTCTACTTTCATGCAATTACTTTCAAGTTGTATGCGAGTGCGCGATTATGTGATATTCATCCCTTTCTACCGTAACATGACTCATAGGTGCAGAGTAAGTGTTTTGACAGACCTCTGTGGCCTTGAGGGCTTTCTTGTCCTTCAAGGGAAGACAGCTGGGACTGTTTTGAGATTTGCACCTGATGAAAAATCTGCGGGACTATCGTGTTTGTGGGATTTGACTGATAAAGGAAGAAATATTAGTAATAGTTGAAATCACATTTTTGGGTGGGTCGTGCCCCAAAACAGTGTAATAAAGAATTTTCATTATCGAGCCTGTCATGGAAAAAAAAAAAAGTGAAGTGAGCCAAGAAAGGAAGGAAAAGGCCACAGATAAAGTTGCTGTATCTAAATTGTCTTGGCCCTGACCCATACCTTTCATGACTACAGATTGTAAATCACTACTGTGTCCTGACCCTTGACCTTGGTGGTATCTGGCACGTTGTCAGTTTCTGGCAGAAAATGTAGTGGATTTCAAGTAGAATGTATATTATAGTCATCATCGTGTCAGCCTTTGACACTGTTAGATTAGGCCTCTTTGGCACATAACTCTGAACACATTGAACTATTGTACATTCTATCCAGCAGACAATCATCAAGCGTAATGACAGCTGGTATGTTGAAGTGGTGTAAGACATGAAACACACTGTGTGTATTTGTCTGTGTGTGTGTGTACGCATGTGTGTGTGTTTATTCCAGAGCGAAAGCGCTTGAGAGGATGGGATGCAGCTGGATCCTGTCTACTTTGCCGAGGTTTTCTCCCCTATTGACCTCTGACACGTTCTGTTGTGCTGTCAAATTATTTCATAATGCATTTATCCTGAATTCTCCTTAGGTGTTAAAAGCAAGGCATTGTTAAAATATGAAAGAAAAAAAAACACATAGTCAATCCCTGTAGAATGCTACAATCAGATAATTGATTGCCAAATGTGTTTCTTAGACTTAAAGACTACTTACACTGTAGCGCAACTCAATTAGTTGTAATATTAGTCATTTTTTTTGGTAGAGGATAAATAATAAATGCCTATGAGTATTCTTACACTATCTGTTTACATGTGTTTTTTTCTCCCCTCGCTCTTCATAGTGGTTTCTTTACTCACTCTAAGAACTCAGGGTGCTGTAGTGGCCAATCAACATGCTTTCCCGCTCTGTTTTTCGGACGAGTTGTGCCCGTTAAGTCAATTTTCGTTGCTCTGTACTTGTGCATGTGCGATGAGAATAAAGATCCATTCATACACTCATCACCATTAGTAGGTCAATGGCATTTTAAATTTATGTTAGCATTAAGCTAGCAGGCCATTCTAAATACAAGGTCGTTTGCTTGTTTTAACAACATAATGTGTAATTCTCCTGTTTCATGTTTGGTTTGGGCGGGGCACAAAGAATATATTGTGAGCATTGTTGTAGTTATCTTTCTACATATGTTCAACCATGTGTTTTAGGTGTTGAAAATTTGCAACCATCAATGCTAATTAGGCTGCATTCGAGGATAGTGGGAAGTCTGACTTTTCCGAGTTCAAACCAGGAAGTGTGTACGGTAACACCCCCTTGAACTCATAAATTCCACTTGCGAAATCGGGAAAAAAAGGTACCCCCCGACTTCACTGAGGGGCTACAATGTGACGTCACTCTACAATGGCGACCCCTTTGAAAACACAGACTGTGAATTAAAATTATTTATTAATTAATTTATTAAGATTAACATTCATAAATATTCAACATAACTTCACCTTACACAGCGTACGTGACAGGATGCTGCTATCTCCCTGGAGGAAATTATACGGTGAACTACAGAACTGTATGAAATGCTTATGAAATAAGATTAACACAATAAATTAAGTAAGTGTGAAAAGACAAGTTTTCTGGAGGTCAAAATGAGTTTCAGGTTGGAACTGGGGTAAAACGAACTTGGGTATATCCGACTTCCGACCAGCCTCGAATGCAGCATTAGTATGTCAATGACATTCTTCATTCGTGTTAGCATTAAGCTCGCGGGCTGTTCTAAAGCCAACATAGTTTGCTTGTTTTATATACACGTGTGATTCTCCAGTTTTGTGTTAAGACAGTATTGACAGTAAATTATAAAAATAAAACAATTCACAAGCTTCTTTTTTAATCAAATGTTCACTATTTGCCAAACTGCTGCTAACTGTGAAACACGGTGATTTGAGTAGTTGCATCTTAAGTCTTTGCTCATGTCAAAGCAAAAGAATCGTCCGAATGATGGCTTATATCGTATAAGCCAGCACCATACTGTATATATAAAGCAGTGCCCTACATGAGGTCAGTACACTGAGATTTACCCCGATAACCCGGCCATATCTCACAGTAAGGAAGAGCAAGCCAGCGTGACAAAGATGTGCAGTACGCTGACACACAAACACACAAAAATTAAGGCAGACAACATGACTTACGACCCGCTTCATTTCTTCTCCCCACTGTAGGAAGGCTTTTTTTTTAATGAAGACCTCCATTCCTTTTTCTTCACTTTGCCATCTCTCACAGACTGCACCATTGCCCCTAACTCACGCTGATGTCAACACCAACACACACACACACAAAATAAAGCGCATGCACACACACACACGCACGCCAAGCGCCATCCCGCTTCCCTGTCACTTCCCCCAAAGTCTGGCGTTCCCCCCACATTGCCACCAATATTTCTCATGAGCTCTCGGCCACCAGCCCTTCATGAATTTTTATTAAACAAAACTCTAAGCAGATTGATTTTGCACTGGCTGCTTTATTGCATTTTTATTTAATTCTTTCTCTTCCTCAGATGCACACTTGCTCCTGTGTGCCCTTGCCTCCTTCTCAGTGCTTACCTTTCCATGTGCGCTAATCCTACTTCCCCTCTGTATTTGCCGCCTGTTTTTCCTGCTATATAATCTTTCGCTTTTTAAGGCGTCACTGCCACTTTGGCCTTCCCACTTCTCTCTCTTTCAACCCAACTTTCTCTAGCTTTATTTTCTTGACGGGCTGATGAGCTTTGTTTAGACTCTGTTTGCGTTTGTTCGCTTCTGCATGTGCTTGCACTGTGTTCAGTGGCGTAAATATTGCCGGTGTGGAAAGAAAGAAAGAAAGACGGGGAAATAAACGACCAGAGTTATTTTGTCAATACAATGTCGGAAATGATCATTTAATCACTTGACTTCGGCATCTGTCAGTCACGATGATTCTCGATGACCTGATGCGAGTTAGAAAATAAAGTGGTATAGTGTGCGTGCCATTGTCGCCGTCATGCTTTGCATAAAAAAAAAAAAAACGGCACGCAAAAAAACTAACAAAAAAAACATGACGTTAAAGCTATTGGAAAAGATGTGATAGACGTGGTTTGAGTCCAGGCCATTAGTAAAATCTAGTGTCCCGCTCCCACCGGAGTCGAGCTCGAGCTTGCCGGCAGCTAGCTCCATCGCAGAAGCGACTCAGCCACGTCTCACTTCTCCCGGCGGTCAAAAGGCGGCTTTCCCGTGTCCCCGCTGCCTAAGCAGCCTCAGGGGAAGAATTTGACGCCAAATGCAAAAAGCTAATATCGCATTTGGCTCAGGCGCTCTGTATCGTTCTCCAGATACAATAAACGAGGGAACAGGTGTTTTTCTGACAAATGCTATACTTTGGACTTATAGGAGCGTCGTAAATGACTTCGCTGAGCGCGGTGCGCAGTTGAGCTTCTAATGAGTGAGTATAGCTACAAATTGTTTTTGTTATGAATGCAGTTAGTGGGATTCAAATCTATGGCAAATTACTTTATTGTTTTCTGGTGCCATAGTGAGCCTTTTGCACATGTTCAAACGTATTTAAAAGTTGTAAAATAGAATATAATGTATTGGAAGAGTTTTGTGGTATTTTTAATGTTCAATATAGATGTCACAATATTAAAATTGGAGGCCCTGCAAAAGTCCAATGGCTGTGTGCGCGCTCGTGTGTGTGGGGGCGGCGGTTGGGGGAAAAATTGAGGGGAGGGGCCCCCAAAAAATTTTGGCCTGACTGTGTTCAATACAAGATGACACTCATGAGAAAAAGTGTGACTTGTAGTTTGAAAAACACGTTACTTAGAGAAAAGGATCTACATGGTATAGTATGCTTTTCTGCTTATTGGTAGAAGCGTACAATGGGTCAGCATACGGTTGGGACATTAGGACTCTTCTGGCGGGTGTCCATGCCCACAGGGCCAACATTTTACTTCAACCAAAGCTAATGTTCATCTTCACTGCCAACATGGTATGAAGAAGAGCGCACTTCCTGCTGAGTGTAATGAGGCCCCCTGCAGCTCCTTACAGCCTGTGCAGTGCTGCACTTCATGTGCACGTGCGCAATCACTCCTTAAGTTGATCTTAATCATTTTTATCTCTTCCTACTCATTTCTCCTCTTTGAGAAAGTTTAAAATCTCCCTTTTTATTTTCTTTCCTTCCTTCTAATCGCTCAAGTCTTAACCCTTACCCCCTCGATCCCCATCACTTCTCTCTCAGCTGGAGTTCTGTGTAATTAGGCTGTTGTCAACAGCACATTAGCTCGCCTTAGCAGCAGAGTGACTTCTGGATGATACTGTTGACCTCTCAAACAAGTGTCAAATCAGGTCATGAGCAGCTAACAGGGCAGTCAGATGCAGATCTGTTGTGTATGAGGATGAATTGCTTCATTTCCGCATATCAATTTTCCATTACTAAAGAGGGTGATGTGAGTTGAATGAGTAACACACTTAAGACAAAAGTCATAGATTTGCCTCTTTTAATTGATTTATTAATCATAGAATTCTTTAATCAATCAGGAGCCGGGCTTGGCATATTAATAACCCCTGAATCTTTGTAATTCTTCAGCATACCAAGACATTTGTGTCACAGTGCAAAGATGAAGGTCATGAATGGTTAAAGCCTGCTGCACATCGAGTAGTATACGACAATTGAACTGGACAATTTCAAAGAAAAGGCACTCTGCATTTCATCTCTGCACACCAAACAATTGAGCACCGCACAAAGACTGACGCTCTAACGGAAATACTGTATCAGGTTTTGAGCATCCAGATGAAATATACTGTAGTTTTTTTTGTTTATTTTAATATGGCACGCTTTTAAAGAAAGAAGTGGATGGCAAAAAAACAAAACAAAATACAAAAAAAAATGGAGAGAATGTGGAGATGTGCGGCTGTTGGAAATGACCAGTGCCCTATTCACTGATTGAATACTCTCTCTCTCTTTCTCTCTCTCTCTCTCTCTCTCTCTCTCTCTCTCTCTCTCTCTCTCTCTCTCTCTCTCTCTCTCTCTCTCTCTCTCTCTCTCTCTCTCTCTCTCTCTCTCTCTCTCTCTTTCTCTCTCTCTCTCTCTTTCTCTCTCTCTCTCTCTCTCTCTCTTCTCTCTCTCTCTCTCTCTCTCTCTCTCTCTCCCTCTCTGCATATTCTCTATTTAATGGATACCAAAATGATAGAATACACAGCTGTGGAGCCTTTCTCTGCCAGAAGCGAAAGAAAGTCTGTCCTCTCTCCAAAATGATCCCTTCACTTACAATGCCTTAGCCGAGCCCACGGAGGAGTGCAGTATAACCTAAACAATGTGTTGGTGTCTTTCTACTGTATGGATGACTTCACAATCTTAACTGGTTTCAACTGGTAAGTGTGCAAGGGCCAAGAGAAAGGTCAATGGCCTAACTCTATACCTATCTTTTTAAGTGCCAAAGCAGTCTATTCTAACACACTCACTTTGTCTCATCTGTAACATCGCAACACCGATGGCAATTCAAATTTTCAATTGCAGAAAATTCAGTGGCAGAAATTTTTCACTCATGGGAACTAGTTGCCAAACCCCCACACATCGCAACAGTCCAGTCAGTTTCTGCTTCATTGCTTGGTGCACAGAGGGATTGTCTGACACGCAGTTGGGTGAATGGGAAGAATTTCAATAAACGTGCAAAAGTCTTCTCAGAAAGTGGAGCGGAGCTGCAAAAGCGAGCGCATTTTTATGCCAGTACTTTGTACTGGTTGAGTTTGATGTAGTTCCTTGAGCAGTGCAGAGTGACAGCTTTTTACTCTGTACACCACCCACCAATTCCTGTCTCCTCCTGTGTGTGTTTGGTCTGTCCTGTCACTGCTCTCTGACGGCGGAGGTGAGCACAGGAACGCCAGTGTCAAGCGCACCGTAAGCAAGGTGTTGAATGTCTAATGGATCAGACGAGTCAGCCCCCGAGGTGACTGTGTGTCAAGCGACCACTCTCTCTGAGCGAGGCCTTATCTCTGTTGAGTCTACGTCTGTGTTTCGCTTTCGCTAAAAAGCTTTTTCTCCTTAAACCCGTGGCCTTGAACTGTACAATGACGACAATGCAAAGAACTCCATGTTTCAGTAACAGGAACAAAGTTAAGGTCTGTTGGCTACTTGAATGGAAAACACATTTTTTTCATTTGAACTGTTCTTGCAAATGTATTTGGTTTCCAATCTTTCTCTCAAGACATTTTGCGCAGCTCCAGTTGCAGCATCCTAGCATGTTTCTACGATGGAGTCCATTTTATTGCTGCCCCAAGGCTGACAGAGCAAAGCTAAGGAAAACAGAGTCCCTGTCTAGGACGAGATATGGAAATGAGCCCTCAACAATATCTAGTGCACACTTACTCCTGTATTTGGAGAGCGGAGGGAATAGAGAAGACACTGGACCCCATTGTTCTCCCTGCCCAGTTTAGTGAGAAATTAATTAATTATGAATAAGTAAGTAAGTTAAGAAAAGGGGGTTTGGGGTTGTATTGGTGTTAACATAATTGCAATTCTCTTTTTTTTTTAATGAATGGACTGGGGCCATTTCTCTCGCCTCTCAAATGGGTTTTTATCGTTTTCAATTTGGAAGGGAAAAGCTGATAAAAGCCTTTATAATGCTTTAATTTGGCATCGATTTGCATGAATCTCCCCCAGTAATTATCAGTGTACCCCTCCCCTCATGGTCGGCGGAAACGGTAGATTCTGATAAGAGAGAGTGTGTGTCTGTCTGTGTATGCGAGGGTTTACGTGTGTGCGGGGTATCTTCTGGTCTCCATCTCCCATTTTTCTATTTCCATATCTCATCCCTCTGTCTTTCATTGGGAGAGGCGTAAAGCAAGTGATGGCAGTGGCAGGGGGAGAGGGAACAGCAAAATCCTAAATCAAAGCACTCAATTATAGAGCTGCAGTAATTATGGGAGCCCTTGAATTGAAGTGCTCTCGGAGGAGAGATGGATAGATATATGGATGATGCAGGAGGGGCGGGGCAGATAGGTAAATAAATGAATATGCCACACAGAAATACTATGTAGCCTCTTGGCCCAGCATGACATAAATACATGTATTAATCGATGGGTCGCAAACCATTCCAGTGCAATTAAAAGCGTATTGAGTGGAACCGGCCTCACTTGGGCTTGGGAGTGGGGTTTGGCTTGGTGTAGTGGGTCAGGACCCTGACCTGTGGGGGGAGGGTAAATTCCCCCTGGCTCCCAATAGCCTGTGGAATATGTATGTTGAAACGCAGCGAGTCAGTCTATAAAGGGACTGTGGTCTCTTTGGGGCTCTTTGCAGGTCAATAAGAAAGAATGATTTCCATCACCAAGCCTTGTCTGGACTTTCCTTGTGTTGATAACGCAACCGCCGCTTCCGCTACTCTGCTTTTTATATGCGCTAAGATTTGTGTCATTCAAGTACTTCTCATGTCCCTCTTTTTTTTGTTAATTTAGATCATACTTGATATACGAGTTTAATGCCACTCCCAATAGAAGTTGACTTACTTTACGAACATAACAAAAAGAGAATTACACCTTGTGTATTTAAAACAACTGCCTAAAGAAACGACCAACTAGTTTAATGCTAATGGTAACTAGCATCTACTGCTTTACAAACTAAACATAAAACAAAGAGAATACACTTTTTGTATTTCAGTCAACCAAACAGCTGCCTAAAGAAGTTGGCTTAATGCTAATGCAAACTAGAATTTGCTTACTTTACAAACTAAACATAAAACAAAGAGAATTACACCATGTTTATTTAAAATGACCAAATAACTAAGTAAAAATAATTCAAAATTACAGTTAGCTCAATGCTAATGTTAATTAGCATCTATGTTGCTGTGCTTTAACCCATTAAGCAACAGATTGCGCAACAATTTAGCAATAACATACAGAAAAAACACTATAGTAGTGTTACGCCTTGCAAGAACGCCACCAGCAAACGTTGGTTGGGATTTATTAAGCTTAACAAACAGCTACTGTTGGTCGTAGCCAACGCCGGAATAACAGAATACAACTCATGAGGACTTAGCAATTAAAGCCAAGAACACACGCAACCAACCCACAAGTAACGTCCCTCTTCTCCCGCGAGACCTGTGTTACGTACTATCAGTCGGACATAAGAGGGCTAAACAGAAATGGTAACACTGGAACACACAACACATTTAGTTTGTTACAGTATTACTCACAGTCATGCATTCTTTATGCTCTGCCTAGAACAAATCATATTACTGTGTTGTTTTTATTTGTGTTATTTAGCAGGAGTTCAAGCAACACCAATTTTGTATTTGGATATTCACGTGTGAGCGTGCGTATTGAACCGGATAAGTGTGTTGGTGTGCCAGCAATTTATTGGCTCCTAAGCCATCCTCATATTAGCACATACAGGAAGTTTGTCCTGGGCCCTCTGCTGTGCTAGAGCTCATTTATTTCAATGTGAAATGCAGCACAGATGTTCCTCTTCAATAACCAGGCTTAGCTGCCTGAGGCCACAAACAAAAGACGTCTAAGGAAACATGAAGAACAAATTAATAGCAGTTTTCTGTTTGCAAAGATTACAAGTGTAAATTAGATCTGGAGAATAGAAAAAGGAGGAAGAAGAAAGTTTTTAAAGAATCATCTGAGATTTTTTTGTGTAGGTATGTTTTATTGTACACTTTTAACCATTAAAGTCAGTGCAAACAGATGGGAAACTGCAACACGTGCCCTACAGTGTTGGGTCTCTGGGTTTGTGATTAATGTGTTCCTGTCCCAGCTGACTGTGTCAGAGGGGGGTGATGCCTTGGGACGAGTGCCGCTTCAGCCTGCTGATTTACTGGCTTCCATTTCCAACCGTGTAAAGTCAATCTCTGTGGAAGGTCAGCAGCCCCCACGTTCACATTAGTGTCTTTTAATCCCCATTCGTCAGAGCAGGCCAGCATCAACTATGAGGGTTTTGTACTGTAGTGTTCTAATCAATCAATTCTAAGCTGATTTGGACCAACTGGTACATCAGAACAATGCTTTGCATATAGTAGAAATTGGATAGAGAACCATTACCCAAAGTACAGGTGGGTGGTGAAGTATGGTAACACTCGGGGTTATGTTTATTTAACATATTGAAAAATAAGCATCATGTAGCCCAGATGAGGCTGGAATTTTGCAATAGTGCAATCATAGAAATATCTCAAAATGAACACCTGTCAATATAATGTGTCAAATGGCAGTTCATTTCTGAACACAATGACAAAGTTTACATGCAGTCAATATTCGGGTTAAGGTCAAAATTATGGTTTCTGAATTATTTGGGATAACGCGAAATGCTTGAGTGGAAAATATGAAATGAAAACTCCCGTATATATGATCATTGTGCTCAATTAGAACACCCCGTTCAAAAGGAATGGATGGACGTTATTACGCAAATTATTACCCATTTCCACTTTTAACCATCTACGTTCAGTAAAAGACATTATACTGTATTTATATCACTCACCATGCTACAGTTGTTGGTTTCCTTTTTGCTCCAAAAGTGTGTGGTTCTTTGCTGCATCATCATGTTTTTTTTACCTCTGCTTGAGTATTGTGCACAACCCACCAAAAGCACGGACTTTTATACACTTATATATTTGTGTATAGATACACACTGTGGCATTTTCACCATCGATACAAAAAACTAATGTGAAAACGTCGCAGAGGAATCAATGCAGTCAAGTGGGGCTCGTTTAGCGAGTGGGACGGCTCCACGCATATGTCGTTCTTGTACTACAAAGACCAAGATTCCTTGCAAATAGACATAAGTGAAGAATAAGAATAGACCATGCGCACAAGTCAAAACCAAATGCCCCGTTCAATCGAGGCATTTCGAATATGTTTATATGAACAAGAATTCCGGTTCAAAAAGGGGTCTAATTCGGTTGGCATATTCGGGTTTTTGCATGTTTACACAGCTTTTCAAAACCTCAATATTGCCAATATTGGGGGTTTAAAAGGGGTTTTGACTGCATGTAAACGTACTCACTGTGAAAAGGTGAGTGTTGAAGCCACTTGAAAATTTGGGAATTTACTTTCTGTGAATATTCAAGTTTCCAATTTCAGAGCATAGCTTGAAAATGAACAACATTACATAACATTGACACAGGCTCAATGATTCATTGTTCATCAATGCTGATCAGAGTAAGCAATTTTAACAATGAATAAATGATTATACACTACTGAAACATTTCATATATTTAGCTTTCATGTAATTTGCGTACATTTTCAGCAACTGTCTTGTCTGTGTAGATTATGTTCTTTGATTTGAATTTAAGTGCAATTTAGTATCCTGAACACCCTCATTCTAATTGCTCCTTTCCCCACAGCCCGTTATTTTTTGCCTCAGCCCCCTCTCCCTTATTCCTCCCACCATTCTTTGCCTGGAGGTTAGCACTAAACGTGCACCATTCAGCAAAAAAACAAAAGCAGTGAATTGATTGGGTTATCAGATGCTACTCTGCTGGACCCTTTGATCAGAACTGAAAGCAGCACTACATGTCAGAATTCTGCATCAGCAGCTCTTTTTGAGTTTTACAATTACTACACACCATGGTTACACCCCAAGTTTCCCTCTTTTTCACCTGACAGTCTTGGGGTGAGAGCCCGAGGCAATGAGCGTTATTATGGCTCACTTTGCTTCTCCCCACCGAATATTATGTTGTCAGATTGTGTAACGGTGCACTGCTGTGGCCAACAGAGCCTAAGTAGTACTTTTTGCAGTTACTGACTTGCTTGTCTTTCGCTTGCACACGTATTCTCTGACCATAATTGTGGATATCTATAACCATTCAAAAAGCTTTGGCTTGCCAAGATTGGTTAACCTTTCAGCCGGATGAAGGAAGCGGGGAAACTTGCCAGTTCATTAATAACCAAAGATGAGGTCATCAGGTCAATGTGAAGGAACACGGTTTGTTTCGTTCTACTTTTCTCATGCTCTGACATAACCTGCGAGGTCAATTGCAACAATAGAGAAGGAGAGCGAGTGCCTTTTGTCCTTATGATTGGCGGGAGTTCACAGCTCAGCGTGTGCCGCATCACTGTAAATCTACTTTTGAGGAAACTACTTTGCAAGAACAATGAAACAAAGCCTCACTAAAATTAGAGGAAGTTGACGCTTGCTCAAGATTACAAAAGAAGCACGTGCACTAAAACAATAGAGTACTTAATTATTTTTTTTGCTCTACAGAGAGCCTGAAGGTTTTAGGCATCTAAACAGTCAGATCGCTTCCTCTGTAATTGGCAAGCTGGTACTTAAGGCCAACAGCTTTTTATAAGCAATAGAGGCAGGAGCCAAACTGACAATAACTGCTGCCCTACATCAATTATTGGATACATATCCATCACTTGCTGACTTATATGTGACCCCAGGCACCTGCCAGCTGAGGTATTGACGGGCCAGCTCTCCCCAGTGCAAGTGACAAGTTCCATTTGCAATCACATTTATTAAACGGCTGTTAGAATGAATGAAGGTCTGGGCCAGCCCTCGTTGCTCCCCCACCTTCAACTCTTATTAATCTGAATGCCGCCGAAGAATGGATAAATGTGTGACGCGGCTAGATATGAGTAACGATGGAATGGATGCCTGCCCTCCCTAAAACTTGAGTGCATTGTACCTTGCAGCAGAGGGTAGGTGGTCTTAAATTGCTTTTGTTGATTTCATCTTCTTCCCGTTTTGATAAGTTTTGCTGTCAGCGGTTCAAGTTTCCTTGTGTGAGCACTAACATTAAAGTATAACTGATGGCCTAATACCATTAGCAGTGTTGCGATTCTGAACAGGATTTGACTTATGCAGCAGGTCCTCTGTTGTGTCTTCAAAGACGTTTGATTAACTGACCATAGGCATCCATTTAATAAACATTCATAATTGGTTATCTTTTAGGGTCTAGATTAGTAGTGGAAACCAAACCTCCATTATCAGGTTTGTGAAATATATTTTCTTTCAGATATGTACTCAGCCATATAGGATTAAAACTAGGGTGACCAGACATCTCTTTTTGGCCAGGAGTCCGGGACAATCCTGATTTTGAGCCTTGGGTCCCACGTCCCAGCGGATTTTGCCAACGTCATTGTTTTGTGCAGATATTACACAGGTCCCGTCTTGGCATCCCTTTTTTTTTTTTTTGCCATATGTCAATCACACAGTTGTCATAGTGTTTTATAGATTTTTTAAATAAATAAACCCATTAAAAGGGAACTTCACTGTTAAATGATTTCGTATGTTCTTCCAAATTCACATTTGCGTTCTTATTCGCATCCACATTTAATCGGTAGCAGGACGAACTTACGTAGCAGGCGTTGACCGGAAGTAGAGCAACTTTCTGCTTTCACATCTAAGAATCATGGGAAATGTAATCCTACTATACACTGCGCTTACCAGTCACCGTTCAGACAACGCAAGCTGGGCTTTCTAGCAGTATATTTCAATTGTTACAATGACTATGTTTACATGCAGGCAATAACCCTTTTAAACCCTTAATATTGGCAATATTTGGGTTTTGTAAGGCCATGTAAACACGCACATTAACATAAATAATATGTAAAAACCCGAAAAAGACCCCTGGGTTATCCCTTTCATAACCAGAATTCTGGTATCCTCACAAATTCTGGCATCCTCACAACTTCTTCTTCGTCTCCTTTTCCTCTTCTTTGCTTATTTGTACTTTCAAGGAATCTTGGTCTTTGTAGTAACGACTTGTATGCGCAGCGCCGTCCCACTCACTAGACGGGCCTCGCTTGAATACATATATTTCTCGGCGGCATTTTCACATTATAATGTGTCTCAATGGCAAAAATGCCATAGTTTGTGACACGTTATATTCATGTGAGACAGACGCGACATCACTCGTAATGCTTAAACAATGTTTATCTCCAGCTTGCAGTGTTCAACAATACACGTCCGTGTAGAAACATTAAATGACACACACATATTTCTGCCTTATCCAATCGAGTAAGTCTGTGCTTCTGGCGTGTACTGACAAGAACCACACTTCTGGAGCAAGTAGGAAACTGACTACTTTATTCAGCGTAGTGAGTGACATGAATATAATGTATTTTATTGACCGTCTACAGTTAGAAGCGAAAATAACGTTTATTTCTGCCATGACGTCGTGCTTCGCCTCTTTTACATTGGGTTATTCCAAACGGCATGTATATAAGGGTAACTCTGTCAACTTGCGCAAGTAAACGTGTTATTTCAATTGTTCCAGAAACCCAAATTCTGACCATAACCCGAATATTGCTTGCATGTAAACGTAGTCGATGCATGACCAGCGCGAGGTAAACGGCACAGCCAGTTTCCAATAGCTGCCAGGACAGACTAAAAACGTTGGAGAATGGTGAATGCATTGATTGTTTAGCGCTGTTGAACATTCAAGCAGGATAGCATTTAGCTTTAGCGATTGACCACCCCGCATGTCGGATGTCATTCAGGCTGATACACCTTATATAGCAAGATTATTGCGCTCTATTTGTCAACTAATAAAATAGTTATTTGGGTATACTAAATGAGAGGACAGAGCAGGGAAATGAAATGTCTGCTGAAAAAGCTGTTCTCTCCCTCCGCCTTCCCCCAGCACTCTCTTCATTCCCTGCCCCATTGAATTATGCCTCCGCTAATTGGCTTCAGTGGCGCTTAAAGCAAACAGTTTAAATAAGTAAAACGGGCATGGATGAGGAAGCAGGGCCTTGCAATTATTGGAACTACATCAGTCAGAACAATGTGTTCTACTGGAGTTGGTTTCCTCTCTTCCCTCATATCTCTCCTGGATGTTGTCTCGGGAAGGTGGAAGAAGAACTAACAGACGATGTGTTCAAGTTACACATACATGTGTGTCCCTGCGTTGCCGAGGTGGTGAAAAGCAGGCTTGAGGGTAGAGTGGGAGCAAGTCCACAGGTACAGGATCCATTATCTACAGTCGCTTAATCACGCATCGCACTGACATGTTTATATGGCTGAACTTTGCAGCACTATTAGATGTGCAGACAAGAGGAGGGCCAGAGCTTCAGCCTCAAGGCCCCCGAGGCAGACCTGGCCCTTTCGCTTCTCTCCTACACCTATTATATGCTAATTACAGACATTCCTAAACCACGCTTACAAGGAGTTAATTTAGTGGGCTATTACGTCAGTCGATATTTCAGGGTGCAAGGCATGGGGCCGATGTGATGCTGGCAGAAGTGCAAGATGGGGCATTTATAGAGAGAAGGGAACAGTTACCTCTTACAACGAGGTGTCTGACTGAATGAAAAACACTTTGCAAATTTTTACCGTCCATGGTTCTTAACCATTGTAACCTACTGAAACGACACATCTATATGGGAATGATAGGCCTACCTCACAAAGCCTGTAGGTAAACGTGACTTGGTTAAGTGGTGCTTCAACTCCTCCATGCAAACTGCTGCCAAGCTTTCATTTGATTTCCTTTGGGTTTACCAGACATTTCCTTCTGACAAAACACCTCAGCAGGTTGAGTTAATTGGTGACACTGGTGTGAATGATTCTCTGTTGGGCTGTTGCCCATTACGTGTCAGTCCTGCCATTTACTAGTGACCCGTGCAGGATGGAAATGGCCTGTTGAACACTATTGTTTGGGATCGGTTCTTGATGCAACCTTCACACAATTGGTTGCTTGATGAAATGATGCAATTTCATTAAATCAAAATTTAATAACCTGGATTATTTGAATCACTTTAAGTTGACATGAAATTTCTAATGATTTAGTATTGTTCCCTTCCTAAAATAATGGCCTAAGTCAGAAAAAGTGAAAATCTGTACCAAATACTGATTGTGCATTTATTAATAATTTCATTTAAGTAGAAGTAAAGCGGTAAGAAGTAAAATTAAATGATCAGTTTAACTAAGGATGTAGCCAATCTGAGCAGAGGTGACCAGCATCCTGAGGAGATGTTTAAGGCAAAATAAAAAATAAAATAAAAATTCAGTGGTTTGTGGCTTTGTTCAAGGGCACATCAACAGCTCTCAGGAAGCAGAAATTAAGCACTGTGTACACTCTGAAAACAGTTGGGTCAAAATAACCCAACTATGGGTCAAAAATGGACCGATCCTCTACTTGGGTCTATTTGACCTAAATTTGAGTGAATAAATTAGTTTTTAGTGTAAAACAACTAATAAATATCGGTCAAATCCTTTACGTGGGTCAAAAAAATTGGGTCATTTTGTATAAAACAAACCAGAAAATTGGGTCAAAAAGTGGGTCCATTTTTTATCCATAATTGGGTTACTTTTGACCCAATTGTTTTTAGAGTATAACAACCAGTGCCAATGTTCTTATTTTTCTGTCCTCAGTGAGAGTCAAGCCTCCAACTCTCAGATCTTAATCCTTTCCATGAGAACAACTTCTCCTCAGCATGATTTTTTTGACAAAATAGGTAAATTTCCATCATATAGCACACATTTATCATGTACTGTCAATATTCTCAGTTACTCTTACTGTACAATGCCATACAACATCTGAGACTTAACTGATATGAAGATTTGCTACTGGCTGGCTTTTGGAGAGAATGAGAAAAAAAGAGACTGTCACGAGTTATGGTATGCAGTTGAAAACTGGGGAGGTATGGAACACCGGGGACATAAAATCAAAAGAAGGAAGTGGTAAGTAATCTAAGGGGACACGAGGCCCTATGGAGCGATGGGGAGAAACAGCTGAAATGGAACAAGGTGGAGAGGGGGTGGGATCGAGATGCGGAGGGAAGATGGCTAAATGTGATAGCAGAGACAGAGCGGTGATAGAAAAGCAGGTTCATGCTCCGGGGGGTAATTAAAAGGGTTTCCTCTTATCTCAGCCAGTGGCACAGCATGCCATGTACAAAGGACACATGTTGACATCTTACACATTAAAAGCTTGTGTCGCTGTCTGTCTGTGGACATGGGAAGATTGCGTGTGTGTGTGTGTGTGCGCGCGCGCGAGCGCTGGCTGTTTATCTGAGGCCATGGCTCTGCAATGACTCTACCTTCAGGAGGCTGTAACTCCATCACCTCCCTGCCTATCGACTTCTCTAAGGGGGGATCGATAGTGGAATGATGGCCCGCCTATGTCTTGGCCATCCATCCGCTGGGCCATTGAGTGTATGTTAATGTTATGAATTATTGAGAGAACAGTTACTATTGATTGTCTGAGGATTATTGGAGGGTTTCATAGGGGGGTGGGCAAGGTTAGATCAGCCTGGGGAATGACAAGCCAGGAGGGAAGGACAGGACAAAATCCTGGAGGAAGTTTAAAGTATCTACTAAGACTCCTAACCCCAGAAGGATCCAGGTCAAAGGTGGCCCGGAAGGCAAATCAGCCTGTTTGATGTTTCCAACCCCATCGCCTTCCCAAACCCAGCCAAAATTCAGTACTGACCCTGTTCTCATCACTCTTTCCTCTCCTGCTCTCTTTGCTCAGCACTTGACTTTCTCAAGTCTACTGACTGCAGACTGTTTTTGTTTACAGTAGCATGCATTAGTTAGATAAGACTTACAGATGCCTGGGGCATATTGTTTATGTTAAGGGCTGAGTTTGGAAATGGGTTGTCCTCTACTTTTCAGACGTTTGTTTTTGCTTTCTTTTTCCCCGTGTCTGCTCCGATTCCATATGACCAATACGTGAGTTAGAGCGAGAGAGCTGAAGAGAGGCAGATTAAAGCCTGTACACCTGATACTGTCCAAACATTGGCCTCCACCCCTTTGGGAGGCCTATAAATATTCTTACATGTATTCATACACACTCACGAGCGGTTACAGTCAAACTCACAGTCTCCGGTTTGTATGGCTTGGAATGGCCCTGAATTCTCACCGAGCCCAGGAAGGAGAAAAAGTCTTTCCCAGGCAAATGCTAAGCTTCAGCTCAGGGAAATTCTACATTGCCAAGAGTGCCCAAGTCATACTGTATGTGAGGAGGGAGACTGTAATGTTCAATGACAATCACATGAGTCGCTGCACTAATATATCAATGACACTTGGCATGAAGAGACTGGCAAAACCGATCAAAATGAAATAAATGTACTCGCCTGTCAAGGTGAAGTGTTGGCTTACAAAAGAAAAGAAAAGAAAAGAAAAGAAACAGGTGACACAGACAAATTATTTTACATAAGTGTAATGTTTATGTTATCACTCCAGATATGGCATCAATGTATTTTATGTTTTCCCAGCACACCATTTACACCTTTCTTTGTATTACGCTTTAGGTCTGAAATGAATGAATCAATACTGTTTCTGTTATTCCCATAGTGAGACCATCTGGTGCAGTCTCCATGATTACAGTTGGCATCTGTTGTCATTACCTCAACTACATCAGTAATTACAATCACCACATCAAATATCTATGGAACAGGCAGAAACTTACAATTAGGGCAAGCGCATGCAATTGCCCTGGGCCCTCAGATCTCCGGGGCCCCCCAAACATCTCTCATAAAAACTGATTGGTACAGTTACCTTCGATTTAAAGCAACCACTGTTTTATTATTTCAAGTGCTTAAAAAGACAACAAACTATTTAATAGTGCGCCCTCTCCTTGCTTCTCATGCAATGGACTATTCCATCTTCTCTGCGGACAGAATTTTGGATGACGTGTCAAGTGCATGTCAGAGCGTTCACGTATGAAGTGCATCCGGGTCCACCTTTTAGGCACGGTGCCCGTTCTGCATTTAGGGAGAGTTGGCCCTGATTAAACTGGTTCAAATGGTAAACTATATGTAACATTGATTCATGTTCTTATCAATTGCACTAAAAGCGTTAAGATAATTCACTTGTCAAACAATCATTCTCAAGAAGGATTTTAAGGAACTTATCTAGTTAAGGAAATATAATTTTCTTAAATGTTTGCTTTTTGGTTGATGAGTGATGAACATTAATACTCAAAATCCTTGCAGTACACAGAAGTGCAGAGCACCAAGACAGGGTTTGCCTCCAAGTGAATCAAAGAAAGGCCAGTAAGTTACTTGATATTTTTCTCCCCAATAGATTACCAAATGTTTCATTTAGTCAGCAATCTGACATTCACCTCAGTTTCATGGGGAAGAAGAGAAGAGAAAGACAGCACACATCACCAAGAGACAGCCTGAAAGGATCCTAAAACTAACATTTAACACGTGTTTTAAGAAAATGTTTTTGAATAATTTAGATTCCAACAGCCATTATGGAAATAGTCATTTTTACACACAGGCATACGTTGAACTTTACGAATAAGCAGTGAGATTTTATGCAGTATGAAAGGAAATTAAAGTCTAAATGACCATTACACTGCAATGGGCATGATGGAAATGAGTGGAATGATTGAAAGTAACTTGAAGGCATTTATATTGCAAGCGCTCTCTACTTTAAAGTGTCCTCCACTCCGAGCGTATGGACATTTCCCGGCAATTGATCCTGTGTCTAAGTGTTAGTCATAAATTAACACTGCTCTGCTCTCCACCTACGCTTGACTGTATTCTCATCTAGTTCATCTAGTCACGAGGCTGCACACTTATAAGACGGGCTCAGGATCCCGAGCGGTCACCTTGTATTAGGGGTGTTGCCAGTCTGACCCTCTGAAATCCTTCCATTTGTCATGATACCCACTAGTCCCGCCAGTTGTGCTGTATGGCATCAAGAATTGGATCTTTTAAACTCTTGACTTGATGGCAATCACAGGTGGAAGGGGCCTAGAAATGTGAAGTCGGTCGGTCGAATGAACTTCCAAAAAGGGCGTAGTGACGACACGCTGTCGGACCGTGATGAGTCAATTTCTCCTCCTGTGTGTGTGTTCTGCATTACTTTGCAACACATGTCTATGCAGCAGTGTAAGCTCACACTTTTTTTTCCCCATTAATCTCTTTAAGGACTAAAAAATACATCCAATTTGTTCTGATCTTGTTCTCGTGACAGTTTTTAGTAGAAAGCAGCACAAAAATATGTCTGAATTCTCCTTCCAATTGTTACGCTCCCGTTTATGCTCCTGTTTGTTCAGTTCATATGGCTACCTACTAAACTCTCATGAACTCTTCTCAGACAATCTACATAAATTAATGTGGTCCATAGTATTGGTCATACTAAGAATAAATACAGTCCCCAATGAAATAATAAAACTGAGTGTGGCACAGGGAACAGTGCATTTGATTTAACAAGGGGCTCTGGAATAAAAGTTGCTATACACGAGGGCATATATCAAGATGTAGCTATAAAGCTTGCCCTTTAGGGTGAAGAGTAGTGAGAGTATTTGACTCCTGTCCTGCTGATATGCGACCCTAAATCACTCCGTCCCACAGCCTTGCCACCCCCCCCCCCCCACACACACACACATACACCCCTACTCAACCCATCGTAAATGTCACGTGTTATCTGGCCTCAAGTGCTCACTGCCATCAACAACTTGAGCTTCTTTAGAGCAATGTCTTGATGTTTCAGCCCAATGAGAAACAATTTGTTGGAAAAAGACACTTCTGTCTGTTCAGCATTTTCATTGCTGCAAAATATGCAGCAAATTTTCAGTGACAGACAGCAGACATTTATTATTTTATAATAATCAGTAATCAGAATTAGAATCTGAATACCATTATTTTTATTGTACCACAAGGTTCAACGGAAAAAAAAGAGACACAGAAAAACAATGCCCCGATCGCCTATTACAGCTCCATGTTTCGATGAAAAGAAAAAAAAAACATAAAGGGGAGGATAAAAAAAAAGAATATGCTACTGTAAAGGGGAGCAGAGTATGGATTTGAAAAACAAACAAAAAAAAAACAAACAGGCACGTGTGAATACACAATGCATAGCAACCTCGCACATGTGAAAGTGAGGTAGGGTGAGTATTGGGCAGGGAACGTTTCAGCCCAGGTCCACTGAGCAGGTGTTTGCAGCCAAAAGGGGCACAATAAATTCTGTACAGTAAATTTGACTCTATTTAGAATACGACCAAACAGACTCAGTTTTAGAGTAATAGTTACACTTGGAAAAGAGAGTAAAATTAAGAATTGCGAGACTGCCACACTACCACTTGACTTATTCCCCTCCTACTGTTTGCTTATATCCAAGAGACCAAACACATCGTTTTTGGTCTCTTGGAGTTACGAGGATTCCAGCTGACACGAGCGATATACTAACATACGACAAGAGCTGCGTTGCTCAGGGAGTAGATTGACTGTTTTCCAAGCAAAAGGTCATGAGTTTGTTCCTCAACCCTTGCATGACTTTTTTTTTCAATTCTTTATTTTACTCTCTTCCAAGTATAAATATTACTCTAAAACTGAGTCTACTTGGTCCCACTCTAAATAGAGTCAAATTTACTCTACAGAATTTATCGAGTGCCACTGCTACCGCCAAGGTAGCTGGAATAGAGGAAGGAATGGGAACAGATAGTCAACGGAAGGCAATGATACAAAGTTGTGTCCTTAATATGATTTTGGAGGATAATGGTTGTGATAATAGTTCGGGTGATAGTCTCGCTAGACAAGACAGCACTGGATGAAGCCAGAAAGCAGGAAACATAAGGAGATGAAGGGATCAGAGTAAAAACGGTCTTCCTCCGTCGAGAGCCAAACAAGAATCTAATAATATAACATAATAATAATACGAGTGACTCCACTTATATGTACACCAATATTAATATGCAAAAGCTTGTGTCAATGTTCTTTGTTAACTAGTTCACATTGAATATTTTTCTTCTATGTTAGCACGTACAGTGCATGGCCATTATAATGAGGCATCGTCTCCTAACATGTACAGCTGCTGTACTTTTTGAATTCTGCCAATGCCATATGGATGTCTTGTTGACGCGACATTTCAGCGTGATTGGCTTTGTAAAGTTACAACATCAAACACACATTCACAGAGCAGATTCTAATGACCACAATAGCAGAGTTTACATGACACAAATTCGTTGGAAATGATCTATGAAGTATGAAGGGTGACTTTCGGCTTTTCCTAGTCAGGGGTCTCCACAGCACTTGCATGATATGTACGGTAGTAGTGAGGCGAATGTGTATTCAGACATCCAAGTCCTTGTATACATTTTTTTCGTGTGTGAGTGTGTGTGTATATTACGTGTGCAGCAAAATGCCTCCAGGAACTCTGAAGATGCTCTTGTCTCATTAGCATGTCAATTGACTCGCTCTGCTTTGCACATGAAAGGACCACAATGTGTAGTAGGACAGCAGAAAGAAAGAGACTCGAGGTACAGGTCCCGGCATATTTATCTCCACCTTGTTGGAAATTCATATCATACAGTGAGTTCACCTATTAAGGAACACTGCTTGCTACACATTCAATCGCACGCACACAAACTCACACACATATAGCTCCATTATGGAATGCTTTTGGAGGGGTTTCTGTATGTGAAACATATTTTGCCCATTATTTAAACTCTTATTCACATCATAGACAGATACCACGTAGCTACCATGTGGAGGGAGGGGGGGAAGGGATGGATGGATGGAGGAAGGGAGGGAGGGAGGGATGGGTAGGTGGGTAGGTAGGTCGGTCGGTCAGTTGGTCGGGTCGGTGGGTAGGTAGGTCGGTCGGTCGGTCGATAGATAGATATTGTCAAAACAGCAATATTCACACATATAAACTTATATTGATCATATAAAGAGCTACTCACAATGGTGTATGGACGGTGTGAATGTTTGGTGGTGGTTGGAAGGGCCGTAGGCAGCCTTGTTTCCGCCAGCCTGCCCCTGGGCAGCTGTGGCTACTTAAGTAGCTTACCGCCACCACAGTGTGGATATGTGAGTGCATGAATAATGTATCCGTTCCATTGTAAAGCGTCTTTAAGTGTCTAATTAGATAGAAAACTGCAATATAAATCCGATGCATTATTATTATTATTATAAAAACAACCAACAAAGTAGAAACAAACACAAAAGCAGCACTGATGACGAATTGAAAATAATAATAAATAAAACTAATCTAAATTTCACATCTGTTTGGTTGTTTATACAGTACATATATCCATGTGCGCATCACAGCTGTGGCGATATAAAACAGTGACAATAAAAATATTTTTTTACAGTTCAAAACATTGCTGCTACACAAAACATCATCATATCAACACTTCTCTCGCTGATATCAACAAATGACTCCCATGGGATGCTTAACAATGACTACGTTTACATGTAGGTAATAACCCTTTAAAAACCCGAATATCTCTTATTCAGGTTTCTAAAAACCCGAATAAGCCCCTTGGGTTACCCCTTTCATAACCGGAATACTGGTTCATATAAACGCAATCGGAATACCTCGAATCAACGCGGCATTGCTTTTCGTTGTGCACATGCTCACAACCTCTTCTTCGTTTCTTTTTCCTCTTCTTCGCTTATTTGTATTCGCAAGGAATCTTGGTCTTTGTAGTAACGACTTGTATGCGCAGCGCCATCCTATTCGCTAAAGGACCCTTCCTTGAATACATTGATTTCTATGCTCAGTTTCCACGTTATTTTCTGTCTCTACGGCGAAAACGCCACAGTTTGTGCCTATATACACACATACAATAAATACAACTGTATAAGTCCATGCTTCTGACGTATAACCCATCGGAAATACTCGATGTCAACAAACATGACGCGAAGCAGCAAAGAACCACACTTCTGAAGCGAGGAGGAAACCGACTACTTTATTTAGCGTGACGAGTGACATAAATATGTCTCTATTGAACTTATAGTAAGTTAAAAGCAAAAATTATGTTTTTTACGTAATTATGTTGTTTGTGCTTCGCGGTCCGACCGGGGTATTCCAATCGAGCACAAATGAGCATGTAAATGGGAGTAGCTCTGTCCGCCACGCATGTAAACGTGTTACCTCGATTGTTTCAGAAACCGGAATTCTGACCTTAACCTGAATATTGACTGCATGTAAACGTAGTCAATGTAGGCCCTGTCATGAAGTGACAAGAACAAACCCATACAGTGGGTAGTACATCATATACACTGATGGCAATGCTAATTAGGGGAGGAGGGAGGGTGAGGAAATGGAAGGGTGAAAGGGAAAGTCTGAAAGGGAAAGCGAACAGCAGGTCTCCTTTTGCTTGACCAAGAGATCACCCACAACACAACTGCTCACTCACTTACCCCTTAGTGAACAGTTAATCATGAAAATTGTCACACAATAAAAAGAAAAAAAAATCTAATTCCTACTTGAGTATTTTTAGCTAGCTGGTCCTCCAGGATTAATCTAATGAATCCAGGAAGAAATGTCCCATGTCCCAGGGAGATTGTATCTTCTCGGAGCTGTGGAAAACTGGACTTTGTGCAAGTGGTGCCACTCTCTGGAGAAACGGTGAGCTGTCTCATCCTGCCCATATGGCTGTGAAAATTCTACAGAGAGAGCTGCTACAACTTCTGCTGAAAGGGGGCTGGGGCAAGCCAAAGGGGGAAACAGGTAATTAGACAGAAATACAGTAATAAAGTTGTTGAATGTGTAAAAATAAAACGCAAAAAAGAGGCACATAAGACAAGATGGGGCACAGAAATTGGGAACAAATGGCACAACAATGTAAAAGATAAGTAAAAAGCTGTATGAAAAAAAAATTCTTGAAAGAGATGATGAAGCTCAGATGGGATTGCAACGTATGAAGTCCGCATTCAATTTGTTACTGTGGTTGGAGTTGCTAGTGGTGTAAATGTACTGCATTATAATGCAGTTGTTTCTTATTATTAGCTGCAGTCATGTAAATACAGTAAATAATGTAACCTGACTTTTTGAATTGCTTCACATTATGATGCAGCACATTGCCTTTGTTTGTTTTTAGTTGCTATGCATTCAGGTCAACTGGGAGAAACCATGATGTCAAAACCGTGTTGGTTCGGGGATTTTTGACCACTTGAGATCAAATTATCCAAATTCAACGCAGTCTAAGAGTTTGTGTGAGTGTCGGGTAATTAATCAAGCATGTTTAACCTTCAGAGTTGCTTGTGAGAGCCAACATGATAGTCATTTCTCACTGAAATTGTACTAGATGTGTCATGAGGAGGTTTGCCGATTTATTTTTGTAAGGATGTAGATTCTGGGTTATGCTGACAGAGTCCTTATCCAAGTGTAACTGCACTGTTGACCCCACGTCTCAAGCCAATCTGCTTCCTGGACTGAGCAGTGTCGCTGCCTGGAATACTGCTACGCCGTCTCCCTTTAAACTGAAACGTTTGATCGGACCGACGTCCTCATACACGCAGGCCTGAGTTGGCAGGAGGCGGCTGGCGAGGCGTGTGTTGTTTTTCCTGATTTGTTACAGTAAGGTGGAGCTTGGCTAGTGATGACCACATCAGTGGTTCTTACTGGCCTTTTGGAGGAAATGAACACATAACTGACACAGCAGCACCGAGTTCTGCTTGTGATCTCTACAAAAACACATGCATACTCACAGTTTACTGTGTCCAGCCTTAGTCACACACAGATGGACACTTAACTCAGGCACGCTCAGTGTGTGCATGCTGTCACTGAAATTCTGAATACACACAACGCACTGACACACTCAGCAATACCTTCCTTTCCTCTTCTGTTACTTGTGAACCACTTAAAAGGGGACACATTATGGAAAAGTCAAATCCGGTCAAGTGTATTTTTTTTAAATCACTTTGTCACAAAAGTGTCTCAAAGGGCTTCACAGACCCACAGTTTAAAGAGATCGACGACATAACCTGGTCTAAAACTCACTATTCCGGCAAGGAAAATCTCACAGAAAAACCCATTAGGGGAAAGGGAACATAAATAGCGGGATTCGCCTTCCAGTATGGTCCAGGCTGCAGTGGATGCCAAGTGGGCAATATTAATTGTGTGATATGACAAATAATTGCTATTCAGTGTTAGTTTAAACAGCATGTTAGTCCATTTGATGATATGAAACAACACAGATACACCTCTCCTGGGAAATGGTCCTCCTCGGGTTCTTTCCTCATCAGTCAATGCAGAATCTTTCCCAATACCTGGGACCTTTCTTCACTCATCGTTACCCTGCCCTAGAGCCTGCTCAGTTCTATTTTGCTGTCGCAGTCAGACTAACAGTCAAAGTTACTGTCATATTTAGATATGACATCTAGTGGCAGCATATAGATAATAAACTATAAAGGGCTGCATTCAACATTACAATACTCAAAGGTGCCAATGACATGAATTACCTGGTGTGTCTCCTCTGAGCGATAAGACCAAAACCAGGAAATCTGTAAGCCTTTAATACCAATACACATTTCAAGGTGATCTGGCAGTACATTATCATCAACGGTATAAAGGCCAAGTAGTAATACTATTGTTAAATTTTTGGTTTTTTTTAAGTTTCAAATAATTGGCTAAATAGGAATATACCAATATTAATGTCACCCATGGTTTTATATATTATTTGATCATTTTAATGCAGAGCCATGTTTGCGTTGAGGGTGGTATAAGCTCTGGCTCATTTACATGAAGACAGCCCACACAAATGTTTGATTTGAACATGACACGTGGCTGTTAAAAGATGCTAGGATTCGGGATCATTGGACTATTTTTGGATGTACAGTATCATGAAATAATTAATCATTCTGTCAGGGTTGGACTGGATCTGTTGAATTATTATTCCTCAGCATATCAAGATATTTTTGACAACTCTCGGGGAAACTGCTCGTCTGTTCCATCTTAACTGTTTCCCATTGCAAAAAGCAAGTTTCATTTTATGCCCGGATGGTTTTGGTTTAGAACAACTTGATGATCCTGACCTCAACCCAATCAAACACACTTGCACAAAGACATAAGTGATCTCAGACAGTACAAATATTGTTCAGGATGAAAGGATGACCCAATTTTCTTCCACTTCGTTTCTTGCAGTTCACGTCTTGTATGGCAGGTGTCCCTTTACTTTTGTCCATATCATGTAACTCTCAAGCAGAATAATGGAGTCAGCAGTAGTTCTCACCCTTGCAGGTGCGGGTTCTGCTGACCCTGCTGGTCCACCCGCTCCCAGGGGAGCTGCATGACCTAATGGTCATTTGATCCTTCTCATCAGAAGCGCTACCGTCTTTCTTTTCTCTCACTCCCTCACACTATTTTTCTTTGCATTTGACTCACTCGGTCGCTCTTGAATTCTCATCATGAAAGTCATCCACGTGAGTCAACAAGTAGGTGCTGCAACGACCTGCTGAGTCGGCGGTCTTCTTTCATGGCAGGATAAGATGCAGTGCCTTGTTGCCCTGGCCGATGCCATCACGTCCACTTTTCAATGACCGGCGGGCTAAGTTGTGACAACCATTTTGAGTTTACAAACATTTCATTTGCATTAGCTTTTCAGTGTTGTGGGGTTAGCCTAGAAAGAAAGAATGATTGATTGTACAGAAGTTTTGAAATTGGTTCAATCATACAGTAGTTTTTGGAATGACATTTATTCCATAGATCTGAGTTGACCCTTAGGAGGATTTTACCAATACATTTGGATAAGCTGTAGATGTCTTACTTGGAATTAAGACTTACAATGGTGTGTAGGAGTCATGGCATGGTTCAAATATTAGTCACATTAAAAACAAAGATTTGAGATTACTTAAGACAGTGAAACACATGAGAGAATAAATGATTCATATGTGACATCTGAAGCAGTTCTATTTCTAAATCTGTAATTTGATTAAAATATTCTCAGCAAAGTGATCTCTATTGGTCGTAAATACTTTGTATAAATACCTTGAAACACTTTGGGCAGTGTTACTGTATTTAAATGTGCTATAAATAAACATTGACCTTGACCTATAAATACCTAAGATTATTTGGAATACTGTAAAAAACAGACTATTGAGTTAATTCAAGTGCAGAGTAACTCTTCACATGTGGAGTTAAACCCACGTGAGAATGTTTCTCTTATTTGCTGACTTGTGCTTTGTGTGTTGTGTGCAAATTATGTCTTTCAGAGGGCAAACACTTCATTCGGTGAATCATACTTTTTTTTAGCATGAGCCATTTTATTCAGGGATATTACACAACCCATGTCTTTTTTTGTACACTGTAATGAATTGACTGTAGAATTTACAAGAATTAACTGCCCAAAAAGTTCTCATTTAATTACTGTGAAAATCAATTACAGTACATTACTGTCTTTTTGTTGTTGAAGTATTTGCTGTATGTAAATTACAGTTACTTACTGTATTTACTTTTTTTTTTTTAAAGAAAATAGCAATTCACTGTAATCTAGTTTACAACTGTTAATTTTATTCTAATTTACATAAATAAATAATACAGTATGTTGTTTTAAAATCCATCCATTCATTTTCTTAACTGCTTATTCCTTAAAAGGGTCACTAAGGTGCTGGAGCCTATCCCAGCTTGCTTCGGGCAGTAGGCGGGGTTACACCCTAAACTGGTTGGCAGCCAGTCACAGGACACAAAAAGACAAACAACCGGACAATTCAGGGCGCTCATGTCTTTGGAATGTGGGAGGAGACCATAGCACCCGGAGAAAACCCACACAGGCACGGGGAGAACATGCAAACTCCACCCAGGAAGGCCGAAGCCCGTACTTGTTCTCACGCCCTCAGCACTGGGAAGCGGACGTGCTAACCAGTCAGCCACCATGCCACCCTCGTAAAATCATTCCTCGTTCTGCAGCCGAGTGCATGATTGAATGTTAGCTGTAATGTTGCTTGTTTATCGGAGAAATGTGATGTGAAGACGCTGCAGACTGCCCTCGCGGTAAAATATTACTCACCAATTTGCTGAATTCTTGTCCTTGCTTTGGTTACAATACAGGGTCCGCTATTTGCTTATTCTCCTCTAGAGATACTTGCCAAAATCCGACAGTCAAGTTAGGTTCGTTTAGCAAGTGGCAAGGTATGACGGCCGCCGCACATAGAAGTAGTTCCTGTACACAAAAGACCAAGATTATTTGCGACTAAAGCGTACATAGAACACTAATCAATCAATTGAGGTGTTCCAACCAGATTTATATGACCAACTACAATATTTGGGTTAGAAAAGGCGTAACACTAACCTTATTCAGGGTTTTGCATGTGTTTACGTGGCAGTACAGTATTGGCAATATTGGGGTTTTGAAAGGGCTATTGACTGCATGTAAACGTAGTCAATAATGACTAAAGTGTGTGCTTACTGTATTTTCATAGAATCAACCACAATTGAAAGTTTGTGCAGAAAAGAAGAATGATTGGCGGACAGAATGTTTGGTCCCCACCATTTAGGCATCATAAAAACGTGTAAGATGTGATCTTTTGTGCTCAAGTCCCGTCTTTGCAGATCAGTGCTTCATCGCAGCACACCCACCCCAATATACATCCACGTACACAGGCGCACACACACAACCCTGCAACACAATAACCCCAGGCCGCTGGTTATTAGAAAATCACCCAATCCAGTCGTCCCCTCAGTCTGGGAAGAAAAGGGAAAAAAATCCTGACTATATTAGAGGAGCCAGGTAGTAGCCTCTGTTGCCGCTTGCCTTCATCTCTCTCCGTTTATTCTAATCACGCTGCAGCTGTCGCCCCTCCTGCCTTTATTTTGCGGTATTTCTCCATCTCTTTGTTTTGTTTTTCGCCTGACAGTGACTGGGCCTCCTATGCCTCAGGGGAACTGAGTTATGAGCCTGATGTCCTTTCATAGTCAATTGTATAATATGTGTGTGTGTGTGTGTGTGTGTGTGAGAGTGAGAAAGCAGCAGCACCACAGTAGATGTTTCCGTGCCAATGTGGGTGAGTCTTGTTTACGGCTCACGTCTCTCGTGGTGATGTTTTCGTCAGGTCTTTCCAGGATGATGCTATCATGCTGACCTCCTCTGTCCAGTCACACTTGACTGAAAGTGCCGGAATGATATGAACCTCTTAGTTGTGACACCCACAGCTCCATGTACATGAACTAAATGTCCTATAAAAGGAACAGAGCATGTGTTCCCATGTGTTTTGGTTAGTAAGTAGAAAGTGCATTTGTCAGTCAGTGTTTGAGATAAGAGTAATGTCAGTGATGCTGAATGTTCCGAATGTCTTCATAAAACAAAGCCTCCCCTGTTCGTGTTGGGTCAGGGCAGCGCAAGGGAGGCTGACTTGGTATCTTTCACCGGATTTGAGCACCTTTTTTCAGCTAGGAAGTGTATCATTGCCCCCCTTCACCTGCTCGTGAGCGGGAAGCTCGTGGTCTGTTGCTTTTGTTTGGTCTTTGTGCTCTAAATTCAGAAAACATACCGTAAATTTGCTTGCTTCATGGGGGCAGCACTACGCTACGGGATTTATCACCACCAGGATGAGGACAGCAAGTTAAAATGGGAAATGGTCAGGAATCGTTATGACGTGTTTACATTGTGGTCGCTTCCATTTAGTCACAGCTCCTTTTAGAAATAGGTACTTTCCCATGTAGCTGTTTTAGCATCAGGTAATCTTTCCAAGGTGACATATGGCTGACATTTTCAAACATTTTGTCTACTTCATTAAATGTCTTTGAAATTACTATGAAATTACTAACACTTCATTGTTACTGTTTGAAAATAAATGTTTGAAGGCATATTTCAGTTAAAAACTTGTATTAATGGGATAAAATATCTTCTAAATTCAGAACTACTGGTGCTGTACTTCACTGCTCATAATGATGATGTGATTTCCAGCTGTCAGTGCTGTAATTGATGAATTTTACACATGTTTTTTTTCTAAGACACCTCATGTTCTCTAATAAGGAAGTGTGGACTTATGATCTCACCTGTATTGCTGAGTCACACTAGCCACTTAAAGACTTTTAATGTACTTCCATTTCACAGAGCCAATTAGTACTTTTGAGCCGCTTCTCAGCTCTTGGGAGGGACTTATTTGATCAGTTTTTGACTTTGAATCAACTTTTTTTTCTCTCGGCTTATAGTTGCTTCTTTTGATTTTTGTCATTTCATTTCATTCAGCGTACATATAAGCACATGCTCTCACTCAGGTTGTGTTAGTTCTACATGCGCCGCAGTAGCCTGACTGTGCCTCTCCCAACTGGGCAGAGCAGTTCTGGAAAGTCCCTGGGCGAGCATGGGGATAGCAGGCAGCGGGGGGCGGGGGTGTTGTCCTGGAATGGTGTGTGTTTTCTTGAATCAGGAAGGAGGATGTGGTATATTGAAGACACTCCTCAGCTCACCTCTTAAATAAAAAAGAAAAAAAATCACCCCTAAACACACCCAAGACCAAACATTATCCCACCCCTGCCCCCACTACCACTATTTAGGGAGGGGGAAATTATCCTTCCAGTAACTGCGACCCAGTTTCGACAACAGATGAGCAAAAACAAGATTGGGAAGAGGAAATAATATGGGAAATGTTTAAAAGGCACAGATGCTATTCTTTCTTAAAATTGGAAAGATTAACTGCTGTGGTGCCTTGAGATACGAGTGACTCAACTCATGCGTTTTTGGAGGTACAAGTTATGGCGATTATTTTTATTTTTATTTTTTTTGCATGCTGCATGCTTCACAAGCCATCACGTATCTCCTTCCCCGCTGCTTCACAGATTTACAGACCATCCTATATCCATATTGTTTCAGAGTTTTATGTGGGACCCAGAGAAAAATCCCCTTTTTTTTGTGTGCTTTGATTTGCAAGCAAATATTTGAGTTCTGTATGGTAACAGTCAACTCAGCTCATCTGCGCCACAACTTAGTCTGCTTTTAGCTGGACTAAATTCCAGTCTACTTTCTGTCAACTAATTTTCAGGTGCTCCAGGGACGCTCTCGGTCCGCCAAAACGCCCAGCGAGGCACAACGCGGTCTGCCAAATTCCCAAACATTAAAGGGATACTTGACTCATTTGGCTATTTTCAGCAATAAGAAGTAAATATTTGGTCTATGAAAATGTCTATGAAAAGGACATCACAGGTGCTCAGTGCTCAGGTAAAGACCAATCACGCGTTACCTGTTTTCTGAGTCTGGTCATGAGACATTTGCAAGCTGAGCCATGATTGGTTGTTACCCAATTGTGTTCTCACACACGTGATGCCATTTTCAGTTGACAGCAAGTGACAAAATGTGTTTTTGAATGTATTAATTAGACATGAAAAATAATGAAATTATCGAATTAATTATAGACAAAATATTAACTGCTTATTGCTGAAAATGGCTAAATGAGTCAAGTATCCCTTTAAAACTAGACTTGCCCCGGCAGGACAATGAAGATGCACCAGTTTTTACGCCAAGTACACGTGTGGAGCTCTAAAGAAATAGGGCCCTATATGTTATATAACGTGCAATATTAAACAGTGCTATTTTCCTCATTAAAAACACTCATTCGTTTTTTTTTTCTTCTCTACTAGTGTTTGGGCCAGCAGAAAAGGCCTTGAAGGCCCTGACTGCACGCCACCGGTAAGTGGACACAAACATCCATCTGGGCTGCCTGGCTGCAATTTATTATACACACAAAACGATGAACACAACCCTCTAGATATTTATAACCCAATAGATGTTTATAACAAGTTGGATCAATTAGGTCAAAGTACATGAGCCGGTCACATCCCTCCTGCTTCGACTACACAGCAGTTGTCTTGTACTGTTCTTTTACCCCTCATGTGATCTCATTCCCTCTTCAACTGGGGCGTTCAGTTGTATGGCCCGCTCATGTTTCACATTGGCACCAATGTTCTCACTCTGGCACCAGATTCCACACACTCTTCCTTGCCAACTCTTCCACTGCCTTCCACACCACCTGTAACATATGCTCTCTCCTAACGAGACTGACTGCATTTTCCAAGACTGCATGCTTCACAAACCATCACGTATCTCCTTCCCCGCTGCTTCACAGATTTACAGACCGTCCTATATCCATATTGTTTCAGAGTTTTATGTGGGACCCAGAGAAAAAGCCACATTTTACTGGAAACGCATGCAGTAAAAATGTGGATCCAGTCTATTAACTATTATTATGTAAGCAGCAATTGTTTGTAAATCAAATAGAGGTGCAGTAAAAACATCATTTTCAATCAATGCTAATTATTTGTTTCAGTTTGTCACTGAAAATAATGAAGGACAATTTTGTCTTCTAGTTTCTTGCCTGGCCAGCCAGTTGTTTAAAACCTAGAAAGTATCACACATACAAAAATATAATTATTGGATAAATAAATCATGAATTGGTTATTACTGGATATTTTGTGTTTTCATTGATGTTATATATCATATATAAATACAAATAAAGGTATGTCAATGTGGTAAGTGCATTTTTGATGTAAATGATTATATTATAATTAATTCACAAGTTATAAATTCAACCTGTAATGGAATAATTCCAGTTGCCCTTTGTTATTTTTGTGTGTGTTTTTTGTCATGTTTTAATGACACACTGTATAAGGTAAGATCGCAGAAAATGAACACAATTATAGGTGAGTACAAGTTTTATTTCCCTTTACTGTGAACAGGTGGTAATTTATTTTTCCATCCATCCATCCATCAATTTTCTTGCGCTTGGGAAGCCCAGATTTCCTTCTCCCCAACCACTTCATCCAGCTCTTTCAGGGGAATCCTAAGGCATTCCCAAGCCAGCCAGGAGACTTAGTCTCTCCAGCATGTCTTGGGTCATCATCGGGGCCTCCTCTCAATGGGACACGCCCAAAATACTTCACCAGAGAGGCATCTGGGAGGCATCCTTACCAGATGCCTGAGCCACCTTAACTGGCTCCTCCTAATGCAGAGTGCCTCCCGGCTGACTGAGATTCTCACCCTATATGTAAGGGAGAGCCGGATATTTTAGGGCAGTTTATTTTTATACTTCACAATTAAAATAAAGTTGCATGAGGCTAGTAATTCTCCCTCTGAGCAACCGTCACTGTGCATGTCCATGCACTGTATGAATTGCTAAAATCTCCCCCAAATTTGATTAGACCCTGCTTTAGATGTTCCACTTTACAGGTTTATCTATATCATGGGTAATAATAAGTCAGATTATATGAGTGCAGTTTACTGCTCTCAGACCGCATGTCAGGTTAAGGAGAATGATGAACGGCTGCAGACAGATGGAAGCCCAGTGGTGAATGTGGCGCTCCCTCCTTAAGAGTCTCCTCATGGGGCAACAACCTTGGCCCGCTCTCCTGTCTGTATCCTACCGACCTCGGCACACCCACAGGGGAAGTGTGGCATCCAACAGGATGGCAGCTGTTTTTAGGGAGCTGTCCTTTCTGTAACCCGGCTTCTCGTCACCTCACACTTGGGAGAGGGCCACAGGGATCAGCTTTCCATCTTACAGTTGTTACTCTTGGCTCCAAGGAAAGAAAACTCAATGTGAAAGTCATAGAGGACAAAAGCTGGTTTGACCTTTGCTATGTGGGCATGACAAATTATTCTGTGTGTAGTGTATGCATGCTAATGTAATATCTATATGAGATGGGCAACTCGAGACATGACTTGGCTCGAGTCAGACTTGAGTCGCCAGTTTTTAGGACTTGTGACTTGTTTGGCGAAAACTTATGAAAGACTTGAATTTGACTTGGTGGTGAAGAGTCTCAACTTGACTGATTTGAATGACATTCGGTCTCTAGGGCTACAAGAGTTTCAAAGGGCTTTACAGGCCCACAGTTGACATATATTAAAATCATCCACTGATCTAAACCCCCCAACATGGCAGGAGCTCACAATATTATTAAGTTTAGATTTGATGATTTCATTTCCCAAAAAATCAGCAAAAAGAACGGCAGCATGTAAGTTTAGCAAGTCAAAGACTAAAGAAAAAAGACAAGTAAGCTAACATAATAGTTTAGCTAGCTTGATAGCTACGTTTCATACGGTTTTGTTAATTAAAAAGACAGCAAAGTAATACACTATACACAGACTCGTTTTTAAATAAACTATGGTGTTCATCTTGTCTTCTTTTTAAAATAGGTTTAAAGTTTCTTTTTTTAGACTTATCTTTTTTCCAGCAAAGAGAACAATTCTTATCTTGCAGACAGTTTCGGCTGTCCGGCCTTTGTCAGTGCTGTTAAATCCATTTTAAACCTGGTTGTGTAACCATTAAAACCTTTGTAATCATGCTAGTTCAGCTAACTTAATGCAAGTACAGATACTGAGTGGAATGTGAGAATATACGGTAAATTGTGAGTGAGCAAAACTTGGTTGCTTTACCCAAATAATGACTCCTTTTTGCTTGACATTTAGTGGAATCTCTTCTAGACTTGCTTATTTTTTCATTTTGTTTTTTTCCACGATAACTTGGGACATGCTTGAAAGTTGAAGGTTAATGACTTACCGGAACTCAAATTCTGTGAATTCAAACGTTCCTGAAAAGGAGAAGAGACATGCTAGAATCCTTGTGCTTGTTTCTGCCTGTCTCAAAATATGGTCAGTGGGAGGTCATCCACTCTGGCCTCACACTATGTACCTCACAGCACTCACAGAATAAATAACATTCACAACCAAGTGTAAGAAACCTGAATCTTCACTCAAACTGTGGCCTCGCGTGAAAGGCTGGTGGAGGCCAAGGGATCGTGGTGTGGCTTGGTGAGTGTTTACATGTGTGGTGGCTGCCTGCGTGTGTGTGTGTGTGTGTGTGTGTGTGGGTGTGTGTGTGTGTCTGTGGCTGGATCTTTGGACTGAGAACTGAAGAGGCTTCATGGCCCGGTGATTTTTACTGTGTTTTATTATTGTGAAGTTGGCGGTGTGAAATCCCCTGACCCTGAGAGTTGTTTTTATTACTGTAGGTTTCGTCCTTGCTGGTACATTGGCAACATTCCTCTGTTGCTCATGAGTTTAGAATGAGCTTTTATTGACAACAAAAGTTTATTTCTCAAGTCAGGCAGATGGCTTACTCGACCCGCTTCATCCTCTGGCCTGAGCGTTGCCTCCCTGGGGACAGTCTCATTGTCATTATGCCTTCTTATACCTACGATTATGCCACGCTAGGTCTGCTGTTTGATTGTTTTGATATAATGACCGTCACTGTTTGACTATTCACGCTTGAACGCTTATTGTGGACTCGGGACAAGATAGAGTTTATTAAGTCTCTCTACAAATCAATAGAAATTCATAAACACAGATTAACATTCTGAATAAAAATTAAGAGGGAGGATAGATCAATACCTTGCACTAAAATAAACCTGATTCTATCAAAATGTCCCCCGAGAGTAGCTTCTGCCGTACTCCTCACTGCTGGGAGCACCAGGCATGAGTCAGGGAAAGCACGCAGAAGGCGGCTGCAAGTAGCAAGTACAACTTTGACACTTTTGACACAAAAGTATATTAAAGAGCTTGGAAGAGCGAGGACAATGAAGTTAATTGAATTGGAGGGCATACAAATTCGGGAGTGAATGATTGAAAAAAAGCTGGAATTAATAGATTTAGCAGGAGGAGATAGAATTAGGAAAAGATAAGAATGACAATATTTTAAAGAAAGGAGTACTAAAGAAGGCGGAGATGATGGAAAGGATTGGACAAGAGAAAGACAAGCAATCACACAGAGGGGGCTCATTGGGGTACTCATTCAGCCAATGGCAGCCAAGCCATTCTTATATTAACATAATTAACAGATGGCGTTAGTGATTAGGTTACAAGCGATTCAAGAAGCAGGGGGGCTGTTAGGCTGCGCTTTCTGTCCGCCAGAAGAAGAAAAAAAGATGGCAAAAGACGGATGTCAGGGGAGAAAATTAAATCAACAACACCTACGCATATCTAAACACAGTACGTTGTCACAGCTGTACTACAGACACACACACTGCATGAATACACATACATATTAATAACCAAGACTCGTATTGGGAATTATTATCTCATACTCACTATACTAATTTTGTCAGCATTTTCAAATGCTGGCAATTCACATCGTATTAAAAAGTCACTCCTCATTTCATACCCAACTGCACATTCCTGGATGTCGGACAGTTACAATATCGATATTTGACGTTAGTGCGCTGTTACTATGCATTAAAAGGCATAATATATTGCAATATCAATATTTTGTCCTCATACACGAGTACAACTGCTGACTTAATAAATTCCACTATGACCTGCTATTCAAGGGGGTCTAAATTGGACCCATTTCCAAAGCTTTGTCTGCTCTAAATAGCTTTGATTTTCGAATAGAAACACGAGTGACTTCTTCACTGCTGGAACATTTGGAAGAACTTTTCAATTTACCATGGGATGTTGATTTTGCCCATTGGACCGCACCAACAAATTACATAGGTCCAGAAATTCCTTGGGGGCATCTTAATGCCCAATTCACACTGAATGCGTAACGGATGCGTAACGGCATCCGTACTGACGTCGCAAGGAATAGAAAGTGTTTTAAGTCTGCGTGTCAATTCACAGCAGCTGCGTATGCGGTGCGTATCGGAAGCTTTCTGCAAGGTTTCTATATTTACCTGATTCCTGAAGAAATTACACGAGCTGGACAGGAAGTCATGAATCAAGGTAGCAAAATAAAAAAAAAATGGGGGGGGGGGTGGCTGCTAGCTAACTACATAGGTTGACATGAGTCTGACATTTAAAGACAAAAAATTACCTCATAATAAATTAAACATGACAAAATAACACTATTTAAACACAAAACGTACTTACCCATGGTAGAAAAGCTGTGGTAGAAGTCCCAAAAATAATGTCTAAAAGGCATATCGATGTGAACGACAGGCAAGCGTGGCTATTGTTTACAAGTAGCGCTCTTTATACATGGTTGTTGTCACGTGAACCTCAACTCTCCAGGTTGAACCCCCGTGATCTTATGGTCTCTTGGACTTACGGACACGTACATCTCACACAGTGCATTCGGTGTGAATTGCGGTCCGTACGGATGCCGTGCGGAAACCGCTCCGCAGTCAGTGTAAATTGGCCGTTAGTACCTGAGAGCCTTTCTGGGCCAAACTGTGCCGCCATTACCCAACTCGCCATACTTTTACTTGTGTTCAGTATTTAGGTTGCAGAAAGTGTGCCATCCTCACCATAAAATGGAGTGGACATGTTACAAGGGGACATATGAGGAAGTCCATATTTTTTGAAGCACTCACGTTTTTGCCAGTGTTTCCCCTTTGTCCATGCTGCGCTTGTGATTGTTTGCAAAGTTTCCTATTTCCGGTTTTGTTAGAGCTCATCTGTTGTTTGTTGGTTGTGTCACGTCACGTCACTGCAAAGACTGAAAGACTTACGATAATATCAAATATGTTTGGTTATATTCCTAAGACTAGGAAAAGATTGATCTAAAACAGCTGAGATTGCTACCTTACACTAAATGATCGAGACGGGAGTGCACAGTAAAACTCAGTTTTTAGTCTGAGACTGTGAAAAGTTGTTAAATGTAGGTCATTGCTTTTGGTAATGTTTACGCCAGCAAGAAAGTCTTGCTAGCTCTGACTGCGCACCACTGATCTTCTCTGGCACACTATGGTCACACGTGCGGGGCAAAACAAGACGATGTAGTCTGGATCCCTGTTTTTATTTGTGTGCACTTGTGTGTTGCTTTGTGTTTGTCTGCCCTTTGGAGACATTAATACATCGATTGTCAGGCAATTTTTCACCTGTTTAATATTATATTGTATTAGTCACTTCGTGATGAGAACGTGTGTCTGTGTTTGTGTCTCTGTCTGTCTAATGCTTCTGCCAATGGCTTTGCTTTTTTTCTAGCGTAATAACAGCCGTGAGTTGTGTTGTCTGATAAGTCTGTGCGCCATGTGAATGAACAGTCAGACTATACGCTGGAGACAAACAGTTTGCCTGCAAGCATTCGTTACGTGTCCACATGTGTCTGTCCGTGTGGAAGATCATGTGTGTGTCTTCAAAGCAGTCTGTTTCTAATAAGTGTGGGACAGTGTCCAGCATGTTTCAGACAGCCCGGAATGTGTTTGGGCCGCGCGGTGCGTTTGTGTTCATGTGTCGTCGTTACCTCTGTGAATCTGTGTGTATGTGCGTGTTGGTGTCAGTTTGTCAGCTGATTGCCTTCCAGCCAATTTGAACGTGTCCTTGGCCCTTGCGTAATTGTAACAAGCCTTCTGACGGTTTGAAAATCAATCACAGGTCTTCAAACTCAGACCAAAAATTTTGACAGTGACTACCAGTTTCCTGGAACAATCTTCTCCCCTTTAAAAAAAAAAAAAAAAAAAACACCCCTCACATGGTTTCAATGACTTCTGCTCTGTCATCAGGCAAGTTGGCCTGTGATGATATCGCCCGCGGCTGCTTGGACAATATAAAATGGATTATTCAATCTTTGTGTCTATCCTTTTGGCTCCAAAGTTGTAGTGACTATTTGGTATTCACGGGCAGTTGCGGAGATTCATTAGTGGCTGATGAATAAATACTCACTGTTGGGTTTGCTTAAACTTGATGCCATCGGAAGTTTTACTATGCACAACTATCATTGTTCTTCTCTCAACACAATGTAATAAAAATCACGCTTTGAATGATTTTACAAAACAATGCCTAAAATGCTTGCTTATTGTTGTACAATATTTTCAAACCACATTACAGTAGTGTTGATTATAGTTGTTTGGAATTGTTTTAATCTGCTGTCCAAGAAGACTTTCACAAACTTTGTCGGGATTCTAAATTTTCAGAGAGGTTAGTATGTTAGGTTAACAGGACTTAGTGAAACCTTAGTGAAACGACTAAACAATGACTTTTTAAACACAATTTAACAAGTACAGTTGGGATAAAGAGAAACACAAATATGTAAAACATTTGTTACAGACTTAAATGATTATATTTTATGACAAAGTCAAATTTTAGGAAGCATTAGGCAACAAATGCTATTTTTCCAAGGTAATTAATTTTTAATTATGTTATTAAATATGCAATCAGATTAATGTGCAGAACATATTGCTTAATTAAAAATAAGTTGTTGTTTTTTTGTTTTTTGTGCATTGATGCATTTTATTTTCTGGGGATGCAAATGAGACTGATTTGGTGGAATAGCCCAGGCAATTAAAGTTAAACCGACACAAGCACAGTTACATCGGCCACCAATTTAGACTTTTCTGTGTATGTTTGCGAATTTGGACTGGTGGTGGAAGCACAGGGAGACAGCGTTGCATTGGGGACACCAGTTCCAACTGAAATTCCCAGAAGTCCCCAGTGGAATCAATGCAACCTTTAAGAGTGATGGCGTACGGTGTCCTGCTTGGCTCATTTTATGGTGTGGACATGGAAATGGAGAATCAATCAGAGCCATGATATCTTATTACTAACGTTAATTCACCCAGAGCGGTATGGATCCATGCATTAGGCTGACCCAGACTTGATTTAGAGCAGAGTAGATCTGATTGTGGAGACGACTGTGTGAGGCTGTGATAACTTTGTGTTTACGTGAAGGTTCGTTTACTTCATCGTGCACATGCAAAGTTATTACCAAACAAATTCTGCAGTGTTTCTTTCATCAAACGTAGTGGGAATTAGATGGAAAATTTAACTCAAGGGGATTCCTCAGTGCACCATATGCTGTTTGTCCATCTTCAACTGTGAACAGTCAAGACAAACCATTTCCAGACAGTGTACTCTCAAGTCTCTTGGATTTGGTCATGATTCATGAATGGCTCCTGGAAATATTTCCCAAAGAACAATATGTTGTATGTGAGGGACTGCACAAAACGCGGTCGTCCTAAAAGCATGTTTTATGCATCTGGCCTGTCACTCAGGGTGACTTGTTTTGCCTTTTGTTTAATGTTTTCTTCTAAGGGCCGCCATGTGCATGTGTGTGTTTAGTTGCTATTTTGGTGTCTCGTGTGTGTGTGCGTCTATGTGTTTGTGTGGGAGTTTTATCCTTAGAGAGATGAAAGGACCCAAGACCAGAGGCCACGGGCATAATTCCAAGTCCAAGAATGACTTTTTTTTATCACTTAACAAACTAAAACACGACTTTGATTTGTACTCACCACAGGGATTCAAAATCACTTCATGAGTAAATGTGCGACTGCAGTCGTAGCCTAAAAATTAAGGTCAAATTAAGCTTAACTACTTGAATACAAATTTATTAATTTCAAAATACGAGCCATTCAGGCAAGGATATCTGTTAAGGCCTTTAAAAGGCAATTTAAGGAAAGGGAAGGCAACTTTATTTATTTAGCACATATCATACACAAGTCAATGTGCTCCACACAACATCTAAAAAGCATAGGCAAGGCAAGTTTATTTGTATAGCACATACACAAGGCAACTCAATGTGCTTTACACAAGGAAAGACAACACTTATAAGCATTTGCAAACACAACAGTTAACAACATTCAGAAGCAAAGAAGAGAAAACAAAAGTAGGTTACAAAATTTACTAAAAGAACATACATTGACAATGTCAAAACATTAGACAGCAAACTTTAAAAACATTTCGTTTAAAAATAATAATAATAATTAAAAGGAAAAACATGATTTAAATGTTTTTAAAAGGCCTTAATCAGAGGTATGTGAAAAAAGCAAAGTTTTAAACCTGGAATTAAAAACCTGGGCTGACTTCACTTCTGTTGGCAGCTTATTCCATTTGTGCGTAGCATACCAGCTAAATGCAGCTTCACCATGTTCACTTCATTCTCTGGGTTCCATGAGTTGGCCCAAGTCTGTAGATTTCTGAGCCCTGCTGGGTATGTATTCAATCAGCATTTCTTGAATATATTCAGGACCCAAACCATTCAATGATTTATAGACCATGCATAATTTTGAAATCTATTATACAGCTGACTGGGAGCCAGTGTAAAGCCTTAAGGACTGGAGTGATATGTTCTGATCTAATAAACAGACAACTTTAGACATTTGCAGAACAAAGATTGCAAAAAAGCTTATTAAAATTACTAAAACAACATCCATTGACAACATTTAAGCACATTTGCAACTAAAGATTTAAAAACATTTAAAAGCAAAGGGAATAAATCATAAAAAACTTTCTGTAATTACTAAAGAAAACAAAAATATATTTTTTAATGTGTAGAAGAGAATTCTCACAAGGAAAGAAAAGCATATTTTTTTAAATGTAGATTTAAAAGCGTTTATAGTTGGGGCTGACTTCCAATTACATGCAACACAACAGCTAAATGCCGCTTCACCATGTTTGCTTTGACTAATTGACTGGAGTCCTGCAGACCTCAGAGCCCTACTGGGTTTCTATTCAATTAGCAATTCTTTCATGCAGTCAAGACCCAAACCAGTGATTTATACACCAGTAGCAGAATTCTAAAATCTAATTCTACAGCTGGGAGTCAGTGGAAAGTCTTAAGGGCTGGAGCAATGAATGCAGTTGCAAAGGAAAACAAGATTGTGACCCATATACTTTAAAACAGATTTAGAATCCTGAATCATTCCCTGGAATAGATGTAAAGAGAAAATGGTCGTCTTAGGCTAGTAATTTATTGCAAAGTAGTGTTTGTAATAACAATGATAATGTTAACAACCCCATTGCCTTCATGGCACCACCCCCCGACCCCAAGCTTAAATGACCCAGGCAGGGATGGGGTTTAGATGTAAAACTATTTAAAATCCATATCTGGGAATGATTTGGAATCTATCAATCACTGCATGTGTAATAAACTGTGGAAGGCTTAGACAGACTGGTCCATGAAAAGCCACTAATCCGCACACTTGAGATCACTGTTGCTCACATTTCAACACTAACAGTGGCTACACAAAATATAAACGTACTCACCATTTTATAGTCATAAATAGTTTTCTGATTATTGTTTGTACCATAACTGGCAGAATCAATTGAAGAGAGCGGTTGATTTCAGTCCAGCAGCTTTTACATGATCAAAACCATCAGTGTGGTATCTTGCCTTTCCAATGATGACACCAACATGTAGAAACTGTATGTACGGAAGAAGTAAAAACACATTTCTGCTGTGAATAAACTTTTGTTTTTCTCAAAATAGTACAGTACCAACACAATTATCATTTTTTTGGGCTTTAAACACCACCACAACAAAATATGTTTAAGATATGTTTCAGATGCAGACTTTCAGCTTGGATTCAATGGTATTTACAGCCAAACCAGATGAACAGTGTAAGAATTGCAACAATTTATAAATTGGTCTCTCACTTTTTAAGGGATCAAAAGTAATGAGAAAAATGAACCATACCAAATCAAACTTTCACTTTGTAATACTTAGTTGCTAATCTAATGCATCAACGACATCATCATATGCTCATTTTCATCTGGCTGTCCAATGGATTCTGACGCATTTGGGTGAATATGAAGCAGAAAATATTGCTTCAGAATTAATCCTGCTGCTTTTGTCAGCAGTCACATCATCAATAAAACCAAGGGAATCAGTTTCATTGGCATCCACACATGGAACAACTGAGCTACCAATTGTTGATGTTAATCCCCTCACATTAGAGCGTCATGCCCATGTCTCAATATTTATGAACCTGACAGTATATTCCAAACTATTGTGACTTACTGCCTCATTTACTTGTTGTTGATTTGGAGCCTCACAAGTGGTCCAAACTTTGTGGATGGTAGCTGGAAGATGATATTAAAGCAAGCGCCTGCTCACAAAGCTCAGCTGCAAGACTCACACAGACATGGCTGCATCCTCTCGTGTAATAAGAGAGGCCAATCAATACTGTCACATAGAAACACTGGAGCAAAGAAAGTGACGAAAGTGAAATTGACAGACAGGTGGGAGAGTAACAGGTTTAAAGTTAATTTACACTCCCCCTCTCTCATATTGCCTGGAGAAGACTCAGCTTGCTGAGCTCTGTACACGCGCGCACACACACTTTAGAGGTCATTTTAAAGGCATAGTTTGGGCCAATCAACCTGAAGTTGTATAGCCATAGTTGTGGCTGCTTGATTGAGAGTGACATTGACGCGATTATGACAGACAAACCAGATTAAGAACGACGTGCCACTGCCTCCCTTTCTGTCTCGGCGTCTTTTGCTCTTCTATGCTCTTGTACTCAGAGACTATGAAGGTACATGAAACACACACACACACACACACACACTTTGTTTGCTAATGATACCCAGTTGCAAAGACTCCTAACACAGTGGTCCCCAACCACCGGCCCGCGGACCGGTCCCGGGCCGTGGGCCATTTTGGATCGGGCCACGGCGGGACGCACAGTTGAAAGAATAAAAAAATCGTACTGTATTTCCGGTTAATTGATTAGCCGAGGCATAAGAATATTTTTCTTTGAAAAGTGACCGGATTCTCTCTCTTTACGACAGACTCTTGACGCATGTCAAGATGCTAAGTATCACAGTCGCGTAGCGCTGATGCTAATCGACAAGTTAGCAAAATGAGTAAAAAACTGACATATTTGGAAAGTTTCTTTGCAATGGAGAAAAGGTTCATGGACTTACAGCTACAGGTGATTCCCACGCATGATGGCTTGCTCTGTGGTGAGCGACTCTTAATTTAGCTTTATAGTGAGGTCATGGACTTTAGATTTGTTCTGTGGTTCCTTGTTATGTTGGCACATTTAAGGAGAGCACTGCTAATATAGTTACATAAAAATGTGGCCTCATATTTATTGTTATATCTACAAAATACCCCAGTTTTTGTGTTGCTCGTATCATTCATAAGCATAGTGACCCTTTTTGTTACCCTTGTTATGGTGTTTGTGCTGCTAGTACAGGGACATAAAAATACATAGTGAATTTGCGTTTGTTGAAGCTTTTTTATTAATCAACCTTCTCATAAAAATTTTTATATACACACACAGGATGTCCACCAACTTATTTTCTGGTTTGGTCACATGACATTCCACAAACTTCAGTTCATTTTCCACTCGCTGCCCTGGTGACTGTTAAGATGCTTTCTGGGAGTCAGACGCAGGATGTGGCAACTTTTGCGCACCTCAATCTCTGCCATTCTGACAGCGACAGTGCACCTTCGCATCCTTGTGCTATAATTGCTACGAGTATGAAACATATTTGGAATCAAACCTTTTTGCTTCACACGCGCTTGCTATGGCCCGTCTCCACAGGCCGCATAGACAGATGGCGAAAGATGGCAAATACCACCTGTTGATGCCTCACCCGAGGAAAGGGCCCCGAGTTTGGAGTCCATTGTTTGTTTGAGTAGTTTGACCGTCTCTGTGGGTGTTGGTGTCACCTTGAAAAAGAACAGGAACATCTGTGGTTACTGTTGCTTGTTGTTGCATCTTATTGTTTTATTGCAGTTTGTTTTTTTCAGCAGTTTTCCCTTTTTCATCCTTATTGTTAATTTGTTACTGACACATCAAATACTGACTTTCTTCATTTCTTTGTCATAAGTACATTCCAAAGTCTTACATAAATATATGTTCATACTATAATTTATATATAGTTGTAGGGTGTCTTGACCATATTTTGATTTCCACAAAAGAGGACACTTGGCCTGGCCTCAAGATACGTTAATGCTACTGAAAGCTTACTTAAAGATACCATACATTGTAACTATTTTAACGTATGCCTCCTCTATATGGGTTCTAAGCTCAAATTCTAAGAGCTAAAGCAGAGCTAAAATTCTAGGCTGCCGACACAGTTTAGGACATTAGAAGAAGAAGAAGAAGACCTAACTGTGATGAGGACGACTTGACGACTTAACTAAGGCCTTGCCCCGTCCAGACAGAAGCAAAGCTGGCTTCGTTCCTCAAACAAATCTCTTGTGTGTGTCTTAGAAGACTCTGAGGACGTTTAATGGCTGCAATGTATATGCCAAGTCTGGAGTGGCGCTGTAGCGCAGCCACAGGGAGTTAACAGAAAGCGTAGAAAAAGAAACAGCGAAGAAGACAAACACTTATTTTTTCTAACTTTATTGCAATCTACAGAACAAACATGGCTTTGCATGTATCAAAACAACATGAAAAAGACGAACACAGGAGACGTGACAATGGCAGGTGATTCAAGTACAACACCGTTTGTTGAACGTGGGAATAAAGAAGCAAAATATTTTGCTGCAAAAGCATAAGCAAGCTAAGGAGGCTGCGCAAAACGACTACGACCCGGCTATCCGCCATTGTTGTTGACAGACTGACGGTTCGCACGCAGTCACGTGAGAATTGGCACATACGTCATCAATCTGCGACAATGCGTCATCATCGACCTCAATACACCAACACTAATTAGACACACCTGGGAAAGGGAAGAGTCGAAGACACTCACAGGTGGATGTGATTACACAACGAGACGAAAACAAAACACTAAACACTCAGACAACAAAGAACATGAACACCCAAAATCAAACAAAAACCCAACCCCACAGAACCGTAACGTGACAGGTGCCAGCTTCTTTGCAATACGTCTGAATCATGTGTGTGTGTTTCTGGGTATTAATTCAGCCCGACATACCAAAAGACAATTGCTGGTTGTGTTCATATAATTTCAGAGTTTTCTCCTCACCACTTCCCCTAAATTTTGTTTGTATCGGTGGATAGATTATCTTAATGAAGTCCGCACCACCCCAGTCTGACCAGCACAGCCCTTGCTGCGCATCCTTTATCCATTTGCACCGCAGAGGGGGCACAGAGATAAACATTTTCTTCTGGGCTTGCACAAGTTTTCGTGTACATTAGATCAGAAGTCAATGTAAGAAAAACAATATGTATTCGGAAGGTAACACAGTCCTTTTTGAGTAACATTGATCCCATGGTGATTGACCTCTGATCCCTGACTCTTTTAGCTGGCCCTTAGGGAATCAACCAATATGCGCCATCAGCCCAGTCCAATCTAATTGCCGCTGCACATAATACCACTAAGTGCTATTAACTTGCCATCAGCTTATAGACTAGTTTGCGGCAACACGTACACATACATACACTATATTGTAGCCAACTGACGTGCAACTTTGAGATAAATATCAACATGCTATTAAGGCTGCACTTTTCCTGATACTTGTGTGGGTGTGTGTGTGTTTTAGGGAAAAGCACAGAGGGCAAGGTAGATAAATGTTGACACCCTACCAATTATACAGCTACACTTTCCTTGAGGTTAAACATCTCAGTCATACATCACCATCGTCTCAGCACAACATAACTCCAAAAGAGCTTTCATTGATTTGTCATAAGGGAAGACAGAAGCGAGTGTTGGCATCGCCAGGGTGATTTCTGTACTCACCCTAAACATCTAATGTGTGTTTTTATAGCCAAATTCCAAGACAGTAATCTCTCCCAATGTTCTCGAGCATCTCTATTAGAGTTCCGTTCCCCTTGAGGGATGGAGTGGAAGGACCCCATTTTGTATCTCTTCAGTGATCCATCTGCAAGTGGTCAATACGGAATGATTGACCATGAATGTATGCTGTGTTGTGCTGGGTTTATTTTTTACAAGCACACACACACCGACACAGACTAGCAAAATGCTGCTGAGGAGGAGGGTGCGTGTTCCGAGAATTACAAATGTGTGTGTATGTACTGTAGGTCCGTGCATGCGAGCTCTTTCATCGCGGCCTCTCCCCGGGGACGGGCGTCATAGTGGGCATGCACCCGGTCCAGACCTTCTTTGATAGTTTTCTCTAATTGGTCTGAGTCACTGTCTCGTGGGAGAACTAATTAAAACAAGGTGTTGAAGGGGGGAATAACCAAATAATCTTGATGGTGTTTTTGTGTGGTCGGCTGCATGTGATCCCTTGTCGTATTCATGTGAGACCACGGTTCACAGAAGCTGCAGTTGGTTAGAAAATTATTCTATGTTCTTGTGGAAATCATCATATATGATAGCATGTGTTTTTTATATGTGTTATGTTTTATTTTGCATCCAAAAGTAATGCTTTTTGTGGTGTGTATACTGGCACTTGCATATACTGTACTATATTAGTTGTTTCTGGCTCTGTTTCATTGTAAAGTCATACTCTAGTACCAGCATAGCATTTTTTTTTTCTTTTTGTATTAACAGACTAAATTTTTTATTAAGGAGAATTTTTTATTTTTTTTTTAAATAAAGCGATGAGAAGATTAGGAGTATACGTGTGAGTCAGGCCCGGTCAGCAATCTGGACATTCTAACAAATTCCCACCGGGCCGGCTGCTACTCCAGCCCACGCGTTAATTCTTTTCGGTCTGCGGATCCATTTTGATATCAGTAAATAAAGAGCGGCCATAACATATGAAACTAATTATCATTATTGAATTGATTGCCCATTTTATGTTCTCATACTTGCTCAAATAAACACTGATTGCGGTCTTGTAAGGGCATTCAGTTGTAAATTTGATTTTTGATCAAATGCAATATGAATACCATTGGAGGGAATGGAATCTATTTTACATGTATACACTAATAACAAAAATTGTGTATGTTCTAGGGGTGTCAGATGAGTCGTCAGATGAGAAGTTTCATACTTTTGTTAACAAAAAAGTGTGTGTGTGTGTGTGTGTGTGGGGGGGGTTAAACTAATAGAAATATGGCTGCATCTTTTGGTCATTGATACAGTTATTTCATAATAATTCATCAAATTGAGTTAAAATTAATGTACTGTATTGTAAAAAACAAGTGTGATATTGATTTGTGTTGAGGTCCTTTTTTTCTGCCACTAGATGGCATAATTGCATTTGTAAAACATTAGTGACAGCTCAGTGCATTTTTCTTTTCATATTTAGAGCTTTGACATGAAGTAACTTGTAAAATTCTTCACGTTTTTAGAATTGTAAAATACAACTTGATCCCAGTCTCCACAAATATATGCATTATTATTTAATTTATTACTACTAAATGTTGACATGGGCATGTCTGCTGCGTTGCAAATGGAATCCCCCCTTTACAGGCTTTCCAAGTAAGGGGCAGACATTAATCACGCGTGAAAAAAAAAGTGCTGGTTAAAGGAGGTTTTTATTAACTCAAAATCAACACTAATTTTGACACCCCTAGTTCGTAAAAACGTGAAACGAAGTGGGTCTGTCTGAGCCCTGAAAATTTATCCCAATCTGGTGTGAGGAGTGTTGGTGCTGCACCTTTTTGTCATGACATCTTGTTCAATTTGTTCTCTTCTTCTTCTACATCTTCCCCTCCCTCATTTCCTTTTTTCCATCACTGGCCATCTCCATTTACTTATTGAGCTGTTCTGTCATTGATCTGTCCATCGACTGGCCCTCTGATCCATCCTCCATCTGTCTGCCGCTGACAGACTTTTAATTGATGAGGGAGCAGGTCAAATTAAGCAATTAGGCCAAGTGGCGGAAAAAGAGACAGAGCGGCATGTCTTTTCCAGGTAGACGGAGCATGCGGAGGAGGAATAGAAGGAGGAGGAGGGCGGAGTGAGGATGCTGTGAAGGATAATGAATGCGGGAGGCATAGGCAGATGCCGAGTGTTTACGCTTTTTCATTTTGGAATTTGAATGAATTTTTCATAGCTATTCATAAAAAATCCATCAATATTTCACCTGGGGAGAGTGAAGAAGAAAGAGAGGGAGAGGTGGAACCTTACGGAATGAATTGTCATGAAAGTCCATTGAAGCAAACCAAGTCGCTGAAGAAGAAGGAGAAAGAGAGAGGAGGGATGTTTATGCCGAGGAGACAAACACCTAACTGTAAACCGGGGTAGCAGTGTAGGAGGCAGCGGGGTGGGGGTGTCGGGGATGTGAACAACCTAAATGTCTGGGTGAGAATAAGACCGACGACTGCTGTGGCTTCAGTCGGAAGGTGTGGGTTTGTGCGTAACATCGTTTTCAGTCTGCACCATCTACCACCTCTAACAGTAACAGAAGGAGTAGGCTTGTGTTAATTTTCACTTTGTCAAACTCCATTATGTGAAAAAGAAAAAAACAACAAATAGCAGTCTGAGCCGTCCCATTAACATACAGCACACCCTAACACTCTCGATGACATTTCTGGTGTCGCGTTTGTTTCTTCCGCAAGAGCCCACCTGTGAGTCTGAAATGCATAATCCTACAAGTATTTTAAAACAGTGGTCCCCAATCACCGGGCCAGGCCGCACAGTTGAAAAAAGAAAAAAAACTTACTGTTCTTAAGATTTATATGTTAAGTGGGTGGAGGGTGGTATCTGGTTGGTGTTGGGTTTCACTTCACTTTCGCTTCATCTTTCTTTCCTTTGGTCCTTCCTCTGGTCTCCTGACAACTTCACGACTCTGGCGGGACTCTGAAGTATCCGGTTAAGGTAAAGGCTCTTGGATTTATAACAGGTTTCAGATGAATTAAAAAACACAAACTTGCACGCGCGCGCGCACGCACACACACACACACACACACACACACACACACACACACACACACACACACACACACACACACACACACACACACACACACACACACACACACACACACACAGATTTATTTCTTATCCCAGGCTAAAAAAAGATTTTATTTTGAAAAGTTACAGCCATCTATGACTCTTGACATATGTCAACATGCTAATTATCTCAGTCGCGTAGCACTGATACCAAATCTACAAGCTACACGACATGCGCTACGGCGACGAGTGATTCACACGTCCGAGTTCTGCTCTGCACAATATCGGGCGAGCGACTCTTGATTTAATGTTATGGTGATTTATTCATGGACTTTATTTGTTCTGTGGTGCTTACTGCATTGTTATGTTGGGGAATTTCAGGTGGACACACCTAATATAGTTACATAAAAATATGGCTTCACGCTTATTGTTATATCTCCAAAATATCTCAAAGTACCCCTTTTAATAGTGTTTGTGCTAACACACATATAGATAGATAAAAGTACACATATTTGTTGTTGTAGCATTTTCTTAATCAGTACCCAACCCCAACCCACCAGTTCCTTGTCCGCGAAAGTTGTGGACTTGTATAAACCAATCCGTGGTGAGGAAAAAGGTTGGAGACCGCTGTTTTAAAGGGACAGCAACGTGAAATATCTACTTTTTGGAGCGTTTAGCCCTGTTAAAAGGCCTCACCAAAAACATCACCGAAGTGGTGTTTTCCTCCATTCGCCCATCTATGAGAAATTCTAGGTCATTCTGCTCTCCAAGCAACAGTCCCTCTCAACCTGAGAAAACGAGCTGTTGGAACTTTTTGATGTCATTAGTGCGGACTAAACGCACGCCCACTTTCTCTGAGACCTCCATGGGATAGTGACAAAAGTAGCCTTTATCAGTAAACATTCTGTCCAAATGAATTCAAAGCAATCAATTAACCTTCACATTTGCAATGCCAAAGTGCAATGACAATTGCCCATCTTAAAATCCCAGAAAGGTTTCTGCCTGACATTTGTGTAAACTACAAGTAAAACTTTTTGCACTGTTGAACCTAACTGAACGACTGGTGTAGTGGTTAGCGTACTCACTGTTTTTTTTCATCTTTCTTTTCTTTCTTTCTTCACCCCCTCCTCCCTACGGTTTCTTGCAGCAAGGAGCCGTTTTGTTTCAAATGTTTATTGAAGAATTGAACATCCATCCAATTTCCACATGTAGAGAGGACGCAGTTGTACTACAACGGCTTGCTAGTCTTGCGTGGCCACACAGCGCTCCTTGGCAGCAGCCGGCTCAGACGAGAATGGCGCGGCAACCACACGGGGAGAGGCGGGGTTTTTACTGAACCGGGTGTTTTACTTCCACGTTAGAAAAATAGCCACCGAAATACCTAATATTGCATAAAAAATTACATCGCCATGGTGTCAAAGGTGAGATTTAATCATTATATGCCTATAGTTAACTGTGAAATGGTTTAAAATTCTGTGATGTAATCCCTTTAAAACATGCAAACTAGGTGACTCCTGATGGAAACGTCCCACACTGTAACCAATTAAAAATGATTAAATATTATCATACTCCTGCTAAAGATGAGAACTGATCCGGTCACTGCACACACCGGTGATCAGTGACTAGGCTTGACCTCGGTCCTCGCCGGACTGCACTACTAAATCTACCTCAGGGAGCTAATGTGTGGTGTCATTTGCATAAATTTATGCCAGCAGGCGGGTCACTCATCTGTCCACAGGTAGTCAATTAAATATCTAATTAAGTGGGGAGGAGTTTGAATAATGTAGAAGTATTGACTGTTGGGGTCGAACGGGTGGGAGGGCTGATGGCTGCGTCTAAATCAGCGCTGCGGCACTTGGGAAGCTGACTCCACTAGGTGAATATTTGTCCTACTGAGCAAACACAGAGCCCGCAAGGTTACTCAGTACATACAGTAGCTCGCAAAAGTGAGTACACCGATGGCACTGATGGCGAAAACCCTGACAACAAAAGTGACTACACTCCTAAGTGAAAATGTCCAAATTAAGCACAATTAGTCATTTTCCCTCTCCGGTGTCATGTGACTGGTACTTAACATTACATGACAGCGATACTCTTTTGGATATTCTTCTGAGTGCGACAACAATCTAGCTCTGATTACCCAACACAACTGCAACTGCACAACAAAGGAGGAAGGATTTTGTAAATAATCAGCATCTCTTTTAAGCTTTATCTAAAGTGTTTGGTTTTGTCTTAGCATCAGAAATATATAAAAATCGATATTGTAGTGTTGCCGTATGGGGTTGTTTGGCCACATACATTTTGTTTCCAAACATTTTTGATTTCTGAACTTTTATTCCTCGTTTGATAGTCAAATTCTATACTATGTTGAGACAACTTGATATTAATGCCAAAGGTGGGCATTCTTTCAGTACTGACGGGCTGTCCGTCAGTCCGTCACTGACGGACACTCGTTTTGCTGACAAATGACAACAAACAAAAGAAAATGATGGCTTAAACCGTGACAAGTGGGTTTTCATCAGTGTAGTCGTCACTAACTGGGTCAAGTGCCGACCGGTCTCTCAGTCCGTCATTGACAGACGCCCGTTTTTGTTGATGATTGACGAAATGCCCACCTCTGTCTATCGGTCCTAATATAGTTGTGACAAAGTGATGACGGAAACGTGGTTCAAACAAAATGACAGACTGACGAAGCAGCAACATTTTGTAAAATGCCCACCTCTGATTAATACAACAAATACTTGACTGAAATTATGACAACCTCTTGCACTAAAGTGAGAACATTTCAAGTGGCATTTTTAATGTAAAGTGAGAGTTTTTGTTTGCTGTTCTATGGTGAGAAATTGCACAAGATTGTTATCAGTTCCTGTGTGCGAGTATAAAAACAGATGGTTTACATCTGTACGGCTAAAATGAAATCTACATAAATGTTTCATAACTCTTCCTATCTTGATTAATACCAAATGGTGCCAAAGCATTGTGACACTTTGTGCTAACCATTTCACCAAATCCCCCACTTCCTACCTTTAATTACAGTACGTGTAAAACAGTAGCAGACACAACAATCAACTGTGAGCATTTTGCCGCCAACAGGTGCTATAAAACATATTTTCTATGTGTTTATAAGCAAGTTGCCAACACTACGTGTCAATTTTTAGTGTCAGTGCCAATTCTTAACTCTGTTTTAAAGTAACCGTAACCACAGATTTGTTCCAGTTTATTTGGCCTCACGGTGGTTTGCGCACCAAAATGTTGTTTTGATGGCAGTGAAACCACAGATGGATGATAAAAGATGACAGCACTTGATTGCCCATGTGTTGTAACAGAGAACAGCAACAGAATTCTTTGGAGGTCTTCCGGCATAATGGGCTTTCTTTGAGTAGTGTGGGTAGTGGAAAATGATGAGATAAAAATCAGCCAAGAGCAGCACATATACCGTCTGAAGCAATCATGAGCAAAAACACCCTCAACACAAATCTGACTTGCGTATAAGCAACAAGGTCAAGGCAATAGTTAAAACTTTATACACATGTAATTATCACTATTAAAAATGCATGACAGGCTTTATGAGTAACCATATACAATCAGGCCTTGACATACAAGTGACTTGACTTACACGTTTTTCAAAATATGATGGACAATTTTATGCTTTCATTTGTAGCACTTTGGCAAAAAGTGAACAATTCTTTAATCTGTTTATCGTCACTACTGGTTGTCAAACTAAACATAAAGAGTATTACATGTGCACTTAAAACTATACAGATTTATTTAGACAAGTTTGGTTAGCTTAATGCTAACAATCAACGCAAAAACTCAATTGAAAGACTAACAAATAGCATTGATGTCGCATGTTCAAATATCCGAGCAAGCAATACTCGTAGACGTAACAATACTCACATTCTTTCTCCTCTGCAAAGAACAACTAATATTACTGCTGCTTTTAGACCCTTTACCTACATAGTAGTCGACTTGTGACTGTTGTGATGGTATGTCGTGTAATTTCTTTATTATTATAATCCCTTCATACTAACTATGTTGAGCAAAAATGGAAAGTGGTTATGTGAATATGTGCAATATGGCTTCACATGTATCACGGAACGCATGGTTTTCCACAGGGTTCAATTCTGGGGCCTCTGCTGTTTTCATTGTATTGAAAGTTGTTTTAAAATGCTCTATATGAGTTGAGGGATGGTAGCCAGAGTCAATTCTAGTCCAGCACAACTAGCTATCTAGCAAAACTAAAGGAGCGCTTCCTCTTTAGCTGCACCGCTTTTGAATTCAAAATGAAGAGAGCCAGATTCGCTCCACTGTTCATTTTGTTCACCAATAAACCCTCATTTTATTTTTTCTATGCAGAAGGGTTCGGTGAATGCACATCGGAAACTGGTGGGATTCAGTTCCTCCAATAAGGTTAAGAACCACTGACATATAGAATTAAATGTAATCACCTAATCAGTCGAAAACTAAGTTGACGTACTTGACCAGTGCACAAAATCCATAAAATCCAGTTCATTCCCAGCTGCACACTATGTGGAAATAACTGCGTTTGAAGTGTTTTGTTAATGTGCTTTGTGTTTTGAGGCCGAAAATGTGACTGATGGGCATATGGTGAGCATGGTGCTGTGACACAGCTGACTGCCTCTGACATGACACACAAGACTTGGCCTGGGGCACACGAGTGCAGCGGAGAGTCCCTCATTCCTTCCAGTAAGTGTCTGCGCGTTTGTTGCTTTCTTTGTCTTGTTTCTTTTCTATAAATGCAGATTAGGCCGCATGAATCAGGATTAGTCGGACTTCCGCGCTCTTCTGCCTCCACGCCCCTAAAATATTCAATCTCTCCCTCACAACCCCCGCCCTTACCCCTCGCATCCCACCGGCTCTCTCCAGATGTGTTAATCAGTACTCCCTGTTAACACATGATTCACCCCATATGTCTTCCGCAGCACACATGAGAGCTCAGGTTGGGAGTATATGCGTGTTTGTTCACATGAGCAAGTGCAACTTTGATGTCTTTTATTGTATTCGCTCTATTCTTATGGGCTTGTGTGTTTGTGTGTGTGCTTGAAAATCCAGCAGGCCTCCTCGGGCTTTCTCCAAAGGGCGGCTGCTGTCTGCTCAAATCAACCTCCTCTCCCCATGAGTGAGCACACTAATCCATTTGAGTATCTGAGCACATGTTGTGTGTGTGCGTGCGCATCGATGTGTCTGTGTCGGTGCGCATGTGTACGTAAGCATGCTAATCCAGGGGAGGGCCCTGCCTAACACTCCATGAAAACACTCCATTCAACAGCAATTACAGGCAGGGGCCCTGGGCCCTGCACTACACATCCACTGGGAGAGGGAGACAAAGGGGGGTGGAGGCAAGGAAGATCTGAGGCTTCCACAGGGACGAGGGGCGGGATTCTTCTGTAGGGGAACAACCGTGCTCCTCAGACTGTGCAAATGCTCATTCAAACTTTGGTGAGATGATTCATAGTGCGTGGTTGTTTTATTTCGGCCCATAAATGCAGGATCCATCATCGATACCAAATGGCTCGGCGCTTCAAAGAGAGATGTGTACCAGAATCAGTGGGATATAGTCGCGGTTGTGCCTTAGCAGTCTGGAAAGGGTCTCTGTGGAGCTTGACATCTTTCTGCCATTAGTGTATGCAGACAGAAAGGATTCACGCCTGCCTCACTGCCCCTCAGTGTTTTCTGTATTTTGTACAAACATCCTGTATTGTGTTTGCTTGGTCATGTAATCCACTGTGAGCATCCTTGTAACACACTTCACCTACAAGACAAGCAACGAGACAGGGCAAAAAAAAACCCCAAAAAAACCATGTATTTTTATTTTATTTTTTACATTTTCTTATTTTTTCCTTATGCTTGATTCTTTTCCTGGTACTGATGAACAGAGTCAACACAGTCCAGAGGTTAATCAGCCAAGGATCTTGAATCACTTTTACTTATAACAAAGAGGGTTAACTTTCATTAGTGTTTGTCATTAATAGCGGGGGTGTGCATCTCTCCAATAAAGGACAATTCAGTATGTATCTTGTCTTATCCCGATACAACTTTTTCACTTCCGATACGATATCGATATTGCAGCCTAGAGTACTGTCCTATATCGATCCAATACAATATCAGTAGGAATAATACATGCTTTTATTTTTTTGGTATGAAATATTAGAAGAGACTAATTGCCATCAACAGTCGGTGTGAGAAAATATTGAACAATTATTCCAAGCATTTGGATTTAATTCAACAGACAGAAGTCAGATAGGATGTTGACTCCAATCACTTAACTCAAGTCAATATTTATAGAGCACTTTAAAACCACCGCAGCAGATACAATAAAAACAGCAGAGGCCCTAGAATTGAACCCTGTGGAACACCATACGTTCCATTATACATTTGAATTCATTTCCCACATATCCGTCCGACCACTTTCTTTTTTCCTCAGCATAGCTAGTAGGGATGTAATGATATCCAAACATTACAATACGATATTATCACAATATGAAGGTCACGATACGGTAATTATCACGATATCGTGGGGGGGTTGGCGATATATAAAAAGGTCACAATATTGTTAAAAACAAAGATCTTATACCTTATAAACCCAGGGTGCTAGAACTGCACATATGGAAATCAACCTGACTTGTGCTGCTTTTAATATCGTGAAATGACCGTGACAATATTGTGGCAGTTTTAATATTGCTGTTATCGTTATATCCCTATTATATAGTATGAAGGAAATTACACGTACAATCACAACAGCCACAAGTTGACTACTGAGCACAGCAAATTCCCTGAAGCACAGATATGCAGAGCAATGTAGCGTAATCACCTGCAGTAGGGCATGTCACAAATCATTTGAGTCGGGTGTGTGTCTTGGCGTCTGCTGAACCCCTGAGACTGAGTCACCGAAACCCTGGGGTTCGATCGAACCCGAGTTAAGAACCACTGCCTTCAAGCGTTGTCATGCAATAAGTTATGGTGACCAACATTGTGACAAACTCAATACTTACATGCCGACAAAGTGACTGTGGGAAAGAATCTGTTTTGACATCGGTTAACAAAAGCCATATGAACGCTGAGGACGGGGTCGAAAGTCAGTCAGCAGACTCTCTTTTGACTTTCTTCCAACGCTCAAAGGTTTGGCTTTATCTTTTATGTTATTCATTGGCCATTATTTGGCGACTAGGGGATGTTTGATTGCGCTATGTAAAGAAAATGACAGAAGTTAATCACCAGCTATTACAAGTCTGAATCCTGAAAAAGAAGGAATGTATATTAAAGGTCGAGGGTTGAGTGCTGTTAAAGAGGTTCAAACGTTATGAAGCATAAAAGTGCACGAACACAAAAAGCATGCGCTCTATAGGGCAGCGAGCGTGTGTGCGTAAGTGCTAATGCATGAAACAATGCTTTCTGCCAAACAGTGAAGTGGTGCTGCACGAATACACACAATCAACTGTTTTCATTAACGCATGCTGGACAGACACGCAACTCTCCATGCATAACCAATAGTGCAGCCAAGCAGTGGCGCCTTCAAATCATTGCCATGGGCCATAACCTTGAAAACTCCAGTTGAAAACATTTCCCCCACTTCTTTATTGCTATTTATGTTGACAGCACCTTGGCTGCTCAGCGCACTCCATCTATCAAAGCTTTGCCGCCTGTTTCAAAACTGCCTCTGTGGCTCTTAGAGAAACAAAAAAGTGCCTTTAAACATGAATGAAACGCCGTTGCTTTTGAACTCGTAGGTCCCTTGAACTACCTTCCTCCCTTCTTCTGTCTTTACTTGCCACCTTTAATTTTTAATGCTGGATCCTGAATAGGTTTGTAATAAAGAAAAGGTACAGTAAGTAGCATGAAATATTGATTTTGTACATTTCCTTATGAATTTTTATTCTTTGGAATGATTAAATGTTTTATATTTGCCACACTTGGGAGATTATGGAATGAATCCTTCTCTGTTTGTGTGTGAGGACACAACTGGTGTTCCCAATTTGGGGGAATGAATAATGCAGCCCGTGAATGCGAATGTGTGTATCCACCTTCCTCAGCTCGTTACGACACAATTGTCTCTTTTCCCCGCCAGACAGCATCAAGATGAGGTCTGTTGACAGCCAAATAGGATATGGAGAACGCGTATAAAGGCGGAGTGTATACATGCTTTGGAAGTGTGTGCTCGGGGCAAGCTGTGAAGCCATAATTAACACAACGGTGCGATTAGCCATGCAGACCGGTGGCCACAGGCTCCCTTAAGACAAACATGCAGTTTGATGAGATGAACATTTCAATGATAAAACACATTTCTCTCTCCTTTTATTGTGTGTGCAGTTCTGGTTGGGAAGAAGTCTCAGTGCAGTCTTTAGTTGATTTTCAAGCACCATCTTACATCTGTCTCACATCCCTTTAGCCCCGCCAGGAGACACATTACTCCCCCACTGGCACTTTTTGTCACGCTGGGCCAAATTGTGCAGCACAGATTTTGGCTTTGTGTTACCAGTTTAAACACACGGAGGGTTTTAGTGTGTCACGCTGGCGATGGACTGTCTGCTGTGGCGCAACATGAACCACACCTGCCTGCAAGTGGACAGTGGGAGCAGTTTTAAAAAATAATTGTGAATGAATAATTCTGCATTGTTTTTGTGGTGCTCTCAGCCGCGATGATGTCTGGAGACGTGTCGTGATGGAAAAGTCAAATTCTGTCATGTTGCGATGAATCCTTGGGCCAAACCGAGCTGAAGCAGCCAGCATCTTTGTATGGAAAAACACTCTTAGTGTCATAACCGCAAACACAAACACAAGTTGTGTGTCACTTAAGCGCATACGCAACACAAAGTCACATGGAAATCACGTTGCGGTACAAATTGTAGCAGATATGTTGGGGCAAAGGTCTTGAATAAAACACATATATGGAATACCACAAATAAAGCCATTTGATTGGACAATGAGTGCCATTATACAGTAGCAACAATTGCACAAAAATGGCAATCTATCAAAATACTGTCTGGTTGGAATGGCCACTTCAACATGAGTGCAACCCACAAATAATTTTGAAAATAGTAAGATGGCTTTCAGCAAAAATAAGTTGTTTGTGTCGGGGGGGGGGGGGATAAGCCTTTTTGTGTTTCTGTGTGATATCGCCTATAGAAAAAAAAAGTCTTCAAACTTGATTATTTCTCAGCATATCTCCTCGACCCTTTTGTTTCATCTGCTACTCTGGGAATCTCTTCTCTGATTGGCTGACAAATTTCAGTTAAAAATATCTACCAATAATATGCGATTAAGATATCCTTGAGTCAAAAGGCAGTTTGCCAACTAGCCCAAGTAAGCTGGCTAGCGAAAGCGTTTAAATGTTGCAATACATGGCAGAGTGAGAGAAAAAAAACAAAACACAGTCAGCAGTTTGTTATCGGTCAGTTAATATAAAACGACATAATCGGAACTGTACAGGAAGGACACCAAAGCGACTGTTGACACACTCGTATTTTACTGTTTACGCTGATAATACAAGCAGGCCTTTTAAGCAAATACCTGGTTAAATAAAATATATATTTGTTGTCGCTTGCTGTCAACCAATAAATGGTGCGTAGAGTTGTTGTATGAAAACAATATCAAGTCATGATGACGTAACCTAAATTTCATAGCTGCAATTCGGTCGCTAACGTCAAGATGCACTATACAGTAGAACATCATTCCCTCTCCTCTGATATTACTCAATTATAGGCAATCGGTAAGATATTCAGCCCCTGGTTTTAGACTTCCCCAAGATAAATTTGTCACTAATATAAATCCTTAAAAGGCAGATGCCAGCATACATTATGACACAATGGTAAAAGTCACATCTTGGTGAACCGCGGCACGAGGTTGGAAGCGCATGGTGTGGCGACTGCGTGTTAAAATGAATCTGAAGTTTGAATGGGATCGATGCTTGTTTGGGAAAGCCAGTGGTGATCAATGGCAATTGATTCAGTGGGAGTGCAGGAGCGTCACAACATTGTGGTGACTTGAGCTGCTGAAAAGGACTTCATGAATATTAAAGAACAGGAGGTCGATAGTAGGACAAAGCTGCGACGGTCCACACAAAAGCATGCAATAGTACTGTTCCATAATTATTATTTTTTGGGGTAATTCTTGGATAACCAACTACTTAAAATTCAAACTAACGGATAATAAGTATTTTCTTGAAACAAATGAAATGGTCATTCATGAGTGTATCACTTGAATTGCATCCAAACCAGCAACTGAAGAATCAGGCCACCACTGCCCCTTCAGCTTCGTATTGCTGACAAGCTGAGTGGTGTGATGGGAGTGTAGTAAATAAATGAATAAGCAGACAAAGCGTGTTTACAGTGCAATGTGACCTATCTCCTAATATCACCCAGGCGCTGTCTGCACCCCCTACAGATGAACTTGAGGCCTGCCCAAGGGTATACTTGTATAATGACAAGCACAGCGTTCACGTGTGTGTATGTGCGTGTGTGTGTGTGTGCTATGGAATAACTGACTGAGTGAATAATATAAAGCTATAAGGAAGAAGATGCCGCTAATGTTAACCATGTGATTTTGTCACTGTTGAGTTCTTACGGTGTTTGTCACAGCTGAGCGTATATACGTGTGTGGTCTCGGGTCCATTTTAGACAAAAGATTGTGACTCATTGGAGAAAGAAAAAAAAGGTTCATTGTTTGAGATTAGGATAAAGACAACCATTTTGTTTTTTTCAAACATTACTCAAATATATACTCAGTCAGTATATTCGGCAGTGTGTCAGCATTTTGGCCCGTCGCGCCAGAAAATGAGAAGGCCTTCCATAAACTGGTCTCAACATGTTAGTGTCATAAGTGCTAAGTAATTAACATTTAAGAGGGACTGCAAACTACCACCACATAATGAAGATGTCGCTAAAGTCCGTATCCCACTGAGGTACAAGTGTTTGTTTATTTGTGATGGTAGTGAATTTGATTTCTCATCAGCGTTCCATCAGGGTTCGTTTAAAGTCGCAAACGTTGGCCAAGAAAAGTCAGACAAGAAAAACCATGGCAAACAAACTTATGTCCGCATCCCACTGGAGGGGGACTATTGGGAATGTTTGTCAAGGTAGCGGGTATTGATTTTTCATGGGGGTTCGTTCAAGGATGCAAAGATGTTTACCAGATGTTCGCCAACAATTTTGGCTATGGCAAGGAAAGGACAAGAAAAAAACATTTAAAATTGTTGATGAATGAAAACTTGAACGAACCATGACGACAAATCAACAATCACTAGCTTTGCAAACACTCGCAAACGTTTGCCCCTCAAAGGGTCGGTTTAAAAAAAAAATCTTGACTCATTAATTTGGTTATTTATTTGAAGCAAACATGTTCTAATGACTAGGGTCTAATTTGTGAACAATATGAATGAAACAAATGAAACAATGAAACAATAAATGATGTCGCATTAATGATCCTCAAGTAACTGCGTTAAAAGATTGCTGTTGTTTTGATTCTGAATGTCCAAATCGGATTCGACTGCTGTTGGGATAGAGGGATGCGGCCAAAGAAGACCGAGCCGTCTCCTGTTTCTCATTTAAAATTGGAAATTGAAAAATGGAAAATGAGCCTTTATGTGATCCTCTATTATATGTTTATTTTACACGTCGGGAAACAAAATGCGATCTTAATTTGTTTCCCTTGAGCTACTTTTGCCTTCACTCGAGAGGCACTTCTTCTATCTACTGTTACCTCTTTGGCCGCTGCTCCTTTATTGGCGTAGAAGAAGAACATTTAACAGTAGAAGAAGAGTGTCTTTCGAGTGAAGGCAATACAAGCTCAAGGGAAACAAACTAAGGTCGCATTTCGTTTCCTGGCTTGTGTAAAATAAACACATAATGGAAGTTCAGACAAAGACTCGATTTCTGTTGTTAAACGAGAGGCGGCTCATTCCCGTTCAGCAACACTGCCTCCCCATGGACGGAGGGGGGACGGGTCTTAGACGTGAATATCTGAGGAAATTGTGTGTGAATATCTCGAAACAACGTGATGTTTGTCTAAAAAATGTATGTGCGTGCGCGACGATACACAAAAGCACTTTCATGGAAAATGCACACAAAATTTAAAAAGACGTGAAAATCACGGATATATTTGTGGATCTGAAAAACACGTAAAAATCAATAAAATGTTTGTGGATCTAAAAAACACGTGAAAATTATGAATATGTTTGTGGATCTGAAAAACGTGAACATGGTGAAAATGTTTGTGGATTTGAAAAACACGTGAAAACCCCGGATGTATTTGTGGATCTCAAAAACACGTGAATTTATTTGTGTGAATAATTTTTATATCTCATATCTCTCCCCATACTTATCAGATTTAATGAAACAAGCCACAATACCAATACAACACCGGACAGTCAGTTCTATTTTCTATTAAATCAAGGCTTTGCTGTAATTAAAGTGATTTTACATTCTATTACAGGTCTGATTGTGGCTATCAGAGCATCCTTGCATGTACACCCCGATCTTCTCCTTTTCAGAGAAATCAGTGATGAGTTGATGAAGTCTCGTTTGCATTGACCTTTGCTCCTTTGGGCTCTCGTCCCAGAACTTGGCGTGTAGGGAGCTGACACTCCAGTGTCCTTCCTGTAATTCCCGCTGCAACTGTTGCTTAATAGTCAACAGGGCTCACTGCCAACTTATCTCAGACATTGCAATGCTTTCATTTGTAAAAGCACTGCGCTGACTGATTCTCTGTATTTCCGAGTGCCAGGGAGAGCGGCTTACCTCATACACCCCATTTTTACTGATGCAATTAGACCGAAATCAGAAGCTCAAGATTTGTTCTCATGATCTCAAGGCCTTTATATCATTAGAGTACCACAGCTGTGCACAGCTGCTTGTTTGTTATTTTTCTCTGTATATGCTCTTTTTATGCTCTGTGAGTTTCTCATCATCATCGTCGTCGTCATCATCGTCACAGGTGCCTTCTGTTGTCAGTAGTTACACATGCAAGCCTCACAAAGGACCCTTCGCCCAAAAATGGCGTGTGTGCATCACGGATGTCAATACAAACACATGTACATGACACTAATTACATGTAGCTTCTCTCCAAGTGGCCTGTAAAACAGAAGAAAGACCTGAGCACTCCCCCAGCAGCAGAAGGGAGGACTGACAGAGTTTAGAAAAGTAAACAAAGAGGGTGAGAGGAGTCCTGGAAATGAATCATCTGACTTTGGCAGCTGCATGAAGATAAATCTTGTGCATTTGTTTCATGTTTAAGATTAAGGTCATTTTTATTGACATATAAAAACACATGTGAAATCTGGGCTCTTCATTTAACACATACTAAAATACATTTAAACACTAAAAGAGAGTTACTTTATAGATCGCGCTGGGGGAGTGTGTACAGTATTTCCTGCCCATATCCCAATGCATGATTTGGGAATCACACATTGCTCCCTTTGGTCAACTGGCCTTACTTTAACCACTTAAGCATTGCTGCTTCATCTCAGGAAACAAAATTTCCAAACAAAAAATTTACCAGAAATTTACAGGCAGATCTATAGATTATTTATTTATTGTGAATTATTGTTCAATAATCATTCTACCATCGAATTATTTTGTTCCAAAATGTTTCCTCCAAGGGCCACATAAGAAACATCGAAGGATGCAAGAGCCATTTATTCACTTATATATTTATCTATTTACTTTATCAAGCACACCAGAAAAACTGCTACCTGAACATCTTTTTTTAAAGAAAAATAATTACGTTTTTTTTTGTTTTTTTTGGGGGTAGTTGAGATCCGTAACCCAACAGAAAATATCATCCCCAGCAGACAAATCCCATCTATACACTCAAAACCAAAAGAAGGGCTATCTCTTCATTTGCATATTTTCACATTTAGGAAAGTTCTACAATATATAAAACAAATTTATTAGCAGCAAAAAAAATTTTTGTATAAGCTGCATTCCGCTTAAAAATGGACAGCAGGCCACAAACTTAAGGGGTATATTCACTTTTTTTCCTTTTTTTTTTTGCATGACCTAATAAAAAAATGCTCTCGTTCCACATGTAGAGGTTTCAGTATGTGTGTATTTTTTCATAACCATCATTCTTGATGAGGTTAGACAGAGCTCACGTGTTCAGTACTTTTTAACCATTGCAAAGCACATTGAGTTTGATAAATAATTGATTGATTGACCGATAGTGAAATACATGTCTTTGCTACTGTACTTAATAGTCATAGTTAAGGGAATGAATCTGTGTGGCAATTTAAAGCTATTTGGTTTGTGTCATCTGTGGTTTGTGTGTATCTGAGAGGTCCAAGGCCGCCTACATGTGATGTGACGATCAATGAAAGAGGTCCGGCCCTGAGATGGAAGGCGCTGTCAAACCTGAATTAGATGTTAAATCTTTTGGACAAAAATGTGTTTTGTTCAGGATTTATCATGTGCTGTTTCCTGACCGCTGATGTACAGTGGATATAAAAAAAAATCCACACACCCCTGTTCTAATGGCAGGTTTTTGTGACGTGAAAAAAACTGAAAAGAAGGTAAATCATTTTAAAACTTTTTCCGCCGATAACATGTGCAACTCAATTGGAAATAATAAGAAAAACATTTTATAGTCACTTGTTACAGCACAAGCCTTGGTCCACAGGGTTCTTCTCTAGGACCATGGGGATTTCTTTGTGCAACCGTATTAATCTGGAGACGAGTACAAAATAATTTCCAATCCATGAAAAATACCATGAAACACAAAGAGGACATTTGTCATCATCAAGTGGAGAAAATCAGGCACAACAGTGATAATACCAAGAACTGGTCATCCCTCCAAAGTTCATGAAAAAGCGACCATAAAACTGGTCTGAGAAGCTGACAGGTCAACAGCAACTTTGAAGGAGCTGCAAGAATTTGTGACAACATTTTCCTGTCTTCTTCGTATGTCTGAGCTGTATAGGGTGGCTTGAAAGAAGCTTAATGTTACTAAGACAAACCTGAGGAACAAAAACAAACAAAAGCATGAATACAAAGCATGAACCGCTTTGATTGGCCGGGAATCAATTCGGCTGTGTTCACTCCCACAACGGCACAATTATGATTTTCTATCTGACTATAGACTGCACTTTGCGCTAGACTTGTGCTGAGCACGAAAATAGCATATTTTAAATCAGTGTATTTACAGTCCACGTGTTGGACTTTGTCAATCCTTGCCGCTCATGTTCCACAGATCTTCCGTCTTCCTTCAAAAGTTCTATCTTCCACTAAACGCGTAACCCCGTCATCTTTTTTCTATTGGCCAAGGCTCCTCGCATTCTTCCTCTTTGGCCATCACTTTTCACCCCATCACTTCAACTGCTGCTCTACGTACACGCGCGCGCCAGCATGTCTGTCTGCTGATTATGGAGTTATGTGTCTGGATATATGCAATCTATCTGCTGATTACAATAGCAGCTCACGTTTTGTGTCAACCCTCATTAAACTTAATTACTGTATGTAAGCGTAGCGTACTGTACATTGGGATTCGCTATGTGGACTTTTTCTGTTTGGTAAGACTTTGTTCGAGATTTTGGACTGTTGGACATCCTTCATTAGACTTTATCCCAGTAATGACTGACGGGCTTGAGGTGTGAACTCTGAGGTTCTTCCATGGCTATTTTATTCAAGCATGGTTAATGTTATTATTTTTAGCACTGGCGTGACTGCTCTCAGAGGTTTAGCCAGCAAGACAATTTTATACACTGCTTGTCCTGATTAGGCTCACAGGTAACTGGAGCGTATCTGACCTGACTTTGGGAGAGAGGCGGGATAGAACCTGGACAGGGGAGGCAGGTTAGGCACAGCTTCACTAGTATTATGTAGAGTAAAAAAAAAAACTAATAATGACTAAATGCAAATGTATAGTTCGAGTAGGCAATTTTCTTTATATTGTTTTTTTTTTTTTTTTAATTGACTAATGACTTCACGGTCAAAATTGCTCCCCCATCCAGTCTCTTGCAATGAACTAGTCCATCTTACTGATCCAATCAGGAAGAAACGGCAAACTTGTTGGTGCTGTTGAAGAAAATAAAAATACAGCTGCAGGCCATGAATTCTCAAATTTGGCTCCAATTGAAAGCCAAAAGCAGAAGAGAATATAAATTACCGTAAGAAAATTCTCAAAACGTGACCTAATAAAGCAATTCCCACTCCTGAGATTAAAGATTTTCTTCAAACATCAGATCAGAAAATACCGCTTTACCAGTTTTTAACGGGCTTAAATATAACTTGACTGTCAATGCCGCTTACTTGCCGTTGGGAGAAGTGAAGCCACCGGCAGCCATCTTACGTTACCACTCACCAAGGCTGACTAATTTGAATACATTGATTTATCTGTGGCGATTTCACATTATTTTCTGCCTCTACAGCGAAAATGCCACAGTATATGATATACAGTTGTACCACCAGTATGTCTGGGAGAATCTACATGTACAGTTATTGCTAAGAAAAAGACATTTAATTTTCTTTTGTAAGGTCAAATTTTCTGTTCTATTCAAACATATAGGGATGATTGTGGACATACATATGCGTATACTGTACATTAACAAAATACCTGGAGTGATCTCAGTCACACACCCCTGCAAAGAAATGAATTCACATGGGACCTTTACCCACTCACCAGGTAATCAGTGAGGTTTCCTCTCATGTGCGCACACACATTCACACACACACGTACACAGGCTCGTGGCACAATGCAGAGCAGGTTTTCATTGGGCACAGTGGTCCCAGTGAGAAGTCGACCACAGCAATTAACAGCGAGATGAAAGACACCAGGATGCCTGCTGAATAATTAAGAGAGGTTTGACGAGCGGGGAGGGGCTCACGGGGAGGCTGCCTTTTACTCTTTAACGCTCAAGTATGTCCACTCTCATTAAATAGACTTGCTTTTTGTCGCTGGATTTTACTTATAAACTGAAGCCTTTTAATTTGGATGAAATGGTCTCGCAGAAAAAAACTTTATGGATTTGGTTATCGTCCTCGGGGATGTTATTTGCAGACGGCAGAGTCATGAAGCAAGTTCCCGGTGAGGTGGAGCGTATTGTAAAGCAGAAAACAAAGTGCATGTTTGTGCAAGTTTGATGAGTACATTTGAATGAGGGGGGGCACAAACCGCGAGAATAAAGCAAGTGAGAGATTGAGGCAGACACAGCAAACAGGAAGTCTCCCAGGAGGGTTTGGGCTCCATGTATTTAAATATATTCTGCTAATTACAAAACTCTAAACACATACACGCTGTTGCAAACGCTCTCTGGCATTTTGTAGTAATTACATGCATGTGTGTGTGTGTGTGTGTGAGAGTTGTCCATAAGTGCATTTGTGGAGATGTTGCAAGGGAGAGAGGAGGAGATTAAAACCGACTTACATGTGCGGGAAACAAGATAAGGGGGGCCTTTTGCACGAAAGATGAAGTCGTACGGATGAAAGCGGAGCATGCCGACGCTCAGCTGCGCCGAGGTGAAGATGAATCTGCGTTATCTCAAACAAAAACATTTACTGTAGTCATTCACTTCAAAACAAGTCAAGTGTCTGCGTTCATTCACGACTGGCGTGAAGGAGAGCCTAAACCAACATTTCACAACCTCCTCTTGTGGATTCCTGTTGAGTGCGGAGGACAAACTGTTGCTTGAGTGCTGGGCGGCGCGTCTTCTGTCATTTGATGCCCTCGATAGTTATTGTCTAACCACCTCCTCATTGATTTATTGAGCACGGTCTGTCTGAGAATTGGCTGGACATCAACTGCCTCGCCGCTTTCTCGCCTTTTTCCTTTATCCATCCAGCGTCATGTAAGATATTTGTTCTTATTTACTATTTGAAGCGCAGATGCCACTTGGTCCAATTAAGTGCTGATAAAATAAGCCGGAGAGGTGAATCTTATCCCTGTGGCAGGTCAATATTGAGGTAATTTCTTTCTTTTAGTTGATCATCAATAGCTGCTTTTCTGTATTGATCCCTCATGAAGGACTCTCTGATTCTCATTTCTTGGCCCGATTGCATATTTACTGTCTTCGCTTTGGTCCTTGCATGCAGCCAAAGTGCCTGTCAAAGTCTGTGTAGAAATTTATGTCTAAAATAACCACAATACTAGAGCGTGTTTCACTGACTTTGGCCATTAGGAGGTGGTGTAATGTGAACCATGTGCAGGAGATGATTCGCCAGCGTGAGAAGTGGAGAGATGAGGCGAAGAGAAAGAAAGACGTGTCTCCGGGGATGCATTTTAATTCACCCAATTGCCCTATATTCCCTTGCAGTTTTTGTTTTGATGATAGTGACGCTTTGCATATCTTCACCCTCCAAGCATGGAGGATGTGCACAGGACGGGAACCTGTGTGTGTGCGTGTTAGACAAAGAGCGTGCACGTTGCTACCTTGGAGCAACAGCGCATTGTAATGCGTGACAATGTATGGGCACTGGAAGGTTGGGATTGGGACGATATTAATTAAGGGCTGTATAGAAATGAACAGGAAGTGTTTATTTGTCAACAGTTTGGATTGATTAAAAAGGTATTGTACTCAAAAGAACACAATCTGAATTGCATTGGGAGATATGAGTTTTTTGGGGTATGTTTTGAATGCCAAGCATGATGGATATGTGGTTAGCGATCATTTCCATTGCAACTTATTTGCATTTATTATTAGTACAGTACAACTTCTTCAAGTTATTCTGCAGTTCATCCTAGTATCTCGCTCTAGTATGTGTAATATTTTTTTCCCCCGTGTGCGTCAGGTGAAGATGGAAGTTGTAATGTAGATGACACCTTTAATGAAGAAATTAACACAGTGAGAACATATTCATACACGCAATCTGTTCTGTGTTGCTTTCTAGATTTAATTTAAAAAATACATACATCTATCTATCTATTCATCATTTATCCGTCATCCATCCATTCTTCCATCCATCATCCATTCATCCATCCACCTGACCTGTCCATCCATCCATCCATCCATCATCCATCATCTTCCTGACTATCTGTCCATCCACTTGACAATCAATCCATCCATCCACCCATCCACCTAACCATCCGTCCGTCCAACCATCCATCCGTCCAACCATCCATCCATTGGACCGACCATCCATCCACAACCACGACATTAAAAAGGACTATGGCACAATAACTTTTTGATTTGTGTCATCAGCCACAAAGTGCAGACAAGATGCAAAGTTTAAATTTAATAGATGGCAATCCAACAGTGGAACAAAAACGGGCCTCAATAAAAAGTGAACTCACTAAATGTCACTGAGCTAAAAAATGTCATTTTTGTCTGACTAAAAAGATTTGTGTTTTATGTGGCCAAATGTATTCGGTTTTGCACACTGACATTATCAATTACAGAAGCTGTCTCTGTGTGGTGCGTACACAAATGGAAGACATCGGTCAGACAGTTGGAACACAATCGACCCCACGGGTATCGTATTGCTTATTTGGTGGCATGTTGTACTTTTTACCACATTTTGGCTGAGGAGGTGGACTAGAAGAATTACAACCATATCGACACTTTCATTTAGACACCAGTTAAAGGAAAAACCTTCTTTTACTTCAAAATATGTCACTTGATTGAACAAAAGCACAGATGCTGCTGCTGTACCTGCAATTGTCAAACAAAAGCTCTGAAGACATCGTTTTTGTTGTGGCTTTTCCTCTGTTTAGGCTACAACACAAGCGGAGCTCCTTACTGTTTGGAAGAGAGGTGAGAAACGGTTAACTTGGATTAAATTGCCTGAAATGTGTATGTGTATGTGTGTAGTATTGTGTGGCGAGATTTATTTTTGTTAGTTTTATAGCCACAGTGAAACTCCAGGCCCAACCTGGCTCCTTGCCCACCCACCTTTATTCCAGATGTTACCATGGTGAAAGTTATGGGTGGTATCCCAGCAACCAGACAGCGGTTTGGGGACTGGAGACAACTGTTGTGTGCAAATGATAGATAGATTACAAGAGCGAGACTAAGGATTGAATAGTCTCTCTGTATTGTTCTTTCCCCTCAAGAGGCCAGCGTCTGCTGTTGATTTAAACTCGGTCTTAATGTGATTATCACCCCAACGTTAAGGGCTTTGCTCATTCCCTCCGCTTCATTGATTTCCATTTAAAACTGTAATTGAGAGGAACAAACATTGGTATTAGCCATCCTCTCTCTCCAGCTCACTTGTTAGTTTTCTCAAAGCAAAGACAGTTAAGTGTCGGGGGGAATCTGGAGACAAAACTGTTCCAGGTAAGAGGAAGTGCCCCAAATGGATAATGTGCTACACTGTCCCACGGTGACACGACTACGGCAATGACTGGCAGATAAATGACAGTTGTTGTTTGTCAAGTTACAATAAGTACACCATATGGGAAGCTGTGGGTTGGCCTCCATCCAACGTAAAGTGAACTCTTTCAAACTTCTTTGGAGGTCTTGAGGCCTAAGATGTTGTCGACATTAACTGAAAAGTGATAATCACAATTTAAAAAAAATTTGCATTTGGGGCATTTTGGAGCCTGAAAATAAAAATGCTATAAAAAAAGGGGGGCGGGGACATTTGTATATTACACTATTATTACTTTTGTGTCAACAATTTAAATAATTATTTTAGTGCAGTTTAAAACAAGAATACATTGTATGTGCTTGCAGTAATATAAATCTGGAAAGCTCACAATTGCGTTTGTGAAATAAGCAAAATTCATCAACGTGAGGGCAGCGCCATGTTGGGCAAAATCTTTTTCAGCTGCAGATCGGAAGTGACGTTCAAGGACATCAGTCTATTGAATCATGCCGGCTAAAAGATCGTTGACAGTGATGGATTTAATTGTTCGATCTTGGAAGCCTAGTGAAGAGTAAAAGTGTCGTATATCAACTTTTTGATGTACAACGAAGAAATTCAGATCAGATAAAACACATATGGTAAGTATATGTAGATGATGACTTTATGATCATTGTTTATTATGTAGCTTTTGTACAAACTTTTCCTTTGAGAGCCGCATATAGAAAAATTTAAGGATGCAAGGCCACGTTGGCATTTTCTGACTTTATTAAACACACTAAAAATAAACAATCAAGCAATTATGTATGTTTTTTTTTAAACAACTGTTAAATGTTTTGGATTTTTCATGATTTAGGGTGGCCCATAGCCCAGAATTTATTTTTATTAGTGTTGGTTAGTTGTGCGTGAATGTGTGTGTGTGTGGGGGTGTACGTACGTGCGTGCGTGTGTGTGCTGATTATTTACTAACTGTATGGTTTACTTATAAATAAAGCAGGAATGAATTGGTGAACATTCAGCACATTCTCCTGAATTTGAAAACAACTTCGTGGAGGCCCCCATACACGAGTAGATGTGATGTTGCAAATGTGCGTTTTAGAATTGATACTTTTTAGATTTAAGTAAAGAACTATTTATAAAAATAAAAATAAACTAAAACAAAAAATTTTGATTTCTTGAATTTTATTACTTTTTAAAGCTGGAAGCAAATGCAAAGAGCGTACTCCAACTGAAACTAATTGATTTTTATTTTTTAGAAATCACCACCAAAATTGTTACACAATCATCCTTATCATCAGATTTATATGACCACTGTAAACAGCACTCATGAGTTCTGCATTTGTTGGATTAACGGTCAATTATGCAAAAAGGTTGAAGATGTGAAATAGTACGGCAAAGTGTTGCTTGCAAATTGGTCATCGTCATTACCTTGCAGCCACTGTCACACAAAAGCACGCATTGACTTTCTTGAAGTCTTTTCACAGTGCACCTCAGTGGATGTGCACTTATGGAGGAGGATTCAAGGGCAAAGCTAAGTGATATTCTATGAAGGAGTGAATGTGTGACGGCGCTTGGGTGGGAGGGGGCACAAAGGGAGCCATGAAGAGGAGGGCGAAGCGACAGCGGCGCGAGATTCAGTGACGATAGCTGCATTGTCGGGGACCTTTTTTGTTGTGGCGCTTTTGTTCCTCCCATCATTCCCCATCTCCAGCGAGTACAAAAGAAGACGAGAGTTGACATTCAGCACTGGTGTGGGGAAGCCAGTAAAATGACAAAACACAGCGTACCCAACCAATGTTTTTTTAAGTGTGCACACCTGCTAGACAGTCCACATATTTAACGCTCAAGGACAAACTGACTGAAGGTTTGCACACCAATTCCGTTTCAGCGGACATAGCTGATACTTATACTGTACATTGTTCCGTAGCTTGATCAGCAGCCAGTGCCTATCACCAGTCACCACTGGGCTAATTCATAGAGATACACAACTTGTGAATGCAGAATCAACAACTACGCCTGTAGCACCCTATGTAATAATTCTGTAAAAATGATAATAACTAAACTAAAAATATAATAAAATTCGCACTTAACTCAGTCAAAAATGGAATAATCAATAAAAAAAATTATTTAAAAAACTTATTTTGTAATATTTTTACAGAAAATATCATACCAATTTTCATTTTCAGTCCAAAGTTCTACAGTATCTGATTTAAATGGAGGTAGGTGCTGGATTTATTTCACAGAGTTGATTTATTTAGTGTTAGTTATTTAGTTAATCAATGTAAGCTCCACCCTCTTGATTAGAATTGCTATGCCGCAAAGACTTCTGGGATATATAAATATATATATATATATATATATATATATATATATATATATATATATATATATATATATATATATATATATATATATATATATATATATATATATATATATATATATATATATATATATATATATATATATATATATATAAAATGTAATAACGTATAACGCAATATGTAATGTAATAGCGTTTTGCAATATTAAATAAGGTATGATCACAGGGTTTCCGCGAGTCATTAAAAAGTATAAAAAGTCAATGAACTGATTTTGTGAAAATCAAGGTCTTTAATAGCATTAAAAAGGCATTAAAATTATGTCCAGAAGCATTCATTTTAAACAGGTATATATTTGTGGAGACTGGGGACAAGTAATATACAATGAGCCCATTAATCTGTTTTAAAAAAAAAAGAAAACCTGTTTGGGCATCACCAATGTCCAACATGAAATGCTAATACCACCCAGTGGCAGAAAATTACCTCAAAACAAATCTGACTCACTGTTTTACACTCCTTTTAACTGTATATATTTTAATAATTTTATAATTGACTATCAATTAATTACAACCATACTTGTACTAGGTAAACATATCTGTCAACTTTTATATTAGTTAAGAAGAGTATGAAAAACTGGAAAAAGTAAATATTTTATTGTTTATTTAGATTTAAAATGATTAATTATTAGCAATTAATCGAGAGCAATATGTGGAAATCATTACATTAATTATGATTAAACAAATCGACTGACAGTACTGTACATATGCATATATGTATGTATGTGTGTGCGTCCGTGAGTGTATATGCAGTAGGACTTGGGCATTAAATTTGTTTTAGGTTGCATTAAAACTGGCATTAATAAGTATGAAATTACATTTGCTGATACCTGCAGAAACCCTTTATTAAAATGTTTTCACTTTAATAGTCAGGAATTTTTTTAATTACATTATTGATAGAATTATCACATGATGTTGCTTTATTACATCGTTGATTGAGTTAATTACGAAGTTTATTACATTTTCAGGAAACTATTACATTATAGGGTGCTACTCCTCCCCTTTTCTTTCAAACAGAATGTACAAAATATTCCCAAATCAAATGTTTCTGTAAAACAATATGGTATCGGGGTCATGTTGGATTTGATGCCAAAAGCCCCATTGAAATTCCAGCTGAGTGTAAAAAGAGACAAAGAGGACTGATCAATCAGGAATCTCCTCATTCATTATTCACAGTGAGGCCGTCCAAACGCTCAAGAGCCCAGGGCCACCACGCACTGTCATCAATGAGGCCATTGATTATCAGGCCTCATCAGCGTTTGTTTGCCTTGTCAAATCAATGCTCCTTTTTAACGGCATGTCATCCCTGCAGGAGTCAGATGAATATTTCATATCCTCCCTAATCCAATCATAATTCGAAGCATACTGCACATCCTCTTCTTCTGTAGGTGTGTGAACAACTTCAACTATTTATATTCATTTCATCCATCCATGTTTTATACAGCTTATCCTCATTAAGGTCTTATTGCCAGCTGACATTGGGCAAGAGGCGGGGTACACCCTGGACGAGTTGCCAACCAATCACAGCGCACATATAGACAAATAATCATTCACATTCACACCTAGAGACAATTTAAAGTGTTCAGTGGACCTAACATGCATGTTTCGGGAAAGTGGGAAGAAGTCCAAGTACCCAAAGTAAACCCATGCGACAGAATGTGCAAATGACTCAGTCACTGGGATCCTTGTTTGTGTTTTTTAAAACCAAATCTTGACCTAGACACTATATATCAGCAGAGAGAACGATAGTACAATGTTTTTTTTATCAAAAGTGAGTCAGAATCATCTTTAGTCACCAAGTATGATGAGAAGTCAAGTAAAAAATACAATAGATAAGGTCGGGGGGGGGGGGGGGGGGTGCATTCCACTGCCCTAGATCGGACTTCTGCAGCGCGGGTCGTTCCACCTCACGTCGATATACTGACTTTAATTAGTTTCGGTGACTTTTGTGTCATCTGCCATTCTTCTGGAGCCTGACAGCCCAGTTTATTGAGGTGCACTTGTTTGTGGAGGGGGAGAAGCGGAGTGGAGTGAGGACATATCCTTGGGGGGCTCCAGTGGACGAGGTGGCTTTTATTGCGAATTTATTTCCTGTATTTTATTTAATCTGGTGAGAGAAAAGAAATTCTCTTACACTATGAGAAAACTGTGTACTCTATATTGTTGCACCCCCGAGAAGTCGGGTTTTCAGTACCTTGCTGAAAGGAACATACTGGCATCTTTACAAATCTTAAAACATTGAGCACACCCTATTGCCAAAAATCAGTTACATACAGTAGTTTTTGTAGAGTTCCTTGCATGTTTCTATGCTTCACATTATTTGACATCATGCTCACAGCTGTCAGGGTGTGCAGTGCAAGAAACCGCTTGATTTAGATTTGTTTTTCTCTCGATTGCAATAAGTGTTTCCCCGCCTGCCTGGATTTATTGCATATGATAACTCGTGCAAATGATGTGAGGGCCTGCTATTAATCAAGAAGTTGGCGACCGTTTGAGGTGAGGTCTTGGCCTTCTCTTGATGAGAAGCTAAATGAATGCCGGGTTTTGTTGCACCAGCATCCTCCTGGCTTCCTCGACACCCGGGCCTATTTGGGGGTTAAATACTCCTCCATACTTCTGACTTGCACTTCACCCCAGAGGCACCTGTTTGTGTAGTGGTTATGATGGGTCAGAGTAGAAAAACTAGTGCTGACAGGCACGGCTTTGCTGGGAAACGGGGAACGGGCCTCCCCCCTCCGCACCACATGTGTGTGTATGTGTTGCTGCATGAATCCTCATGACAGGAAGTCAGCAGGAAATGGAGGGACTTCCACACCACTGTTTACTTTTACATTTAAGCCAAAAAAGATGTGGCTTTATTATAAACAGATACACAACTCAGAAGAGCAACCTCATATGGCACTGACAAGGAAATTTGAAAAATAAATATTATGAAGCATATTCATGTTTTTTGTTTGTGGCTTTCTATCTAAGGCTAGTGTGATTTTTTTTCTTGTTATTGCTCAACAGTCCTGCACAGTCACTGCACCAAAGAATTGACAATGTGCTATCAATAAACCTTTCAGAACCACTATATTGGCAACATTCGGATTTTGAAAGGCCATGCACAAAAACGTGTCCGTCCGTCCGTTCATCCATCCATCCATCCATCCATCCATCCATCCATCCATCCATCCATCCATCCATCTATCCGTTCCATCCACCGCTTATTCGGAGTCGAGTTGCAGGGGCAGCAGCTTTCGCAGGGAAACCTAGACTTCCCTTTTCCCAGCCACTTCGACTAGCTCCTCCAGCGAGATCCCAAGGCGTTCCCAGGCCAGCCAAGAGACATAATCTCTCTAGCGTGTCCTGGGTAGTCCCCAGAGCCTCCTGCCGGTGGGACATGCCCAGAACACCTCTCCAGGGAGGCGTCCAGGATGTCCAAAGACCGGGGTCGGACTGCCAAGGCCCCCGCCTTTGGCTGCCGCCCAGCTCACTGCGCACCTGACCCCTTTGGGCCCTCCCACATGTGGGAAGGGGGACCCACGTTGCCTTTTTGGGCAGTGCCCGGCCACCAGACGATTGCCTTCCAGCCCCACCTCCAGGTCTGGCTCCAGAGGGGGGCCCCAGTGACCCGCGTCTGGGCAAGTGAAACCGCAATCCATTTTTTGGTAATCATCTTAAGGGGTCTCTTTGAGCCTTGCTTTGTCTGGTCCCTCACCTTGGATTGGTTTGCAATGGATGACCCCAACATAGCTCCTAGGATCATTGGTCCACGCAAACCCCTCCACCATGATAAGGTGATGACTCACGGAGGGGGTCACAAAAACCCAAATATCAAAAACCCAAAGAATAGCCCTGGATTACTTATTTTCTAATATTTGGTCATATAAACATGAGGGTAGCTCCTTGGAACAGAACTTTGGTTTGTGTTCTGCACATGCTGTATTAGCAAGGGATCTTGGGCTTTTGAGTACAGGAACAACTTGTATGTGTGGCGGCCATTTTACGTTGCCACTCGCTAAACGAGCATAAATTTAATACAAAGTCTTCTCTGCTGCATTTTCACGTTATTTTCTGTCTCTACAGTGAAAATGCCACTGTGTGTAAATATACACACATATATATATATATGCGTGTATATAAGTCTGTGCATCTGGCACACAACCTACAAGAAATATACAAGCAAAGGTAAAGAAAAAATGCACAGAACCACATTTTTGGAGCAAGCACGAAACCAAATACTTCGAGACATGACTACAATGTATTTTATTGACCGTGGAAAGTTAAAGACAGAAAGAAAGAAATTACATCTATTTGCCTGTGCATCGTGATTTTGATTAGGATATTTACTTCGCAGCACACGCATGTAAACGGGCTGTTCCAAATGTTTCAGAAGATTTAATTTTAGCCTTAACCTGAATATTGACTGCATGTAAACGTAGTTATTTTTCTTTGTTTACCAAGTGACTGCATTCTAGTAGGCAGCCCTCCTGTGTTCCAGATAGGAATCATCTCCATCAATAGAGAGCACTTCAGAGAGGCTCTTTGTCAGCGGCCCGGATTATCTGGCACTAACGATGCTTACAGAAGGGATGCTTGCTAAACAAAGTGGGTTTGATGTTAAAAAAAAAAAGCCCACAAACATACGTCGAGAGCGATCCCTCGCAAGCAACTGCTGTAATCGCCAAAAAACGGGAAAAACACCCATCATCACTTTAACATCATTAACTGCCCTTTCTGTCATTCACCTTCTTTCATCTCTCCATCTTGAAACTCACTCACTCGTCCTTGTTTGTTTGATGGGAGTTGAGAAGATTCGTTAGATGGGGGAGAGCGCTAAAAATTCTTGTTTACTGTAAAACACATTGGTGACACATCTTCCCCTTTTGGGCTGTGTGAGAAAGAGAAACACACCCCTCCCTACCTTAAATGTGCCTATGCTTCCATGTTACAGTACGTCGCTATCCTCCACCCGTCATCCAGCGTGGCATTCTCACACTCCCTCATACCCCCATGGAGACTTTCCCTTGTTTCTCAAAGGCATTTGAGTATTACCTGCAGGCATATCTTTTGTTCTTTCTCTCTGCGTGCCTCATGTTAACACCCTTAACACCGGGTGGTTGTGCCCCCAGGCCAGGAAACACAGACTAGCCGAAAGCTCTGTTTGTGGCAAAAGCAGCAGTTTGGGTACAGTCAGACACGCAGGATAAGAGACCCACGCAACAGAATGTAAACATGCCTTTTTTTTATCTGACTTTCTGTCTGTATCTCAATCACATCCACATGGAGTGTGTGCACTTGATTGGACCCCAGGCCATGAATCAATGAGAGCAAAGCTGTTAAGTGTTCGACCTCAGAGTCTGGCTGTTGTGCGTCAGCAGGTATTTTCACTCATAATATCACCACAAGGGAAGATGCGTACGCACAAACACGCACACATTTTACTGTCCTTAAACAATTGTTTAAGAGTTGTAATTTAATTTTAGAGTTGTCCCGATCTGATCACATGATCAACAATCAGGGGTGATCGGTATCTAGTGAAAACAATCATATTTTTACATAATCCTGAGGTACAAAGATTTTGCCAAATAAAACAGCAGTGCTTACCCATTTTAATAAATAAATACATAAATAAATAATGGGTCAAAGACAGACAGACCACTATTTGGGTCAATTTGATTGAAGTTTTTGTTTTGAACAAAAAATAAAACAGAATTAGTCACTTTTTAACCTGTAATTGGGATATTTTTAACCCAAATGTTTCGAGCCCTCGTTATTAAACAAGATGTACACTGTTCTCAAGTTCAGCACTTATTGCCAAATGACTGTCTTCATTTGACTTTGTGAAGGTTTATAAAAGCAGAAGATAAATTAATTGTTTATTGGTTACTCGACAAATTATAAATAAAAGGAAACAATCAAAGTTTGGGTCTGGTAACTTTAACTTTTGTAAAGCCCCTCGCATTCACATTGTGATAACTTTGAGTAAAAGTATTTTTGTTCCGTCTGAATGACTTGCATCAGATGAGGCAGACATTTTTGGGAGCAACCACCTTCTGACCTTCGCATATCCCGACTGACACATTTTACAACCCCAAGACATATTTATGTCGTTAATTACCCCCCTAATTAAATGACTGTTATTTGCAACTGCGCCAAATACAGTTTGCCATGCAAATTCTCCAGTGGGAGAATCTTGAGTCCTGAATGACAGTTACAGTAGACAGTATGTGCACCACACCTTAAAGGCAACACAGTCTGTGAGACCTAATGCAAACATAGCCTCAGGTTGTTTGTGGCTATCCTGGTCATGTCTTGTATTCTTCACTCGAAGTCGTCTCCCACAGGAGGAGGAGAATTTGACTAGAGTAGTCAAACTGTACACTTGGATAGATTATATCCACCTAATTACCTTTAAAACTCTGGAACCTTGATCAGCACCCCCGAGATATGAGTTTAATTCTTCCCATGACCACACTTGTTTCTCAAATTGTCTCTCATTGAAATGAATAGAAATGCCATGAATCCATTCCAGCCCTCCTTGCATCTCGAAAAAGTCGAATTGGTCCTATCGCAAGGCACATCTGTAACTCCAAATAGAAAAGGTCCCGCACATGCAGGCTTGCATGTGGTGGCGGGCCCTTGAAGAGGGCATTCCAGTGGCACAATGACATTGAAGAGAAGTGCATAGCATGGCTAATATACAATGAGAGAGGAGCGAAAAGGCTGCACCCTTATTCAATTAGTGGCGCTCGCCTCAGTAATTACTTCTCCTTACCCTAATTCACATGTAAATTTGCGACGAGCACTGCACTATTTTTAATAGAATTTAGCACAACTTTGACTGGATGCCAGTGGCATGCGCACGTATGAGAAGCATTTGTGTGTGCGTGCATAATGAAGTATTTGTGTCAGGGACGTAATTGTAGGAGGAAAAACGCATCCTTTGTGTGATTTGACCAAGGAGCCAGGCGGCGAGAATCAAGAAAGTGAAATGGTAAGGAGAACGCCAGTTGGCAAAATGTCCAGATAAGACCTGCAGTGGGACCCAACTGCCTGAAGTGTGTCCTGTGGGAACATGTTTTGATTCATACCTGACTTTTCCCTGCATTTTCTGTATACGGGATTATTGTCTTCGATTAATTCTTCGTCAGGCTCAAAACGTTTTTCATCGTAGTTCATCTTTGTAGGCATAAAATACCACAATCACATTGGCTGTATTTTCATTGCGTCTTTACATGTCTGATGTATTCTTCGTTGCTGTCTGATGAGTTTTCTTCTTTATGGTTCGCAAGTCTTCCATCTTCAAGACAACTAGATAGGAACGATAATTAGGATTTGAAGCCATAATAGTAGGGTTGTGCATGAATCAGTGGTGACTCATCACAAAAGACTGTTTGGATGGCCCTTATATCTCCATATCTGTGACATTGAGAGGAGAGCACATATGTGAAAGCTACATACACGGCTCATTAAATTGGACGGCCAGAAGTGTTAAGGGAATATTTGGCTGGCTAACGCCATGTTGTTGTCCGTCCTAGCAACATGAATATTTGGTCGGCTAACGCTTTGTTGTTGGCTGTCTTACAGCGTGCTAGCTATCTTGGTTGCCGGACCTGCGAGACAAACTAGCTTCAGCACTACCGAGACTGAGGCTTGTATCAACGCAAGCAGTTTTATAAGGTGACTAAAGAAAAAAAAATATCCTGTGTTCTGCCGTTGGCCAGGGTATGGCGTGGGATCCTGGAGGTTAAAGTAAGTTATTTAAAAAAAAAAAAAAAAAAAAAAAAAAGATTAACCTTTCCATGTGTTGATACACTGCATAACGTTCCGGTGCAGGCTAAAATGCTACATATAAATATGTTTAAATGAAATAAGTGAATATGGCTTTGGAAACATATGGTCATGATCATTTACCATTTTGATAAATTGGATTTTTCATTTGTTGGACTATGGACTATGTTTTTCGGCAAAAGTACATTAAGCACACAAGTTGATTCTGTCATTCGGTGGCTAATGTACATACTAATGCAGGTCTTTGGTGCGAGTCCGAGCTCTACACAATACCAACTGTTTTATCGCTATTTTTCAACAAATTACAACTCAGTAGCTTCAAAATAAAGACAGCATGCAGTGAGCATAATAAATAGTTGTTAGAATTGTTTTTTTCAGACTTTCAAGGCCAGAGGATCCTGCCATATTTAATCGGTAGCCCATGAGGAACAGCGTTTAATGCAGGCAAACGCAGGTAGAAGAGATAAAAAGTAAGTTCCAATCCCTGCTGCTATCTGCCCCTAACATTGATTTCCTCATGCTAATAGATTGTCTGCTTGGATAATTGTCTAATTAGTCTGCTAATTAGCCCGTATAATTAGCCATTTTAGGATATTGTTCTCGATAAAGAATATCGGTCTATGTCAAATACCCCCAATAGCCATTTCCGCGCTGTAGATCTCTCTACCTGCTGTGGACACATAAATCGATGCTTTATCTTGGTGTCGCCTTTTGCCTAAAGGTGGATGGATGGGCAGAAGGAATTGGGAAAAATAATCTGCATGCATGGGTGGGTAACAGTTTTGCAAATAGGCTCTCTCACTGACACATAAAAGTGATACGTTAAAATAATACATACCAGAACAGCACAGTAGTGATAGATGGAGACACACAACCGTATGTTGACAAGATGACAGCTGGAACCTAACATCTGCCCTGTTCAAATAAGTATGAATCCTCAAGTGTTTTCACCATTCCATGCCACCCCTAACTCTTAAAACTCCCATCCGTTGGTGAATTGAAGTGACAATTCTACTTCCATCAACCAACAAAGTGAATTGAGAGAAAACTACCAGTTGTTTTTTTCCATGTCAATGTGGACAGTACAATTCCAATTTTGAAAACTTCCACAAATGGGTGAGGATTGAAACATACATGAGAGACCATATTTACTCCATTTATAATGCACCACGTCACATATTGTTTGTGTGCACCCGTGCAACTTTACTCACTGACACATTCCTTTTACATTTGATATATGCGATATATGGTGCAACGGATCACAAAAGTCACGGTTCAGATCGGATCACAGATCGGATTGTTTTTCGGATCAGCAAAAATGTTTATAAAAAAAAAAGATAAATAGTATTTTGTCTTCATTTATTTTGTAAAGTGCTTTTCCCATTAAATTAAAAGCAACATTTAATTCAAAATGTCTAATATAGCCGTGTAGGATTTAGTGTCTTCATTTATTTTGTAAAACGCCTTTTCCCATTTAATTAAAACAAAACAAATCAATTCAAAATGTCCAATATAGCCGTTTAGGATTTAGGAGCACAACTTTAAGTGCAATATGAGGCAGAAACATTCTTATTTTACATGGTGTAAGATAACAAGGTATTAATAGCTTAAAGTTCCTATAATCTAAAGCTAAGTTTGACCTTTTGAGTTGAATGTTTTTCTTTTTTTTAATGGGCAAACGTGTTCTACGAAATAAATGAAGACAAAGTTCTATTTATCTTTTTGTTTTTAATTATGAAAATACCTTAACGTGCAATTTAAACATCCTTTAAACATGGAGAGTGAAGTAGCCTTGTTCCAGAATCTTGTAAAATAATTCAAGTAAGCTGTCAAACTTACCAGCCGGCAGTCAGACACTCGTTGGTTATGCTAACAGGTAGCCTCTAGCCACTTACGTCGGAGACTTCTGGCGTATCATAAAATGACGGCATAATTAATTAGTGGTTTCTTAGGGTCCTAAATTAGCGATTGAACATGAGTTCGGGATAGCGTCATGTTGATGTTGGTCGCAACTACGATGTCAATCAACAACCATAAAGAAACGTCTAAAAGGGAAGTCAAGCTAACCATCACGCCACGACGTGGGCGAACTTGTGAATGAGCACTTTGTTTTGTTTTTGTCCACCAATACGCGAATCGGACGTGACCCGAACCGTGCGGCCTGATCCGAACCGAAGTAATACTGTAAGGACTAGTTTTTTTGCTAATCAATACAGGTTTGACAGTGAAAATGCATAATGCACCAAACTAAACATGGGAATTTGGGGCAACAACAACAACAACAATAGATAATGAAATAACCTTTTGAAATGTTTCTCTGAGTGCTCGAGAACTCACTGTGGGTTCACGGTGAGTCATTACAACAACAAATGACCTCACTGTAACACCTGAGTATTTCTGCAAAGGGGCTTTCCCCATGTAAATCAACTGTCCAAACTGACATGGCCCCAAAACCACCCACCAAAATGTGCAAAGAGCTCGGCAAGTCCCTTGAAAAGAAACGTGGCGTGTTTGAAACCCAAGCACGGACATGGAAAGCGTGAGGCAGATTGTGTTTGGTGCTAAGCTAGGATGGTGTTTATTGATTTGTGTACGGTTTCTGTGAACTTTATTTGCGGTGAAAACAGGCCATGCACTCTCCTTGGTGTATATGGGTAAGAACAAAGCCACATCTCAGGGAGGAGGACTTGCATTGCGTGTGTGTGTGTCTGTATATAATCACATTATCAGGTGTGTGTGAGCTGTTGAGGTTATTAAGTTTGTGGCATTAGCTCTTTGATGACCTCTGACTTCTCCCCTCTCTCTGTCTTTGTATCTTGTACATATAATATTGGAGATTGTTCTACCTGTCCTGTACTTTACTGCACATTTTACCGTAAGCAGTGCAGCTGCAGATAGCTGCGTTTTATGTTGATGCCACCTGTTTTCGCCTGCGTGGAATTTCCCAAGCTCCTCAGGCCCTGCTGGGCAACACAGTGACTCACTGATAATTTCAGATGAGCGGGTTGCCCATGTCAGTGGGTGTGACCACGGTGCAGTTCAGTCGCGTGTGTATGGGCTATTCAGATAATTGACAACAATCCTGCCAACAGCAGATTCACCTCCTGCATATCATCACTGTCTGCAAAGTATTCAATGGACAGCAATTATGTGTTATTGTCAAACATTAGCACCAATTGTAAATGTCTTTACACAGCCTTTACTTTTTTGCTTAAAGTTTTCCATCCATGCTCTTGCTATTCTGCATATAATCATTAGGACAGGTGTGGACTAGGGTCTTTCCCAGCTGACTGGTTGCAGGGCACATGTCGACAAACATCAGCATTCATATTCACATTCACATCTAAGGACAACTTTGAGTCCTAACTAAACTTGACTTGCAAGGCCAGGATTTGAACCCGTAACCTCTGAACTGTGAAGCAGATGTGCTAAATGCTCATCCACCATGCCACATTAACACATACTTTTAAGGCTGTATAACATTAAAGCTGACGTTTAAATCTATTCATGTCCATTAAAATGCCACAGGTCAAAGTGGAATTTTCCAAATTGCTCACGGACAAGTCATAAAGTTTGGCAAGAATACACTTGTCCAAATGGGACAGAACTGGAGCTCTAATTTTTGTTTTTATGCAGGTCACCAATTTGGTTTTGGGCTGCCAGTCTGAGCAAGGCCTTGGTGTGAATTCATGGTTCCCCAACGGGATAATGACCCTACAGAACTAAAACACCTAAGACTGGTCTGGTGATAACAAAAGATTGGACTATTCTGCAGATCCTTGATCTAAAGCATGCAAGGTGACATCTGTAGAAGGGCACCCTTCGAACATGAGATAGCTGGAGCAGTTAACTCATGAGGAATGGGCCAAAAAATCTCATTGAGAAAGGCACAAATCGGTGTATTGCAGTGATTGGCTCAAAAATTTGTGTGACAAAATGTTCAGTTTTTTTTTTCTTCTGTATGTGGGTGAGTTTGTGTATGTGCGTGTGCGTGTGCGTGTGTGTGGGGTGTGTGTGTGTGTGTGCGTGCGTGTGAGTGTGTATTCATTAGTTCACCAAAAACCTATTAAAAAATCCCATACCGTTCACCTAAACCGAACACTTGTGAGGCCGTCAGGAGACCCAAGGAAGGACCAAAGAAAGGAAAGTGAAATCCAGCACCGACCAGACACCACCCACCACCCACCGGGCCACCCACCAGAGTCCTTCACCAACCCCAGAAACATCTACATTCCAACAAATCAGGGAGACCTCAAGAGACCAAAGGAGAGACTGAGGAAAGGAAGGAAGGACAGACGAAGCAGAGTGAGATCCACAGACACCAGCCTCCACCGATTCAACGACCAGAGGAAGAAGCAGATTGTGTCTAAGTTTCGATAGATGCTGGTGTGGTGGATCTGGCATGCATGAAAATCTCCACCAAAGAGGGGAGCCGTCGACCCCTGCCAGGACAGAGCAAGCGCAAAACCTCAGGGCCCCCCAGGCCACCGCAGCGCCAAGGGACAACCCCCGGGCCCCGCAGGGGCCACCAGCCAGAGAGCAAACCCAAGAGCAGGAGCGCCCCCCACCCCAACACGGCCCGCGCCCCCAACCCAACGCAGCAGGACGGGGCACTGCAGGCCCGCTAGGTCCATAGCCCCCGCCCCCCCACGACCCCCCACCCCCCATCCACCCCTCCAACTCAGCCCCAGCCGCCCCCAGACAAATCTCTTACATCACCAAAAAGCCAAGCCACATTTTTATTAGCTTTTCAGTAAATTTTTATTTGTTATTATTAATACTTTTGCTAGTTTTAAGTCATTTCCGCGACCATTTATTCTTTCTTTATCAGGAACGATAGCAACATTTTTGCCAGCGTTTGTACATATGTCTGATGGTCTGTGACATTTACAAGTTGACCTTCCTAACGTCATCTTGCTCTCCCGGGATGTATAAACTTTTTCCCCACTCTGGTTTGCATTCACCAGCGTGTCCTGCAGCTTGTCTTCGGACGGATCGACATTTGAGTTATCGAAGCATTCAAATCAATTCTTGCTTTGGCATGAAACAAAATTTTTGTCCTTGCAAAAGCAGACAACACGCGGGAGTTGAAAAACAGAGTCTTTAGAAACAAGAATGCAAAGTAACAAAAGAGAGCAGGGCTGGATTCAGATGGCCTCGAAGAAAACGCTTGATGGAGAAACCTTGACTTAGAACCTTGAGCGGGCTAGATGCAGAAAAACCTCGACGTACTGACAAAAGTGTCTCTCAGAACACCAGATAGGACCATGCTCAATTGTATATAACAGAATAAAGGCCTATATGACAAAATAAGGATGACAAATACACAACCATAGCAATTGACAACATCAAGGACCCTAACACAGTCACACAGTCTTTGGGATCCTTCCATCATTGTCCCTTTGGCATGCATGTGGCAACTTCCCTCCCACTGTCACAATCTTTTCTTATTATAAGCAGCACTTGGCCTGTCCATTAGTAGGAGATCTATTTCTGTTAGTTGAGTCATTTTTACCTTTTCAGCTGAATTAGCTCCATTCAGTCACACAATAACAAATGGAATCAAACTAAGGATTTACAATAGGTGGCACAATCTTGCTGTTAAGTGTGCGTCTGCTCAAAGGCAAAGCGATAAGCCCAAGGACACACACACTCGTTCATTCACAATAGTTTTGACCTAACAGCAGTGCAAAGGCGCCCGACATTTTTGTTAGGCTATGGTGGGTTTGGATCGTCAGTAACACTCAAACATCTGCCTATATGTCTAGGAGCATATGTTTAAGCTATTGACAGTGGCCTGCACGAGTTCGCTTTCCTGTCACATACACACACACACACCACGGATGATATACACAAGTTACTGGCTCTTTGATATGTGCTGCTGGATTGATCCAACGCTTTTATCTGCTAAATAACTTACCATCGATTGAGCGGGGTACGGCAAAGAAATAAGAGCAGGGGTTGTGGGGGGCAGTGTGTGTGTACTGTAAATGCGCAGTGTATTAACGCTCCCCAATGTCCAGGAGCTGTCCTTGCTGCTTAAACAAGTCACAATGTCGTCCACAGCAGAGAAAGAAAAACTGCACGGGGACTCAAATTTAACCTGTCTTCCTCCAGCAAAAAATTTTTCAACATAGATTTATATTTTCTTTGACATGCCTTTGAGTCCCGGCTCATACAGGTATTATCTTTTCTTTTTTTTTCATTTCTGCAGAAAAAAAGTGTTATAGTGGTCCTTTCTTCAGCCTCAGGGGAGCGCACTTTAAACCCATTGAGGGTTCAGAGGCTAATTGGATATATCACGGTGAAAAACATTTAAAATCCCAAATCAATACCTGCCTCTTTAATGCTTTTCCCGAAGAAGTGCTCCTCTCTAGTGCTGATGAACCCCCATCCACCACCACCCCTCCCCTCTTTCCACTCACAGCCATCGTGCTGTACAATCCTTCACTGCCTATGGGGGCTGAGGGATACGCATTGGGGTCAATGAGCTGAGGGCGTGTGCAGGCCAAAACTTAGTGAGGCCCATGGGGGTCTTACAATCGAATGGTGCCTGCCGATGTACATGTGAAATAACATTTAAGTGAACATTTCTCGCAAGACAAGAGCGGGTCGGTGCAACAGGACATAAAGGATATAGCAACAGGCACTGTGGAAATAGCTACATGACCTCACACACATTGTTTCGTGAGTGTTGCGGTGCTTCTGGTGTATCTGGATCAAGACGAATGCTTAGGTTTTGGTCATGAGAAGATGCATTTAGGAAAACCTAATTTACAAAACTAGAATACCAAACTATCTCTTATAAAATTGTCTTATAAGATTATCTTTTGGTTGGAAGTGCGTTAAGAGGGCGTTAAGAGGGCGTTAAGAGTGCGTTAAGAGTGGATTTGTCAAATAAGGAAATAAGGAATGGTTTGTTCTTAGTTTTTGTGACATCACATGTGATCATGCGAGATTTCTGCCTTGGTGGACTTGTTTCGAGATCAATGTGGGGCCCATCACAGATTAATTATCTTTGAAAAATCCTTGTGTGTGCCTTAGTTGGAAAAAAGAAGAATGTTAAAATTATCATTCGGATTTTTGTTCAAAGTTTTTGCTGACGACAGGACAACAGCATGTTGCGTAGGCCCTCGATTTAATCGTGTCGTGAGGATGCATTTCAGGTCTGCTGTGACTTTGCGAGTGTCTGCGTAGTGCCAGCCTTATTGCCTTTGACATAGTTTCATTTCCAGAAAAACAGGAAGCGGGGATGGTTGTCTTGCATTTCTGTCCCAGCCGCTGAAGTTAATGTGACCCTGGACGTGCATCGATGTACTGTACGTGTGCTCGTCCGTGTTTGTGTGTCCGTTCATGTCACAAGGTCAACATTCTTGGTGTGTTCAACAGAAATCTCCAGTTCTTGCTGATCTTGCTGCAGTTAGTCATGTTATAGTGACAGTTGAGCCCCTTTTAAAGGGGATTTAAAAGTTGTTGAGGGCATGAACCAGATGGTCCGGGCATTCTTGGTCAACAAGTAGAAGTGGATCAGAGAAAGTGCTCCCCACTTTCCATAAACATGTTGCATGTGACTTATTTTTATTGGAGAGCGTCCGAACTCTTCTTACCGCTTTACCTCCTCGTCTCGTCTCCCGTTACCTTTCCTATCCTGTCAACTTCCCTCCTCCACTTTCTCCCTCTCCATCCCACGCTTTCCTTCCTCTGTTTGCTTTTGCTCCCTTGATTCACTTTCAGTTGCCAACTTTTTGCCTTTTTTTGTGTCAGTTACCATGTCTCGGAGTGAAAACTCATTTTGAATGATGAGCTTGCTGTAGTATTTTCCACTCCACTCTACGTACCTTGGTCTACTCCCACTTCGCTACTGCGCACACACACTTAGGACCATCATTATTCTGATATGTTCATCTAAATAATTTGATCAACCACATTAAAAAAAACATACTCTGCCAGTACATGACATATTTAGTGCCAGGTCATGTAGACTGACCATGGATTTATATAGCATTATTGACTAACAATGCAGTTTGCTCGCTGTAGCAAGAAATTAATCCACTGGCGGCCATCTTACGTTGCCACTCACATTTCTCTCTCCTTGGTGTTTTGAGGTTATCTTAGGTCTGTACGCCGAAAATGCTTCAATGTGTGGCGTACAGTTGTACCAATAAGTCTGGAAGAAGTGCTACATAGACATTTCATTGGTAAGAATGTGATAATAAATGTTCTCTTATAAGATATATCTCCTGGTGCAACTCAAAGATTCGTCTGCATTCGTCAAACCTCAAACCACCGAAATGCAAAGAAAACTGCGTATGGCACAGTTATACCTATAACACACAATAAAACACAACAGGTCTTACACATGCATTAGGCTACTGCATTATACTTACTGTAACATGATTATAACAAGGCATACGCGAGAAACTTATTTTGATTCAAAATGTTTTTTTTTCAATTATGTGCAAAATAACAGATAACAAAACTCACGTGCGCACATCGACGTGACTCGTCAGATAGACATACAACGGAGCCGTTGGACAGAACTCCGTGGAATAAATAAATAATACATATGGGTGGAAACGGATTATGCTACACAAGCGCACTGGAACAATTCAGAAGCACTTTATGCTACGTTCACACCAAAATAGGGGAGAGCGTTCCGGTGTTGAGCCAAAAGTATTTACCCACGTACAAAAATGGCATCCCCTGCCGTGGGATATTATAACTTTTACCACAGAAAAGTGGAGTTTCTTCTAAATGGTTCCTTCTAAACTTCAAACATCTGGAACAAAACTGAAAAACTGTAACATTCAGTCCTCTGAGCTTTTTCTCTGTATTTCTGAGATTTCCTACTGTGTGCATGGTCATTGAATGCACCGTAGAGTCCACTGCAGTGCAAGTGCTTGCTTTTCTTTTGCTTTTCGCTTTTTTAAATACTTTTTTCTTGTTTCAAAATGTTTCTAAAACTAAAAAACACACGTGTGTTTTCATTTATTTATTGAAAAACATGCGCGTTACCCGCGGGAGGGGATACAATTTTTTACGGGGGTAAGTGGCTGCCTGTGTTATTGCGCTCTAGGTGACAACAGTTAGGAACGCTGTGTGTGACGTAGTCCATCCCTGAGGCCGATGTGGCACATAATTCAGCCCAACAGGCCGCGAGGCAAAATGAAGAAAGCTAAAATGTTTCGCCGCACTGCGCCGATCCTCCCACCGCTCCAAACGCGCATGCGCCGGTCCGCGCTAAATTGTCTATATGCAATCACGGAGCCTGAACGCTCCCCCTGCTTTTGGTGACTTGTTGTGTATGTAAATCTGACGTTATTAGAGCCTGGCAGGTTATTTAACATGGGGTATTGACAGTTGCCGTAATATTTTCAGACCGAAGCACCGTTCCGGATCGTTCCGGTCTCGAATCTTTTATTAGAACATAGTTTTGGACCGTTCCGGCCCACTTTCACCCCAGGTGTTAACAGCAAAAACTGAACACAATTTGTAACAGTGGCAAGTGGCCAGCTCTTTGCCCATTCATATATTATGTCAGCAGGAGAAACTGAACAAAATAGTCTGAGAAGGCTTTTGTTTTTTTAAACAGCTGCAGATGCATTTTATTTGTTCTGTGCTGCTTCGCGTGAAAACAGTCAGTGGCACAAAAACGGTTGGGGACCACTGCTCCATAGTTTTAATTTCTGTGAAATCTCCAAAGTTGAATACACTAAAAGTTGCACAATTTGGAAATCAACTAAAAATATGAGTCAAAATTGCAGTTTCAGCTCCAACTGTCAAGTCTCGAGATATCACTATATCTTGCAAGGCTTCGTCTTCGTGATCTTCTGAAGGTGAACATTGGGAGCATCACTAAGATGAATGAAGTGTATTTTTGTCTTCTTCTGCCTTTTTGTGATGCCACCACAGAAGAATACCTTGGCGAAGACAAGGAATACGACAAAGTCATTAGAATCAGAAATAGATGCTTGCCCTGTAGAAAGTGGTGTCTCCCTCAGTCCCACGTTGTTACTTGTACCCTTGTCGTTACATCCACTGTCCTTGTTCTTCCAAGAATGTGATGCAAAGTCTGGCAATTCGCATTCTAGAATCCTAATTTCAGATATATATCAGATTACTTATGCTATTAGTCAGTATAATTTAGTATACTTTGTACTCAGGTTTTGTTTTTGCAGGCTTTAGTTTATATATACAGGTATTCATTTAAATTTGTTTCATTTATAGAAATATCATTGTAGCTGTGTGAGTAAACAAGAGGCAGGTTTGGACAGAGGACCACAGAGTGTGCACCATATGGCTTCAATTTATCCATCTTAGTGTCATCATCAAGGCAACAAACGAGAACAGAAAAGATTATAAACTACAGTATGGATTAATGTAATTTTAGTCACATGAAAATGCGCTGAAATAGAGGAACCATAAAAAAAGATGTCTTATCACTTCCCTAATTTATTTTGCCTGATATTATCTTAAGTAACTTTTCGTGTGAAACAGAAGTCACATGAAAATGAGCGTCAAAAAGTGAAAGTGTTCATCGTAATATTAATAGCTCTTCCCGTTTTCTCAATGCAAATGGCTAAGATTGCATAAGAAGTTAAACACCGATCATCCATCATCAAATAAACAAGGTCCAACAGACCATCTCGACATTCCATGGCCCTCACATCCACGTAGAACATAAACGCTGACTGCATGACGCACACTCAGGCCCTCCTCCATTTCAACGCCGTTGCCAGATGCCCTCACTCCAACGGCTGCTAATCACATTATGTGGAATCTGTCGCACTTAAATCCATAAATGCTGTGTGTATTAATCGCGGGGAATCTCATTATCATGTCTATATTAATTAAAGCCATCTGCCGGGAATGGAGTGAGGAGGAGTCTGACGTCGTGTCAAGCTGTTGTGGGTTTGAAGCTGTTTGAGCTGAAGTTTAGGGAACATGGCAGTTCACCAGTTCAGCTAATTTTCTTCTCATTTGAAACGTAAAACTTTCTCGCTCGCTGATGATGTCTGACAACGGAGACAAGGCTGAAAGAGATCTACATTGGATTCAAGGCCGACGGTTGTAACCTGACTTGACAAGCACTTCCTGGTTCGGTGTCACGGCAATCCTCTTTAGCTGGTGATCATATATCCATCTGTCTCTGCTGTCAGGATACATTATCCATTCACGGCGGGAACACATGCACATGTAGGCTTTAACGTTCCGTCTGTGGTTCCCGCGAAAGCGAACACAATGAGACGCTTAAAGACGAAAAGCAGCAACCAAGAAGAAGGCGAGCGGCAGTCTTCGGCTTGCTACCTTTCAATCGCAAATTCCCGGTTCCCACCGCACACGAGGCTGTTTGACTGCCCGTAAGTGTTGGCGCTAAAGCTTTTCCTCTCTCATCATGAAGGAGTTGCCCTGCAGCGGAAAGGAGGCAAGCGCTGAGCCTGAAGTTCAAAACAACATAATATTGAACTCAGCATTATTCTGAAAAGGGAAACGGCGCAAAGTTTTTATACGTTGCCTTTTTCTGGCTCCCAGGCAGGCAGAGAGTCAAAGAGGGAGGTGGAGTTACGGCAGCTTGATAAAAGATGCGAAAGGCGTGCTATAAAGCAACCATGTGCTGCACTGTGTATAGCCTCGCACTTCCATCCATCGCATTGTGCCAGCCCTCACCTTCATCTCGCAAACTTCAAGGCGGCGAGGAGGGAAAACATGTCAGAGACTCGGGGTATCATCTTGGGCGGCCAACGTTTCCGTCTCCAACATGCACAACAAATAGACACAATCACCAGGCCGCGCCTGAATGACAGCTGATCGGGATTGCCTGCCAGCGCCCACCTCTTCGTCTCTGCGCGCCCGCCTCTCATCTCGGCGCTCATCTGATTTGATCCATTAGCATTCTTTTCTCTGTGTTGTTCGTACGACTGTCAGGCTCGACGGCTTAGCCTCAGTCTGACGCGGTTGAACTGTCGCCCGGGGGGGGCCTCACCTGAGAGGGCTGACAGCTGCCTGCATAATCAGCCCCTCTGCCTGCATGCTGCGAGGACCAGACCAGAGTGCAGGTGGGGGCATTGGGAGGGGTTCGATTTTCACAATTGGAGAATGAGTTTGTAAAGACCAGGTTTCCCGCGACCATTTTGTAGAATACCCAACCCAATCCTTGTGCTGGTACACAGTAAGTTCGTAAGAGTAAATTTTACTCTATTTAGAGTGGGACCAAATAGACTCAGTTTTAGAGTAATATTTGCTAGGGGTGGGAATCTTTGGCTGTCTCACGATTCAAATCCGATTTTGGGGTCTGTGATTCGATTCACAATCGATTTTCGATTTAAAATAATTAGATTGACAATGATTTCTGCTTCAATTTATAGATGTGCAAAGAATCGTCATGATCTACTCCAGTCTGACTGGCTAATGCTAATTAGCGCGCTACATGCGGCACTTTTATCACTAAAAAAAAACAGCTATTCATACAAAACGCTTCAGGAATATATACAGAGAAGCATCTTTACATTACTCACCGGCATATGCTTTTCCTACACTGCAAAAAAACCACAACTTTTATTGGCATAACTTGATTGTGACTTTCTTCTTCTACTCTCTAATGTGGCTACAACTTAACAGTGTATCAGAACGTGTGGGACCACACTGCCCTTTAGTGGCCAAATCAGGTACAACATGAACAGCGCTCACAGTAAAGATACACACAAACAAGGGCAAGACAGTATAAAATAAAAATAGATTTTGGGACATTTAAAATCGAATCTAAATCGTACTAAATGAGAATCGCGATTTTTATGAGAATTAATTTTTTGGGCACACCGCTAATATTCACACTTGAAATAGAGTAAAATAAAAAATAAAAATAAGTCATTCAAGAGTTGATGAATAAACTTAGTAGACAGCCGATCTACTCCCTGAGCCACGCAGCTTCTGCTGTGAGTTATATCGCTCGTGTCAGCTGGAATCTTAACTCCAAGAGACCAAATCGTTTTTTGTCTCCTCTTGGATATAAGCAAGCAGTAGGAGGGACATAGCTCAGGTGGTAGTGTGGCAGTCTCCCAAGCTGAAGGTCATGAGTTCATTCCTCAACCCTTGAGTGACTTTTTAATTTCAATTCTTTATTTCACTCTTTTCCAAGTGTAATTATTACTCTGAGTCTATTTGGTCCCTCTCTAAATAGTCAAATTTACTCTACAGAATTTAATGCGTAGGAGTAGAAAATGCACCCTTTTCCCCCTTAACAACCCTTTTACAATTCATCTTAGGGGTAACTTTTTGGAATACATATGTTTCACAGATTTGCAGTGATAGTGAGGATGCAAAAGCAAATAAAAAAAGGTATGCTGTAGAATCAAAACACAAAATTATCATAATTATGTTATGGTCTTCAAATAGTCAAATTAAGGGCTGTATTTTTGTAGATTGTTTCTCCGCAGTGCTTGCTCTTTAAGCTCGTTTTCTTCTTCTTTTTCCATTGCCTCCCTAAGTAGGACCTGGAAAGAACATAACACATTATTTAATTCCATAACCTCATACTGTAAAATCAATCTCAAAATGTGCTTGAGATCCCCCCCCCCTTCTCCACCAGCCCTGCCCTTGACCCTTGACCCTGACACCATGTTTTGAGTAGGGAAGGGCTCCTGCGGTGCAAGCCTAAAATAGAACTGTCACATTTCACATGTCGGTGTTGCTGTCCCCTTCGCCGACCCACCCTGACCCGGACAGCGGCCTCTTTGTTCGCTTATGTTTGCTCTGGAGTGAACCTTGCACGTCAGGCCAGACCCAACCAAACGCTCTTCAGTTTTTGGAAGCCGTGCCTCTGTCCACCCTCTAACCTCATCCCATGTTCCTCTTGCCTTCATTTTTCCCATCATGCCTCTGCATTTCCATTGCTTGATTTCCGTTTTCCATTTTTATTCCAATAGTACTTTCTCTCCCGTGAGATCAATTTACCTGAGTATGTGGTCGAACCTTTTCCGCCTCATGCAGGATTCATCTGTACGACACTTTTATGGAACCTTCTCTCCTGTCATTCACCAGTTCTTCATCTCTGGCGCCAAGCCTTCAAGAAGCTTCCGCTAACTTTCTGCCTCTTGCCTCATTTCAAATTCAATTAAATCTCCAGAGATTCAACTTACTTTTAAAAGGAAGGGGGCATAACTCTCTGTCGCTTTCATTTGTCAGAACTGCATCCGTTCCACCTACTCGTTTTCCCTCCTTTCATCAATTCTTATACCCTCTATTTTTTCCTCTCTCTTTCTCACTGCCACATTAGTTTCCTTTACGGTCCATTTTTTTGTGCCCGAGCTGTCATTCCCAGCCCTCCTCTTTCGCTCTTTTCCACGAATTAAGTAACCTGTGCATGTTACCGTGGAGGGCATAAGGCAGGTGTGGAGCAATGCTCTGGGAACTGGACTGAAAGCATTACAAGGTTTGGGGAGTGGTTAACTTGAAAACAAACCATCAAATCTGCCAGTTTCTAAAACCAATTACAGCTCATCTATAACACAGCTCATGTCGAAAAATATCCTAGCGTACAAATCAAAAATTATGGCTGGGCTCTGTCCGTAGATCCAAGACAAATAACAACTGATTTGGTTTGGAGCCCGTGTGTGCTTTATGTTATCCAATCCAGGACAGGTGGAGGGCTCTTCCCAAAGCCACTTTGTCTTTTCATTTCTTTTTAAGAACATTGTTTAAATGGCTTGGCCCTCATGCTAGACAGATGCATGTAGCAGATTTTTCTCTTCGGGGTCATGGATGAGCAGTAATCTAGCCCAAAATGACTTTGGCAGAGAGGCAGGGTACACCCTCTAATTTGTATTTTTTTAAATTGGTTATGGATGCCATGTTGTCACCCAGGGTCTCCATTTCAGCTCGGTTTACAATATAAGCCTGCAGTAGTTTTGTTTAGTTTCGGGCCTTTTGAAAGTGGATTTTTGGCAATTTGTTCTTTTTTCAAAATAGTTTGTTTTGTGGCTGAATTCATCCCGGAGTGGCACACTCCGCAACGGCATCAACCCCCCACCCCCAAAAAAACAAAACAGATATACGACACCTGTTATGGGTACTGTAAATCCTACAATATATTGATATTGTCATGTAAGGTGCGGAGTTTGGACCCAAACACAGGCAAGACATGGGAGTTGGGAAACAAAGAGTCTTTATATGTGAAAATGCTGTAACAACAGAAAGTAGCGCTAGATTCAGATGGCCTCGATGAAAACACTTGACAGAGAAACTTTGACTAAGCGAGCAGTGGTGGATGCAGAACACATGGAAGAAACCTTAACATGCTGTGGGAAACCTTGGCTATGGAACCTCAAGGTACTGACAAAATTGTCACTAAGAAACTCCACCTAGGGCAAGGCACATTTTTATATGACCGTATAAAGCCCAGTTGTGATAAAGTAAACCAAGGTAGGCACATAGCATGGCATAGCCACTGATCACTTTATCATAAGGAGCATAGCAACTGTATAAAGCTTGGCACACTAAGCGTGGCTAATACGGCTAAAATATCATAGGGACATAGTAACTACATAGCATAACCATGGTAACTGCAAAGACATAATAACTCATCATTCTACAGCTTTGCTTTGGACTGGACCAACCAATCAGAGGAATATTAATGTACAAAGTATATTTAGAACTGAAACCAACATATGCAACGATCTATTCTGAGCATCCTATTTGTTAAATCTTAGCTCGTGTTCAGGATTGCGTGTGCAGGCGTCCACACATTATAGGACGACATGCATGTCTGTGCCATGGCGAGACTCTTTGGGTCGTGCCCCAGCTTGCATCGCTGCACAGTAAATCACAGCTCGAGTTTTTAACGTCTTCTCCAGTGTGCCTGGGAGAGTCATTAACACACACTAGAATTACAGAATACCCTTCAGCAATTGTACTTACAGTGTGTGTGCACATGTCGTCTGGTGTGACTACATACGCTATATTTTATTTTTTTGACCCTGCCACGATGAGTTCAGGTGTTTCCAACTTTTATAGTCGAAATACCCCAAACTCTTTCTTGCGCTTCCTTCGTGTCGGTGCGTACAGCCCGCGCATGTAGTGTTTAACATACATTTGACTGCCATTTAATTTTGTGCTGGACTATCATTTCCATAGACTCACATCCATATCCTATTATTAGCCTGGACCCTCTCAGGATGGTTCGAGAGGGTTGTGCTCTGGTAAAGGTGGGAGGGCAATAGCCCTGCCTCCAAGCTGACATGGTTAGTGAGGCAGCTATAGTGCCTTGGGGATCTATTTTGCAGGGAACAGAGAGCAGGTCCATCATCTTTCACAGTCAAATTCTGCAGATGATGCCGATAAGGTCAAAGCATTCGTCACTGTGCCCATCACACTTAACACACTTTACATCAGCTCTCAGTGGCCTTACATTCCTTAAACGTTGATGCTGTCTGCGAGGTGGTCCAAAGTGCTTTGTGGTCATTACCTGATGCTGCCTGGTATGCTTTTCTTAGTCAGACTACATCAGACTGATTCTACTTAAAGTGGAAGTCAACCTTAAACATTTCCTGACAATAATTTGTTATATGTGACCTCACTAGTCTAAACACGACATTCTTACATTTTTGGAATATGAGTTATGAAGCAAAATCCAGCCGCTTTTATCCATCTTAGATGGCGGCCATTTTGCCACTTTCTGTCGACTGAAGATTACATCAATGTCACTCAGAGCTCAGCCAATGACCAATCACAGCTCACCTGTTTTTTGAAGCTGCGCTGTGATTGGTTGTTACCTGAGACTTGTGCAACATTGATCTCCTCTTCAGTTGACAGCAAGTGGCAAAATGGTCACCCCCCCCCCCCTGAGATGGATAAAAACGGCTGAAATTTGCTGATTAGCTCATATTCCACTAATGCAATTTTAACCAGACTGCCATATTTAGACTAGTGGGGCTGCAAAGAACAAAAAAAATTGGGAGGATTGACTTCCCCTTTAAGGTATGCCGTTTGAAACACAAATATAACTATTCTGTATTTAGAACAACACGGCAGCAATGCGTCTGCTGATTACAATAAGATTCCAAATAAATGTCAGGCTTTGAAAACGCTTTGGACACCGTTTGTTTTAGATAAAGCGCTATATAAGTCTTCTTCATTTACTATTTAAGTCATTTTTTGTTTATTTCCCCCCCAAAAAAGTCACGTTAAGTTACGCATCCGACCGGAAATTGTTTTGCTGACGTAAGAATGATTTGTGAATCAAGATTTTAGGAGCGAGATCAGTGTTAATATTTTTGTTTTAAAATAAATAAATAGATGGTCTTCTCGCCCAGCTGGGCGGTATCTCCTTCAAGCTCGAGTCGTCTACCATAGGCTTGGGAGCTAGACGGTTCTGCGCAGGATCTTAACTGTCTCCAGTATTGTGCTTTTCTGCACGTAGATGTCGGATGTTATGTGTGTGGTGTGTGAAGATCATAGCCTAACTTTTTAAAAGTAGTTTATCAATAAAATATCACAATTATAATTCACATTCAACCACTGTCATCAACTGTCAAAATTCCAGTATTGTCTACCAAAATGAATCTTAATTTTTGTTTTAATATTAGGCTAAAAGATTATCTACATCATGAAAGAATATTTCTCTATTGTTGATCAGCTCTCTCAGTGCTCCCAAACAGTTAAACTGCTCGTGCTGTGCTGAGCGTTAAAGCAAAAGCTCACTTTTAAACTTAGACCAATGAGGCTTTCATGGAAATAATATTTGTTGGCGCAGAGTTGCTGACATGAAATGAAAAGACTCATTCGAACTTTGAACACAAAGGCTGAGTTTTGACGTACTGATCCGATGCTCCTGTTTGGCCTTCACTTGGATCTGCGCAAGCTCCTGAAGGGTTAAGTGACTCGGTGCTGGGGCCGTGCAGCCCCAAGGCTCTGGGAAGAAAGCCAGCTCCACTCATAAACATGGCGCGCTTTAAGCGTGCATGCGTGTGTGTGTGTGTGTGTGTGTGTGTGTGTGTGTGTGTGTGTGTGTGTGTGTGTGTGTGTGTGTGTGTGTGTGTGTGTGTGTGTGTGTGTGTGTGAGTGAGTCTGTGCCAGGGACAGCCCAGTGACTTACAGAGTACAACCCTGCCCCCATGGTGAAAGCAGAGCAAAGTTTTAAAGAGACACAAGCTATTGAAAGTGTGTGTGTGTGTGTGTGTGTACAGTATGTGTATTGGTGAGCAATACTGACTGAAGGGCGAAAGGAGGCGCTGAAGAGTTTTTCCTCACACGTCCGCGCTGTGATGGATGATCGCACAGGTCTCACATCCTGTGGAAAGATGTCAGTCCTCTGCCATAAGGACTGCTGGGAAACTGAGGGTCCACTGTGTGTGTGTGTAACACTAACACTCTCCCTCTCTCTCACACACACACACTTACATATCCTCTCAATTTCGAGCAGATTAACCTGAGCAAGCATGCGAATGTAATCAGCGAGTGCGTCATTTTACATATGAGACACAAAGCTTTAAAAAAAGCCGACTTTGGGAGGTCACAAGCTCACCGGGACCTCCTCAGCATGGAAAACGAAAATCAAACAGCATTTTGCGTTTCTTCAGTTCGTACTCCTTTGTCTTCTTCGTCACACACGCACCCACGGCATCAGGCAGTGGGCCAGCTGAGTCACGTCTAAATGGAGTGGATTGTGACTGCAACTGACACTTACATAACCTCTGTCTGCCTGCACACCACTGTCATTAGAGAGGCTCAGCACAACCAGCGTGGAACAATCGCTTCAAGTACTCTGCAGGCAAAGGAGCCCACCTTCTCAATTCCAGCTCAAAACACACATAGGCGATTTGTTTTCTCATCCACATGCTGATGTGTTTTCTTGTAACTTTTGTTATCAGCATATTATGAGCTCTCCTTATCTGAGGAGGTAATGAGGGAGTTAAGTTTTTCAGCTCCTCTTGGACTGAGGGAGTCGACATTCTGGCAACCTTTGCTTTGTGTGTGTGTGTAAGTGTGTGTGCCTTCAATTTGGCAGTCTCGGGTTTATACAGATGGGGCTGCTCTCGTTGGATAAACCACAGAAAATTCCCCCCAGTGTCCAAGTTAGCACTTCTTGGGGAAAGAGCCTTGCATGCCCTCCACCCCAATGCTATGCCGTCCCTGCATTGAACACCTTGCCCCCCGCAACCGCCTCTCACCCAACTCTCTTCCCAGAAACAATCCTTTAAAGAAGCTTGCGGTGTCTTCAGCCATGTTTCCGTCATGCAGTCCTGTTGAGTTTGGCTCCTCAAGTTACAGCATGAACAGTAAACCAGACTTGAATGTTTTTGGGGGTTTTTTTGCTATGTAAATAGAGTGACGTCATCAGAGTGTAACCCAGCAATGAATTAAGCATGGAACGGGACCACGTCAGCTATAGCATAAGTCTGAGAAGATCAAACGTTTCCAAATGTTTGAGGTCCACATTTAGAAAAATTCCGGGATGCACGGGCTTTATTATTTTAAATATGCTAAAATCAACCAAGCACGGAGCCCCTAAAGTGAACAAAACCATGAAGTATATGTTTCTCAGGACGAGAATATGTTCTCGTTTGAACGAAAACATTTCTCATTAGGATATGAAAGTAGTCCCTTGCATGCTTCCATGGGAGACCCTATAACTAAATTTCTGTTTGCATTTCTGAGTGAAAATGACCGTGCACGACCTTGTTTGGTTATATTTTCACCTGGGATTTTATTGTAACATAGCCGCTTTACTTGCAAGGCATTTAAAACCTTGTAGTCTGCTAAATAAGTTTCACATCCTCACGAGAAAACGTTCTCGTGAGGATGAGAACATTTTCTAATTCAAACGAGAAAACAAAAATCGAGATTTTGGGGTGGCGAATGGCACAGTATACCACTAGACTAGATCCACACCTGCACTGAACTGAAACAATTAGGTACTTGACGATCAATAATGCGATATGTTCATACGTAAATCAGACCTTGACACAAAGAATAAAGTGGAATAAACTATTTTTGCTTCTAAAGTTGAATGATCCTTCGTCACCACTGTTTTTTTTAAAAGAGAAATTGTGTAATTTTAGCCCTAAATAGTTGCACAAATAATTTTATTGTATCTTTGCATTTCTAGAAAAAGCTCTACAGTATATGAACCAATTTATTCTTCTTCACTTCTTTTTTTTACACTCACCCTTCCTTACTCTGACCATCACCAAACTTGTTTTATTTGTTTTTTTAATGTAGTCTTGCGGATCATGTCAAATGCTAGTTTTAGTACATGCCGCAGGCCACTGAAAAATGGATGTCGGGCTGCAAATGGCCCCCAAGCCATACTTTGGCTACCATGCCATAAGTGATCGTAAGCGTGCCGCTGTGTACTCACATAAATGAAATGGATGTAATAAAATAACAACAAAAGAAAATTTGAATACATTTTGATGAACATGATGTGAAGCCAATTATAAAGGCTTGACTTGGATTTTGCTTTTTGTTTTGGGTTTACACGTAATCTCTTATGTGAGTTTCCTCCCACAGTCCAAAAATATGCATGTTTGGTGAACGGAGTTGGCCTAGTTGTGTATTTGAGAGTGACTGGCTGTCTGTGGCCTGCAATTGGCTGGCAATCAGTCCAGGCTGTCCTGCCCAAAGTCAGCTGGCGAACGCTCCAACTTCCTCATGACCCTGAAGGGGATAAGTGAAAGAAAATGCATGGATGAATACACATCCAAAAACAAGAAACAAAATTGGCTTTCAAATCGTTCTCCACAAACCACAATATCTTTTTATAATGCTACATTGTGTGTTTTTTAATATCCTTTCCATCGGCACACAAAAGTTATGATTCTCTGTCGACCAATGAATGAAGACCTCTGTCTCTTGCTCCGCCCTTTAGTTATTGGACAATATTGAGATACATGAGTTTTTTGAGATATGAGTCATCAATCAGCCAATTTTTTTATGTTATTTATTATCATTTTTTGCTTTGCCTTGCAAGGACTCGCTTCACAACAAGCCGCAGTTTGGCAGACCGTACACATTTGATCAAAAAAGAGGCCTTAAGCTGTTTAATGCCACTCCCAACTGAAACATAATACAAAGAGAATTACATATTGCTTATTTAAAGCAACCACTACCTGAATGCTTTCATATAATGGCAAATTCCATAGGCACACAAGATAACAATGAATCAACCTCCCTTTGCGTGACATACTGCAGTGACTTGCTGAACTGTCATCCAAGATAGCATTTAGCAATAGCCAAAGTAATTACACAATCACTGGTCACCAGATTGACTCACAATGTTCACACTTGGTTTTCGTCTGTCAGAGGATCCACTCCTCTGATCTCAGCAGCCCACGTGTCGTTCCACGGCAAACAAAAGCAAATGAGACGCGTGCCCGGGCTAAATGTAGCATAATAGTGCTAAATCTAATACATGAATATACGGCACTATTTAACATACATGCTTCACAAAGATAATGAGCATTATCTTTTTTAAGTATGATTTTTTTTTTTTTAATGGACCCGCTCATTGATATTGTGCCTAATAATAAAGTGCACCTAATCATCCGTAACATTTCCATATGAAAAAGTGGTATCAAGATATCCCTAAATATTACTGTCGTACTGATAATTCAAGAGAGGAGCCCAGTATGTATATATTGAAGGATAAAGTGTGATAAAATGATTTGGTTTTGTCTTTAATTCTGTCACTGTTAAAGAATGATATAATGGAGTGCTATTTTTCCTCATTAAAAAGCACAGCCGGAGTGAAGCATTGCACAACGCAGCATGAGTGTCCTCTGCTCTCCAGCCTTGACCTGGCTGTCATCCACCAAACAACTCGACTACTAATCACGAGCCTCGCTACAAATCTGCAGAAATGATCACAATAGGGCAACCGAAAGGTTGTGACAAATGATTTTCTTTCTTTGCGAATAACGACACTGCCACTGCTTTTGTCATTAACCTCGATACCTCCCAAGCCGGCCAACTTATTAGCTCATGCAACTCTTTTCAAGGCTCATTCGCTGCGTATGAATGTTGCTGTGAAATGTAATACGCGATTTCATTGATAGCTTTACATTGGATTCGGCCCCACATCTGCAGCATGAGTCACGGGGGACCTCAGTGTCAAAAGTAGTATTTTTTTTCTTCTTTTTTCTTTTAACTCTTCCATTAGGCTGTGTGCAATGAGTTACTTGTAAAACTGATGTTGTGTTTCCCCGCAATAAACAAAAGCAGGGTTTGATTTAGATGTCTAAGCTAACAGGCTGTTGAGGTAAACGAAACGTCAAGCTGAACAAACGTCTCACCGGGGACACTTTCCTCATTGCGCGGGCCAAAATGATTGTGAGCTTTTGCAGCTTTCATGCTTATCACAAATGACCTAATTCCTCGCCAGCAGTGTTTTCAATGTGCTCCAGCATGTGTTTACCAGCGGCAGACTGCCTCCCCATTAAAGCTGCCTTTCCCCCCCCTGAGGCTGCAGCTCGTGTTAACACACAGGATATGGACTCTGACCATGGCGTCCTACCTCTTCTTGTAGCTGCATGGTTCCTACCTGTAAACGCCACGGGATCCGCCCCTTTTGGCCATCTGCCGACCACTCTTCTATTTTCCGGTGCTTGCATAACTTCTTCTCTTTCTTAAATATTTGTATATCTGGATTATTAAGATCTTTTTGAATAAGATTTAGTTGCTGTTTACTTTTTTTTTTCTTTGCTTTATTTTTTACTACATCTGTGTCAACTCAAGTGTTCATGTCCTTTCTGTATTTACAGTATGTGGGTTCTCTCTGGATTCTCTGGCAACCTCCCACATTTCAAAAAAACATGAATGCTGGTTTGGTTAAAGGCTGAAAGCAAAATGTCAAAAGTGAAGGGTGGCAAAACAAGATGAATTGTACACACTGCTCTCTAATGATTGGTCTACAGAGAAGTCTTACGTCAATGTTGAATTCAATAATACAGTCCCTGTAAAGTGAAAAAAAAGTATACTTTCTAAATTTGACACACCACAGCGAACAGTGTCGTTAGCAACCGTGCCAAATCTGAATGATAAAAAAAATCTATAAAAGTCTATAAAATGAGTCTTCAAAATGGTGAAACATCAAGCTATTCTTTGCGTTCTCAGATACTTTTGGGCGTGTCTGCTGAATGTGCTGAAACAACGCCAGGCTCATCTGTAACTGTCAATCAAATATCACTTGCTGTCCTGGAAAAATGGACGCTACTTTGTCTTGCATTTTTCTTTTGCCTACATACAACTACACGTTTGAGCTGTGAAAATATGTCCACGTAAGCCTCTGGTGGCTGGAAACATCCCACCGGGTTGTCATCGGGCACAACAACGAGGCGCTCCAAAGCGGACAAACCTTTAAAACAAATATCCTCCTTCCTTGCGCTTATGTTTGTGCATGTTGAGCGCACACTCATGGACGGTTTAAGTGGCCATCAGGAAAACTGAAATGGAAAAAAAAAAAAACCTGTTTATGACGAGGGCCCTATTTGTGAGTACTTGGCAAAAAAATACATGGCCGCATCGTTTTGGTGCCGGGGTGAGTGTAGTTTGCTCTGTTTGGGAATTTGGCAGACCACATTGCACCTTGCTGGGCGTTCTGACTCACCTGATAATTTGGTGACAGAAAGTAGATTAGACTTTAGACCAGGTAAAACCAGGTCTAAGTTGTGGCGCAGGGGTGTAACGTGAATTTGGCGGATGTGATGCAGGCGCAGACAGGGACGTTTGGCACTCCACTAATATATGTGGTGGATGTCATCACACACAGATAGATGCACGACTGGCGGTAGAAGGCCAACTGCCCACTTGGTAACAGCCAACTTTACATCATCCGCAAATAGAGATATTTCATTTCCTTATAAACGTACTTGCATGCATTGATCTACTGCACTGCTTCCGCCATGGAACCGTGCACCTCTCCTGCATTGAATTTAAAGGGAATGTGGGGAGCTGCTTCTAGGCCTGGAATCAATTTGGTTGTGTACACTCCCACAACGGCATAAATGGCAATTTCCAACTGCACCCGTCTATAAAAACTCTACCCATGCGCACAACTAGAGTTTGCATGACATACGTTGGGCATGAAAATAGGGCTTTTTATCTCCACAACTGAGGACTACATAGTTATTTCTATATTTCGAAATAAATCTCAGAATTCACTTTACAAGGTATTTTTTGGAAGGGAAACCAACTGAGCCATTTATTACTATGCTATTGTCTTGGTGCTTTCATAGCTTGATGTGACGATTATCATTCGGCTTACATGTTGGAAACACATGCCAGGCTAGACTTTTCCAAACCATTCCATGGCCAACCAAAGTTGGTGGAATCACAGGTTCTGTCTTGCGCTCTTAATTTGTCACGCGTGTCCTTCATTTCTAAGTGATTATTGTGTTCCGCCATATGCAATAGTTGACACTGGAGGTGTGCAGTACAGCGGGGAACCGAATCCTGAGTTGCGTCTCGGTGGAGTTCTGTGCTCCACTGAGTTCCATTCTAGTTATCAGGGCCACCAGGAAGTAGAAAATTGCATTTTCTGACAAAGGACCAAAGGGACAAAGCATTCAACACCCTGCAAGCTGAAAGTGTATTACGTGGCCAATAAGACTCTGAAGAAGTGTAATGCACCATTAATGAATGCAGTTAAAGAAGTCCCCCACCCTTCCAGGATGCTTTTTCTGGCTCCCCCACACGTCACCCTTCTACCCCGAGGCCAGAGCTTCGCAGCTCCCCAGAATGGGGTCATTAGCTGGGTGCTAATGGTTTCAGATTTTCTAATTGAATGGGAGCCCATTGATCTGTAGGTAGAGAGAAATGGTTCTTTTCATTGCCTTCAGTATGGGCCTGCACAGCATTTGTCTCCATTCAGCACGAAAGGCCGACGGAGAGCTAAAGTAGATGTCGGTGAGGTGGACGCACACGTGTGGACTTGCAGCATCTGCGCACAAAAGAAAGTGAGAGCGCTCGCGTTTCAACAAACACACTCGTACACACATGCACAGTTGTTCTGCTCCGTGGAGCCTTCGGGGCTTCTATTCTGACACCAGCGCACTTTAATCTGTGTTCTCCCTCCGAGTTATCCCACTGAGCGGATTTGCTCTTCATGTCTTTTTAAGCACTACAAAAACAGGGGGGCGCCTCTGGCATAAAGGGTCATTGTGGCTTAGTAAAGATGTCAGCTGTCAAGCAGTTGAGGTGTGCAGGGCAGAAACCGAACGTCTGTGCTGATAAATTCGGGATCAGCTACCGTCAAGTCTAGGGTGACCAGATTTTCATAATTAAAAACCGGGACTCTCCAATTTCACTGATAATCAAATATACAATAAATTCTCACCTGAATTATTTATAACAAGTTTAATCACTAGTCAATCTGGTGACCGTTGGTTGTGTTATTACTTTAGCTAATGCTAAATGCTATCTTGGTTGAAAGAAGTCAATGCACTCATCATTATCCAACCTTTTTTGCTCTGTCCCGGCAGCTATTGGAATCTGGCTGTGCCATTTACCTCAAGCTGGTCCAGTAATTGTAAAATTGAAAATATGCCAACAGAAAAGCTCAGTTTGCCATAGGTCTGACCAGTGAACACAGCATTAAGCTAATAGGACCACAGACGGATTCATAGGCAGGAATGGTTTAAAAAAAATCATCCTGTCTTCTAATCTATACAGTTTTTCTTTTTAAAGACAAAAAGGTTTTGTTTGCCTAGGTAAACGAAACCTTTTTGTCTTTAAAAAGAAAAACTCGAGACACAAGGCACAAATCAGAGACAAAAGTCTCTAAATGTGACGTCTGGTCAAGTTGCATTCATGTGAATTTTATCTAAAGCTGTTGATAGCTGCTCTTGATTTTTCGGTGTTGTCCACTAACGTCATTCTTTTGACTGACTCAGACAAATGCAATCGAGAGGGGAAAAGGTCAGAAGGAGAATGTTCAGAAAATAGATTACTTAATCATCGCTTACAAAGGATTTCATCTATTTTTGAAGTATATGCGATAAACTGTTAAAAGTCACTTTAAGTAGTTTTAACTTATCATTGCTTGAATTCAATGGCAAAACAGATTTGTCGAGCATCACATATTTACAAACAGTCGCGCAAATAGGAAAATTAATGATTGAATATTGGCGTAGTATTTGTTTATTTGATTCACATGAACTTGAACCCATTTGTGTATGAGAGAAAAAAGCCACCTGGTTCTGTTTATCAACTTGGAATTCACTGTAAAAATTACAACTTTTTTCCTTCCCACTCCTCAACCCCAAGTACATATGAAAACACACACACACAAACACACACACACAAAACCCATAATTATCCAGCACCAGCATGAGGAGGCTCTTACTGTAGCTACTTGTTGAGTGTATGTATTTTACAGCAGTGCGAGGCTTTGTTCTAAATGAGGCTCACTGTCCCCTGGCGTCAGCTGACCAACCAAAGTCTAGCATATAGATTTATAGAAACAAGCACTCTTCACATCAGGGATGGGCAACTGAAATGATGGTGGCGCGCTACTGGGGGCCCATGTAGGGCCAAGCACTTCCTACCCAGATGTATGACAAGAATGCCATTTTAAATATGTGCATGTCAGTTTTTTATTGATTCAATGTGCACCATAGTATAATTGCATTTTATTTTTCAGAATCCAATTCCCAATGCATGTATAAAAGATCCAGTCTTTACCAACAATGGGTTTCAACAATTAAAAAAAAAAAAACTACATACTCTGATTCCAACCAATGCAAAGTGCAATAACCGTTTTCTTTTTTTTCCAAAATCAACTCACTCAAAAATTTCATATTATTCAGGTACTATTTTTTGTTGTGCATGTCATTCCAAATATGCAAGAAAAATATTAGTCTTTAGGGCTGTATAAGCAGCATAACAGTCCAAGTGCAACTAAGCTTTGTGTCTGCCATCTAGTGGTCAATGGTGATATTACAAACTATACATTGGAACCCACTATTCGCGGAGGGTAGGGACCGGGTTGCCCAGAAATAGCAAACATTTGTGTATGGTTGCCACCCCACCCATTGAAAAGCATTAGATTTGTAAAATATTAAATAAAATAAATAAACCGAAAAAAATCTTCAAAAATTGACAATAAACCTCCAATGTAATTTTCATGAAAAACTGTGTTTTTCTCCAACCCCACCAAAAATAAACAAGTAAAAAAATAAAAAATACAATAATAATAATAATAATAATAATAATGAGGGGGGAAAGTCAGCGAATAAGCAAATCTGTGTTTGCCGAACCGTGACTATGTAAGGCGCGGGGGTCCATTTTAGTACAAAAAATGTGTTTACAACCCCCCCATCCCCCACTCCACCCAAAAAAAAAAACATTTAGAAAAAATCCTTCGACATTTTTTGGGGCGGGGATCAATCAAGGGGCCCACTTAGAGTGTTTTCGGCCAATTGTCCATCCATCCCTGCTGTATCTTGAACATCACAAGTCTGACTGTATGTCCCGTTTAAATACATCCTTTGTGTGCTTGGTGACATCATGTCAAGTTTGGATTCTTTAATAACATACCTCTCTCTGCAGATGATCTTTAGATTAGTGTGCGATAGCACATGTGCATGCAATCGTATCATATCCCTTCCTTAACTGCACGCATCTGTGTGCGTACATCTTTGCATGTTGATTTTACTGTATATTTATGCCTTTTGAAGGACGACTGCTCAGGAGAACTACTGAAGGTATTGTCTGGACTCTTAATTAAACTGTGGTTTAAGATACAGAAAGCCAGATTGTGCTGTAAATGTGAATTTGCTTCCAAAAACACGTTGCCACCAAATCTAATGACCACCCAGCTTTAATAGCCCAACCGTAGCCTTTGCCAGAATTTTTTTAATCTTTCTTTTAATGTTTTTTTTTTTTTTTGGCCATCGTCAGAAGGTTCTAGAAAAGTGCACCACAGGCTGATAAATTACTCTGTGTGGATTAGTGTATGTGCGTATGTGAATGTTTTGGCTCAGCAGCTCACTTCCAACTTCCAAAGTTGACTGTCAGTAGCCTCCCTGGACTTTGCCAATCCAGCACAGGATGGTATCATACTTACTTGCCATGAGGAGAGACCATCCACTATATATCATAGCTTGTAACACTGTATACTTATTAAATGGGTTATTCTCATAAAATTTGATTAATAACGATACAGACGCTCTTCTAATTTATCCTCTATTTTTATGGCACCTTGGTTATACTTTATATGTGCAAATGGCTCCCATGCTGAAACAGCTATGCTTGAAGTCCTATTACCAAAAAGTTGATTTATAATTTCAGGCCACAGTAACAGAGACAAAAGTTAAATACATTCATTTTGTGGCAGTAAAATACAAATGTAATTTGAGTTCAATTTTGCCAACGCTTTGTTGACAGAGCAAAAGGTGTTCCCCAAGGTCCAGTGCTCGGTCCATTACTCTTTATTCGACGCAATGGTCCTACTTAAAATGCTATGCCGACGACGTCCAAGTCTACATTGCCACCAAATCCATTAGTCTGCCCTGACCAACTGTCTCATGGAAATAAAATCTTGGATGCACTCAAACTCAACTGTGGCAAATCAGATCTCATCATCATCGGTCCCAAATCCCTCACCAAAACTAAGCACAACTTTAGTCCCACAATCGAAAACTCCAACTTGTCACTGTCCGTGCACATATTTGTAAAGTGTCTTTAAGCCTTTTAACTCATTCAAACCCAAAAACATGTAAACATGATTTTTTTAATACTTGCTCATTCACTACCCAAAAATGTATTTACATGTTTGTTTGTTTTATGCAAGAGCATACAGAAGGCTTTGATGCAGCTTCTGACATGAAGAGGTGGCATAAAGCAATGGTAGTTATTACAAAAAACGGCCAGCAGATGGCAGCAGAGTATAAGAGATCAACCAGGGCCATGTTGCAACAAGCTCTTTTTGCCAGTGTTTCCACCAAGAATGTGAATATTGATACAATGTAGCTATATTCTAATGCTAATTGCTGCAAAACGGAAACAGATACAAATATACCTTTTTCCTGATGAAAGAAAATACTCTAATTGTTCTTTTGTTTGTGCTTTAATAGCATTAAAACACAGTATTCTGTGGGCCTTACAAAATCTGTCAAAATACAGTAAAACAGCTAGGAGCGAAGGGGGTTGCTTCATTAAAATGGCTGGGAGTGAATGAGTTAAAACGCACTATATACATAAAATGTAGTATTATTGTTATTATTAAATGGTGGTGCTCCACTAAAATACACTTCTTGCATAACAGTAAAATACATAATGGTAAATACAGAAACAGAAAAAAACTGCTCTCCATGGTTACAAAACGATATTTAGTTGTGAGTGGATACTCAAAACGGACAGCAAATACAGCTTAAACAATTATTCATAATATTGGAACTATCATTGAAATATTATTATGTAATTGTTTAGGTATACAAATGTAAATTTCCAAACAATTCAAAGTGTTCTCTCTCAAGCGTGTGATACTGCATATTATTTGATAAACCTCTTAATCAATGAGAGAAAACAGCTAAATAGATAGATTTGCAATAATGTTTGAACCTCAAGCAAATAAAAACCAGATGCATTGTTGACTTTTTCGCCATCCTAATACGGACATGTTCCCCATTATACCTTGAAAGCGGTGGCATCAAACCAATATGGTGAGTGAACATTAGCCAAGCTGTTCGGCCTGATTCATGCAAGGCACTAACGTCAAAGTTTAAAGCATGTTAAGGAGCCTTACAGCAAAGATGATTTGTTGCGTAATGACATCAAGAACAAATACAGAAGTTCTGCCTCCAGCATGGTTTAAACATCATTTGATTATATGGAGTGGCACAAAATAGACTCTTTCAAAGAATAACCACAGTATTGGCTTGGCCTGGACAGGACATTCTTTACAGGCAGCAAGTCTCCAAGTAGAGAACGCTGCAAAATAAAAGAACCAGGGGAAAAAAATCAGACACGGTATGAACGTGGAAAAGCGATAAACGTGAGACGACGGCAAACGGCAGAAGCAAACAAAGATAAAGAGCGGTTGAAGGTGAAGTGTGGCACTTGGCTGGCTGTGGGCCTCGCCATCTTCTCTGGAGTCTCTCTTCCATCCGCAGTGACATGTGGTTTCACGGCCATTACCGCACCGCATTATAGTGCGATGTGCCATTATGGGAGGCGTCCATATGCACTCCTCTGTCTGCTGGCTCCATAAAACATGTAGGCCCAACTGTTTTTGCTAGTGTCAGTGTACACAATTGAATCAAATGAAAGCCCCCCCCCACCTCCTCCTCACCTCATTTTACTGAGTGGATATCGAATGAAACATCAAGTCCAAGTTAGAAAAGACATAAAAGCTGCAGATGTTAACACTTACGCGATGTGACAAGCTACTTTAATCTAGTTTTCATTTTTTTGGAATCATTCATGATATTTCATGTGATTTCAAAGTGGCAGCACAAATTCACCATCTGCGCTTTATGTAGTCGACTAAATTTCAGTACGCATCAAACTTGAAGGAAGCAAGAGACTGCGTTTCTCTTTCTGTGTTTTTCCACTTTGTGACTGTATGCGTGTGTGTTCACGTGTGTGTGTGAGTGTCCTGGGTTGCGGAACAGAAGGTCTCCACAGGGCTAGCCTGTGTGGGTGGATTCTGGGATTCACCACGACAAAAAAAAAATTAAACAAGTCCAAGGACATTTCCTTACTAGGCACTCAGCATACAGAGTAGTGTCTGGTCATGGATCACCATTATTCTTTATTTTAAAATGTGAGGAAAAGCGAAAGACTCTTTCGTTATATGGCAAAAGTTACAACAAACCTACAGTACAATATACACCTGTTGCCATCCATTATACAATTTTCACACTGCGAAAGTAAAGTTGTGAGTACATTTAGATGATATTATCACGCTTCAGTATTTGTTTGTTTCATTTGGTGTGCCGTGACATTTTAACAAATGTAAAAAGCAAAAATCACAACATCGCGTGGACATCGGGGACAGTGCCTCTGGATTGGCAGACCGGGGTGGTGGTCCCCCTTTTTAAGAAGGGGGACCGGAGGGTGTGTTCCAACTACAGAGGGATTACACTCCTCAGCCTACCTGGTAAGGTCTATTCAGGGGTGCTGAAGAGGAGGGTCCGTCGGGAAGTCAAATCTCGGATTCAGGAGGAGCAGTTTGGTTTTCGTTCTGACCGTGGAATAATAGACCAGCTTGTTTTCACCAGTTTGCCCAACCAGTCTAAATATGTTTTGTAGATTTGGAGAAGGAGTTTGACCGTGTCCCTATGGGAGTCCTGTGCGGGGTGCTTCGAGAGTACCGAGCCCCCTGATACGGGCTATTCGGTCCCTGTATGACCGACCGGTGTCAGTTTGGTCCGCATTGCCGGCAGTAAGTCAGATCTGTTTTCAGTGAGGGTTGGACTTCGCCAGGGCTGCCCTTTATGACCGATTCTGTTCATAACTTTTGTGGAAAGAATTTCTAGGCACAGCCGAGGCGTTGATGGCGTCCGATTTGGTGGCCTCAGCATTGCATTTCTGCTTTTTTTAGATGATGTGGTGCTGTTGGCTTCATCAAGCGTGATCTCCAACTCTCACTGGAGCGGTTCGCAGCCGAGTGTGAAGCGGTTGGGATGAAAATCAGCACCTCCAAATTCGAGACCATGGTCCTCAGTCGGAACAGGGCGGAGTGCCCTCTCCGGGTCGGGATGAGATCATGCCTCAAATGGAGGAGTTCAAGTATATTGGGGTCTTGTTCACGAATGAGGGCAGGATGGAGCGGGAGATTGACAGGCGGATCGGTGCAGCGTCTGCAGTGATGCGGACTCTGTATCGGTCCATTGTGGTGAAGAAGGAGCTGAGTCAAAAGGCAAAGCTCTCGATTTAACGGTCGATCTACGTTTGTACCCTCACCTATGGTCACGAGCTGTGGGTCGTGACCGAAAGAACAAGATCCCGGATACAAGCGGCCTAAATGAGTTGCCTCCGCGGAGTGTCCAGGCTCTCCCTTAGAGATGTGAGAAGAGGGTGAGAAGCTCAGTCATCCGGGAGGGACTCAGGGTCGAGCCGCTACTCCTCCGCGTGGAAAGGAGCCAGTTGAGGTGGCTCGGGCATCTGGTTCTGATGCCTCCTGGATGCCTCCCTGGAGAGATGTTCTGGGTGTGTCCCACTGGCGGGAGGCCCTAGGGACGACCCAGGACACGCTAGTGAGACTACGTCTCTCGGCTAGCCTGGGAATGCTTTGGAATCTGGGGAGAGGGACGTCTGGGCTTCCCTGCTAAAGCTGCGGCGCCTGCAACCTGACCTCGGATAAGCAGTAGAAAATAAAAAAGCAAAAATCCTGCCTTGGCTCAAGAAGGTTTGGCCTTAGGGTGTACAAAAAAATGATTTATCAAAGAGTTAAAGCATTCAGTGGAGTAAAACCTTAACCTTCAATTTTTGAGATTTAGAAAAAAAAATCAATAATGAATTCATGCAAATAGAATATATTATTAATAACTATTCCACCGCTAAACAATATGCGGTATACAACCCATACAAGCCTTTCTTTAATCTAATAAGTAGCAATCGTAAAAAATTTGAACATTTGTTAACTACTGTTATTTTTTTATTTTATTTTATTTTCATCCCTTTCTCCTCCATCATGGCATGTCTAAGGCTGATTTGGACTTCACTCGAACTCGGAATGTACTGGACCAAGTTTGATTGTCAACATTTGACTAGATAGCAGCACTAGTTTGTTTCGATAGTGCTGATGTCCTCCAGCTGAAAGCTGTTTTTTGTGCATGTGTTTCCTGACATCCCCCACAAGCAATGGACAGTAAAAGACCTCTTCTGGTTGGTCTACCTCAGGTCAGGTTGAGGTCAGGGGTTTAATTTATGAAACTGTACAAACTACAGTACAATACAATCACACATGCCGACGAGTGTCTTCCACAGCAGAAAAGCATTAGAAATTGTTATTGGAGAAATATAGAGTTTTATAATATTTAAAATCCTGTCCCAGAGAGATGAAAGCTGAAAGCCCAAGAATTGACTGCATTTCCGTTGTTGAAATGTGCACCTTCCTCCCTCTGGCCATGAGCTGATGAAGGGAAATGGCGGGATAATGCCGGTCGTGATCAGGACTTGGTAGAGTGGCCCGTGATGGAGAGCTATAAATAGAACCCCCATCTTGGCTCGTGCCCCATCCTCTCGCACCTCCTGCTGCTCTGCTGTCCCACACTTCCATGAACCCCCACCACCAGCCTCAGCCTGTCCTTCCCTGATTCCACCCTCTGCCCGTATGTCTCCGTCCATCCCTCGTTCCCATGCAGCACCTGCTCTGACACCTCCTCTGCCAACTGGCTGATGTCATGCTTTGCTAACCGGACAGTCCTCCTCACGCTGGCCCCATAAATGCCAGCCAATGCGGGGACAGCCGTGCCTACCCCACACATGCGGTCCCGCTACCACAAACACTCCAACTCCCACTCTTTGCGGTGTCCTCAGCATGTGTACATGTCACAAGACTCAAATTGTTCGTCTTTTGAAGAAATGTGCTGGGATGTTCTTACACTCAGTGGATACAAAAGTCTGTACACCCTTGTTCAAATGCCATGTTTTTTTTTATACGGGAACATGAGACCATAATTAATTAACATTAACCTGACCTATAACATGTACAACAATTTTATGAGGGGAAGTGACAATAACAGAAGAAAAATGTAGTTGCACAAGTGTGCACACCCTCTTAAAACTGGGATTTTGCTGAGTCAATCTCATTCAAACTCATGTTAAAGTGGAGGAGGCACACACCTGCCTTTTTTTTTTTTTTTTTTTTAAGCAGAAGCCTGAAGACACTACTGGGTGGGCCACATAGGACCACACACTCCCTAACCATGTTTATGGAAAAATGCTATTTTAAATATCGACGCCTACTTAAAATAATCGCTTACGTAAATTTTTAACGATTTTTCAGGAAACACAATTTTTTTTTTAACCATTTGCATCATGAGGGGATTATTTAAGCAAAAAAAAAAATACTTAGGCAATTATTTTAGGAGGGTGACAATATGGGAAAAATACATGCATTTGTTCAAAATACATGTTTTTATTATACTACATTTTTTTTATACATTATTCAATGCATGTATGAAAGATCCACAAAACTAACCCAACAACAAAGAGTTTGAAGCAAATAAAATAACCACTGTAATGCTTTCCCCCCCCCCCCCCCCCCCCAGTGCAAAGCTCCTCTTACGTTAAAATGACCATTCAAGGACGACACAAAACTGTTGAACAAAGAGCAAACATTAAGCTCAAGAACTCATTTTGCACATTTTTTCCACAAAAATCAACTCACTCAAAATTTTAATATTATTGAGTTACTATGCTTGTCCTGCATATCATTCCAAATCCACATGTTGTAGTATAAGGCAGTATTAGACCAAGTGTAAGTGCAACCAAAGCACCATCTATTGGTGATTAGTGATATTACAACTTTAAACTTTGGTCAACCCCTGCAGATTTTTTTCTTTTTTACCCCCTCAATATGTTCCCATATTTTGTATTTTTCTCGTATACGGAAACATATACCAAAGGTTTATCAGCGGTTTTTTTAAGATTGTTTGTTTGTTTGTTGAAAAAATAAAAATCCTCCAAATTGATCTGAAAATTAATCAAGGGGCCAGCTGCCCATCACTGACTCTCTGCACTATTTTATGAATGTTGATTTTTTTACTTTTTTATTCAGAGGGTCAGGGGTTTGTGTGGATCAGCCTGTAAGTTCTTCCACACCACGCTGTTCCTATCAAGGTGGAACTGCCTAACTAACTTGTCCAAAATAATCTATCCCCTGATGAATTGATTAATTTTTAATTAATCGATTGATTAATTGATTAGGTTTGTCACAATACTTAAACATAATACACAATCTTACAAAATGTCATTGTAGTTAATGCAACACTCAACAGAAGCATAATTTTGCTTGATGACCTTTTTGATATTACCAATCCAACTCCAATCTTTGGTCGGACAAAATAATTTACTCAATCGCTCAAGATGCGTGTTAATGAGCATCAGCTCAATGCCTCTTAAGCCTAAAAGACTTCTTGTTTGACCTCTCATTGGCTGTGTCACTGACTCGTGACTTTATTGCCACACTGGGGTCTGGCTTCTTTAAACATACTTTGCGTGCGCCCCTGCCTGTCTGTCCATCTGTGTGCGTTTCCTGTCTGCATCATCTCTGTTTCCTGTGCTCTTATTTGCTTCCATTGAAGAACTCTACACAAGAAAGTCCTTCACTCAACATCCACTTCAGCCACTCACGGATTAACGTGGAGACTGCAAGACTGCAAGACTGGCCTCCCTTTGTATATGCTGATACACAAAGATCAGCACAGTCACATTCTGTCTCGATGTGTCTATTGTTTTACTTATTACATATAATTTGTTGCAAAAATAATTTGGATGAAAGATACTGAAAGTATCTCAGCATTCCTCATCTTGTCCTTTCACTCTCTTTTCTTATGCTCTCACCTTGATAACATTTCACGTACCTTTGTGACTCTCACCTTGTTGTGTCAATGTTTGCTTATGCTCAGCTCCACACAAACTAGGCTCAGAGCCAGCAAAAATGAACTGACACACTCGATGGCCCATACATAGATTATTTTTTCAAATAGATCTGCCACATTTGTAAGAAAAAGACAACCATTATAGTGTCTTTATTATTTTTGTCAACATATAAATGTTTAAGAAAGAAAGTATATTTCTATCTATTTCCGTTTTGCAGCATTTAGCATTAGAATATAGCTAAGTTTCATCATTATTCACAAATCTGTTTAAAACAATGGGGCTTGTTGCAACATAGCCCTGGTTGTTCTCTTATATTCTGCTGCCACTTGCTGGCCGTTTTTGTAATAACTACCATTCTTCAAGCTTCCCTTTTCAGTTCAGAGGCTGCATCAAAGCCTTCTGTATGCTCTCGCATTAAAACATAAAAACGTACAAATACGTTTTTGGGACTATGGTGATATTTAAAATAGAACGTATTTATACGGTTTTGGGAGCAAATTAGTTAATTGTCTCATCAAAATGATAAATAACTCATTTTAAAATTGGAAGTCTAGGATAATGGTTGTTCAAGTTACTTAACTCATTTGCTCCCAAAAACGTATAAAGCGGTCTATTCTAAATATTGTCATGGTCCCCAAAAATTATGTATACGTTTTTTTAGTTTTTTTAATGCTAGAGAAATGGTAGTTATTATACAAACGGCCAGTAGGTGGCACAAGAGTATATGAGATCAACCAGGGCTATGTTGCAAAAAATCTATGTTCCCCAGTGTTTTGAATAGATTTGTGAATAATGATTACACTTAGCTATATTCTTTTTTTTTTTTCTTCTTCTTTTTTTTTTCTCCTCACTTAGCTATATTCTAATGCTAATTGCTGCAAAACGGAAATCAAATGCAAAATCAGTTAAATAATAATAGTAATAATAATAATAATAATAATACATTTATTCTAGTGCTAAAAAAGTTTAAATCCACTAAATTCGCCGGGAGCGAAGGGGTTTGCTTCTGTGGAAATGACTGGGAGTGAATGAGTTAAGAAAGGACATTGGTAATAAATAAATACAAATTATTTATTTATTTTTTATTCCTTACATCATGTGAAAATTTTAAATTTTGCAACTATCATGGAAGCTGATGCACAAGATTTGCTTTCACGGGCCACATAAAGGGCCCACAAATTAGTAAAAATCTGTTGTTTTTTAAATCAAGAGACCTGCTTTCACAATAAAGGTCATTGAAGTCTTGAGATTTCTGTATCTAATATTCCTCCAATGCCAAGCTCCCATCCAGCACCAACATGCCACATCTGTGCAAAAACTTTTGTTTTGTTGACATGTGAATTGGAGTCAATCATTTTGACGGCAGCATATATTTCTCCAAAATGTCAGTACTCATGGCGTCACCACAGAGGCGGAAATGATCTTTGCCAAAGGCGCTGGCCCAGCCCCCATACTGGATCATGCATGGCTGTTGGACCTTTTGCAAAGAGTCGTCTAGTTATTATGCTTTGTCTTTGATCTCACGGCTGACTGAGATGCTCTGAAACAACAGTCCACCTGATCGTATTCCCTAGTGGAAAATAGCTTGAAAATTCAGCTCTACATTCATTCCAAATGTCGTTTTTCTATTTCAAAATTTGCCAGCAACTGATGCGTTACAGTGTAGCCAAAAAGATGAAGTCACAGATATGCCTCATCCTGCTTCACTGAATTGCGTTTTTATCTCACAAATGATCTCTTTTGGAAGCATTTCAAAGCGGTGAGAGTTTACAGCATATGATCTCGAAGTTGTTTTCTCTCCAAGTAACCCCAAAATACACTAGTGTGTAATTTTAACAGCATAGTGGGGCCTTTAGATAGGAGTGACCCTGCCTAGACTTTTTGCTTTGACTTGCGAGCACACACTTGAGATACGACCGTTGATGGTATTGACCTCAACTTAACATGTAGCACTTTGGCAAATAATTCATAACAGTTCTTCAAAAAAGACATCTTTGTTGTTATTAATTTTCCAGCTGCAGCGTCTCGTCGGCTAGATCATTTTGACATCCAATAAAACGAGTTTATCCGCAAGTCAAGAAGAAAAGAGCCGAATGAATGTGGAGCCACTGAGGCATTTGTGCCTGGAGCCTCCGAGTCATTATGGCCCATTTAGGGGATCAGAGCTCTCTAAAACAACTTGTCTACATTTCTTGACTTGACTTCTGCATGGAGTCATGAGGTCGCAGGCCAAAGTCAACCAGGTCCGTCTGGTTGAATCTGGAGTCACTTCCATTCTTGTCATCCTCACACGGCCGTGACGGGCGAGAGCTTGCGACATCAGCTGCGGCCGACTGCATTGGTTAGAAAAGGAAGAACCGTGAATCATAAACCATCACATTGCGTCCGTCTCACGCGTTGCCTTTTCGAAACGTTCACAAATGCACATAAAAACTTCACTTGCGGACAGGCACGATCTGAAATTCCTTTGAAAACCGCAGCCCTCACCATTGACTCACCCCTCCCTTACAGACCCTCGCAGACTGCCTTATCCTCACACACACCCGCAAACACGCACACATTGTTAAGATGCAGTTTATTTGAAGGAACTGAAAGAAGGCCTTCCTCATCGGCCCTTTCTTGCACTAGAAGGAGCCTGAAATGCAAGTGAGCTTGTCTTCTTGCCATTTTTGTGCATTTCCTTAGTGTTGCTTGCTTTTTTTTTGTTTGTTTCCAGGTTTATAAATGAATGGCCTCTTGTGTACCAAAAGCCTGTAATATCATTTGAGCATTTTGCTTTGAAACACTGTGAACGGAACGAAAAAATCAACCGGAACGTCAAAGTTACTACTTTCCTAATGACACTTAACTCATTCACTCCCAGCCATTTTCATTGAAGCAACCCCCTTCGCTCCCGGCTGTTTTACTGGATTTTGAATGATTTTACAAGGCCCACAGAATATTCTGTTCCATTGCTATAAAAACATGACTCGAAGTATATTTGTATCTGTTTCCTTTTCGCAGCAATTAGCATTAAAATATAGCTAAATTTAATCAATATTCACATTCCTGGTGAAAACACTGACAAAAAGAGCTTGTTGGAACATGGCCCTACCTGATCTCTTATAATCTTCTTCCACCTGCTGGCTTTTATTATTTTTTTTAACTACCACTGCTTTATAGGTGCATTGCGCAGTTTAAAAAGGTAATGTTAAAGCTTTTTCCCTGTCATGCATACTCCACCAATGCTCAGATGAGTACAACGAGCCCTTCAGCAAGTGAAGTGCATGCTCAATTTAGATTCAGGTCAAGTAATTGACTTGGTCACGACAAATCATTCCACTTTTTTGCCTTCAAAAACGCTTTGGTGGCTTTGACAGTATGCTCTGGGATATTGTCCTCCTGCACTGTGAAGTGCCAGCAATCCAATGAATTCCAAAACATTTGGCTAAATAATAGAGCTGTTAAGCAATTAACATTTTTAATCAGATTAATCACATCTTAGATTTTGATTGAATGATGATTAATCGCGTAACTAAAACGTTTTTTTATCAAAAAATGTTGCCCGCCAAATTTGAAGAGCATCTGTTATGTGTTCATTTGTTCTACATTTAATGTTATGAGGATGTATTCCCCATATTTTGATCCACTGTACACTCTCATCCTCCTCATTTTCTATTCAGTTCATTATTTGCATTAAATGAAAAAAAAAAACATTTTACCCAGAACAAATAATCTGAATGCTATACACAAACATTTATTAAATGCTTTGCTTTAATGCATCTAGTTATGTCAATTGCTCAAACACAACCTGTGCTACCTTTAACGTAACCATCCGCTGTCAATTTTAAAGATCATCTACGGTCCAAATTAATAGTGTGATCAATCTGCGTTAATGATTAATTAATTGTGATTAATCAATGAGTTAACGTTTTAACTTTGACAGCTCTACTAAATAATGATATGAGTAGATAACCGTATAGCCCAAATCAGAATTCCTCATCATTAAAAAGTAAGAGGCACACATACAGACTGTGACACTACACAACACTATTAAATTAACAGCTTAACATCTGCATTTAAAGCACATCGTGTTCCTTTCATTTCAAATCCAATGTCAGGAAGTTTAGAGCCAAAAATGTGAGAATTCTGTCCATGATGCAATATTTATGGACCCTGACTGTAACATACATGAAACGATTATGGATTGTAGAGTGTACGGACCAACATTGGTAGCTGGGAATCGTGCCCGGCGCAGGGCAGGCCAATAACACAATACATGTGGGAATAATATAATGGGAGAATCAGTCAGCTCATTTGTTGAATCTATTTAGCTTTTTTAGATTATTTTATGTGCATGTATTCCCATTTGTTTATTTTTGAACATTTTCATCAGCAAAGTTCTTTGTAGTGATTTACTACACGGCGTCTGCAGTGGGTGCATTCAAGCAGAAATATCTTCATGATATAACTTGTAGCCAGATTGCTCCCCTGCTGTGTATTTTTAATTGTTTTTGACCTTCCCCCCTGTCCTTTGCTCGTCATCAGCTTTGTCATCGTTTCCATTAGTTCACACACTTCTTTTCCTGTTCTGGTTCTGACAATGTGACTCCTCTTGGGTCTCCGTCCGGTGTGAGCCGGTTGCAACAAAAGTGCTGAGTGAAATCTCGAAATTTTCCATCGAAACCATGATGTGACAGCCAGCAGCATCAAGTTTCGATGGCGTAAGATTCGTTAACCGACGGTCTCCAAGTGACTCAGGTTTAGAATGAGGAAGAGGTCAGTTGGAGGCATGAAAAGGAAGATGAAGAGGCGGATGACTGCGTGCTCCTTCTCTCAGTTCCGATAGAAAGCGTTGAATGGCTGCCTTTGACAGAGTCACGACTCATTTGGATTCAATTCACATTTGGAAAGTCATGATTGTAAATCTTTTACATGCTTGAAATGCGCTTCCTGAAATGAAGAAAAATAACATACACGTTGACAATGTATGCAGTTCAGATCAGACTTTGTGTCTCTAGTCACATCTGTTTTCATAAGCGGTTCCATCTTTTCATATCTGCATGACTTTGGAATGTCTTCCCCTTTAATCTTATCATCTGAAGTTATGGACTGCCTCAACTCACATCGTATACAACCCACACAAAAAAAACTTGCAACTGTTGGATCGTAATTTGGGATATATATTTCTTTATTATGAAAAGAAGAGGATAAATGGATAGTAAATAATGACCTCTTCCAGCACACATTTTAAAATGTAGTCCTTTTTTTTTTTTATGCGAGTTAAGACATATCTTCATTCAGATTGACACTTTAGTTGGCACACAGAAAACTTATTGTTTCACCTCCTCATTTAACTTTAACTTACTTCATTCTACCACAACCTGTTAGTTTGCGAGGTCACTAGCGCCAAGCGCCTCCTGCCGATATATTATTGGAGCTCAAGCAGGGATGTGAAGGCATAAAAAGGTAGCATCCATTTTGCAGCGCAGCCTGGTTTCAATTGTTTTCTTTTCTCGCAGTTGACTGGTTAAGAACTTTTCTGTGGTGTCCAATTCAGAAGACATTCATTTTTACTTGAAAAGGGGATTTAGATACATTAATAAAACTGGCTGAATTTAAAAAAATCGAATAATCGATATCGAATCGATTTCCCTTTTCGAGCCTGATGTCGATTCACCATGAATCAATTTTTTTAATATCTCTTTTTCTCATAAATCCATAACAAAATAGAAATTTAAAGGCCATTTTTATGTATCTTACTGTTTCTTTTTTAAATTAACTGTTCACATGAATTCAAAAGTATTTTCTTACATTTATGAAAGACCAGACGTATTGCACTTTAAGACAATTTAGAATCTTTTAATTCATACAATATTTACAATACAATTCTTGAATTAGAATTATGAAAATATTTTCAACTCATCCTTGCTGTTGTCAATGTTTGTGTAACACTTGATTATAACACGTGTTACTTTCATTAATACACTAAATCATTTAACTAGTTACTGCTTACCGGCTCAGTGGCCTTGTGGTAGAGTGTCCGCCCTGATACTGGGAGGTTGTGGGTTCAATCCCTGGCCGGGTCATACCAAAGACTGTAAAAATTAGACCCATTTGCCTCCCTGCTTGACACTCAGCATTACGGGTTGGAATTGGGAGGTTAGATGACCAAATGATCCCCGAGCACAAGCACCTGCTGCTGCTCACCTCTCCCTCAGTGTCTGGGTCAAATGCGTAGAATGAATTTCCCCCCACTTAGATGGACATGACAATCACTGGAACCTTAGATTTTACGCAAAATTTTATTGTGAATTTAATGTTTGTGGAGTTTTTGTCCTCAATATTAAGAATTGATGTTCCATATTGAATCAATATCGAATCAGGAAAAATCGAAATCCAGTCGGACTGAACTCTTGTGAATCGAAATCAAATCGATTGAAGAAATTAGAACCGATACCCAGCCCTAATTAGGATCCACTGCAAGAATTGTTCCATTTGTTCATTTCAATTTTGCGTAATAGTGCATTTTATCATCATAATGATGCATCGTCATACGATTTTTTTCCTTCTCTCGTCGTGTTACTAAACTAAGTTCTTGGCCTTTTCAAAAGTTTCTCTCCAGTTCTGTATGTGGAGGTCAGCGAGCACAAGCGCTGCATTGTGCTGATCCCCAGCACAGCAGCCTCCTGGATTTTAGCTTAGTCACGATCCGAGAAAGTGCACGTGTACAGTAGCCTTTCAACTCTGTAACAATTCAGATGTGCTGAATCCATCCGATGTTAAGAGTTGCACTTCCAGCCTTTCCCTTTTTTTTTTTTTCCTCTTTTTAATAGCTCAAGTCACAGTCACGTTGTTTGGGTTGACTCGTCAACAGGATGCAGAAGTAAAAAAGGAGCAGTGTTTCGCAAGCCTCCAGATTGCTGGAGTGCTGGGCAACTTCCCATCTGAGTGCAAGACAAATGTTCAGATAGTCTCACAAACCCAGCGCTGTGGCGGCTTGGCAAATGCTGAATGCAGATCTGTTCAGTGCATTCTCCTCCCATTGCTCTCTCTCAGCGTAGGAGAGGGCGGCTCGTGTCCACGCATGACGCAAACTCTCGATGATTTTAATCATTATCGTCCCAGCAACCGCCTCGACTTGCATTTTATCTGTCTGTCAAAGCCAACATGCAATTTATCAGTGAAATTGCTGCTGCTTTGGCTGCATCAGTGTACACGCGCTAATGTAAAATGGCTGCATAACAGGCGCATGACTGTTTGCACTTGTCATAAAAGTAGCTAAATGCGGAACAATGATGGCAACAGACAGACGGATGGTGCTGCTCAACTTGCTTCTGTTGGCCGCCATGTTGATCACAGTAACGTTGGTGAAACTACAGCACTGAAAATGGGCTGCTTTTGGTGATTCTTTCTCCAAACTGAAAACGGATTTCTTTTTCATGAATTGGATGAATTGTGTGATGCACGTGTGAAGCGGAACTATGTGTGTCATCTAATGTTCCTACACGGACGTGTTTTGTTGAACACTGCAAGCTGGAGATAAACATTGTTAAGCATTACGAGTGATGTCGCGTCTGTCTCACATGAATAGTTAACGTGTCACAAACTAGCATTTTCGCCATAGAGGCACAATATAATGTATAATGTGAAAACGCAGCGGAGAAATCAATGTATTTAAGCGAGGCCCGTGCAGGACGGCGCTGCGCATACAAGTCGTTACTACAAAGACCAAGATTTCCTTGCGAGTGCAAATAAGCGAAGAAGAGGAAAAGGAGACGAAGAAGAGGTTGTGAGCATGCGCACAACGAAAAGCAATGCCCCGTTGATTCAAGGTAATCCGATTCCGTTTATATGAACCAATATTCCGGTTATGAAAGGGGTAACCCAAGGGGCTTATTTAGAGCATATTTGGGTTATTGCGCGTGTTTACAAGGTCTTTCAAAACCCGAATATTGGCGGGTTTTAAAGGGGTTATTTCCTGCATGTAAACGTAGTCACTGATGATCATTTATATTCTCTTTTTTCGGAATCATATTGAATATTTTGCTTGCGTCCATGAAATTGCTGTCCTCCCTGTCATTATGAAGTAACTTCCCCTTTCAGAAACCCTCTGATGTTAACATTTACATCTGGACCAGCATTTTGTCTTAATGATAATAATAATAATAATTAATGTCCACCGTGTGCTCATAAAATGCAAACATGTCCACTCTGTCATTGTCCACCCTGTCAGTACGCTCATTTTGCTGCTTACATGCTGCTTTGCAGTTGATTGAAATTATATTTGTGTGGGATCAGTTCTAATAGCATAACATCTACTGAACAATTCCCACTTATGTTTGTGAAATGTGAAGGTCTCAAAGCCACATTACAGTGATCTTGATACATACTGCATATGCGAGTTAGTGTAATGCATGTTCTATTTTACTGGTTTGAGTTTTTGAGTACTTAAGAATTTTATTGAATACATTTTGAATGCATGTTTGTTGTTGAGTCCCAAGTAGATGCACAGCATGCTGTGAGTCGCGTACAGCCTCGGTAATTACTTTGTGCTCCAGCCCTAAAATAACGCAGCTGGCCCAATTACAGTCTGAGCTTCATTATATAGCCTCGCAGGACAGAGACTGAAATAAAACACCAGAGAGAAGTTAGTAAGGACATGGATTCGCTTGCCCGTTTTTGCGCGGAGCTCAAGCACACCTTGTAAATTGAATCTCAACTCTCCTACAAATTACATCGATTTTTTTTTTTTTGACACATAGTTGAAATGTAACTTAGTATCCATCCATTAATCTTCGGCGAAGAAATAATAATAAATGTATTTATTTGTATTTTACCTCCAAAATTCCTCCCACCTCTCCCTGAATGGAATCTGCACACCCTATTCACCTTTCATTAGGAGCCATTTTAGGCCTAATAAATAACAAAGAGCCGCAAAACCTTTGAACATTGTGATGTACGAAACAGTTAGTTAGTGTTAGTCTAGTGTACTGAGGGCCCAAAAGCTAATTAGAGCTGCACCTTAACAGAAAATATACAACATCCAATACTTTGACATTCATTGTGTTCCACCCTTTGGTCTTTTGTCTTCAGTTTTTTTTTTTTTGCCTGTTTTGTTATTTATCAGACTTAATTTTTCATAAATTTTTAGACTCTTCTGCCTGTCTGTCAAATTTCTGACATTTTGGGCAATTTTATGAACATATGGTAATTTTTTGCCTATCTTCTTTCTTTTTTTTTACATTTTATTACTTTTTTTCTTTTTCGCTTGCCTTTTTTTGCTTTGAATTTTAGACATTTCGTGGACATTTTATGGTAATTTTCGGGATTTTTTCTTTGGTTTTTGGACATTAATAGTTACTTTTTTTTAACAATTTCTTTTATACCTTTTTTCAAAGAATTTTCTGACTTTTGGCAATTTTGTCGACATTTTATGGTCATTTTCTACCTTTCTTCTTTTGTTTTTGTACATTTTATGGTTACTTTTTGAACGTTTTGTTTTCTGCCATTTTTTTAAAATACATTTTCAGACTTTTTTTGCAATTTTGTGAAAAATAAATGTTAATTTTCTGCTTTTTTTTCTTTTTGGACATTTCATGGTCACTTTTTGGTCATGTTTAGGTATTTTCTAAAAACTATTTCATCAACCTTTCATCTCTTTTTCTGACAACTTACAAAGTTGAACTCTGATATTAAAAAAAATTCTACAAATGTTTTTGAGATCCAAATGGAGCGGGACTAAAGAGCCACATGTGGCAGACCCCTGCCTTACAGTGAAGATATGCAGTTGGCAAAACTGAGATACAGTATGTAGAACATTTCTTAAGTTGTGTCACTCAATACTAACACTGTTATCATTATAATTCCTAATTTTTGCTTCAATTAATTGTACTTCTCTTTTTAATATTGTTAGGTAGGCGTTAGCGTTACAAGTGGTCAGAGAGGGCACCACTGTCGTCAGTTTGAATTGGGATGAGAGAAGCTAGCTGTATGTTCTGTGCATGTGTTAATACGAAAGTGCTACTGATAAGCTAACGGACTGGATACCAAGCCATGTGTCACAATGTCATTTTGTCTTGCTCTGTGCTTCTATTTCTTTCTCTGCCGCCCAATATTTATCCTACAGACAAGCAGAGACGTCACCATCCTCTTTCTCTCTCTGGTCACTGCCTCTGGTGTGGTCGGGTCCGGGTTAAGTTGGGTCTCTGCCACGGAGGCTTGTTTAGGTAAGCCTCTTCAAAGCGAGCTAGTCAAAGAGCGTACTGTACAAGGGAAGGGATGTGTAAATACCAGACGGGTGTTAGCATAACACATGCCCGCACCACACATCACTTACATGCGGCTCGCACAAAGCCTTACAAATATACATGTAGCTCTTACACAGAGGCCGACAAAACAAAGATCTGTGTCGTTTGTTGTTTCACGGTCGCTCTCAAAGACGCAGTCATGAGCGCTCGAATTCTTTGAGTGTTTTGCCGTCGATCTTCTGTTTGACTTGCGTTTATGGCTTGAACATCGTATACAAAATTAGATTGACCCTCATTTTTCTGCATGCTGACCACAACTTGACAGGGAAAGCTTGCCAGTGCATTCTGTGCATATTTATTTTTGCATAGATGCCACTACATCCGCGCATGCTGGTTTCATTGTGTGTATGCGTCTTTATAGACACTGTACAGGCTCGGGTTTTATTGTTGGTCGCTGCTTTAATCTTCCCAAAAGGAACACAACTGACTCAAACGAATTCTATGAAAAGTGTCGTAGAAGAAAATGGTTAATGGCAGAGGGCTATTTAAAATGAAAGGAAAAGGGGGCTAATTGGGTACCGGGCCTGCTTGGCCTTCAGGCTTCTCCCTGAGAACTACGGTTCTTCTCCCTAGGCGCCTGCCAACTCCCTGTTGTGGTGCAGCTACATGTTCAATTATGCTCTGGAGCCTGCCTGTCGTTCCCTTTGCCTCCTTGCTTTATTTGTGTCAGTGTGCTCAAAGTGGCAGCACTGACAATTTGTTCAGGTTTAGCGCTTGATACAAATTACAATGGAAGCACAAAAAATGGTGTGTGTGGGGCAGTTTTGATTTAAGTATTGTTATCTATAACTAGCGGTGTTACATTCTTTGGTGCAGATTTTGAAGAGGAATTTATTTCAAATGAAGAAAAAAGCATGTACAGTAGAATTAGTGGTGGTTCTATTGCAAGCAGATTTAACATTTAAAAGTTAAGTTTAACTATCCAAATTTAACACTGTAGATATCTTTGTGAGTCATGAATACATTTTGAATATTTTGAATTTTCATTCAAGGTATCTGTAATATAATTGTGACCAGTAAAAAAAAAAGAGAGAGAGAGAGATGGCAAGCGGATTCACCATTTAAAATCTCACTTTGACTTTCCAGAATTAAAATTGTAGATATCTGTAACCTTTAAATATTGTTTAGCTGGTGGTCTGAGGCTGGGGAATGGCAGGTTACAATTAGGTTCAATGTTCTGACGTTTTCTTCAGTCTTCCCTTAAGCCAACAAGGCAGGACAGGATTCAGCTCGTCTTTATTCAAACTTTTCCCGACTCGAACAGGGCTCGCTCAGATTCACCTCTCTCTCTCACACACGCTCATGACGTGCAGTAAAAAACAACATGTATTTCAGCATGTGAAAAAAATAAATAAATACAATCCCCAAATTAATACAAAAAATAAACTACCCAATCAAATACAAATCATCAACAATCAGGACATCCTTCCGTCATTGTCACTCCTTCAATATTTCAATTCGAACCACATTGTAATCATTAAACCATCATTTGTCATTCCTCAGCCAAATGGGCGTCCGTCAATGTTTCTGTCATTCGAAGTGGACATTCATCAAATATTCCTTCATTCGTTCTAAAAATAAGTTTGTACTGACCCGGTTATTGATGATTACATTGACAAACGAAAACCCACTTCCGACAATGCTTTTTCTCGTCAATCATTAATCATCAGCAAAATGTGCGTACGTCATTGAAGGAATGACGGACAGAGGTGAGCATTACATCAATATAGACGGTTAAACAGTTTGTGCATCATCATGTGCATCATCATTTAATGCTGCAATCCAATTTATAGTGCTGCTCCTTCTGGTGTGCCCAATTTGGCCACCTGGAGGCAGTATTATACAGTCATGCATACAAATCCAAATAATACTACATACTCCTTTACGACTACTGCCTGTGTCACTCAGTAAAATGTAATATTAGTCTTTTTTTAAACAGAAGCTGTCTGTCGTATTGTTATATTATCTGTCTACATGTGTTGCGCATCATGAGTGTTCAAATATATTTAGCTTTTAAAACCACAGGTATCAATGCTAACAGTTCACATAGCAATGGCGTTTTACATTGTTAGCTGACTTCCCTAAGGCAAAGCTATGTGGTTGGTTTCAGCAGACAACGTGTAATTCTCTTGTTTTATGTTGAGTTTGACAGTATACTTCAGCTGGGAGTGGCATCAACCAGCTTGACACGTATCTGAAATTGCACATGTGGGCATATTCATTTAATTGGGATCTGTGTCAGAGTGTGTGCATGCACTTTCTTGTGGGTCTTGTTGTAAGTGCGCGCATGTGTGTTCACCTCCATGCTTTTCTAAAGCTTTCTTAACAGGAGGGCGAGTATTAACACTGCCAATAAAACAACAAGAACATTTGTTCTGGGCCTCACCTTGTTGTTCCACACCCGTCCATAAATCCCATTTCCACCAACAACACGAACAACGACACTGAGTTCTGCCTGCAATCACACACATGTAAAAACATAACATACACTTGGCAAGGGAAATTTAATATTCACACACACGAAGATGGTTCCTCACTCCGATTGAGTTGTATAAACTTCTGCTGAAGCACCTTGAAATAGTTTTGCGTGCTCACGGTGGCCAAAGATCTTCACCCAAGCTCCAATATTCTTTTTTTTTCCCCCTTTCTTTTTCACCTCTCTCTTTACTCCTACACATGCATTTTAATATGGATCTGTAAATGTATTTGTGGAATATCCCCATGGACAGCTGTTTATTAGCCCAGCGAGCCGTGCCACTGGGGAGCAACATTTGTAAACATCATGCCGGGAGAGGCCTGCGTCGTGTGTGTGTGTATTTTTCTTTACGCATTTGAACAAGAACTCTCAAGAGGAGCTTTCACTCAGTTTGTTTTTCTGTGTAACATCATCTAAAAGTAATGCAATGTGCATGTTGTGTGTGTTGTTGCTTCCCTAAAGCTAAAAGCTGAGGAAATATATAGAGAAACTTTGGTCAAATGTATCAAACAGTGGAGAGGTAAGGGTATTATTAACCTTTTGAAATAAATTGTGATGACTGAATATTCGATTTTTTTCACCCCTTTGCCGTTTTTTTGTTTTCTTGACTTTGCGTGCTCAAAATGAGGGAACGGCACTCCCGTCACTTTGTTTGGAGCCGCCCGATCAGGCGGATGTGATATGGCCACAAATGGACATCAAACACATAACACTGCCACCATTCAGTCATGGCCTACTTCTCCCTCTTGTCTCATCCCTCACTTTCTCTTTCACGATCAGTCGCAAGCACATTCGTTCGATCAGAGGAAAACAGGGAAAGATTGTTCAAAAAGGTACGATTGTGTACATTGTGCACATTGCATCGTCACATGTAGACGATAAAAGCGTTTGATTAAAATTGGCTATTATATAATTGTACTAGTGTGGTGGTGCACCACAATCATGTTACTTGAGTAAATGTGTTTAGATGAAGAGCTACAGGCAAAAGTGGGCAAATCAGCAACTGACTACGCATCACCATGTAATGATGTTATATTGTTTATGTATTAATTGCACTAGTGTTAATATGATGTTAATAACAGCAGACACATTTACTGGTCCATGTTGAGATTATCTATAAAACACTAATTGGCAAGAACCCAGCCTATTTTTGCTCCCTGCTCACCATGCATACCACAACCCACACGGGTGCTGCAATATTATTTACCAAAATGTGTTCCCTAAGTCTACACATCTTTTGGTCAACCTTTTCATTATTCTGCCCCAAACAACTGGAAAACCCGGCAGCAAATAATAAAAGTCATCTCAGTCATTCTAGACTGCGTCTATCACGCAACTTGATGGCCATGCCACTGTGGCCAACATTTGTGCAGAGGTGTGCCGAGCAACACACGCAGTCTCGTATGCCTCCCACTGTTTCCACAGCAGGCTCCGCACCAGGCTGTTGATTTAACCGTTAGCCTCGGGGAGGGGCTGCAAGAGCCACGAGCGTAAACACACACACAGTAAAGTGTATTTAACAAGTTTATTTTAAGTGTATGTTTGATTTTTATTGAGCTGTTAAAAAACATGTTTTGTTGTTATTAATTTCAATCAAAACAGGAGTTTATTTATTGTATGCTACTTAGGGAAATCAATTGAATTGGGCTTCCAGTGCTAACTGGTACGTGGTACACCCTATAAACAGATTGGTCAAATTTACCCCCCAAAAAAAAGGTAAAATTTGACCAATCTAGCTGGTAGTTATGTATGCAACAAATCCTTTGGTTAAAACAACCACTCATATACAGTATATTGGTGATTGGGCCAACCGATACAAATTGGTCATTCTGACCAAGATATTGGTTAATCTGTGTTAGAGGCTGACATTTTTGGGGGAATCCCGCGAGTCACGGAATTCCCGAAAAAAAGTAGGCTACTACTGATTGTCACACTCACCTAAGTGGGGCGAAATTTGTTCTCCACATTTGACCCATCCCCTTAGGGAGGGGTGAGCAGAAGCAGGGGCCGCGCTCGGGAATCATTTGGCGAGGAGGCAAATGAGTGCTGTTTTTATCGTTTTTGGTACGACCCAGTCAGGAATTGAACCCACAACCTCCCAGTCTCAGGGTGTACCACTAGGCCACTGAGCTGGTCACGCCTAGTGATCTATCTAGACATACATTTCCATTTTTAAACACTATATTGTGATAATAATTAATAAATACATTTAGAATATAATACATTGATATAATAAATATATTTCCGAGTGATCTATCTAGACTTACTTGTAACCAATTTCATTGGTTTTTGGCTAACCAATAAAATTGGTATGCCCGTAACCACCCGGAATGCTCAATGTCTGACCAATCTATTGGTTAATCAAGCCAATATGAGTTTAACCAACTAGATTGGTAAATTTTTTTAACCAATCCATTTTAGAGTGTACAATCACCTTCATGTCACGTTTTGGGAGTTAAAACATTACTTTCACACTGGACAAAAGATGGAGGATCACAAAGTAGCTCACCAGCAACGGGACATTGTCACTTCCTAGGGATATTGTAAAAGTGATCAATTGAGAATGTAAACACTTGCAGGTTATAGAAATTATGTATTGTATAAATTGTTTTCTACCTTGTCAGATCATTTTTTGTGAGGAATCATAAGCAGAATCAGTGTCTTCACAAAGATGAATATCATTAAAGTAGTTATTTATAATAACATATGATTAATGGTAACTTGAGCAAATGTTTTATTTCAGAAGTGTGGATCATATTGATAGCCCTTCACGTAAACCCAAGTCGTAACTTTCAGTTTCAATAAGGTCATTTGACCTCTGTGTAGAGCCACTGGTGGAAAGATGTTGGTGCAGAAGTTGCAGTAGGGCACTGGTATCAAACTCAAAGTCCGGGGGCCAGATCTGGCCCGCCACATAATTTCATGTGGCACACCAAAGCAATCAGAATCACAATAAATAATAATTTTGAGATATTGCAAGCAAAATTTTTGTTACCAAACCCCATTTTACCGTGACATGATCAATTAGTTTCCTTGACTTCTGTTAAAAAAAATTAGTTATCCATTAATTTGTTGTGTATATGTAATAAAATGTACATGCAGTGTCACAGTCATTACAGCTCTCTGAGGGTAACCATACCTTCAAAAAATGAGTTTGACACCCCTGCTGTAGGGCTGGAGTTGGGTGCCATAGGTTGATACAGGCGGGCTTTTGAATATAGTTGGATCAATATATTCTCCTATTATTTCATGCCATCATGCAGAAATAAGTTTAGAATCCAGCATGCATTTAATGTAATGCTTTCTCTTGCATTATCCGCAGCCCCAAAACCACGAAAGAACTCCGAGCTTTGTGACTTCCTCCACCCTGTCATCCAAACCAAGTTTGAGTACATGTGAAGGGCGCATATGAAATGGTCTAGATTCTCAGAATTTAGTAGGATTCTGTACCAAAAGTATGAAAATGCTACGTTGCTGTCACAGGCATTGAGAACATTGCTTATTATTTTCATGAACGTTATAATATAGGCAACATTTTTGCCTAAGGAAAGTTTGACTCATTGCAGCAGATTCCTACTAAATTGTGTTTTAAGACAGAGGCTTGAACATTTTTTACACATATGCCCCAGAGATTCACCCTTTTCTCCATTGACGTTTTGCTCTTGTGTCTCATTTTGAATGATTCATTTGATGCCTTTTGGTTTACTACTGTGAAGTGAAAAATCCACTGTCCAAAATCAGTTGAGTCCAAATATTGCATAATTGTGTAAAAATACTGTACAGAATGCTTGGATGGATGTGATCCTCCAGGTGATTTGTCTCAAACAAGACAAGACTGACGTGACTTCACTGACTTATACGTGAGAGTAAGATGAGGAGAAGTGAATACGAGAGGAGTGTATGGTACAGTGTGTATTTTCACATGTGACTGACAAGTAAAAGCCTCAGGCCAGTGCACACAAAACACAGCTGCTTTCCTGCAGCTAATCTACCCGGCGGGTCTCCCTGCCCTTCTCAGCCTACCATGCGTACAAGCACACGCACACGCAACACACAACGAAAGTGAAGCTCAATGCCAATGGGCTGTCTCAGGTTTGATAATAACACTTGGCCCGTTAGAGCACATAACAAGCACTCCAAAAAGCTGTCAGCATCCCACTTACTCTAAAACCAGCAGGGCTGCACTTACGGGATCTTTGCCGGCAGTTTTCTGGATACGCTGACATGCTGTTGCTGTTCCCGGAGTCACAATGTTTTTCCTCTGCTGATATCATTTCAATACACTTGAACTGCAATTGGGTCCACACATTTTTACCCTAAATCAGTTGTAAAAGGGATAGTAAATGGAAAGATGTTTTTTCCGTGAAACTAAATTAATAAGGTACTCAACTGTATGTAGATTCATCAATTCCAATGAGATGAGGCCTTGGTGGAAGTATGTACCCTCAAAGTTGTTAATATGAACTTTGATTACTTTTTTGATATTATAAGGAAAAAAGAGGCTCACTAATTTGACCACTAGAGATGGGAATTGATACAAATTTAGTGATTCTGATTCCAGTATCGATACTGCTTATCCATTCGATCCCTTATAAATTACTTTATCAATTCTCATCAGTTGAGGGAATAAAATATTACAAATGCTACAATATCATAGATGTCGTTATAATTATATGATAAAGCCAAATATGATTCTGCGTATGTGACAGAATTAGAGGTACATATGTTTTGCAAGTACCCCTCTTATCAGTGACAATTTATTTATTTAGTTATTTATTTTAATCTGTTACTCTATTAAATATCCACTTGTCCCACTTTATATCATACATGTTTTATCGCTTAAAGGTAACACTTACAAATTACAAGTCACTAATACAGTATGTCCTTCAGCTGAGATATTGCAGAAATCATAGTAGTTGACACTTGTGTTTGTTTAACAGCAACAGTTAATTTTGGCAGGCATTTTACAAGTAGTTTATTTATTTATCTTAGTTTATTATTTTGGATAAAAATACAGTACTAAATAGTTTGATTCATGTTTTAATATGATATTTTTAGACCAGTTTATTCAAAGGAAACTCAAAAGATTTCAGTCTAGTTTTAATCACATCATTTTGACAAAATACTACCGTGTTAAAAGAATGGCCTCAACTATCAAATCAGCAAAACAAAAACACATTTTCATAGCTTACTAACCACATGACTGGTAGCCACCCTGCACTTAAACTTTCTGATCTTTCTTTCTGAGCAATGGCCAAAATTCTTACATATCTGTACTGTTTGTGTGCTCAAGTTAGAAGCCAAGTTTCATTGAGACATGGGGGGAACAGCAAAAAGGTCTAGAAGGCCACATTTCCATCTCGTCATTCAAACACGGGTCAATATGACAAAGCAAAAGTCTCGTTGCATGTTTGACACAGTCACACACATGTAAGCTAATGCATTTATGTTAGCACAACAAAAGTAACTTTAGCTCGCTAGCTTGAAACTATGAAATTTCTCACATACCGATTGTCAAGTAAAATTTTATATAGCTTATTAGATGTTATGAGGACTTTTTGTAAGTTCATGTCATATGAACATCGAGGAAGCTGCCAACTGAATTTGCGTATGACACTGATAAAAGTCGCTTGCCTCAGTGGCTTGGCTGGCGGTAAAACGTTGCGAGTCGGGACAATATTTACTTCCGTGAACACCGCAACGTGATGTCGTCGTTTTGCGTGCATGCCACTTGACGTGCTCTTTGCGCATGCGAGTGGCATCACGGGCGCGTTGCGTTCACATTAGATGTCGCATTTGCTTTTGTAACGTGAACGGTACATAAAAAGATCGGATTCAACAAAAAAATCTGAATTGGGCATCACGCCCTGCAATGTGAACGTAGCCTAAATGTGACCTTTACTCCAGAATAGGCCTCACTAACCACTCCAGTGATGTGGCGGTGTGGCATTCTACAGTAGAAGTCTTCCTCTATCTGCTCATCTCTGCTTCATCACTGACTAGCGGGACGTGTGAACTTGCAACTCTTCTCGCTTTTATATGTACTGTGTGCATATGATTTACTATCCCAACATTATATCTTCAGCAAGCCTTCCCCTCCCTCTCATCCTGTGTTTTCTTTCTCCGCCAGCCTCCGTCTGACCACAGGCAGTCCCAAATGAAAATATGAACTCAGAGAGAGAAGTTAATCTCCCGTTCAAAGGCGGAGCAGAGGCTGTAACTCAATTCAGCCCACTTTGTGGGAGGCCACCTTTTCCTCATATCCCAAAATTAAAGTAAGCTGCCCACTGATGAGCATTGGGATTAAAAACTGTTTAGCTCCCAATGTAAGCCGCAGAATTAACACATAGGCGCACGCGTATCAAGAGAAAATGCTACTGTGTTTGCGTTGAGTGCGCCAGGTTGGTGGGCTTGAGATTCCCGAGCCGCCCTTATTGGAGATGATTGCTCTCATAAAGCCTCTGCTCTCTAAATTACCACCACCTCCTTTTTTTTTTTGCCTCCTCCGCAGACTTCCATTTGCAGTCTAAACACACTTAATCAAGCACAGGTGTTCCTTGATGAATTTACAGACACCCTGCTAGCGTTCGGCAAAATGCAAGGAGCGAAGACGCGAGGAAGGAAGCTTTCGCTTTTCTTTCTCTTGACTGACGTTGGTTTCATTTCTCTTTCTTTCCCATAATAGCACATATGAAAATGGCATTCACATATGGTGACATGATGTTGAATAATGCTTGTTGTTGTTGTTGTTGTTTCTTTTGATGTGGGTGACTGTATTCTGTGACTGAATTGTAACTTTACATTTCCAATACTGTTCCATGACATTGTGAGTCTTTAATTGAAAAAACACTGCTTTTAGCTCCATTTCGAAGGCTGAAGGTGTTTTTAGCCGTATGACTTAAGTATCACGTGTTTTTCATTGAACAAAGCACTGTATCAGTTTTGTCTGGTTGAGGCAAGTCTAGCGAAAAGCCCAGTCTAACTGCAAGCATGGGTGGAGTTTTTTGGGGGGGTATTTTCCTAGACGAGCGCAGATAGAAGTGGGTGTTTTCCCCATTGTGTGTCATTGTGGGAAGGAATGCAGCTGACTCCCGGCAAATCAAAGCGGCTCCCCTCATTCTTTGTGAATGATATATGATGGCATGCAACACACACCTCCATGGAGCTGAGAATCTGTGTGCTTGATCAAATCCACCAAAATCCTGTTACGCCATCTGTCCCACAATTTTTTTAAGATGATAAAAAAAATCATAAAATTTCCAGATGCGCTGGAATTCACAAAAATGCTAAACTAAACTTTTCCCAGAACAAACATGGCACAGGTGCCTGTCAACAAAAAAATAGGGCCCCAAGTCGTGTTTCTTCATTGACAGTGAAGTTGTTTCTGGAAAGCCAAAGGTCTCCTCTCCTCTTCCTGTTTCTCTCATCTGTTTGTTTTGAACTCACCTCTAGATTGACCATCGTTGGTCATCTCTGAGTTAATCTTGTAACTGGGATAACAATCTCCTCCTGTGTCGCTCCGTGATAGATGAGCAGTGTGTGTGAGACAGAGTAAGCGGCGTCTGTGCAAGCCAGTGTGTGCGGTCCACAAGCGCGAATGCGGAGGGGCTCGTGGTATCCGTCAGAGGAGAACAATGGCTTTTAAATGAATCTGGGAGCTCGTAAATCACACAAAGAGAGCGCCCAAACGCGCCACTGATTGCCCGGACGTCAGAGTCGGCGGACGACATGAAGGCGCGAATGAACGAGAGCCGCAGCAAGACACCTTGTTAGCGTCAGAACAAAACGTCTCCATTAGGAACCAATGGCCTACTTATGCAAATGAATCCATCTCTTGCAGAAGTTACGTCCTTGAGTGGGGTGTGCTGTAGTTAGTCAGTGGGCACATGAAAATAAATTATAAATAACAATTCACCATGTAGATGTGGTACCTAATAGGGGTTGGACGACCACAAATTTACATACACATTTTTTGTAGTTGACCATAAAAACAGTAAAAAAAAAAAGTTATTCATTTATGGTTCTGGTTTGGTTTAGGTAGTATGATTTTCTCTCCTGAGTCCAGACACTCTTTGCCAGCTATTTTGCTGTTCAAAGTTGGATGTTCTCCGTTGTAAGCCGGTTCCAGCGAGACATCTGTTCAATGTGTATTCCATTCAGTGTTAAAACACGCTAGCTACTGTATGTCAATCTCAGGTTAGCTTAGCAATTAGCATACCTTCTCTGTCATTCTTTGTCATCCCTTCATATGAAGGATACTTGGCAGAAATGTAGCTTATTCCCTGCCATGGAGGCAATCCTTACTCAAGTAGCCAGCCGAAGTTCATTGTTTTTTTTTTTGCTCGCTACCAAGTAGCTGTTAAGTAGCAACGATCTTGCCTTGATCTCTGACTCGGCCTACACGCGGTACGTGATGTGAGCCCAACAAAGCTGTTGTTTTAATGAGGTGCAAAATGCATTGCAAAACTGCTTATATCAAGGCTCGGTGTTAAATTAGCAAATAGTAATATAAGGCATAATACCAACTTGAATCAAGCAATATGCTCTTTTTTGGATATTTACTAACTCTAAATAAAGTTGCTGAATAAGCCGGAACTGGCGAATAGACATCAAATTCTTGTGAAAAGCTATAAAAATGGAGCCCCCTCATAAATGAGCAGAGGCAATGTTTTAAACATATTTTATACTCAACTCTCAACTCAACTTTATTTATAAAACAAGCATTGCTGTATACAAAGTGCTGTACATGGAGCCAAAAGCCGAAGAATACAGATAGGTTTTAAGATGGGTTTTAAAAGTAGCTAGAGAGGGAGATTTCCTAATATTGAGCGGAAGGTCATTCCAAAGGGGGGGACCGGCAACTGCAAAGGCTCGATCCCCTCTAAGCCTCCGCTTTGTCCTCGGTACCTCCAATTTTGTCTGGTCTGCTGACCTGAGGCACCAGGCAGGTGCGTAGGGGTTCAAGAGCTCAGCGAGGTAAGGTGGGTCAAGACCATTTAGAGATTTAAAAACAAATAAAATAATCTTAAAATGGACCCTAATTTGCACAGGCAGCCAGTGAAGAGAGGCCAGGATAGAATAGATAGATAGAATAATACTTTGTAGGTTTAAGTAAATGGCAGCTGATAAAGATTAAGACATTCAAGATCTTTAAAATTGGCTTGATTATAGTATCATAATAATAGTGTTACTGTGGATGTTGCAGTTTCTGCTAATGCTAAGCAGTTGTTAGTCATTAAAGCTCGGCTTCATTATGGTTAGCATGAGTGTTGCCACAAAGGGAGAAACAAGCAGTAGGCAGCATGTAATTGCAGGTATGTGCAGCAAAAACATGCAATTATAAATTTACAGGAGCTATTTTGCGTATTCTTCTCGCTTCAAATTCACAGAAAGACTCCTGCAGCTTTCCTCTGCAGCGTTGTTTTCACGCGGGCCTGTCGTGCACTGTGGGTAACTAGCAGTGATTCCAGTGTCACTGTGAGGGTTGAGGTCAGGTCAACCCAGTTGGCCACCCAAAGCAGCACAGCAGATGATGCAAGGTCAAGGGTCATGACATCTTCTCTCACCTGTCTATTCTCCTCAATAGCACAAGTGGAGGATAAAATGGCAGATGTGTGAGAAAGTGAAGACACAAAAGTAAACACATATGTTGAATGAAGATCTGTCCCGTCTTGAACTTTCTGTTATGGGTCGGGACCACAAAGTTGTATAACGCTTTGGTTGATTAGGTGGCGAGGTTCAGAGCTGCCACCCAGACACTGAGGTTAACTGGTTTGGTTTTTGCGGCCAGATTCTTTGGTGAGAAGTCCCCCTTTGTTAGTTAAAGGCAGACCTCAAGTCACATTCCCACACACGCTCACTGTTTGGACACACATCTATTTCAAATGTGAAGCAACACAGTCACACTGAAACACACATCTCTGTTGTTTGCACTCCTTTTCCAGACAAATGAGCTCAATATTTAGGTGGGAGGGTCCAAGAGAAAAAGGCACAAAAGAAAGTAATTCAGGGGGTCTGTTCTTAAGACAAATGACTCGAGAAACGGCCACATGGCAGCTGGACTTTTCTCTCTCTGGGGAAAAAGACGAAAAAAACCGAGTTGACAAGACATGAAAATATAACAGCAGACAACAAGAACTACCAACAAAAAAAAAAACTAAGTATAATCTAACCAAACAGTGACACGTTGCCCTCAAATTTGATTGGAAGCGTTGATGATAGTTAATGTAACCAGGCCTGAAATTTCTTCCAGGTATGAGATGGTTTGGCATTAAGCAAGCCAGGTTCCAAAAGTGTCCGTTCAAAAGGCCAAACAAAAGCAACTTGAATTCCATTGTTACAAGTTTGAACAACAAGTTTATTAATCCATCATGGCTTCCTGCAGATTTTTCATTTGAATTGCCGTATGATACAGCTACAGTACAATGTGAAGTTGATAAATAAATAGTCAAAATACTGTCACCAAAACAAACCCCATATTTTGTCAATTTTCTCTGATGAACAAAGCATTCAAAACCTTTAAAACACAAGACGCTGCTCTTGGGCAAATGGTGGAAGACCAAAGCAAATCAATGAATGGATGACCACAAGAATTCACAAAAACATCCAAGAAGCTGCTTTTTCATTCTTTACCTGAGGATACTTGGGAGTAATTAGCAGTTTTAAATCAATATTTAGTGATTCACGCTTGCTCATTTGGAGCACAAAGGCCAGACAGTTCTAACATTGTCCATGGCCGAGGGGCACAATCTTGACCACAGACTCACCTTACATTCCTACAACACAGCAAAATGTTTGACAACAACATGAACACACACAGATTAAGCTGTTTTGCCGTGATATCCAATAAATGGTGGGAAACAAATAATTGAGAGCCCCTAGTCTACACTTTGGTTTTGCCAGAGTCAAATGCAGTGCAAACTTGCTACTTTGGGATTTGATACTAGAGCTTCACTCTATTGTGGGGTTTTCATTTGTGACCATAACTTCAACCTCGCTATTTCACGGGTTTATATGCTATATTTTTTCCTTCTACGTTGGACCAGTTTTATATATATATATATATATATATATATATATATTAGGAGAATTTGTTTAACAAAAACCAAGACCATGAACATTAGAGCTCGTCAACAGCAAAATCTCCATTCCGTCATCGTGGATTCTTTCGGAAAACTCTCCAAACGAACTGCTTCACGGAGACCGTTCGGAAACTCAGAATGTTGTTCTTCTTCTTCATGGTCTTCTTCTTAACTCATTAACTCGCAGCCATTTTTACTGAAATAACCCCCTTCACTCCCTGTTTTACTGGATTTTGACTGATTTTGCAAAGGCCCACAGAATATTGTGTTCTATTGTTATAAAAACATGGAACCTACTAAAAGAAAGATTAGAGTCTCTTCTTTCATCAGGAAAAAAAGTATATTTGTAACTGTTTCCGTTTTGCAGCAATTAACATTAGAATATAGCTAAGTTTCATAATTATTCACAAATCTGTTGAGAACTGTGGGTAAATTTGCTTTTTGCAACATGGTCCTGGTTGATCTCTTATACCCTACTGCCACCTGCTGGCCGTTTTTGTAATACCATTGCTTCAAGCGTTTTCTTCAGTTCAGAGGCTGTATCAAAGCCTTCTGTATGCTCTAGCATTTAAAAAACACTCACACATAAAAACGTATAAATAAGTTTTGGGGACCATGGTAATATTTAAAATAGAACGTATGTATAGGTTTTTGAGAGCAAATGAGTTAATAGTCTTCTTTTTTATCTTCATTGTTGTCATGGTCTTAGATCGATAGCTTAAGATAGCTTTATTGTCTGTTCCAGGTAAAAACAGAAATGACATAATGTCTTAACAGAGGTGTAAATCCCCCCCCAAAAAAGACCATAAAAAAAAGAAAAGTCAACCTCTACATCACGTAAGTTCATCTAACGCAGGGGATCATGAACGTATCACCCATGAAAAGTGAGGGAACACTAGCAATGTTTTTATTACTGTTGGCCTCACATTCATTTTTTTGTGAACTAACTTGTGGTGCAGCAGCGTCGAGATTTCCCACGTCTCGTCCCAAGTTATGTGGACCCTTGAGACATATGTCTTCACTGTCTGTCTCGTCACTTTTGACTGAGGTTTTAGTTGCTTATTTTCATCCGTCTCTTACATTTTTTCCCTTTTATTTTGGTCCATTTCCTGTGAGCCCAAGAAATCCCCCTCAGAAAGACGGCCCTGGTCCATGCCTCCAATACTCTTTCTTCATCTCGGTTCAGCAGGCTATGTAAACACACTGGGTGGACTACAGCTGGCGGGACATAATGTGTGGCTGTGGGTGCGTGCATATTTATGTGAGAGCATGCAGGCACATGCATGGTAGAATCAGAAGTGATGAGACGTATATCAAGTGAGGGGGAAGCAGGCTTTGTGTGCGTACAGTACGAGCGGCGGGGGTCGCGGGCCATTGGAGCTGGTGGCGTATTGAATGGCTCGTTAAGTTTGGCCGTGCTCGTGTGCGCGCCCGCGCAGCTGTGCGTGGCGGCCGCAGTCACGACTGCACCGGGACGAGGGAGTCAACCTGAGACCTGCCCAATCAAAGTATGCGTTAAATCAGAGTTGCAGCTGTTGTGTGTTGGAGGCTCTGCGTGTGTGAGTGTTGGCACGCCTCTCTCCAAAGTGCCGCAAATTTTGTATTTGCGCAAGGAAATACCTTGACAGGTTTTTGGAACACCCGCCCGGGTACCCCCTCTCCGTCTCCTGCTTTCTTCAAACTCTTTTTCTCCATCTCCCCTCTTCCTTTGGTGTAGTTTTTGGTGTTGTTTTACATTCACACGCCCTTCCTTTAGCTTGAAGCAACAGTCTTGCTCTCAGTATAGTGTTGTGTAACTGCCATCACAAAGTCTTTTAAATAAAACAGACCTGAGACTTCATTCTATGACAGCAATGATCATTTTATGTCCCAAAAATAAATGGTGCCAAAACAATAACAAATTTTTGCTCCCTATGACAATAAACATGTGCTCACTGGTTATGCCTTCTACCCGCCAGGTTTTTAGTCGTACTCCTCTTCATCTGCTGCCTGTTTTTTTCCACACCATTTAGACAGTTTAAGACCAGGGAAAGTGCTGCCTGCTTTCGTAAGGACAGATGCGTTTGTGTCCCCTGTCATCATTTGTTACATTCCACATAACTTATAGGCCTCTATTTTCCTAGACAGCGCACGGCACTAATGCAGTCGGATCCTAAGTGACAATTCAGTTGTAGAAAGTTGAGCTAAACCTTAGACCTTCTCAGACCACGTTTAAAAAAAAACGGTGCAGGTTAGACAATGGTTCTAACGCAGCATATATCGTTCATCAATATGTGAACAGTAATCAAAGCTTCTTGTATTCTATATTTTTAATCACCCACTGGCAACACAGCTATGGGGTGGGCAATCTCCAAATATCCACTTCACGGTGCAGATGTGCTTCTTCCATGTCAAGATTCTAGTGCACAACTAGCGCACTGCATTAAAGAGAATGAAAAGAGCCTTTTAATTATTTTTCCCGTGCCCTGAAAAGAGCCTCTTAGATTGGCCATGATTAAAGTCGACTCTGACTAATCCCACAGCGGCCCTCCCTCTCAAAGATTGGCCGGCCTGGCCCTTGTTTGCAAAATTACCAACATCATGTCTAACCTGCCTCACGCAGGATTTACGGCAATCAAATCGAAAGACGAGAATTGATTTGTAAATACTTTGTGGCTAATAGTCTTGGGGAAAATAATTGACCATATGAGACACCTTGACTAAATACTAGCAATACTAGCAATGATACCATAATAAAAGAATAATAAAAAATGACATTGTATTAGGTGGTGTCGTAACTGCTTGTCCCTGGTTCTTGAAATGTGATCGCAACTTCTTTGGAGACGCCGGGTTCGACTTGTCAACTTAACATAATACGTTTTAAGTTGTCATGGTAACGCAAACTGGGCGCGTTGACAAGCAGCATAACAGACGAAGAGGGAATGTGACGCCTTAACTAGTTTAGTGTTGAAAGGTCAAAGTCAGGCCTTGGATTTGAAATTGAAATGAAGTCTTGCTTTGGCACAGCTCCCATTTAATAGCTCGAGAGAGTGTCTGTAATGTTTTTGTGTGTGCTGCAATTTATATGGCATATTTGAGTTGTCTGGACACACACAATGGGTACAAAAACTTTACACACCCCTGTTAAAATGCCAAGACAGTAATTCCATTTTTTTCCCCACCATTAATGTGACCTTAATCCTGTGCAATTGAATTGAAACAAAGATTATGTTTTTTCAAGATCAAACAATCAAATGATTGACACCTTAGGCCTTTCATCGGTTGTTTTCCCCTCTGGTGCGCGGGTTTATTAAACTCAAATCAAAGGCACAAGATGGCAAGAAGGGGCCAGAGTGGCCTGATTTTTTTTCACAGAACATTTTATTATTATGCTACTATCAAGTCGTACTGACAGTGTTAACAAATATGACAATTTTTTTTTTTTATGTATTTATTTATTTATTATTGTTATTGCCAACTCTCTTATTAACGCACATCTTTTTTTATTTGATCCCATACTGTGTCACATGTCTTTAATTAATCATGTAAAGATGAATAACAAACACATGCTCATTAGCTTCACTCCTCAGGTTGCCAAATTATATTGTACATGCGTAAAAGGCATGTTCTTGGTGAGCTGCTGACATTGCACTGCATGCGCTGCTGGCCCAACAAGAATTTACCAAGAAGGCTCTTCCAGAAGTCTAAATATTTATTTATGAATGTAACAGCTCAATTTGTAATAATGTACACCATAAAAATTTTGTTTAAAAAGGAAATGTGTATTTATCCAGAAAATTAGTTTTTCGTCCCAGCAGTGTGTTGGGGGGGTCAGTGTTCAACATGCGTTTGCATCACATTCTTTTTGAAAAAACATGGCATTTCACGATGACTTAGTGTGAGAGTGGGACCTAGATGCTCATATTATCTTAATTTTTGTCTCAGAGTTTGATGTATTAACATGCTCCTGGAAAGCGAACTAACAACCAAGACACCTGAAAGACAAGAATAATGCAACAATCACATGAATATGAAGCTGTATTATATGTAACCAAAACTAGGGTGAAGACTTCGTGTTTACAGTGGTGCCTTGAGATACGAGTGACCTGACTGAGTTTTTTTTTTTGATACGAGCCATTGTTCAAGTGGCAGTGAACTCAACTCAACACATTTGACAGTATTATCAGCAAGCAACACTTTGAAGAATCTTAAACAATTCTTCATAAAAGAGGCTTCAAGCTGTTTAATGCAGCTCCCAGTTGAAGTTTACTGTAAAACTGAAACTTCATGTTGTGTATTTAAAACCACCATATCATAACCTTTCAGTCTGCTATCTTAATAGTGCTGAATCGCATCTGTTGCAGTGCTTTAAACAAACCCTTTAAGCAGCGGGGTGAACACAAATGTTGCACATGTGACAATATAACAATAGTCACATTCAGATTTTGAAGTTTATTTCAATCTTGAGTCAAAACAAAAACTGCAAAAACAAAGCAAACAACTACTATAGAAATATTGCAAATGAAAACAACATGCAGAGCGAGCCCGAAAAGTAGTAGGAAGAAGACAAACTTATTTAGATCCTACCAACGGCTTCACATTACCAAAGATAAATATAAATATATATATACGTTCACAAATTAAATATACACATCACGTAATTTTGTACATACATTGTACTGTATGCCCGCATGCATCGTTCTCTCTTCTCTATACAGTACACATAACTTTACAAATACACACTGTATGCTACATGTATTCTCCCTTATAATATACTGCATTTACATACTTTTGGAGGTTGTTTTAATTCCTCACTCATACTGTTCCACAGATTCACACCACAAACTGAGAAAAACAAACTTTTCAAGTTTTCCGTATATTGTTTAACCTCTACGTCAAATGACTAATTTTATGGCTGTACTGATGAGCTGACAAAAGATTTGAGGTGTTATTATTCAATATGGCTGCGGACGGACGGATGTATTGTATTTTTGTTCATTGCAATGCGAGCAGTCACGGAAATGAATTAAACTTGTATCCCCGGGCACCACTATAGTTATCTTACTTACTTACCACCTTGGCTCACGTGAATCTAAGCATCGCAGCTGATGAAGCTGTCATAGCATGTCATCCTGTAATTGTGGACCATTTGGACGTGACCAAATGAAGGCCGCTGCTGTTTTTCAGGACGGCCCAGACCGAAACAGGAAGGAGTGGCTGTCTGCCAGTGGCTAGCTGCAGGTGCAAAGCATCGGGTAGAGAGTTGTCCTTCCCCAGCTTCCCGATGGAGGTCACAGCCCCAACTGAACGTCTACTGTTACTTCCAAAACTACAAGGCCACAGCACGCTTTCCTAACTCTTCCACTCTTGCTTCACCAAGCTCCCGCCTAATTCGTCCCGTCGTTTCAAATAAACAATATATACACTCTAAAGCGTATCACACACATACTGCGCGTTCTCCCCGTCTACTCGCTTTGCAAGTTGGCCGACGCCAGAGAGAGTTTCATGGCCAGAGTGTGTTGTGACAGTGTGAAAGGCACAGGAAGGAAAGGCAGCGCTTCCTCTGATGCTCCTGCTGATGTGGACCCGGCGAGATAAGAACACACACATGCATGCATGGATGCACACACAGCCACAAACTATACAATCACAGCACAAAGACACACTGTCGGCACTAACACCCCCGCCTCATTTTCCAACCCCTCACCACAGATCAGATTCCTGTGGCCTTAATCAACCTCGGCCTCGCACCATTTGGATACGTTCGTGTCTCAACAATTGACACACGCAAAGTGTTTGAACTGGCAGCTTGAGACGAACACTGCAGGCTGTTAGGGTTAAGTAAGTAAATAATCACGACTTCAAATTAACACCCAACTGTTCGGGTTAGTGATACAAAGCAATCACTCTGCCTGCTCTGGATAAAAACATCTCAACTGGAGCTGGACCAAAATGTGTTTAATGTAAAATTACTGTAAGTGAACAACTTCCTAGAAAGCATACCCGGACGACAACGTCACTGAGTGTCCCTTTATTTTCTGTATGTGTGTGTGTGTGCGCTTCTGTAAGACCCTCTATCTGATGATGCCCTTCTAATCCCCAAAGTGATGTGTCATGAATATGGAGTTTAAAACACAAATCCCCAGGGATGCACCAGCTATAGATAGCTCGCACACACACTGAATGCTCGTCTTCACCCGCAACACTCTGATGATGACCCTTGTGACGTCGCGAGGCCGTAACACAGAAATGTCACTAGGAGGTGATTGTAGTGGTGCCTTATGAAACAATGGGTCTGAAATTAGCATGAACATTTTCAAATATGATCCATTGTTCGACTTTCTTTTGTTTTGACCTACAAGCAAAAATTTAAGATACAACAATGCAGTTTGGCAGATAGTCAACAATTTTTCAAAAATATTCAAGTTGTTTAAAAATGCCACTCCCACTTGAAGTATACTATTATTTTAAACATAAACAGACAGTTACAGCTTGTATTTAAAACATAGATTAGCTTCATGCTAACAAATTATGCAAAACGTCATAGACAGGCTAATGAATAGCATATCTGTGGTGTTTATAGTGCTTTAAGCACTAGAGTCACTTACAGTAGTTGTGAAAGTCTTTTTTTCTTTGTGTCTCGAGATTATTATTATTTGTTCCCTCACTTTTTCCCCAGGTGAATTTCTGGGAAGTAGAGGACGTAAAAATATTTGTTTTGGGGACGAGTTACGCTTCTACTGAGCCATAACAAAGCCACCACACAGTTCCCGCCCTTCTAACCACTTGTTAACTTTGTAAATATAATAAGAAAAATAGCAGCATAAATCAGTAAATGTGTAAATGTGGCGCGGGTGGAGGGCTAATAATCTCTGAAGAACCCGCGAAATAGCGAAGTACAACCCAAGATAGAGCCCGTAATGAATGAATTTTGGACCCAAATCCGCGATATAGTGAATCCGCGATAAGTGAACCTCGAAGTAGCGAGTGTCCACTGTATTGCAAGAAAGCAAATCAGTTTAGCTTAATGCTAATTAGCATCTATGTTGCAGTTTTTTAACCCTTTAAACAATGGATTGAACACAACTGGTTCAGCAACATGTAAGCAGACAATGTAACAATTCACAGTTGTATTCCTTATCCTCGCCGAAGAACGATTAATATTAGTGTTGCACTGAGATCAGAGAAGGTTTGATATGTGATTACGAATCCCACTTGAGTTCAAGAAAGAACTGATAGCCGAAACGGATTAGTGTCATTTTGACTTTCCATTCATTTCAAAGTAAATAGATGATTTGAGATACGAAGGTTTTGAGTTCTGAGTGTGGTCACACAGCAAATTAAACTTGTATTTCGATGCAGTACTTTACATACATTAACACTGTGGCATTCTTAGAATTTCCTGTTGAGATTTTTTTTGTTAATCTGACCACACAAAAAAATACGGCAATAAACCTGAAATATCGTTCAGTGCCAAAACATTTTGGCCCCATACATCATGTGATTGCAATTAAGTTGTGCTGTGTCACATAAGATAAATGACCATCTTGTGTAAATTTGCTTGTGTGTAAACGTGCGGCGCGTTTTGGCACGAGGACCCAGCGCTTCTGGAAGCTCTTTAGGTTTAATTGAAAGCAGTAAGATGGAAGTGTGTGTTCCTCTGCTTATTACGCTGGAGAACACACACGTACTACATAGGTGATAAAAGTAGTAATGTGAGTGAAATTGCAATCTCTGCTTTAGTTTGACACATACCAATGTAAGCACACACACACGCGGGCATGCCAGCCCATGTGGCTCGGGGGTAGTAAAACCAACAACCAGCAACACGTCTCCTGAGCTCGAGTGCCGGGTGAGCCAAAAGAATGCACAGCCCTCTGCATCACTTCTCTCTTTATCTGCTCTTTTCTCTCTTTTTTTGTGTCTGTTTGTCATTGGCTATCTTCTGCTCGGTTGTGAGGCCCTGCAAGAGAAAGGCCCTGTTGTATAAAGAGCTTGTGTTGGCATCCCTATGCGTATTTGTGTGTTCCCGGTGTGCCAACGGAACCAGTTTGATGAGTTTGCCCTTGGGACGGAGGGAGGAAGTGAAGGCAAGGCAGAGGGGAAGTGGCCTGGGAGGAGGTGTAAGGATGAAAAAAAATGCTTATGAAAAGCAAAGGGATGAAGGTAGAGACAATCGTCTGCATTTAATCAGCGTACGTGACCGTGCGTGCGTCTCCCTCTGTCCTCCGTCTTTGCGTTCCCTCCGGGGTTCAGCGGGGCGCCGTGTGAGTCCCACAAGCGGCGTTTCGCCCGGGCCTGGATTTGGAGCAGGGCTGCGCTCAGGTTGAGCGGGATCCAGCACCCCCGAGGGCCCGTGTGGAGGGAGTGGAGGTGGCAGAGGGGAAGAGCAGGCAGAGCAACACAATTCTGGATCACCTTCAAAGGGTTCCCATCCCAACGGAGGGACTGGATTCCTCTGTGGAGGGAGTGAGAGAAAAGGGGGAGGGCGTGGAGGGAGACACGGAAGACTAGAGACGAGGACAATCTGTGGAAAATGATTCAGGTTAGAACTTCTCGCCCACTCCTTTCCACCCTCCCTCGGTTTCACTTGCTGTGGCGTGCACGCACTTGCCCTCCATGCGGCAGATGATCTATTGAAGAGGAGAGACGGGGAAATGTGGCCTGCACAAAGGCATCGTTGTGTCTCTTCCTTGCGCGGCGGCCGTGTGTCCATGTAGGCCAGCGGAGGCATGTGTGTGTGCGACGTGCGTGTATGTGTGTGTTACAAGGATGTGTAGGACTTTACTTTCTAGATCAGGAATGGGCAACTGGCAGCTCACAGGCCGAGTGGCCCCTTGATTAACTTAAAAATTGGTTATATAAATAAATAAATAAATCATTTTTATTTATTTTTTTACAATTTTACAACCCCACAAAAAAACTTTAAAATACGCTGATGAATATTCAATATTATAACACGGGGGAAATAAAGAAATAAATTATGGGGAAAAATAAAGAAAAAAAATCCTGAGAATATATGAATCTGCGGGTGCAAGCGGCAACTGTAGTTTTAGGTTGTAATGTCACCATTCACCACTAGAAGGCAGACATTGCTTAGTTGGACTTACACTGAATCTTATACTGACCTATATTAAAACGTGAGTAGGCCTAATATTTTTTTTGCAGATTTGCAGGACAAGCATAGTACCTTAGTTAATATTCCAATTCTGCATGAGTTTTTATGGAAAAACAAGTGCACAAAATAAGTTATTGCACTTAATGTTAGTTTTCATTTTAGCCATCTTCGAATGTAACTTTGTTATGCAAGAGAGCCCTTTGTGCTCAGGAAAAATAAACAAAAAGAAAACTCATCACAATATGTGGTTATTGTTTCTTTGCGTCAAACCCTTTGTTGTTGGTTTAGGATAGTGGATGTTATTATTGTTTAGAGTTGTGTCACTGCGTTATAGGTCACTGTGTTTTGAATGGACCAGGGGGGTCATTGTGTTATGGATGTATTATGCGTATGCAGTTACTATGTCTCTTAAGATTATAATGTGATCATGTTGATGTTTTAGCCATATCAGCCACTCTAAGTTTGCCACATTTTATGCACTCACCATGTTCCTTATGATGATAATGATAAGGTGGTCACTGGTCAGTTGCTATGTTCCTTGTGATGATGAAGTCAGTTGCTATGTAGTTTCTATGTTCCTGTAATTGTCATACTTATTTAGGTTCTGTATTTGTGGCTCTTTTTAGTCATATAAGTCTTTATTCTATCATATAGAATTGTGCACTGCCCTAGCGATAGTTAGGGATAGGTTCTTTAGTCGATGTTTCCTAGCGGAGGATTTCCCTGTATCCAGCCAGCTCAAGATTTAGTAGTCAGCGCAAGATTTCTTAGTCAAGGTTTTTCCGTGAAGTGTTTTCTTCACAGCCATCTGCATCCAGTCCTGCTTTCTGTTGTTATTTTGTATTTTTGCCTATAAAGACTCTGTGCGTTTAGATCCAAATTCTGCACCTCTGTGACAGTGGATCTTTCATACGGTACATGCATTGAGAAATGTATTACGAAAAATTTAATATATTAAGCGCAAGCATTTTATATGCATGCACATATTTTATTCATATATAACGTGGCATTTTTGTCATACATCTGATTCAGAAGTGTGTGTATTAATGTGGTCCCCCAGTAGCACTGATGAAAAATGGTGGCCCCTTCCAGAATTTCTATTGCCAACTCTGTTCTAGGGCCTCCCACTCACCTTCCAGTGTGTCCTAACGCATGCATGGGCACTCTCCAAAATGCCCCCCAGACTTACAGTGGACAATTGCAAATCAACCCTGTCATTTGCGTCCACATTTTAACTTCTCACACACAAAAAAATACTTTTTAAAGTGCTTGTAAAATTGCATATTAACTTTCAAGTAAGTTTGAGGGCAGATAGTAAACTTTTTAAGCTTGTGTCACTGTGTGTGCATCAGGGACAGACTTTGATCCCGAGTGTGGGTCAGTAGTTTGTTTAGCATCAATTAGAGGCTCTGTGTTCCTCAATGCAAGCGTGAAGGGAGAATTAACGTGCAGTGGCACATTCCCACCAGCATACAACACACTGCACCTCAGCTGGAACCTTCCTTCACGGGTCCGTCCATATTTGTGCCTGTGCACATGTGGATAAAACATGTATCCTGTATAGACTCATCATTTCAATTCAAGTATTATTTCTTCTTTACCCCGCCTCTGTCTTTCTCTTTGCTTTCCTCCCGCCTGTGTCAAGGACTATGGTCTGACCACAGCCATTTCCCTTTGCAGCGCAACACACAGCGCATAGTTTCCATAAAACATGCATTTAACGGGAGAGACGATACATAGATTCTGGACAAAGTAAAGACAACACAGACGCAAGGTTTCCTGTTCTGCTCGCAAAGTCTGAAAAGCACATGTTCACTGGCTCCACTCTTCAAACTGTCTCGTTGAAGACCATTCAAATACTGGGCTTTATTTATAAGCATGTCTTGGGAACATTGGAGGCATAATGTAGGCAAAGTCACATTATCTAAAACGGTGCATTTATATTGCAGGGCCCCGGCTGTCACATGACCAAAGTTGCATTTTTAAGCAAGTAGATTTCATTAAATTACCTTTAAATTAATCAATCATTTAAAAAAACACAACCAAGGAAACATCTAACTGAGAAAAGCTCTTCTTTACAAAACAAAAACATACTTTATCCAGAAAATCTTCATGACTCCAACAAGTGACATTTGCACCATTTACCAGTCGATCTACGTTCCTACCCTCACCTATGGTCATGAGCTGTTGGTCCCAGATACAAGCGGACGAAATGAGTTTCCTCCGCAGGGTGTCCGAGCTCTCCCTCGAGATAGGGTAAAAAGCTCGGTCATCCGGGAAGGACTCGGAGTCAAGCCGCTGCTTCTCCACATTAAGAAGAACTAGTTGGGGTGGCTCTGGCATCTGGTGTGAGGTGTTGCGGGCATGTCCCATTGGGAGGAGGTCCCGGGAAAGACACAGGACACGCTGGAAAGACATTGTCTCTCAGCTGGCCTGGGAACGTCTTGGGATTCCGCCGGAGGAGCTGGTTGAAATGGCTGGTGAGAAGAAAGTCTGGGCTTCCTTCCTAAAACTGCTGCCCCCGCGACCCGGCCCTGGATAAGCAGTAGATGGATGGATGGATGGATGGATGGATGAACGTTGAGTTTTCCTATCTCTCCGCCTTCATGCAAGCTGTTCTTCCATGTGTTTCAGGTTGCTTCCATGCATCCAGCCCTGCTTTCTCAATCGAGAGTTTTTCCCATCAAGTGTTTTCTTTGGGGACATCTGAATCCATCCCGGATCTCTGTTGTTACTTTGTACTTTTGTACGGTAAATAAAGATTCTCTGTTTCCCAACTCCCTGCGTTTGGGTCCTAACTCCTCACCTCACGTGACTTTTACCAGTAGAAAGTAGTAAACTGAGCTGAACTCGGCCCAAATACACGAAAAACATTCTGGCCATTTGCCAATTTGCAGATTGCAAATACCTTCATGATTAGATTCAGAATTGTATAAATATCCGTATTATTAGAATGTGTTAAATGTCTCAAAACAAAGTAACAAGCGGCCTCTAAAAATAGATGTGAGGTGTCAAGAGATCCAGGCATGTTAGTAAAACCTTGTTTATTTTTTTCTTTTTTTTTATAGAAAAAAGATGCATCCTGTTCATGCTGGTTCAACATTATTGTGTTACAAGTGATTAGAACATGCCTAACCCTCTTAGGGATTACTGGATTGAATCCATAGCCAGGAAATGCACCACATACAGGCACCACTTTACCATAATCCCACTGTTTGCCACTTTGATATGTCTTTTCTCTTTTCTACTCTCACTGCATATGTGTCAAACTTATTTTTGCTTCTTCCGCACTTTTCCACTTTTGATGGGATGCCTAGGAGAGAGTTTTCGTGGCTTTGCCAAGGTAGGCCCCACTTCCCCACTCTCATTTGGAGCCAGTCTCTGCGCTCGCTTGTAAATGGCGAGATAAGTGTGGTTTACCCGTCGCTGGGGTGTAAGGTGCACTCAGCACTGCCCTGACATGTCTGTGCCAAAGCCCAACAGGGGTGTAATTACCTGAGACTAGGTCAGCACTTTAGGCAGGGTAAAAATACCTCCCGACTTGTAGAAGACAGAGCTGCGCCTTGCAAAGGGAATCCTCTCACACATTTAGTGCTCATCTTGTTCTGTCTTTTATCTAAGATGAAGCTTGACACTGCAATCGGTCACCTTCTTGACTCACAGACAAAACATTTCCATCTTCTCCATGCAAAGGTCTGACCTAGAAAAGTGGAGACGGCCGGCGTTCCGCCCTCGGAGTCCAGTACCTTTCCACGCTCCTGTTCCACCCGTTCACACCACATCTGTCTTTCTGCCCTGTGAGTTAAGGACAGCCAGGGCCAAGCAGACACACAGAGGACAGCTCTGCACCAATCAGGACACGGCGACAGCTTGTCTCAATTAAATGGTATGTGCTTATGCCGCAAATCACAGACACATGTTTCTCCTCTGCCCTCCCACCCTCCCTCGCCGTGGTTGCTGCCTTGCTTCTCCACTACCTAATGCAGCGTAATCACCCTCATTACCTAATGAGACCCTACTGTGCACACACATCCCCTGACTCTCCCCTTCGACATTTCACTCGTCTTACCGGCACAGTAAATGGCAGCCACATGCCCTCGAATGGACAACTATTAAATTGTATGTCGTTGGCTATAAAAAAATAAATAAATTAAAACACTGTAATAGCACAATCATAGCATTGTAGTGTGCATTATCAACAGGACAGTGAGCAATGCATTAAGCCGGCATGCAGCTGGGGAGGGGCGAACCCCCTCATTAGCTTCCTTCAATGTATCTACTTCCTCTAATCTCTTACAATAACATAATCTCTTTAAAAGTGCTGCAGCTCAAGTCCAATCTGCCTAAAACCTGACACGTGATGAAGGTCAATCCGCAGTAAACCTTAAACTGCGGGGTCCAAACAATTGCTCCACCAACCCCCACCCCGACAGTGTAAAGTATGGTCTAGTGTGGCTTGTACATTTATTTATAAATTGTATTTATTGTATTTAAATGTATTTATAAATTCATGAAAATGTCTGTTTTTTGGTGTTTTTCCACTGGACCAATTAGCACGTTTTGAATTTCACTGATGCTTCGCGACAAATGGAAGGCGGAGTGCACTGTGTTGTTATCGAGACTAGTTGACCACGGACTGTACCCATGTCAATCCGGAGGAGTGTATGAGGCGAAGAAAAGGCAGGTTCTGTGTGTGTGTGTGTGTGTGTATTATTGTTATGTTTAAAAAAGTAGGTCAGCTTTTGACGTATGATCATTCACATAAAGTGCAAAGCTGTGCCGGCGGTCCAGATTTTTAGCTCACTGGTAGCGCTCTGCACTCCCAAATCGGAGCCGTGGTCATGGCGCAGGTTCAACACCCCCTCCAAAAAAAGTTTAAAAAAATAATAAAAAAATAAATTTTCACAGGATCACGGGAGGTTGGCTGCTGGAAAAGTACATTTTAGCGCAAAATAAGTTGGCCTTTGTCGTTATTTATTTATTTATTTATTTATTTATTCATTTATCACGTAAGACTTCAAAACAGAGTTATGTTTTTTTTCCCCACTCATACAGAGGATTCATAAGTTAATTAAAATAGTTATAATGTATGCCATCTTTAAGTAAACTTTGAATATCATTCAAATATTTCGGGTCCAGGCTGAGTGTTCTCTTTTTTGAAAATCAAAATATGGTCACCCTATGTTACATACTGCACAGAATATTAGATTGCCTGAAGAGTAAAAGATATTGGCTCTTTTCTTGATTCTGACATGTATCTCCTTGCACATAACAAGCATCACTGCCAAGTTTTTAATTTGAGCCTGGGCCCGACTCCTGAGTAGCCCTCTGATCCCAGAGCAGTTTGTATCCCTTTCACAGCCTTCCTTCCATCGCAGCGCAGTAGTAGAACACAGTGCTGGCCCTTTTTATTTTTATTTTTTTTATGTTTTTCCATCGTGTCTCTTGCCTCCAAACCGCTTACAGATGTTGGCAGCAGGGAGCGTTGTGGCAACTCCAAACGAGGAAATCTAAATAGAGATCAGGCTGTAAAATATAGAAGAAGGCCCACAGAAAGACAAAACAAGAGGAGCACATTTGAAAGAGTGAAGAAGAAGAAAGCTCAGTATTAATGGAGAATTGATGTTGAAAAAGGGTAAGACTGCATTTTTTTATTTAAGCTGTTGAATTTTGAGTTTGGTTTCAAATGGATTCAAATCCCTATTGAAGAAGGCTGACAAATAGACAAACGATAATAATGGACTGTTTTTACTTGAAAGAAATCCCTTCATATTTTAAAGGGGAAATCAACCTTAAACATTTCTTGACAATAATAAGTGACTTTACTAGTCTAAACATGACATTCAATTTAATATTACAATTGTGGAATATGAGTTATGAAGCAAAATCCAGCCATTTTTATCCATCTCAGGGGGCGGCCATTTTGTCACTTGCATTTTGACTGAAAGATGACATCACAGTTGCTCAGCTCTCAGGCAACGACCAATCACAGCTCACATGTTTTCTGAAGCTGAGCTGTGATTGGTTGTTACCTGAGACCAGAGCAACCATGATGTCATTTTCACTCGACAGCAAGTGGCAAAATGGCCACCTGCTGATATTGATTAAAAAAACTGTTGAACGTATTAACGCAATATTAAAAAGAATATCGTATTTAGACTAGTGGGGCAGCATAGAACATATTATTGTCACCCCCAAAAATTTGGGGGGTTGACTTCTCCTTTAAGAGTAGCCTGGCTGAATAATCTACTGAAGCTTTTCAAAGGCTGATAATGGATTCTATTAAAATGCAACATGCTTCAAAACCACAACTTCCTGTTCTCTTCTCCACTCAGTGGTCCCTTGGCAAGTTTTTCTATGAAAATAGCAGGCGATGTCATGTAAGAATAACAACCGCCAACTGGACTTTACCAAGGCCTATACTTTAAAACTATCGGTTGGGCTGAAGGTATAAAGCGCGCCTGATAGCTCCCTCCACTATCCCAACAGGAAGTGATGGATGAGGCAGGATCTGTGTTGAAATGGCACGTCCTGCTCTGAGCTCTGGGTCCACATCAGCTAATGCCTGAGTGGGAGTGAGCATGGAGCGAGTGGAAGCGCATTGGCCACGGTGCCACTCGCCACTTGGTGATTGTAAAGACGACTAACCCCTCGACCGCCTCCTCCTCCCGTCTCCCACCTTGCACTTTATTTATTAATGGATCCATTCAATTATTTACCTCCCATCCGAGGGATGGGCGGCAGGCCATAAGTTGGCACACATGCACGCAGAACGCACCGTGTTGTTCACATGGGTCGCATTTTCTGTTTGGAACACATAAATAAATCATACATCAGAAACATGTCAAATTGATCGTCTTGTTTTATATATTTTTTTATTTTAGTTAACACTCAAATTAGGGTCATCCAAATCTTACCAGTGTTAAATTGCAGCATGGACTTTGCACTTGCGTTCTCATCCTTCTTTTCTGTTTAAGCATATCATTGACCACTTGGTGTCTTCTCTTATCTTCCCCTGCTGGCCTCAGCCACGCGGCGGCCAGATGAGAATCAATCCCACCCGGAATAGGGTTTCACATCCTGGAAGCAGAGGTGTACTCACGCACGGGTCACTTTCATCCACTTGCTGTGGCCATATGTGGGTAAGGTTATGACCAAGAAGGTGCAAATGCATTACAAATGAGGGGCTGCTGTCGGTCAGATGAGGAGGGAAAGAAATCTTGAGCTAAATCTGGAATCTGTGGCTGAATTTGCATGTACATTTGAACGTTTTGAAATACGATCAAACGTATTTGTCACAAATTTGATTTTTATCACGCATTTATTGAAAGTCTTTTAACATTTTATTTTATCTACTGGGTAATGAACTGTAGCTAGGAAAATAGTGTGCTTTAGGTGGTATTCTGGAAAAAGGACGTTACAATGCATAATATTGAATATATATATATATATATATATATATATATATATATATATATATATATATATATATATATATATATATATATATATATATATATATATATATATATATATATATATAGTGATAACTTTGAATATATATGTGTATAAATGAGTGAAACTCTTTTCTCAAATACGCTGTCAGTGAAAGACAAAAATACCTTAAATAGCATTGTTAAAGTTGCAAAATTATTGGAGCTTACCACAGGGACTTGGGCACAATTTGGGAGGACCAAGTCGCTAAAATGCAAAAACAATTGTTAGTCTACAAGATCATGTCCTATCTAAGGAATTCTCACTTGTGCCTTTGAACAGACGTTATAATGTGGCTTAAAGGAAAACTAACCGGTACTCAAAGTCCTTCATTCCTTCTGCCATTCAGCTTCTAAATGAAGACCATGCTCAATGCAAATGATTTTATTTGAATTTAGAGGAAGTAATTTATATTAATTATTTATCCTTTTTCTGCTTTTAATTTTTCTTTTTCTTTTTTTACATTGTCTTGTTCTTACCCTGTCTGCTTTATCTTATTGTATCTTGTTTATCTTGCCGTACAATTTGTAGGTTCCTAAGGCCCAGACTTCTCCCTGTCCTGTGCTGCAATGTCTTCCTTATATACTATTCATTCATTCATTCATGAACTAATGAATGTGTGCAAACTGGGAAGCTACAAATGAAATGCCCCTTGTGGGATATATAATGTCTGAATCTGAATCTGAAAAATGTTTAGTACACATTAGCAGTTCCGCGCTTCCGTACTGTCTGAAGTTTGTTTGATATAACATTTTCATTTTTTTTGAAAGTACATTCCAACTTACTTTAAAATACGTTTGAATATACTTTTAGGCAAAAAGCTAAAAACGTAGCATTTTTCCCCACAATGCCATCGGGTATTGATTTGCACATGCGCATACCCCATTTGATTTATGAATGTATTCGTATAATGTAAAACAGCTTCTTATTATTATTTTTTACTTTGCTCATGCGCAAGTCCATGCACCGTGGCATTATGGGAACATTTTTAAGTTTTTAGCATTTGGCCTACAAGTACTGTACTTCCAAACGTATTGGCAAGTATTTCCAAATGTACTGTATTTGCCAGTCAAAAACTCCACTTTCGTATAGTGTTATGACAAGTTTGAGTTTGCTTGATATAACATTTGCCGAGCTTGCCTTCTGTTCACATATTTATAAGTAAAATGTGCCATGTTAGACCAGCTGTCCGATGCTGTTCAATGTGGGCTGAGCAGGCGTCAGATTTAGCTCGAACTTCCTGCCCCCAAATTGTCACTCGGCTACACACACCGCCACAGCGCAGGTGCACTGTCTATGAAAAGAGAGCTCCTAAGGACAATTTAGAGTCCTTAACCAACCCATAATGCATGATCTATGATCTTGGAATGTGGGAGGGAGCCACAAATATGCCATCGCCACAATGGAAGGCCCATAGCACAAGCACAGGGTAAACATGGATACTCCACATCTACTCGAGTACAATTTTTGGCCTGTGTTAATTTCCAAGAAACACATTTGGATCTTCAAGCAGAAAACATATTTCCTGTGATGCTCAGTAGACCGCCCGCCCTTGCGGTGGAGACCTGGACAAGCATGCTTCTCTGTGTGAGTGTTTACAGAAAGAATTAGAACCAATAATTAAACTCACCACATGTGGACTCTGGGAATGCATATTGTACAATGAGCATATTGCTAATTATGCAAGATCCAAATGAACTCATGATGTTTGGAGTCAGGGGTCAAGCAGAGTGAACTAAGCGAGCACAGCCAAGACTTGTGGAGTAGGTGACCTCACCTTTTGAAAACTGGTCTGAAGAGTCTGAGCTGCTGCTGCCGAGGAGAGGATGAGGAGGCTGAATGCAGATAGGATCTCTGCAGGGGGCGTGAATGTGTGATCGGAGACTAAAATCATTACGGAACGCCTGGTCGCCGTGTCCTTGGCTCTTCCGCTGAGCTGAGCCCAGCCTTGTGCTCTCGTCCGCTCTCCCCTGTCGCCTTTGTTCCTCTTTGCTCTTTTACTGTTTCACAACACGGGACTGCACTCTTCTGCTGTTGCGGGGGGGGGGGGGGGGGGGTTACGCACAAACGTCGTCCTTATGACGTCAATTACAAAACCAGGTCTTGCGTCTGCAGGAGATATCGTTACAAAGTTGTTTCTGCACTTATCTGGGTGCACAATTGGTGTACTTAATCCAAATGAGTCTCAGGTGGCGTCATCAGGGGTAATGCCTATGAATGTATATGTATATTAAGGGGGGGGGGGGGGGGTAACAAAAAATAATTGAGAAGCACTTGTATACTTTCCATCTGTCTTCTATAGTACAAAAATAAATATGTGTGTTTGTTTAAGAATTTTCTTTGTATATTGTTTGAGAATTTTTGAATTATTTAGGCTAATATTAAAATTGGCATATTTAGAAAAGATACAGAAATGACAACAAAAGTCCCCCGGGGCCCCACCCCACCGTTTCGTTGAGTGTTGATCACTCAACCATACTTGTAAGTGCCTGGACACTCGTTTTGTCCCGAATTCATCCTCTGCAGCTGCACTTGTGCTCCCAGACTGCAGAAGCAGAGCCGGGAGGGAGAATGTAAACTGGAGCCGCTTCTCCTCCCCTCCTCGTCAGCGTTGTCCTTGAGAATGTGCAGACACGGGCCAGATAATGCTCTGACACCAGAAACTCGCATCAAAACTTGCTCTCCGGCCTCTTCTGTTACTTTGCTGCTTCCATCGACGCGATATCTTACACGTCATGTGTGTTGAGCATTTCATGAAGTTGAATCAGCAATTCGCCGCTGAAGAAATATGTGCACAGCAATGCGTCAAAAAAAAGGAGTGTAGAGGCGGCCGCACGTCAGTCATAATTGTCATCAGTATTAAAAATAAAAATATGACTATGGACTATATCATCTCAGCGGGTATGACCGCATACACCCCCCCCCTTCCTTCAACAACCCATGTTGAGCCTCAAAGTGTATTCAAAACCATGCACGACCCCCAAAATGATTCCTCCACTTAATGTAAATCCGAGGTTTTAGTCTTATTTTGCCCGTGTTGCAAGGTCAAGATCTCCTTTCACCCATCCCGGAGATTTTGCACACAAGTAAGCAGAGGCCAGTAGCATGCGCCACAAACGACCTCCCACCAACCCCCCACCCCTCCCAAACCCCGAAACCCCGGACACGTCATGTGCTGCTAATGTGTGCTATCTGTGGAAAAATGTCGTAATATGTTGCGGGTGATCATGACCGCCATAACTGCAGTTTATTGGAATAAGAAAATACCTGAATGATGTCGATGTGCAAAAAATAAAATAAAATAAATGACGTGCTTTAGAGTAAAAAGTCAGAGATGGAATTATTGTCATTTCAATGACTTTAATAAGCAAAATAGGAAACAATTTCTTCCAAAAAACAACCCCGAAAAAAATAAGACAAAACAGAAACCAGCCTGAATGGAATCGTTCAAATTGAAGTTTTTAACTATTATTCATATAAACAGGATTGAAAATTGATCCCCAACATGACAAAAATGGAAATGCTGAAAACAAAACAACAACCCGCTGCTGCAGTTTCAGTTGGATTTCAACACAGTTGAATCAAGAAAACCAAAGATTGATAAATGCATGACTTTTCAGCAAATACTTTCAAATGCAAGCACCATGCTTATTCCATATGATCTGACAGTCTGTTAATTTAAATCATTAAAATAAAAACTTTATGGAACTATGCATCTGGCCAGCAGAACCAGAATCATCAAATAATAATACGACAACAGCAAATCAACACGTCATAACATAGAAAATATTTTCATTTTGAACATTTGCACCACCTGAATCCCCTTTTTTCACTGACCTGCAGAAAAAAAATCAGGAAAACTTTGCATGTCGACATATAATAATAAAAAAATGTGATGCATATGCAATTTATAAATGTTATTGATGATGCTACAGGTGGCTGCCAATCAAAATGATTTTTTTTAAACCAAATCACAAGTTCTTATTTTGGGGGAAGGGGTACAAAAATCACGTCAAATTTGAAATATTATTGCCTGTCCAAATTTTCGCCCTGAGTGTGTTAATAACGAGTAAATAGATTTACATTTGTGTATCTGCGTCCCCCTTAAAAGATGACGTCGTCATTTTTGCACTTCACTCCTCAAGCATCATCTTGTTTTCCTGGAGGGGGGGGTCTGTGCAAATGTCAAAATGAAAACTTGCAACAACAACAAATAAAATCATCATCCAAAAGTGCACTTGCCACAAAGTTTGTTTGTTTCGTTTTGTTTCAATTCGACAGACAAACATGGAACAAAAGTGCACGCCTCTCTCAGTCAGTCCCGCAAATGAGAAACGATCATCGAATGTTGGAAAAATATAAATGAGAAACGTAACACGAAGAAAGAAAGAAGTTCAAACCAGCCTCCTCGATCTTGTGCACTTTTGCGGTTGCGTAATATTTACAAGGCCAAATATAACCCCCCCCCCCCCCCCCCCCCCCCAGCCGCGAGCATATGACGCTATATGATATGATGCTGCACAGGCAGTCCTGCTGTTCTGTCTTTCTCGAACCCTCCCCAAAACCTCGACGGAGAAGCGCAGATCAACAACATGCTCATATTAATACACGAGATGATGAAAGTACAAAATAGAAATTATTACCATACATGTCCAGCATGCAGGATTAATATTTAATGCATGTTTTTGTTTGTTTCTCTATATATTGGAATATAATAACCAAGCAGGCAAGAAATCAATAAGATGTTGCATAAAATGTCCTCCTCGATACATTTGCATAAAGTGGAGTCTTGCTTGTTTTAGTCTTTTTCATTTTGGAGAGGATACTGGACGCCAGGCCTCCTCGCTGAGCCTGCTCCATTTAATAGCAAGATTATGGTAAAAACCTCAAAGGAGGGCCAAAGTTCATCAGGATGTTTTTCTTTCTTTCTCGAAGGAGGGAATTGAAAAGTCTGGATGGAAACGTGATTATGTGGTGGATTGGAGTTGATTTTCAAATTTGATTGTGGCCCAGAGTCCGAAACAGTCCATTTGTGTTCAAGACGGACGCTGCTCTCTCCCGGAGAAAGTAACTCACATGAAGAACTCTGGCGAGGAGGGGTTGTCGCTGGTCGAGCCCGCCTCGCGGAAGCCGCCGCTGGGCCCCGAACCCGAGCCGGCCAGTTTCTCGCACTTGAGTTTGTAGGCGTCCCTCTCCCTGGCCAGGCGGCCGATCTCCGCCTTGAGCTGCTCGACCTGGTTCATCAGCTGCGTCTTCTCGTTCTCCAGCACGTGCTTCTGCTGCACGCGCTTGAACCTGCACGACTGCGCGTAGCCGCGGTTCTTCAGGGTCCTGCGCTTCTGCTTCAGGCGGATGACCTCGTCCTTGGTGAAGCCGCGCAGGTGTCTGTTGAGCTCCCGCACCGACATGGACACCAGCTGGTCGTCCGAGAAGCGGTCCTCCACGTTCAGACCGCCGCCCGCCGAGCCGTGGTGCGCCGCCGACTGGCCCAGGTGGCCGTGCGGGTGGTGATGGTGGTGGTGGTGGTGGCGGTGGTGATGGAGCGACGGGTGCGCCTCCGGGGACACCGGGGACGGGCTGTCGGGGTCCTGGTTGTTGTTGTGATGGTGGTGCTGGCCGTGCGGGTGGTTGTGCGCTCCCGGGTGAGCCGACAGCTCGTCGGCGTGGTGGCTCATGGCCCCCGCGTACGGGTGATGGTGCTGCGGGCCGTGGCCGTGGTGGTTGTGGTGGTGATGCGGACCCCTGTAGCCTTCGAATGCGCCTTGCTGCTGTTGCTGCTGCTGCTGCTGCTGCTGCTGCTGCAGCTGCTGCTGGACGTGCGGCGGCGGAGGGTGGCCGTGAGTCGTGGCTCCGATCAGGGCCTCCACCGCGTCCTCGGGGGTCAGGCTGAGGGTCTGCGGGTCCATCTGCTGGTGGTAGCCGCCGCCGGGCAGCCAGTACAACTCCTCCAGGTGGTTCTTTTGCTCCGTGGGGCTGAAGCTGGGCGACGAGGGCACCGAGCTGCAGGGCGTGCTGATCGGCGTGGATGACACGGAGCCTTGCGGTTGGAGGCGGTTGCACTGACGCACTCCTGCGCGTTCCAGGCCGGCCAAGCCCTCCTTCTTGACGTCAAACTTCATCAGGTCGAAATCATTGACATATTCCAGAGCCAGAGGGCTGCTGGGTAGCTCCGGGCCCATGCTCAGCTCTGCGCTCATGCTGCCGTCGCGACTCTTTTGCAGGTACGCAAAGGAGCTTGCAAGCGTCGCCAAAACGGATTTGGGAATCAGCGTCTCTTCTCTCCTTTCTGGTTTCATGCAATAGTTCTTTTGGTTCATCCAGCGCTGCGCACTGACTTGCTGCAGCATGAAACACCTTGAGGGGTGGGAAAAAGTGCAGGAAGGGGGGGAAAAAACTTTCAGACTAAGCTCTGCTCACTGTTTGCATCATGTAGACTTCTGCTCTGGCGTTGACAACCAGGCAGGAGGAAGAAGGAAAGCAAAGCGGCCTCAGTGCACAGGCAGTCCCTTCAGTAGATGTGCATTCACAACAACTTTGAAAAGAGCAAGAAGAACAGGAAAGAAATACCAAGTTTGCTCGCAGCGACGGGCACCAGTCCTCGTTGCAACTTGTTGCTAAGTCCTCGTTTTCTCCAGGAAAAAAAATAATCAAAAGGAACAAGTGAGCAGATTAAATAGGGCGTCTGATTTTCGCCGACAAGCAGCTTTTCCCCCCCCAGCTCTGCACCGCAGAGATTTGACGCCTCTCCCTCTCCTCCACTCTGGTATCCAGCAGAATGCGCTCGCAGCCAGCCGCAGCTTTATGCTTATAGCGCACGATGACGCGCGTCCATATAGGCGGGGTCGGTGGCAAGACGGCTTCCAATGGGAGCCCGACCCGCTCTTGAAATAGAGGAAAGGAAGGAGGAGGAGAGCGAGGAACGGACAGTCAGCTGACCGAGCGGCAGGAAGGGTCCCACCTTCACACCGCTTGCGCTCCTTATTAGCCCCCCCCCTCCATTTTCTCATCACCTTTAAACATCCTTAACGAGATCCAGTTGGAGTCGCGCTGTCAAGATAACGCATCTTTATGAACTTTCAATGTGACCTGCATTTACTACGAGTCAAAAGTGTTTGTCATGTCCAAATTTATATGTAAAACTGCTGGGTCAAAAGCAATCGAATGTGGGTCAAAATTTGGACTGACCCGCCAACTTGGGTCAATTTGACCCAACTTTCTGTTTTGTTTTCTACAAAACAACACCATTTTGGTCAAAATTTGGACAGACCAGTCAATTTGACCCAACTTTGGGATGGTTTGTTTCAAAATAACCCAAGTGTTAATATACCAAACGTAAAAAAAAATGGCTTGTTTGGTAATGTTTTGTTTCAAAATAATCCAAATTGACACTCTTAAAACTGCTGGGTCAAAAATTGGACCGACCCGGTAACCTGGGTCTACACAGAGGATCTTTTCAAGTAGGTTATCTAGTCAGTTTATTTTGTTTTGTACAAAACAACCCAATTGAGTCAAATTGACCCAAGTTACCGGGTCGGTCTATTGTTGACCCGGCACTTTTAAGTACCAAAAAAATATAATTAAATTACAAACAACACCCTCATTGCTAGTTACATCCATCTATCCACCTGTTTCCTTGTTTGTACTTAATTTAGGCTTACGTTTTAATAATGAAATGCTAAATAAAAGTTAAATTGCTGTGAGCGTTGTTGTGCTTAACGTGTCTTCATCGTGAGCCCCACGCCAGCCCCCTTCTTGGCTCGGCCACTCTGCGAGTCCAAGTCAGGCTCAAGGCTGCCCCTACGTGGGCAAGTCGTGCACCTGTTTTGCAAGATTATGTGGACAGTCCATTAATCGTGCACTTTATTTGGTTCTCTCACGGTTTAATCTCTTACTGGAATTAATTCCAAATTCTTGCCATGTCATGACGTCACGTCAATTATGGAAATATTTATTATGCGTGCACAAAAAAAGGCACAATACCATACTTGTAAATAGGACAATTATGTGATTTAATTATTAATATTATTATTATTATTATTATTTCATGTCCTTTGATATTCCATGCGCGAAAGCACCTGAGACCAAAAAGCATTGAGCAGGCTGACCATCTGGTCATTGAAAAAGAAAAGGCTAGTATGTTTATTTTTAAATAAATACAGCAGATACAATAATTCGAGTATTGTGCTTTTTAATATTTTACTAACTAATTTCGTAACAAAAGTCGCCATTTTATTCGATTTGTTTTAGGCCCTACAGATTAAAGTTGAGTTACGGGTTAATTGCGTGTAGTTGCCAGACGACAATGAAATCACGCACATGCATTTTATTCAACATGACATCGGATACTGTGAGAATTATTTATGGAAATTTATAGATTAATTATGCATGGAATTTCATTATTGTAACCACGAGGATAGAGTTTGCGAAATGCGCGTAAAGGCTATTTGGTGTATTTTCAATTTTTTTAATCCGCTGTCATTTTTATTTTATTTTATTTTGCAGAAAATTCAAATACAATTGTTTTTCTAATACACCAAAAGCATTACGCTTCGAACACCCAAATAAATAAACAAATACATTATTATTATTAATAATAATAATAGTAATAATAATAATAATAATAATAATGGTCTCATTAAATTTATTCCAGGCACCTGCAGGCGAGCGTCGCAATTCACAAAACGCCCGAAGAGCATCAAACCGAAATGAGCAGCTCTCAAACGTCCTCCCCGGCCAGGCCAGGCCGAGCCGGCGGCGGCCCCGTAAGGTGGTCCTGCATGCATGCTCCCTCCCTGGTGGAACCGAAGTCCGGCGTGCAGGCGAGGCGGAGGGGCGGCTCTCCCGCTCCGCTAATAATGGAGGGACCAGATGAAGAAAAAAAAAAAACCGTTTGTGTCAGCATCATATCGGTGGTTAATGATCTATTAAGTGATGTGTGTGCTTATGGGGCAGCAGGAGAGAGGGGAAAAAAGTGTCGATGCTTGCTTATTCTCCCCCTAATGAGAGTCCCGTCCTACGGATTTTCGGAATGAAGAAGACGAAATCAAATCCGCCTTAAAATGTTGCATTAAGCAGCTGCGGAGGCTGCAGCTCACATTCCACATCTCGCGACTGAGCGGCTCACATCGCGCGTGTCACACCTGTAACGCCAGGGAGGCCCCCCCAACTCGGACCCCAGACCGGATCTGGTCGCACATCGTGCTCACCTGCGCCGCCAAAACTTTTTGGATACACTGGAATGTAGGATGTTTTTTTTTCTTTTGCGGGAATACGCCACATTTCTCCCCCAGATTTTGCACCACTGTCTGTTGCAAAGCTGCTTTTACGCATGGGAGCTTTAATTGACAAGTAGGCATTAAAGGTATGGAATTCATTTTATTTACGATATTTATGCTACTACCATTGAATGAATGATGTACCGCATGCTCAATTAAATCAAAGGGTAATCCTTGCGTTTGGATTATTTGCACACAAAAAAAGTAAAAGTTGAGTGTCCTGATCCACAGGCAGCGGTCGTCCTTTTAATTGGCCATTAAGAGCGCGTACTTACTCAGGCATTCTTGTTTACTCCAGACCGATCGACTATCTCGGTGAAAACATGCATTATTAAGTCACTGTCTGTGTAAACAGGGCGAGTCGAGTCTGTGAAGGAAGCCAAACTGCAAGCAGTATCAGACTTAATTGACACACACCGACAACCACGCTTACAGGAACAACAGCAGGTGAGATAAGTGCAGATTCTCTCAGTCATTAATATAGAACAAGTTTCGATTAAACAGTGAAAATAAACCGTCTTCTTGTATTTAAAATCCACTTTTGCTTCCTCTCAGCGATTGCCCATCAGATATATGTTTTATTTCTTGTGCTCGGGCGCCCCTAGTGGCACATTGGTTCATTGCGAGCACTTTAAAGATGAGCGTCACAGCGCTAACGTCAATTTATTCAGAATTCAATTTACAGCGCGAAGATATTCGGAGATATAAAAGTAATGATGGGCAGGCCAGAGCATAATTGTGGGCCTTTTGTGAGATTAGATGTCTCTGATTAGCATTCTATAAATATAACAAGATATAAATGTCACACAGATATTGGTAAGGGGAAAGAAGCAACAATAAATCTTTTTGCTGCAGTTCTTCCACTCATGTAAATTGCAATACTTTGCATAGCAACCTGGCTCCTGTCCAGTAGTTTATTGTGCAGAAACATATGCATATTTTGGGGATTTTATCATAAATTTGAGGTAGTGCCAACAGTGGACACGCCCACAGCATTTGAGAGCCGAGACGACGCTTGATTTATCATGATTTTGAAGTCTTATTTTATATACTGAGCTTTTGAAAAAAAAACATACAAACTTCTCCGTGAGAGCTGCCATGAGATATACAATTTTATGAGTTTTTCCAGATACGAGCAGTCAATCTTTTGTTTGACCTGCGAGTTCTTAAATATTCATCAAAAAAAGCAACTTCAAGCTGTTGATTGCCACTCTCCGCTGAAGTTTAGTGTCAAACTAAACATAACACAAGGAGAGTTACACCTTGCGTGTTGAAAACAACCACATATTGTAGCTTTACCTTAGGAAAGTCCGCTTAGCTTAATGTTAACAAACATGTTAATGTTTAGCTTTGAGATGCGCTTTTAGAATAAACGGGTAATTGAACACAAAACGATGGAGAAATCACATACAGACATAATATAACAATATTCAAAGGCATATCTTCTTTATCCTCTACTAAAAACGACTAACCATAACATATGGGCTAACAATTAGCATCTACGTGAACATGTTTGTTAGCCTTCAAGCAACTGATATCTGAACACAAATATTGCTGGAAGACATGGAGTCGTAAAAAACAACAACACTCACAGGCATATATTATTTATCCTCTATGAAGAATGACTAATATTAGTGATGTACTGAGAAGCCAAGAGAGAGGAGCTGAGTACCCCAGAATGGTATATCTATATGTCAATCTTATTCTGACCTACAGGTGGCCCAGGTGTGAACACCAGAATGAGTAGCACAATGTGTATTGAAGGCGAAACATTGAAACAAAAAGTTAAAATTATTTTAACTCTATTTAATCATATCACTACTATTTATTTGGAAGAACAACTTTTTTAGTTTTATTTACTTATTTTTATTTTATAAATGTATTTTTTTTTCATAATTTTATCGTGTCCCCTTGATGAGTTGACTTTACTATCACAATGTTGTTGTTTTTTAATTATTATTATTTTTGTTGTTTTTTCAAATTAATGTAATGTCGTTCACATTGTAACAAATATTTTCTGGTTGTGTGTTTGTGTAATGTTTTCAAGTTGTGTGGAGCGGGCTTTTAAATGTTTTAATATGTGAATTGTACTTCCTCCAAAAATGGACAATAATAAAATTAAAATTAAAGGCTGCAACAGTCATTCCTGTATTCTGTCCATTTAGGGGGCTTAAGTCCTGCCTGATTAAAAGAAGACGTGTTTTTCAACTTACAAATGTTGGCTTGATTTGATTTGGGACTATTTCAACTATTTGAACACTCCCTCTGCTCTGCCCGCGTGCAGGCTGACCGGCCGTGGGTCGCCTCCTCGCCTGGACGCTCGCTCACCCCTCTCCTCCGGCCCTGCCCCTGCCCACCCCGGGTCATTTATCATGGAGCAGGAGGGGAGCCCCCGGGCCTGCAGGCCCCTGTCAGCCGGCGCAATCGCCTCTTTGTGGCTCGCAGCAAACAAGTGTCGGATCAGCAAAAGTCTATTAAAGCCTGGTGGGCCTTTCTCAGCCAATTGGGTGCGGGTCAGTGAGCCGCTCTCCTGGCCGCTCCGAGAGCTCTTTGTGTCGCCGCCGTGAGCTGACACAGATCCCCACAAGATTAATGATTTTTAGCAGCCACTTGCGTCTTATGGGCGAGAGTTCTATCCCGTTCTTCTCTTTATGACCTTCTTTGGGCCACTCGTAATGCTCATCTCTCATAGTCCATCTCCTTATTTCTTCTGCTTACTCCTCCCACTGCCCGCTAATGCAATCAATGCTAATTGTGTCTTTTTTTATTAGGGATGTTTGATCACACTTTTTATCTGACGGACAACACTATGTTTATTCATTCTTGATTACTCACAGATCTATGGCAGTAAGAGTTTCAATAAGTACTTTTGATACAATTTCACTTTACACATTGACGGATAATTGTGTAAAACTATAACACAAAATATATAGACCTAGAATAGTATCATATAAAATACAAGTACAAAATCATAGATGCTAGGTGAGTATAGCACTCGCTATAAAACACATAGGGAAGCAAACAACACACTAACAATGCACTTTAGGGCCGCAAATAACGATTATTTTCATAACACTGGTCAACACACATTTTGGTGCCAAGACTATTTTTAGCATATTTTGAGGTCGCTGAATTCGAAAATCAAAGTTTGTTTTCAAATTGGCTCCAATTTTTGAAATATTTCATATTTTCGTTTTAGAAAAGTGCTAATAAAAAGCAAGTTATGATGTTGATATATTTTATTATGCTCCAACTTTGATGAGGTTGTCTTTGTCTTTTCAAGCAGGTCCAAACAGCATTCTTTATTTTTGATGCGATATTGTGAAAGAAAGCAATCATTATTGCAGAGAGCCTTCTATAAGCAAATCATGTTTCATGTGAAAATCAAACAATAATTCAGAAAAGTCATCTCTCCCATCCCTAGTCATTATCTCCTCCAGCTGATTGCCACTAATGTCTAATGAATCCGAAGCATGTTGATAACCAACTTTCAAATCCGCACAGTCGTCCTAACGGCGAGCCTCAAGAGACTCCAAGTAATTTGAAATCGTCCAGCCGCCTCTCGCCAGTTCCATGTTGGTCATGTTCTCAGTGATGTTTCCAGTAATTACTGCAGGTTAAGTGCACGTCCCGGAGCCCGGCGGAGGCAGCTCTATCCCTCACCTGGGACATGACTCAGCACGGCTCGGGTCATCCGGCCATTTTCCTGACCGCCGGACCACACCCGGCCTACTCTAAAGCCGCAGGAGCAGCTCTCATGTTCACTTACATCATGTAATGCAAAGGTAGTTTTATTTACCGGCTGATTGTTTCCTGAAACACAGCCTCAGACCGGCGTCTGGAACTATTTAACATCTAGCCATACATGTGCTGTTTTTAACCCGCTCAAATATTGACTCGTACATACTGGATGGCATTCATAGCTGGAGAAAGCTACAAATACAATTGATATCAGATCTAATACGAGTAGAGGTTCGATAATTTAAAGTCGACAGCGTTTTGTGTTGACTTCAATGCAATCCTTTTGAGTTTGGAAAGCAGAATTGACTGATTTGACTAGCAAGATAGCTATATATATATATATATATATATAGATGTTCCACTGTTTAATTAAATGTAAGGTGTATTCTTAGAAGGAACCTGAGATACGACAAAGTCGACAGTTTAACATCACTGCAAAAATTAAAAGTCAAATATATCCATATATGAGATTTTTGATGGTTAATTCATGTGTTGTGCGTTTATTTTTAGGAACAGTGTTAACAGCACGTCTAGTTGAAGTCTGAATGGATGAACTCAGCCGGGCGTCGAGTCCATCCATCTGCCTCGTTTCCTTTCTTATGAACCTTCTCACCCGTGTGTTTGTTGGTACGCGAGCTTACGTATAAATGGTTATAGATTGAAAGATGCGGGCGTGCTGGCAGACCGCGTCATTACTCACACAGATCGGGAGAGACCACGGCTTGAGGAATAGGAATATCTTCCAGCTCTCTCCTACATACTGCAGGTACACATACACACACACACACACACACACACACACACACACACGGATATCCAATGTAGGTTGTTCATTTGTAAGACTGGCATTTCACTGCAAGCGCCTCCTCCCCTACTCATGACTCAAACTCAGGGTTCCCTTGCTGGGGGGCTTTTTGTTTGCGCCCTTGCTCTTGACTTGTTCTCTCTTGATTTGTTCCAATATTTCATTTTCACTTCTCATCCTCCCGTGTTCTGCTTTTCTCTCCTTTCCAGGTTGGAAACATTGCAAATCAATTACCTGCGTGTGTGGGTGCGTCAACTTTATACATAATCAGACATGCGGACACACATTTTTGGGAGCGGGCGCTCAAGCCAAATGGAAACCAGCACCAAAATTATTCAAAAAAACTCATGTATTTTTTTCTAACAGTCAGTAAAACAACAATAAACAAAGCGGGTGAAGGTAAACAAGCTATTAGTGGAGATAAAAAGTCTACACACCCCTGTTCAAATGGCAGGTTTTCTGATGTACAAAAAATGGAACCAAGCTGGATCAATCCTTTTTTCCGCCTTGACTATCAGTTAGCCGATAACCTGTACACCTAAATTGAAAAATAAATGAGAAGGGGAGTCAAAACAAAGTGATCACCTGGTTGCGCAAGTGAGCGCACTAACATGTAAATTGAAAGTGGCTGTGTTCAGAAGTAAACAATAACATTCAAATTAATGTTAAATTGGGGATCCGCAGTAGCACACACCTACCACTATTTAAAGTGCCTCTGATAAAATCCAAAAATTAAATTAAAGGATCTTTTTTTTTTACTCGCGACTGCCACCTCTGGGCCAAAGCGTAACTGCAACATCTGTGTCAGGCTCTTTCATGGTGCGCGTGCGAGTACGTGCACGATCTTAAAGCGACAGCCACAGTTGACAAACGAAGACAGGACTTCAAATGAGGTAAGAAAAACTCTGCCCCTCCCCAAAGAGACTGTGAAGTGTCAGGGTCCGCACACTCTACAATAAAGGGAAGATAAAAGCTGATAGGTGCAGTCAGAGTAAAACAGTCAGGGCTCATCTGGGCATTGGTGGAGCATGCATGATGTAGATAAAGCTTTAACTTTACCTTTTGAAACTGCACAATGCACTTTTATAGTTGGAGCATATCATTGCTGTCCAGCGGAAACTTCATATGTCCAAATATGGTCATATTAACCCCAGCACCCCCCCCCCCAATTTTTTTTTATTAATGGTCCTTCCCCACTTTGTCTGTGATTTTTATGCAATATTAACCAATTCAGAGTGGTAAAAATTGCTTGAAAATAAATAGTGTCGCTCTTGAATGTGACCTGTTGAGAGGTGTAAGTAAGGTTACCTATATTTAAGTTTGTTTAAAATCGATCGCTGTGATGCTTTTTTGCAGAAGGACCCTCTCGAGTCACGGAAATAAGTCTCCGTTTCATATTAATATCCGCTTAATACACGGTTTTAGACGGCTCATTATTTTATTTATGGGGTAGATGTCACGGACTTCGGACTTCCGGGTTTCACACATCAGCGCCGTTTCTGGCCACTGCTGGCCGCGTTCCAACACTCGCACCCCCAACCCTGCGTCTCCAAAACGCGGCGGGAGCACGCAGGGCGTCTCAGCTCTCTGAAAGCTTTGGACAACTGAGACAGACACACTCGCACCCGTCGACGGGAACGCGCAATTGAGGGGCACAAAGGCGGAAGAACTGGGACGTGGCCCACACGTCGCAAACCGGAACCGGAAACAAAGCTGATGTGTGAAACTCGTGAGTCGGAAGTCCCGCCTCCTCCGTGGCATGTACTCCATTGCATCACCCATGACTTAAGACCTTAAGAAGGTGTTTGTGAACTGTGTGTACTCTACGTATAGAGAGCGGCGACCGTGGGCCTGTTTTCTGAGTTTGAGAGCTTGCAAGCTGAGGTGTGATTGGTCGTTAACTGGGCCCTGAGCAACGGTGACGGTCATTACCAGTTTGCTTTTGCACAATTCTGAGGGTAATAGAAATGCACTTAGAGAGACTAGTTTTCATCTTATTTTTTAAATATATGAATGAAAAAACCCCAACTTTTTTCATCCAGGGAAAAAGGGTAAGTGCTTGTGCACCATACACTTGAGCTCTATGTGTACACGTGCCTGTATAGTAATGAGTATAACGGTAGCAATGAACAGTTGATTTTCACGATCAATACAGTGCATCTCGATCCTCATTTTCTTCGGAATCGTGATAAGAAGCAGGAGCATGAGCTTTTGTGTTCGTCACATGAGCTCGCGGCCCATAATAAAAAGTAGGGCTGGGTATCGATTTTAATTTCCTGGATCGATTTGATTTTGATTCACAAGAGTTCAGTTCGATTCGATTTAGATTTTTCCCGATCCGATTTGATCCACTTCAGTTCAATTCGATATCGATTAATTATGGAACATCAATTCTCCTTCAATGGCAAGAACATGATAAAAACTCCACAAATATGAAATTCCAAAGTAAATTTTGCGGAGGCAGTAACTGGTTAAATTATTTAGTCTCATTCACCCGCAGCCACTTTCACTGAAGCAACCCCCTTCGCTCCTGGCAGTTTTACTGGATTTTGACTGATTTTGCAAGGCCCACAGAATATTTTGTTCGGTTGCTATAAAAACATGAACCTACCAAAAGAAAGATTATAGTCTCTTCTTTCATCAGGAAAAAAATTATATTTCTATCTGTTTCCGTTTTGCAGCAATTAGCTTTAGAATATAGCTAAGTTTCATCATTATTCACAAATCTGCTTAGAACTGTGGGTAAATCAGCTTATTTGCAACATGGCCCTGGTTGATCTCTTATACTCTGCTGGCCATTTTTGGAATAAATACCATTGCTGCGTCATAGCCTTCTGTATGCTCTAGCATAAAAAAAAACATTTAAAAATACAACAACATATAAATATGTCTTTGGGACACTTAATACATTTGAAATAGAACGTATTTATACGTTTTGAGGAGCAAATGAGTTAGCCTAAGTGTTAACCAATCATCGGCATCAGCAAGGATGAGATGAAAATATTTTCATAAACTAATCCAATTGTAAATTGTAAATATAAATAAAAAAATATTCCAAAGAAGTGCAATAAGTCAGGTCTTTCATAAATGTAAGAAAATACTTTTAAATTCACGTGAACAGCAAAAAATTTGCCCTTTAAAATTCTATTTTCTTAAGAATTTATGGGAAAATGAGATAAATAATCGATTCATAAAACCATGAATCGATATTGGGCTTGAAAAGAAAACGATACAATATCGATTGTTTGGTTGTTTTAAACCCAGCCCTAGTAAAAAGGTGATATTGTTAGATATCGGCACACAACTTTTCAAAAAATTGATCCATAAATATACAGTGGATGTGTGTTTACAGCTTTCTAGTGTGTCGTTTGATTCCAGATGTTTGCTTCCTGCTTTCATAGCTTTAACACTGCTTTTTGTATGCATTAATTTATGTGTCTGGAGTGGTATGTGTGCGTGTGAGTGTGCATTGGGGCGGGGGGGTGGTTTCTGTAAATAAATCTGTTTGGGGATTGGGGGTGCGCGGATGAAATATGGTTCCAGGGATGTGGAGCAATGTGAAAAACTCGGCAAAGCCTGCGAATAACAAATCTCCTCATGTCGCCTTCCTGCAAAATAAATACACTCCCCGCACAAGTCATCCATCTGGACGAACAGACGCAGCCAAGATGCCCCCAATACATCCCCAACACGCACACACACACCAGTTATACAGTAGTTATTTACACATTTATGTGTATAATGAAATGAAAACTTCTTGAATGGAATTGCATTTTTTTAAGTTAAATTTTTGTATTGTTGAAATTACACCCCCTTGGCAGGACTAGACGTCACCAAATGGAGAGTGGAAATGGGAAGCACTGAATATTAAATAAAGGATGGTTCAGTCTAAATTTTCATTTCAAAATTTCTACATTTGAATGAAGAAAGCAGATTTAAACACACACACACACTGTCAGTGAATGAATCAGCTTCCCTGTGTGGGCATTTCTCTTAAAAGTTCTTCTCGACTTTCAGCTCTTCCAAATGGGGCAAACTGCCCAATAAACGACTCGGGTTCGGAAAGAAATAGCGACAATCTCATTTTTGACGCCACAATCTTGCTTTCAATTTTAGTGATGGTCTGTTTTCTTGGCTTCAATAGGTCAAGGTAATGTGTGCACGTGTGTTTCCGAGCGTGTTTATGTGAGTGAAAATGTCAGTGTGTGCATGTGCGTGTGTGTGAGTGAGTGTGTGTTTTGAGTATGTTTGTGTATGAATGTGTGTGTATTCCCGGTTTAACTAGCATTGTGGGGAACGACTTGTCCTTGTGGGGACATTGGGGGAGGGGGGTGGGGGGCACAAAGTTCAGACCCCTTTTTGAGGTCAAGACTTGGTTTTAGAGTTTAGGTTGTGGTTAGGAAATCAGCTGTAATGGTTAGGTTAGAGCAGGGTGTCAAACGTACGGCCCGCGGGCCGGAGTAGACCCACAAAAAGGTTTAATCTCGCCTGAGAGATTTTGTAAAAAAAAAATAGTAATGTCAGACTAATTAATCAGCCAGCCACAATTAAAACATATACATTTGTAATTCCACAAGCAATCCTCAAATGAGCAATGCAACTTGTACATTGAATTGCCCTGGATGTCATTATTTTACACATAACCTAAAGTTACGGTTTGTTTAAAAAAATAAAAAATAAGAAAACAGACCAACATAAATCAAACTTAAACATGCTAAACACGACACACATTCAACTACTTTACCATTTAACACAAACACATATAACAAGTTTTAACTTCCTCATGAATTTCGTAACTGCGCCAGTGCGCCACACAATGCATTCCGGGAACAATATATTTGCATAACACGCACTGAACTCATACGTGTTGCCTTGTTCCATTTGCTTTTGTGTTATTTTTGGGAACAATATAATTACAGTTGAATCCACCAATTTAAGGCTTGCCGGCAAATAGCAAAAAACTGTGGATAACTGAATTGTTTTCAAGTTATATACCATGATTTTATCGATCCAGCCCACCACTCTGACACCCCTGGGTTAGAGTAAGGGGCAAGGAAATGCATTATGTCAATGCGATCGCCCCACGAAGATAGTAAAACAAACGTATGTGTGTGTGGTGCCAGGGCCACACTCTGCCGGCAGTGTTATGGCGCCTATTTGCAATTTTGTGATGGATGACGTCCATATCGCTGCAAGTTGAATGTTTTCATATGAAATTTCTACATTTCCTCCCTTTTGTCAACAGACGAACAAATTCATGCATCACTGCCACTCATTTCCATTACACGCATTCAATCTCACGCTCATCTTACCGACTTTCTCACATCTGTATTTCCTTTTTGGTTATTATTTTTTTATTATTATTGTATGCGTTGTAAATGAAAGATTATGTCACACATGCATCTGTGAGCAGTGCTGCAAATGTCACCGTATCGTATCATGAGGCTAGCTGTCACTCATTTAGCCTCCAGCTAATGATTTTGCTGTCCTGCTCATCACACACACTTAAGGATCATCATTACAGAAAAAAACATTTCCTCATCCCCGTCAATGTGTCGTCTTTCAGATGGATGACGCGTAAAGAGCTACAGGCTGTAAAACGGCGGCTTCCTCTGTCACGACATGACGACAGGAGGCCGATTATAGCGCCGCGCCATATTGTAAACTACTCGTCATTAGCGGGCCCATCCCAGCTAATGAGCGCGCTGGAGACGAGTGAAGCCGAAGCGCAGCGCCGTCTTCATCACGAGTGCTGTTTGAAAGTGGCGCTGTGTCATTAAGCCCAGCTGTGTCGCACCAGGATACGGCCCGCATTGAGCTGTAAAGCTGCGCCATGACGCCGATGAAGGCCACAGCCTCCAGCGGCGCAGGGGGCCAATCACGCCCTAATGGCACTTTCCTGGCAAAAAAAACAGTGACGGAAAGCGAGATAAGTGCGCAAAACATGCAGCCGCATGAAATTAATATCCAACGTGGAATGTTTCAATTACGGCCTCCCGGGGACTCTCAAGCTAAAAGTCAATAAGACGAGGGAGGGCAGTGACACTCCCTCGCGCTTTCTGTCTTCTCTGCTGTGTTTACATACGGCGCTTTCCTCCTCCTCATGGTTTGCTAAACAAATACAGATCCAGTAATGAGAATGTTACTCTACTCAATTCCACCAAGAGTGCTGTGAAGTATTTGCCTTCTCAATTTCTTTTTGCATAGTTTCCCCACTTTAACGTTTAAAGTCATCAAACACATGTAAATGTCAGCAAGCTCATCCAAGAGATTCCCAGGACAACATCTAAAGAACTGAAAGCCTCCTTCACCTCAGTTAAGGTCAATGTTCATGACTCAACAAGGAAAGAGACGGGGCAAAAATGACATCCATAGCAGAGTTACAAGGTGAAAAGACCAAAAACATAAAGGCTTGTCTTACTTTTGCAAAAAAAAATAATTTAAAAAATCTGTCTGATTCCCAATACGAAATATTCTACAAACTAACGAGGCAAAAGTTGAACTTTTCGGAAGGTTTTTGTCTCGTTGCTGGTATAAATGTAACACAGTAGGCTATGTCAGAAAAAGAAAAAAAAACATCATACCAATAGTCCAATATGGTGGTGGTTGTGTGTTTGGGGATGCTTTGGTCTTCCAGGACCTGAACGAATTTCATTGATAGATGGAACCATGATTTTTGCTCTTTACCACAAAATACAAATGGAGAATGTTTGGCCATCAGTTTGTGACCTCAGGCTGAGTTCTGCAGCAGGACAATCCAGCAAGCCTTGAACCTCAGATTTAAATGCTGTGGTATATAAAAGGTCAAGAAAATATTAACATTTCCATTGTAATTTTACACCCCTACTATCCCCGCTCACAATTTTCTGGCCGATCCCCGAACTTCAATAGTCTGACCTGCCGATCCCGATTTTTGCCAATCGCGATTTTGTTTTTTTCTCACCAACAGCATACATCTTCCATGTTCCAATCTTGTTTTATTGTAAAACATTGAAAAATATATGTGGAACAATCCAAACCACATGAAGTACTTCTATCAAATAAAAATGAAAAGCCTCTTAGAAGCAGCAGAGGACAGCAGCTGATGTGTTCTGCGAAGAACAGTGTACAAGATCGGTTTTATTTGAAGGGATTGGCCAATCAGTGAGCCCCAAAAATTAAGGAAATCAGGGCCAATCAATCGGTGCACCCCTAGTTTCTACTTGATCTACTCATAAAAATCCTATTGAACTGTGTTATAAAAACATTTTTTTTTGCATAACAACATACAACACAATTACTTTTGCAACCATCCCTCCCTTTGAAACTCAGCCGCCCCCTTCAGGGTTGTCATGGCGTGCATGTGGTGTCTCTTTCAAGCAGCCTGTTGTCCCTCCGAAGGACAGGCCCGAGTTGTTGGGACAACTCTCCCCAGCAATGCTTGAACAATTGGAGGTAAAGATGTGGGAGACAGCCCATTTGTTTTGGGCTGGCAGTGATGCATGCTTTTGCAGTCAGCAGCACATTTTTACCACGCCGCCCAAAGCAGATTTGAGTAATGGACTGCTCGCGCCTGTCCACTCATACTGCTATTTTTATTATTGTCGCCTTTATAGTTTTCATTTTTCCCATCTGGGAAAGAAAACAGAGGTTTTACTTCAAGTATATATTTTTTTCCCCTAAAAGAGGTGGAGACTTAGCCCAGCCAACCCCCCACCCCCTTCCCTCGATACTCCATCAACCGTCCCTCGCTTGTTTGTCCCCGCTGACGGATTTTGTCTTAATGCCAGCAGGAGATAAATAAGGATTATCAACACACAAACCAATATTTCAGGTTGGACAGCTCGGTAATATATTTTCATCCATCATTTTCACTCCTTCACGATTTCAGGCTGCGTGACGCGAGGACATTGAAGCCTGACCTCCAAAAGCAGCAAATAAGATGAACCTAGTTTGCGAATGTATATAAAGTCCGTATGTAACCTCAGCTGAGCCTTGACGATGATTCACTAAGTAGCTAAAATTATCTAGCGCTGCTGGCCCCTGGGAAGAGACTGATATTTTGCATTGAGGCACTGGCACGGGCACCTATAATGGGGGCCTCTTAATTCCACTGACAGTTTTACAGGACCTGAATTATGGCAGCGCAGTTGTGCTGCTTGTTAGGCTACACAGTAGGTTACACTAATATGCCTCCTCCCGTATGCTCTGCCCTTTCCCCCTGCACACACATGCAGAAAATTGGGATATGCATGCACATCTTCACATTTCGACGGAGATTCTGCGCCACACAATCTACTCCAACACACTTTGTTGTATTACATTGACAAAAGTGTGTGTGGGTGGGGGGGGGGGGGTCATTCCACACAGGAAAGGAGAATAGACAAAAATGTGGAGATCATGAGATATGGGAATGTGCCTGGAGAATTTTGTCCCATTTTTTTGTGAATTGTTGAGTAAAATGATCTTTTTTTAATATTTTTTTTCTTTTCGGTCCCAAGATAAATCTACGTTAATATAAATGAAGTAGTTACGTACAGGAATGTTGAATTATCAATGTGGAGTAAACATTTGGGACTGGCAAATACGTTTGAGACATATTTTTGTAAGTACCTTCAAATGTACTTGCAAATATGTTTGAAAGTACTTGCAAATAGGTATGTACTTACAAACTCATTTAAACAAACTTGCAAACCCGTTTAAATGTGTGTTGGAACAAACTTGTAGGCTAAATGCAAAAACTTATTTTCCTATTTTCCTAAAATGCCACTAAAATGGAATTATTATATATAATATTAATAGTAATACCAATAATAATAGTAAAGCATAGTATACGTAATAATAAATCATGAAAAATACGAATACACAAAGTTTTATGTTACGAAGTTATGAATGTATTGGTACAATGGTACAACATGAATGCTACAATTGGTACAATGTATAGATCAAATGCTAACAATTTATTTTATTTTTTTACAACTTGCACATGCGCAAGTCAATACAACGGGGCATTATGAAGAAAAATGCAGCATTTTTAGTATTTAGCCTACAGGTATGTTTGAACATATTTGCAACTACGTTCACTCGTAAATGGGTTTCAATATGTTTGAACGTACAAATGCTTACCCCAACATTCGCAGTTCCTTGCTTCCGTAGTTAAGAGACTAATTTGGAAAGGGGGGAAAAAAATTGTTGTTTTTTAAAAAAGTAATCCAAATAGATCTCTTATTTAGCTGACCAGTAAAATTGTATCCATGCTTTTATCTCCAGTAGGCGTGATTACTCTGATCCTATTGTGTCTTCCGTCCTTTACAATATAATACTATACTGTAAAAAAAATAATAGGGTTACAAGAACTGTATGGAAGTAAATAAGTTGTACTTCTTCCTACTCCGTTTCAAACATGTACAATCAAATTTTATTTTATAGTCTATTATGACCATAGTTTATAGATTTTTGTCATTTTTACATGTTCGAAATAAATAATTGATTCATTCAAAACCCACCCAAGCACCACTTTATGGTCATATACTTGTTTAGTTGAACAGTAAAGAGTTCCCACAAACCGTTCCCACTAAGTTGGAAAAATAGAATTATCATTAAATCATCTTGATAAGATTCAGAACACCTATCGAGTGTGTCTTAATGATTTTGACCATTCACATCTCTCGCTCTTTTACTGAATTCATCCCATCACTTATTCCAACATCAATTATAAGATATGTTCAATTCTCCCGCCATCCTCTCTTGCACTAGACTAAGCTTTCTCCCCAAAGTCTTTAGCTGGACAACCCCCTCGCTTCAGACCCAACTGGGTTCTGCCAAGTGATCCGTCTCTGTCAGCCTGCTAAAATGATCATGGCAATTAAAGCAGAGGAGTAATCGCTATTCGCTGCCTCTGATCCCCGACGGACCTTTAGCAGAAGTCGTAGCCCCTCACATGAATGAGCCGCGTGCCCCCGGAGGCCCGCGTCTGGGCGAGCGTGCGGACGGGGTGGGGCGGGATGTTCGGAGGATGGGGAGGCGGGTTGGAGGGTAGGATAGAGGAGGAAGGGAGATTTGTAACTTTTAACCTCCACTGATCACCGATGGCCTTGACCAGAAAGAAGAGGGCTAGCCTGGATAACGCACACGTACAAACTGGGAATTGTTGCACATGGATGCACGCACGCACGCACACACACATGTTCAAGGTCGCTGTCAGAGGACTTATGGCTCTCACCATTTGCCCCAGTGTGAGGAACCTAATGGGAAGTGAAAGGAGTGTGACACCACTGATCAGAGGTGACACCGGAGCGCTCTCGGGTCAGCGAGGCAGACATTATTGCCAGCCTTTACCACTAATTCACTTTTCGGGTCTTTCCTATGATAACGCTGCGACTGCATGCTTTAGTTCCAATAGTCTTTGGGGGCTTTGCTTGTCCATAAAATACCTGCATATGACTTTGTCGCTTGAGTGTCAAACAGTGAACCCTTGCAGCTTTTGACCTAAAAGTTGAAGAAAATCCAGTAGTTGAACAAATAATTGATTGTCAAACAAACTCATGTTTCGAGAAGGGATTGTGTTTGACTTCCAAGAGTCAACAAGTTTTCAACTGAAATATCAGGTCCCACTACTTCCAATTTGGAAGAATGTTTGAAGAAAACATATTCCTATTAAAGTGCTCTATTCTTAGTCTCATAGGTAAGGATTTCTTTATTTGTTCTTTTTTATAGTCGGATGCCAGCCCTTATCTTCCTTACGTCTCCTCCTGTGCTTCGAGACATTGTCAGGTCTCACAAGACCATCCGTGTCCAGGGCGAGTGTTTTGGTGAGTTGGCTGGGACCGAGGACACAGATTTACTGTACGCACTCACAGACATACATGTGCTTGTTTACGAGTAGCTGTATGTTGTACACTTGTGGGCCTGTTTGCTGAGGTTTTTTTCTCTCCAAATCCATACTGTGCTCCCCTTACAGGAGCTTAGGCTGGGGATAGTTTTGTTTATCCTCACCCTTCCTCATGGTTTTTTTTCATCTGAGAAAACGGGGGAGTGTAAATGGCGACCAGGTAGACTCTCCTTCTGAATCTCTATTGGTCATTCTTTTTCTATCTCTTGAATGGGTGGTGTCTGTTCCATTTTCGTTGTGGTGGTATAATGACAATAAAGCTATTCTGATTCAGCTATTCTGATTGTTTGTCATAGGAAGACAGAAAATTTAACATTGTGAGCATAGGCCAACCAACATTGTTTCTAAAGGCTGTCTTGTTCCAACATGGATTTTTTTCCCCAGCACTAGTGGAGCAACACGAATGAGCACTACAGCTATCTTACACAGACAGGTGGAAACAAATACATGCATCTGTGATGAGTATGATGAAATGTATGTTTTTGTCACCGTGTTGGCTAAATATTGAATGTGAATTGGTAATATTGTAATGTAGAGATTTGGAATTGTTAGGAGGGATGTATTGGAAGATAAAAGGTGTTTCTTTAGTAATAATTCTCAAATACCTCTGTCTCTTCTTTAATGCCACGCATAGTTAAGTTATATTGCATTTTTGTATATTATTATCCCCACTGAAGGCCAATGTCCGTAGCTCACCTTCTGCCACCATCCTTATCTAATGTTTCATGTGAGAACCCTAAAAATCACCCCATCATATTATATATACTGTTGCCCCTACATTTAGTTATAATTCATTTTATGACTTGTTCTGAACAGAGTGCCACTTGGCCAGTGGGCCTCGACTTTGACACCTGTGCTCTAATGTTTGTGCCTCAAAATTTCCACTAACCAGGTGGCGATGACAATGCCACTACATCACTTTACTAAGACAGGCCCATATTGTGATTGTTAGAGGGGCGCGTGGAGTGCGTGGGCGGAAGGTTAAAAAGCCGAGAGTGTGCGTAGGTGACGGTTAACACGGGTGTCATCACCCATCATGACTGGGGCCTGACCCCGTGGCTGTGACCCCAGTTTAAAAAGTTGGAAACTGCTTTGTGGTGTTAGCTCATTTTAATCTGAGCTCTATTAAGACGCGTGACCCGTAGCATCTGTTCTGTGTCGAGCGGAGGCGGACAGCGTCAGGCGAATGCAGCGGCCCGCTGAGCTCCATCACAAGAGTAATGATCAGCACAGCGTCAACGTGACAATAATCGGCTCTAACTTCATCAACACAATTTACACCAGCAGGCCAGCAAATGCCTTTGCGTTGTGATTGTCCTCTCAAACACGCCGTGTCACAATACCTCAACACCACGTCGTACGCGCCGCACTAACATTGACTTATTACACGCGAACGTGCCGCCAAATCCATAATGAGACTCCTTTTGTTGCGCCTGTTGTTGTTGGAAATGTAATTATGAAAGATGAAACACAGCTTTCAATGAGATGGTTGTAAAATAGCATAATTAATATGGGCTTTTGCGAGAACAATCCCCGCTTTACAGGAGCCCCGCGTTGGCCGTGAAATTAATTAAGTGTGCCAGGATTTATGGCCTGTGCTTGGAAATGAAGAGAATTAATCGCAGGCCGAAGATGGATGCTCGCCGGAAAATGATGATGCCCACGACCATGTGGGGGGGGAAGTTTGTAACTGCTTTAGGGGAGCACTCTTGGATGGCAATTGAGGATTTTGACTTGATTATGTGCTCACAGACAACAGCTGGAACAGAGGTGAGATGTTGTACTGTTTGGGCCAGCTTGGCATTATTGGAAGATGTTCTACTTTCACTCCAGCTGCAACTTCCTCATCACAATATGACACCAGGTAGAGACGGTTTCTGCAAAGTTGGGATTTTGTAGCAACTTGACTTGACTTGATTCTCAAGAAATTAAACACAAATGTCAAGTTTGGTTGGAAAGGTCACTTTAAACGGAGTACAAGAAATTTGAAAATCTATGTTCCAGAGAAATTGAACTCTTTATGTGGGGAATAATGGCCTTTTTGAGGGATGTTTTTGTGTGATATTGCCTTGTGCAAATTTGGTTTTAAAAAAAATACCTTACCTAAAATAGTACAACTTCATTGTTTCTCAACATTCTCCTAATTTCTTCAATGTTGTCTTACTCAGGAACCCCTCACCTCAAAATTCTGAGACGCCAATGGGTAAAAAATTGTGTCATGTTTCAAATGGCACATTTACCCTAAAAACTTGACGTAAATAACTGAAGATAGAAGATTATTGGCGAAAAAAGCAGTTTGGGCAGCAGAAAAGGTCATGTATGTAAGCGGTTTCTTATCTTTTTTTCCTGAATGTATTTGTTATAGTGGATTTTGGAGGTGTTTAAAGTGCTCCTATATATATATCTTTTTAGAAAATTCCACAAAGATGGAAGCCACTTGTTACGTTGCTACTTGGAGAGTAGAGAAGTTTAGTTGAGACGTTATGTTTGCAAGTTTGTGTGGTTCACTTGGCAAAAATTAGACCCAAATGCAGAAAACACAGGGTAGCCAGGCAGGATGGATCTCCCAAAAAGTATTCACTTTCATACACAAAAATAACAATAACAAGAAACAAGAATCATGGAAAAATCTAAATACCAGATTCATAAAGTCCCACAAAATCAAGAATCCAAGAAACAACACGCTCACTACTACCGCGTACTTGACGAAACTAGTGATTCGTAACACATGATTTCAACTACAATGAACAGACCCTGACTGAAATCAACCAGGGAACTAAGGCCCCGTCCACACAAAAGCCAGTTTCAATGTATCCTCACAAGTTTCTTACCGTTTAAGCCGTTCGTCCAAATGACGGCGCGGTTTCGGAGCTTGAAACCGATCACTTTTGAAACCAGGCTCCAGAGTGGAAAGATTTCAATACGCGCCCCGTACGCGTCCGTCTGGACACCTTTTGCAGGATACTCCTCCAGCGATGACGTAATGGTCGCCATGTTTGTTCTGTAGATTGCAATAAAGTAAAAAAAAAAGTTTTTAAAAAAAGTGTCCGCCTTCTTCGCTGATTCTTCTTCTACGCTTTCCGTTAACTCCCTGTGCCTGCGCTACAGCGCCACTCCAGACTTGGCATATACATTACAGCCGTTAAATGTCCTCAACGTCTTCTTTTGGACACACGCAAGTCTTGTAATGTTTCTGTGTGTACGAGATTTGTTTGAGGCTCTATCCAGAAGTTAAATCAGTATGAACACGGTGGCAACTTATTTGAACAGGTATACAAGATCTCCTACGCTATTTGTGCATGTGTGTGCAGGTGTGTTGTAATAATGGAAAGCTAATCACCCACGGTCCCACCTCCCGTATCCCTGGACAGCGCCACAATGTCTGGGTTAGATCTGTGTGTGGGATGCTTGGATGCTTCATAGTGGTAATTAGCTTCACACACAGACACACACACACACACACACACCAGATAAGATAAATGAAGGCTGGCCGGGTGTCTGTTGTTGGACAGTTGATTGGGCAGGTACTCGGGGAGGGTCTCGGGTCTCCAGAGCATGTCTGCTCTGATAATTGTGCCTGCCTGTGTGTGTTTGCACGCACAAAGGAGCTCTTAGCCCAAATTGCTGTCTCTTGTCTTATTGTCAGAGTGATTATGAAATATTGTTTAATTTACTGGGCGGCAGTGCCTTGTGAGATTTTGATGAATCTGAGCTTTTATTGTTCCGTTCACTTTATTGTCTGGTGGTTACGTGTCATGCGCTTGTGCTCTAGAGCATGTCGACTATTTGCATGAACACAAGTACAGTATGTTACACGTAGAGCCTAGATAGATATGGATGGAAAGTGAGTGTGTATTGGATCTCTCTGAAACAAATTGGTGATATGTCGCTCACATGAGTAACCTGGAATAGGGGGGAAATAATTAAACTGTACCAAGGAGTTTTTGGTGTCATGCAATGACTTGTTTCCACTAATCTTTCAATTCCATTTGGGACAGTGCACACATTTTCAAAAGCACAAGTTTTCAAAAGTGGACAAGCAGTTTCGCATCACAGTTTGCGAGTAAAATTTGCATTTTGCGCCTCATCAAAACAAATTGAATAGTAAAATTGAGAATCATAGATTTTTTCTAATAATTGAACCACTGAAATTGTCTCATAAAGCTTCGCTGGGCTGGACTCACGTCACCTACACACGGGTAATCAGAGATCGAGGCAAGCTCGGTGCTACTTACGCCACACCAACTAGCTAGGAACGAGCTTCGGCTGGCTACTAGCGTAGCTTAACACATTGTGGAGTCGCTAATAAGTCAATAATCATCACCTCCATGATGGCGAAAACTTTGGAAAAGTATAGTCAGGAAGGGATGACAAGGAAAGACGGAGAAGTGATGCTAACTGCTAAGTGCTAAACTAACCTAGATTATGTGTAATTATGAAACACTGGAAATAAAGCTCATATTTCACTGAACCTTTTTGAAAGTGAGAGCTATTCTTGGGTACTAATTAATGCGAAGAGCTATCACTTTGATACAAACTTAAGTTACACATTTGATCAAACTATTTGGTTTGGTTTGGTTGACTGTTCAACAGAGCTAAACAACTCAATGCACTCAACATTGTCCAAACTTTTTTGTCCGGTCCCGACAGCTATCGAAAGCTAGCTGTGTCGTTTACTTTGCGCCAGTTATGTCTGACCAGCGACTAGCGACCGGAGTGGATAGTAGGACTACATTTCCCATGATTGTCAGATGCGAAAGCAGGAAGTAGTTCTAGCTTCGATCACCGTCTTGTTACGTAAGTTTGTCCTGCTGCCGATTCGATGCGGATACGAATGAAAACGCAAACGAGAATTTGGAAATAAATATTAAATAGGCAGGAATTTAACAGTCAAATTTCCTTTCAATGGGTTTATCATATGAATTGCTATGACAACTGTGTGATTGACATACACACAGCCAAAGAAACGAGACGCCGGGACGGTACCTGCATAATAGCGGGACAAAACAATGAGGTTGGGACGTGGGGCCCCAAGGCTCAAAACCAGGACTGTCCTGGCCAAAACGGGACGTCTGGTCATCCTAGGTAAATAATTTCCTCATTGTTAGTTCTCCTGCTATCTTTTTCTCCACGAACGCCGTTAGCGTTCCAAGGCATAGTGTGTTGAGCTCAGCTGAACTGCATTGCTCGGCGGAAAAAAGCTTGCGAGTGTGTATGGGAGAGAGTGAGACAGGAGGAAGGTCCTGGCCCACTCAAACTGATTATACAGCTATCGACAGGGACCCAGAAAACAGGCACTCTCTTTCCTCTTGATTGAATTAAACACCTTTTATGGGGCAAATCGATGGGATGGAGATGATGAGAGAGGGAGGAGGGGGCGGTGTCTGGGCAAGCAGTGGTATGAACCGAGAGGAGAGCCAAGTGTTATGATATGTGGAGGTGATGTTTGACCCTCCTCTCCCTCCCGTTTACCAACTCACACTCTTGCAGAGACAGTTGAGAGGTCCGATGCCCTGTTGTAATTCAGGCAAATCAATGCTTTTAAACCATTTAGCCATGACTGGTGATGAAGAACAGTCAGGGTCCGCCAAGTGTGCATGTCCAAGACCCAAATCAATCAAAATTACAGTGCCAGGCTGGGGTGGTGCAGTGAGTGGGCAGAGGGAAGACTGGACCACACAGCATATTCTCAGCTTTTATGGGGCATAATAAACATGACCACTCCACCAGTTGTTTAGATTGTTTTCAGTTTGAAGAAGAACAAGCGTCTTTGTGTCACACTTTTACATGCACGTCTATAAAAATGTGACCTTGTTTAACACATCACAGCAGAAAATAAAGCAAACCTACATAGTGACACACTGTCACATGATATGCGGAATTTGGACCCAAAAGCAGACGAGACACTGAAGTTGAAAGACAGGGACAAAAATACAAAGTAACAACAGAGATTCAAATTCAGACGGCCTCCAAGAAAACATTTGACGGCAAAACCTTGACTAAGAACCTTGAGCGGGCTGGATGCAGAGAAACCTCATCAAATGTTTTCTTCGAGGCCATCTGGACTGGTGTGACTTTGTATTTTTGTCTATATAGAATGTTTTGTCAGTTTTTCAACTCCCATGTCTTGTGTTGGGGTCCAAATTCCATGCCTCACATGACAATTTGGTGACACTGAAGACTCTAGTATATTAAGTCTGGTATATTTTGAGGTGGTACTTTGTGTAAAATGTTTGAAAACCATTTGAGCAGGGAGTGAGCGGCATGTATTGGCATGTAAGTTAATTTAATTGGAATAATGGGAAATTCTAACTACCATTCAAAACCTGGAGCTTGGAGGCTAAATCAGCACTAAAACATGAAAAAAATTACACCATGCTATCAAAACTGGCAATATCGCTACCAAGCAGCAGTTTTCACATTTTGAAATCCACCCAATCCTGACGTCCCTACATCGGACCCTCACACGGACAGTATGACTTCATGTTTCTTCACTGCGACCCCCGGTTGTCAAAATCAGCCATTCAGCCCAGACATAGCGTCCCCTATGACCACATTAGTCAACCCCGCAGCCCCGCAAACCGCCATACTAACATTGGACCAATCAACACGGCTGTCAACAGCAGCCAAACCAATTAAAGTGTCTAATGAGCGTCTTGTATAACACTAACACGGCCATTAAAGAGCATTTAAAGAGCGCGCGGAGGTATCAGGTGCAGGGCTGCGGGTTATGGTGTCATGCCTTATTAGTATTCAAGCTGCGTTTGGCTTCCATTAAGGCGTCATTCGCAAACGTATGGATCCAACGCATCTGAGGCTTTATAAACTGCTTTCACGCTGATGAGAACAATCTCCCCTCATAAAGAGCGCCGTCGATATGCAAGAAAGATAAATAAATACGGCGCATGTGGAGTGTGTTTGGGGAAACTGTGAGTTGACAGTATTACACAGGCACTCAGTTTAATACCCGGCCATAATATTGCTGAGGGAACAGGCCCAAGGCGCTACTTTCTTTTATTAGTCATTCACTGGGATTATGGACACATTGCTTCCATTACCTGAGAGAGAGGAGCAGAAGCCTTGGCCCGTGGGGACGACCAAATAACTCTAGCTACACATTAACATACACTCTGATTTCAACAGATCCCGGCATCATGCACAGACGCACGTAATTGCACACAGTCCATCATTAAGACAAACACAGACTTCCATGAACCCTTTTTACCAGCAGGAAGAGTAGAATCAATACAGCGTTTAAATAAATGGAGACTAAATAGATTTGTGATAAAGTTTCCAAAAGATGTTAAGACAAACAGAGTCTGTGTATAACCTTTGTGTGTGTGAGCATGTTTTCGTTACTCCGTCCTTCCGTGTCCATCATTTTCATGTTTGACTTGATTTGCTCTTCAATCCACACCTTGCTCCAAGATAGGTGGAGGTTGCTAGGTCAAGTTTGTGCACAGAGCGAGACACACACACACGCACACACACACACACGCATGCATGCATGCATCAGTTTTGTCAGCAGTGATGCAATGAGGCTGATGGATGAGCAGCAAGAGAAAGGATGGATGGATGAATTTGATTTGTCTTAACACAGGGGGATGGCGAGGCGGCTGAGAGTGTCACCGCCACAGTTGTGAACGTGTGTCAAAATAAATGAATTACAAATCAATAGGTAATTCTGATATTTGCATAACTTAATCGCTGTTGTTTCCTTTACTCGGTCCACCATCCTATCAAGTTCCTTGGGATGAATCATGTGATCAAATGTTTGGAATATATATGGCCTCCAGCAGGCATTTATCTTTATTGCAATTTCAACAATCCTTCAGACTTCATAATAAAAATGAAGCTGTTGCATTAGATGCAAGACTATAGGTCAGGTTGCATGCCAGCGACGAGCAGATATTCCGTCATTAAACACAAGTAGCTGTCAATTATTGGCTAACTTAAGTTTTTGTCCCCCCAAATCCATACTGTGGTCCCCTGACAGGTCCTTCGTCTAGAGCTGTCATGTTCTTTTCTTTTCATCACAGAAAATTGGGCAATGTTAAAGATGACCCGACAGGCTACCAATTCTATACCACGCTGTTGGTCATTGTTTTTCTATGTTCCTTGAAAGGGTTGTGCCTGTACCTGCCAATGACAATAAAGCTATTCTGATTCTAAAAAGATAAAAGGTGGACTCAAGATTAAGAAGCAGGGAGGGGGCACAAAAAAGTGGGGATTTATTTACAAAAAATGATGAACAAGGCAAGTGGACAACTAAAACAAAAAACAAACTACTTCAGAACTGAGAGGCGGATGTGTTAACTACTTGGCTACCGTGCCAGCAAGAATTGAATTATATACTGAAAATTAAACTAAAATCCCTTGTGTCCATAATTTTGTGTTCCTTTTTTTCAAAGAGCCAATCAATTTTAGCCTTTGAAACTCATGTTTAAACATTTGTCATTTAATAGTCAAACAGCCTCTGAAAGGGGCGTGGCCTGCATGTTAATAGCAATTCACAGAATGAATGTGTTCTATTCCTGCCAGTGCGTCCATTATGCACTTGGAGTCATTCTGTGTTAATACTTCATGAGTGACTACAGACAGTTAAAGTGCACCTTGAGTCCATTGCTCATCATGACCTGTGCTGTGCATACATGCCCGTAGCGGTGGGCATGCACACATATTATTCATATTTACTCTCCTAAACACGGCCAGGCGGCCACTCTCCTAACACCCAACGTGGGCATAAATTTTTCCACCATGACTTCAAAGACAAATCGCCAATAAAAATGCCAAGGGTGTTCACACATGCGTTTCTGGCACAATTAAATCAATTTCCTCTAAGTAGCCATAAACATGTTCTCTTGCAAAACAAGTGATAGGGGTGCCATTATCCCCAGGCTCCCTTGGGCTAACCCACCTCAGGGGTCTCTCCATAGGGGTCAAGCATCAAGACCTAATCTGTCTAAGTCTGCTAGACTAGGACCTCAGACATGTCCAAGTCTTCTGATCACAAGACGTCCATTAATCAGTAGAGAGCAGCACAGAAACAAAGAGGAAGCCAAGCAGGGGGTCAGTCAGTCAGGGGATAGACCCCAGTCCTGGTACATGTCCTGGTAATGCTCCAGGCCTACATCAAGGACCAGACAAGGGGTTCTGTTTAGGTTTTGCTGTGATTAATTGCCAAATGTCACCAGTCACTAATGAGGTTTGGGTACACAAATCTAACAGACCTTTTATATCTTTGAGCCAGTGGAGGCCTGACCCTGTTATGGAAATTGAAGAGTTAATTTTGGGCTGGTCGTCCCCACCTCATTGATTAGTCGCCGACCACTGTAACAATTAGTAATCTCTTGATGACCCTCACCCGCCCGTCTACGAATAATATTCGGTGCATATCTTGTAGTGATGATTATTTATTTTTTTATCCCTGCTTGGCGCAATGTCGTCAATGCTGCTTTTATTCGCTCTATTGTAATACAGTTTTTCCAGAGGCTTCAAGGGGGTTACTCAGACTACTATCTCACCGGTTGTCCTCTCCATGGTGACTGATTGTAATTGTAATTGACTATAACCACTTTTTACATGCAACTACTATGTACACTCCCTCAACACACACACCTTCCAAATCCAGTCCGCTCTTTTCCCCATCATTTCTAAAGCTTGGGCCCCAAGCTTACACTCATGGCAGTTGACACTCATCTTCTACAAATCCAGTTAATATTCAATGTCTCATTAAAGATTGATAGCGAGCTGTAAAAGGGGAAATCACACGCATATACCAACACAAAATCCTACCTTTAGCTTGTAATTGTACTTTACAGAGGAGCTCCTGTTCAGGTACTCCCTGGATTCTTGTTAGTGAAGGTTAGGGAGATGTGGACCTGAACATTGGGGGCCAACGGCAGGCCGAGACTCACTGAGTCATAAACACAAGGCCAGGGCAATCGGTGCAGTATTGCCCCCCTGAGGCCTCAGTTAATTTCTACTGCTGAAATATTTAAAAGTCTGCGCCCAAAGAGACCCCCAAGTAGGAAATCTTCAACAAAGTCGTGGATACAGGATGCTGCTTGGGGTAATCCAGACACATTCTGGTCCAGGTGAGCTTTGTTGAAGCTGATTATACAAATGGATATAATTCTATGCTATCATTTGAATATCTTGGCATCTTGTTTTGTTTTTTGAATACAATTTTAAACCATGTCTGGTGGTTTCCTCCTCTCAACCTATCATTCCTATCGTGACCCTGCCATTTCCCAAGAGTCTCGGGCCCGAGCAACACCACAAACACAATTTTGGTAATGTGATTTGCCGCACGGTTGAAGGAAAGAAAGTCGCGGCTGTCAAAAGCACCTGAGCGCTTCAGCGAAGAAAACGTGACCCGACACCTGACAGATTCTTAGCTTTGTACAAATGGACATCTGCAGCTCCCCTCCCTCTCAGCCCAAACCTCTCACCTCTTCCCTCCGCTAGCTGGGAGTGCTTAATACTTCTCGCCCCCCTTTTTTGACTCCCTATTTTAGCATACGTTATCTGCTGTCGCCCGTTCACTCTCCCCGTGTCAATCGGGCAGAGATCACTGCATTATTAAGTGTGCGTGGACAGCCGAGTCATCTCATCAGATCTAATTCAGTCAAACCGCCACATGACCCCCTCTTATGGACATGGTACAAAAATTGTGGGGTTTTAAAAGAGCTACTTCCTACTTTATTTTGCAAATGTATATACTGTACAAACAAACAGCATTCTATTCTTTATATTGATATATTGCGAGTAAACCCAAGCCTTTATGTATTTTCTCCTTACAGCAGCTCTCACCTCCTCCCGCTGGTATCGTAAAAGACCCTCTCAATCATCGGCCCAATCAATGGAGATGATTGGACCAGTGAACAGGAACACATTGGGTTAACACCTCCAACCTGCTCCGTCCGCACCTGACGTGACTCACAGCCACCCAGGATACGCTCACATCCCATTTGTCACTGCAGTTTTTCCTGGAGCCGGGGCCAAAGATTGAACGGTCCGCCATGGAAATATGATTTTGCCAACGCATTGTTAACTCACTGGGGAGAGGGCTTTGCCAAATTCTATCAAAGCGTGCAACTGTGTATTAAATGACTATCAAAAGGCCAGCCATCATTTTTCATGCCATAACCATGACGTGCCCCGGGACTAACCCTTTTGCAATCACAAGCGGGGCTATTGCTATTGATCCAGTGGCAATGGCTATTGTGAAAGTGTCGACACAGTGTATGGAGGTGGCGTGCACACTCAAGCAGAGGCAAGGTAAATGCAAGTAAAGTGATGTGCACTGTATTCAAGTTTTGTATGATGTGTTCAACTCAAGGTTGTTTTAGTTAACTAAAACTAATGAAACTAAAACTAAAATAAAATAAAAAAATTCTTTAACGAAATAAAATAAAAACGAAAATGCTTTTTAAAAAAAACGAACTGAAACTACATCTTACATTTACAAAACTAACTCAAATGAACTACTGTATAATTATAGTGAAAATGTCCTTAGTTTTCATCTTCGGTAATTAATTTAATACATGAGCCTTTGGGGTTGATTTTAAATGTGATTTTAAGATTATTTCTATATTAACCGGAATAAGGACATTTGAAAGTGTGTCACATGGAAGTGATGTCATCTAGCAGTAGCCAATAGAAAAGCACTTTCAGATGACATTGCTGCTCGCGGACAATTTTGTCTGTTTGACTTTTGGCTCCATAGGCCTTACCTGCTTTTTCGTTTAATTCAGCCGAAACATTTTATCATGGTATTTATTAAATCTTGCACACAATACACATTTTTTTAAACCAAAACTAATACTAAAACTAAAACTAAAACTAAAACTAAACTAAAATAATAATAATAATAAAAACTAACAGAGCCGCCCTGAAAACTAATTAAAATTAACTAAATTTAAAAAACAAAATGAAATAAAAACAACTATAATGAAAATTCCAAAACTATAATAACCCTGGTTCAAATGCCTGTTTGCACCATTTATAAACAGGTAGGGCTCGATTTTCATGAACAGCATTAATTGTGCTGTGGTTAACGTTGCACCAGAGGCAAATTAGACCAGGTGTAATTTCTCAGATGACCGCGAGCCAGCAGATCTGAAAGAAGGAGGTCCACGCCACTGTTGGAGTGATCACAGCCCACATAGCGGCTCCTCTTATTCCCTTCAATGCATCGCTTTAAAGTCACGCACGGATAGTCTCAACAGGGTAGGGGGAAGACAGATGGTTTTTGACCTAGGCAAAGCAGATGCATGGAAGTCTGTGCCGTAAAGTGGGCACTTGGAGACCTCAAACTACAACACCTATAGCTATGCTATGACATCACATTTAGACAGAATAACTAAAGCCAGAATGTAAAAGAAATATGAAATATGTTAATTGATTGTCTTTATACCATTGTCATTTTTGTTGTTGTGAAAGACATTAATTGCATTGTAACTTGGGAACTAAAAAAAATATGTGACTGTCTGTGTGACCAGCTGTAATAAATCGCTATATATATATATATATATATATATATATATATATATATATATATATATATATATATATATATATATATATATAGTTGTTTATGTTGTAGTTGTTCTTTAATTATGTTCTTTGTAACTGAATTCTGGGGAGAAAAGGGGGAGAAGGCCTTTTCTCCTTTGTGCTCCATTTCAATCTATATTGGTGAAAATTTGTATTTATATCAAATTGGTTTTTTTTCTTTTATAAATGAATGACATAAATAAATAAAATCAAAATCAAATGTCAATCAGTGGGCTGATTTATAAAAAAATATGTTAATAATAATGATAAATTATTATTATTATTATTATTATTATGCATTCAATGTATTAGGGTTCCTTATTGGCCTGCCTGCACCCCAATCAAAATCTATAATTTTTTCAGCTTTCCTAAAAATTAAAGGCTAAAAGCCAAAATATATATTATTTAAAAAATAAAAATCCCGTTCAACCCGAGGCCTGTCCTGTGCACCGGGTACTCACGTGGTCTGAGCAGGGCTAAGTTTAGATAGACTTTCTACCACCTAATTGTCACTCGACGAGCGACACGCCCTCTGGGAATTAAACATGCACGAAAATCAGGGACCGCCCGCATTTGTGCCCCGTTGCAGAAGCACTGTCTATGAAAATATCGCCCAAGACCTCAGAGTTACTTTCTTCCCACGCTATGGCCAAAAGTTTGGTGTCTCACCATAGTGATCCGTATTGGAAGCAGGGGCTATGAGTGGGCAAAAGGGGGTCCCAGTGGGCGGCAGGTCACGGATCTCGGTTGACAAAATATCAGAAAGTCTCCACATCCCAGAATGGTTGCTGAATGTAATCCTCAGTGTGTAGGAAGAGAACTGGTTAAAGTTTAACCAGCCCCATCCTGTTCTCCATAGCCCTCCATCAGCCAGACCTATTGCCTCCGCCCTCACTGACCCCCACCCTGTTAGAGACAGAAGTGATGGATCGTTCCTGTCATTGTGCTCCGTGAGGGGACCGCTGTAAAGAGGGAGCCGGGCTCCTTGTTAATCTGATCCTCCGAGCCAGAGTGGACGACACATTATGACAACCCCCTTCCAAAAAGACAAAAAAGAACACATGGCATATAGCTAAACTCAGCCGCCTACACATGACACGCGACACTCGTATCCTTTTACGTACTTTGGTTTGACTCCTAACCGCAGGAAGCCCCGAGAAGCTGCACACATTCAGTTCAGTGTAAAAACACATGAGAAACTTGTTCAGAAAGATAAAAACGAGCAAGCGAGGAGGAGGGAGGGATGGCGAGCAGCTGTGTGGAGTGACAGGACGCGGCGCTGATGACTAATGATGCTGCATGAACTCACGTTATTGACGAGTGATCAGTCATGCACTGATGCCATCTCTGTCCTTAACCATATGGTGATGGCACAGGGTGCACTTTTCTTGTGTCTGGATTGAAAGAAAAAGACAGACAATAAGAAAACAGGACGTCAATAACTGATTGCATGCAACGACATACAGTCACTAACCACAGCAGCCTTGCCCCATCTAAAGGTTGCACCAAAACAAATCAACAACAAAATCCATTTTCACCTATTAATGATTATATCCGGAAATATGATCACCACTTATCCTTAATCGGGTTGCTGCAGCCTATCACAACTGTCTTTGGGTGAGAAGTGAGGTATACCCTGGACTGGTCACGGGACGATATGCAGGGCACATGTTGGCCAACACAGACAGAAAAACATTTGCTGTACATGAAAGCAAAATGGCTGCCTCGTCTTATTACTTCATATCACATATCCCTTTTGTGTATTGCAACAACATGAAGATCTCATGAGTGGCATTGATGGTAAAGGCTGGGGCCTGGAGTCATACCCCAAATCAGTGTTCAAATATCTGTTTAACATTTAACCACCAAATCTCGTATCAGTAGAAATAGGTTACTAAGTAAACATGGTGAAGCTGCATTTAGCTGTTACGCTGCACACAAATGGAATAAGGTGCCAACAGAAGTGAAGTCAGCCCCAAGTGTAAATGCTTTTACAACTTTGCTTTTTTCCTATACTTTTGATTAAGGTCTTTTAAACATTTTTAAGTCAAGTTTTTTCTTTTAATTATCTTAACCTCTTTAAATGTTTTTAAAGTTTGTTGTCTAATGTTTTAACATTGTCAATGTACGTTCTTTTAGTAATTTTTATAAGCTACTTACAGCTACAGTTATTTTCTCTGCTTTGCTTCTGAATGTTGTTAACTGCTGTGTTAGTTGATGCTTATATATGCTGTCTTTTCTTGTGTAAAGCACATTTGAGTTGCCTTGTGTATAAAATGTGCTATAGAAATAAACTTGAGTAATTGTATTTTTGCCTAAAAATACGTCAAAGTCCGCCCAAAAAATGAAAAATCTAACTTGATCAGAATGCTAAATAGAGTGAACTTATATACCTTTATATGTTGTCTAAAACACTTGCCTCATAGTCACTTTTTTGAAAACATAATAGAGTGCACCAAGAAAGCATGCGACCAATGAGCTAACACTCTACCTCGTCAACCTATGTAAAGGTTTTTGTTTTTAGTTTAAGATAACCTATTTTTTCACCACCGATCCATGCACAGCCCTAGTAAAGATAGTTTGAGTGAAAAAGATGGACCATTTGTTGATTCAAAAAAGAAACTGAAGGCACTAAAATGAATTTGCATTAGCTTGCATGGAAAAACGTATATGAAGCAATAAGAAAAAAATCTTGTGTATCCAAAAATTTAATTAGCATCTTCAAATAACATGTTGCAAATCATGACACTTCATTTGGGATACATAACGGTAAAGAAATTAAAAATGGGAAAAAAATTACTTTGAAATATGTTTTTTCCTTTAAAACAATTATAAGTATTCTCATTCATTCAGGTTGTTTCTTTCTCAGGGCATTGAATCGATTGCAACAGGAATTCTTGGTTTGTTTTGGAAGACGTTTGGCCTCTCATCCAAGAAGGCTTCATCAGTACATGGAACAAGGTTTGGTGATGACAGTTGGTGTGGAAAACCCAATTGTTATGCTCCAAGATGGAGGCACACTTCACCACCGGCAATGCTATCAATCTTTTGGGATGCAAACGTAACCTTGCCAGCAAGATGGATTTTTGCGGTATTTGTGAGTTCACAAACTCCGGAGAAAACATTTGCAGCCGACCTTTTTTAGGTCGGACCAATCAGGCAGGATGAAACCAATAAGCGCCGATGGCGGGCGGAAACAAACAAACCTAACAGATGAATGGCTGCTGCAATTAATTATCTTCTCGCAGAATTACTCACCGTTTCCTTATTGAACAGCGAGAGGCGCTTCATGCATTTTTATCTGGTAAAGATGTTCGAGACGGAAGACGAGATTTTCATCCGTTGTCTTGATTGGTTAAAACAAATGTGCAAAGATGCCGCATCGTCCAATCAGCTTGAAGTATTGCACAGCAAGTCCCGTCTTTCGGTCTGCCTAGTGAATTCCCAGATTGATAATGTAACGAGCTCCCTCGAGTGAATCACAATTAGCAATCTGGGTGGCGATGTTAATGCAAACAGCCATTATTAAGATGCCTTGCAGAGAGGCGTCTGTCAATAAGTCGTATCACTGTTTTAAAAATAAATGTCAATAACTCTAATATTCATGTCAGTAAAATTTATTGATTTTCAAAAAGATATTTAGTATATCATGCCATTATTTAACAAACTACCGTAAATAAAAATGACCCATATAATAATGATTTTTAGAGATATAATCAAACACACCATTTTTCATTTTGCCGGTGAAACATTTTTGCATTACAAATAATTCAGCATCATAAAAAAACAGCAATTACTATTAAAAAGTTAAGCAGATGAAAAAATGATAGAAAATGTTACTAGTTAGCAGAGGACTTCCCCTTGATTACTGCACGTTTCCGATCTGCTTGCAGTTCATGTGACTACTTTCTTAAGGGAAATATTGTCGTGCCCTTAGTAGGAAATGCACGGATGCAAAGGACACGGGTCAATTTCACCATTTGCTGAAAAAACAACAACTAGTAAATCTGTTTTTCATTGCCTCTATGACAGTGGGTACAGAATTCCACCCATTTGGGCCCAAACGTGTTGTCATGGTGCACGAGTGACGAGACCACGGGCGAGCATGAGCCTGCAAGGGTGGGTGGAGTCTGACACACGCATGTTGCACCTCTCTCTCAGCTGACGCGCATAATATGTTTGCGTGGGACAAGTCCACCAAGACCCATCCATCAAGTGTGCCCAAATACGCCCTGCGCCACTGTTGACACAAGGTTAACAACTTGACACTGACAGAGGTAGGCGACGCTGGCGGCAAGAGTTAGACCGACACGCAGAAAGATGGATTGGACTGTGATGGACATTCAATTTGAATGATTGCAAATGTTTCCATTTAGCAGGAAATTGAGGACATAATAAAGTGTGCAAGCAGGCCGAGGAGGCACTCATTGTTTTCACACGTACAAATGGCTTCACTTTCTTGTGTTTGTTTGATGAAAACAAACATTTGTTTATTCTGTCATGCACTGATCTCAGAGTATTATTTTCGGACTGAATGGATGACCTCAGAGACCATTCGAGTATCAGATATTTAGGGGTGCTAAGCCAGGACAAGAAAATTTCACTATTTGTACATTTTAATGCAATTTTTTCTCCACATTTATGAAAGCGTAGCATAACACTTTTTGGGAAAGTCTGAGATTAAACAATCAAACCCGATAAAGGTTATTTCAATGTTGAGCTGCAGCAAAAGAAGGATGGGTTGGATTTATAGAATCAACAGATTGTCAAGGTGGGCACTTCCATTTCTCCGTCGGCCCCCACATTTTCGGCGAGTGCTTTAGGACGCAAAGCCTTGAAAAAATACATGGACTGAGCACCAACTGGAGCAGGTTTTCATCCTTCAATCCGGGTCAGTACAGACGGGCCTTCTCAGTCCGTGTATTTTATTCAAGGCTTTTGTGGATACGCTGAATACTACTTTTCTACATGTCCTGGTTTAAGCCACATCACGACTATCACTGGATGGGATGATAACGGCAACATCGTGATATTTATATTAATTGCCACAATATGGTTGTCGTCATGTCACAATATGAAAAGAAGCATCTGTTAAAATTTTGTGCAGTTCTAGCACCCTCGCATAGTTAGTTTATTAGTGCAGTGTCATTTTAATTAGGAATGTTTTGGCCACTGCGGCAGTTATCTCTCCTGTAAGTCAGTCATACCAGCAAATATTTTTCAACATCTCCATAAAAAAAGCATTACTTTACTACATTACTTCAGCCAAATAGCATTGTGAACTACATAGACCATGATACTCACCAATAGGAGCACGTGACAAGGACATGGCCAAGCCTATTTCTCTGTCACTGCAGTTATTATGTACAAAAACACAATATTGTGCTCCCCCCACCCCAAAGCTTTTATTTATTTATTTATTGTTGGCAGTATCGTGAGTTTTTTACACAGTACCGTGAGTTTTTTTTTTTATATCACCAACCTCCACACAATATCGGGAAAATTATTGTATCGCATGGTTCATATTGTGATATTTATCGTATAGTGATCTTTGGATGTCGTTACAACATCCCTAATACCTATGTTTATGCACATTTCTGGCTTGTTTAAAAATGATAAATAAATAAATAAGAACATTCTCACATTTTAGGGGTGCTGGAATTAAATGTAGGTGTATTTGAGTACCCCCCCCCCCCCAAAAAAAAAAAAAACAAGAAATGCCTACAGACTAGCTTGTCATATCAGCTGCCTTATGTTACATTTAAATTGCTCATGAAAACATTTAACTTCCTCTCTGCCTCTCAGTAATCACCATACATTATTACACATTAACATGCACTAATGTACAACTAATCAATTCTGTGGTATGGCAACAACCAGAAAGTGATTACAACTTTTAGGGTGCATTGATTTATAAACTACTTTGCAGGCTTTGTGGAAAAAGTCCAAGCTTCATGGACAGTTGTACATCAGGCATGCCAGGAAAGCTCCGGCAGAGGCCAGAGAGCTGCAGAAGGTGCGGCGGGGAAGCGCAGGTGGAGGAAAACGCAAGGGAAATGTAGCGTAATCTCATCCTCAGCCATGTTATCGGCCGGGCTTTTTAACACAGGGGCCAATTTAATTGCACTTAAAGCAGAATGGCAGAACATCAATCTTGATGAGTGGATCTGCATCGCAGTTCTCCCAGGCCAATCTATCACTATCTCTGCCTCTGGGTAGCCCCCCTCCCGGACCCCTCCCCCTGCACTAACACACTGATACATGCATGTTCCCATCATGGATAGCTTCCCGTATACAATCAAGCTTTATGTTTGATTGTAGTACTTTGGGCAACGTTTATTTAACTGCAAAGGTTGCTCTTATGGTTTAGTGCATATCATTATTGTCTAATTGTCTCTACTGTCTAAATTTCATGGCATGACTGCAAAGTGCAAACTAACAGTTCGTCTTCCAAAAAGTTCTCGCTGTTTGCGCTGTTGAAGCCCAAGTCGCAGCCAACACAAACAAAACACACTTCTAGTAGAGATTGGTTCTGAGACGTCCCCATCAACAACAAAAAAAGGTTGAGACGTTCCATTGAACTTCACCTTCTTTACATTAAGTAGATATTACACCGTTCGAAACGCATATTGATCAAACTATGTGTTGTTGTTTTTTAAGATACTGTATATTAATTAAAATGACAGGGTGGACATTTCTGGCCAATGTTAGCACTTATGAGCACATGATTGACCTTCACTTAACGTGACTCAGCAAGACGACTGTTTATTGTTTAAAATTGTTTTTTTTTAAATTTCTGAAAGGTTTTATATCATTTGATATTTCACAATGACAGGGTGGACATACAAGCTTGACAACATCCAGATACACACGTAATAAGACAAAAATAGTGAAACATAACAGTAAATATTTATTCTGCAACTACGGGCTACTTTAGTATCCATTGAAGAACAATGACAAGACAAAATGCTAATTTCCCTATTCTGCTACATTTTCATGACTTTAGTCTGATAGGGACAGCAAAGTCACTTGATAATGATATTCAATAAAATGTTATTCCATACAAAGGGTCCACTCTTAAAAACAAACAAAACAAGCACACACAAAAAACATAAAAATATATTTTTTAATACAGTTACACAAGAAGACAGGCATATTAGGGTTTCCATATGTTTGACAGGTGGTGAATTGCACTACATCCAATATTCATGAGTGACACCAAAATTAAATTTTGAGACTTTTCCAGTCTGCCAATAAAACTATACATTAAAGTTCTTAGTACAACTTGCAAAGTGTTCACTCGCGCACAGACAAACATCTTTGCACTAGTCCATCGTGGCCTTCATAAAAGCACTCGCAGAGCATCATTATAGGCCACCTGAAGCCTATATATACTTGCTTTTTTATAACTATGCCAAAGGTGAGCTGCATACAAAGGTGTACAATATGATTTAAACATGAACAATCAGAACATGAACCAAACTTGCGCAGCAGTGTATTAGCCTGGGCATACAATATCCTACATTGCCTGTATATATCATCATCATCTGCCATGTCGGCAGTGATGTTGTGTCCAAGATATTTCACCCTATATGTTATATTTAATTAAACATTTAACAAATTAAAATCAGGATAGTTCCTTAGTTCTACAAATCATAATCACACTCTTAGTCGTGTTGTACTTGATGTCAAACAGCTCACCATAGTCTGCATTGATGTTAATAAGATGCTGTGAGCCAGCAGAACTTGGGCTAATCACAAATAAATCGTCAGCATACAGTAAATGATTCACAAGCAAATTCCCAGAAAAAAACAGTTTAAATGAGCTAAGCCTTGTTGAGAGTTCATACATATACAGATTGAATAAAATTAGGGACAAAATCCCACCTTGCCTGAATCCATTGCTGACCCTAAATGGGACAGACACAGCATTCCCCAACCTGCATAGTTTGCTTACTGTACCAGTAAATCATCAAGCACACAATGTATTTGGGAACACCTCTCTGTATCAGCTTCATAAAAAGCTTTTGGTGATTCACCCTATCAAATGCTGATATCCTGTCCAAGAGGATTATTTCCAAAACTTTTGACACAATGCTGGCTAGAGCTATCGGTCAATAATTGTCAAAATTGCCAGAGTCAGGTAGGAACCCATGAAGGAGGAAAGCTGTAAGGACGATGGAGAGCAGAGGTGCTAGCCTAGAACTTGCGAACTTTAGATGCTCAGCTGTAACCCTCATATTGACTCCAAAAGAAAACTTTTAACCTCTTCTTTTAGTAACGTAATGTAATATGCATATTGTGGATTGGGCATAACACACAATAAAATGACTTTGCTAGTTTGTAAATGGTTCCACTGTAAATTAAGTGAGTGTAAAAAACACTCTTGATTTAAAAATTGAGAGGATTCGAAATGATTTGTGTTACTTATGTGACATTTCATTTCTTAGGGCAAACACATCCTAAGTTCCGACTGATGCAAATCACTCACCAGCCAAGCAACTACTGTATGTTTTTGTTGCAATTGTTCTAATTGCACGCTATACCATATAATGCATACTGAAAGCCAATATATGGACGTAAACGTAAACAGTGGAGAAGCAAGCATTAGGGCTACAGCCAATGGTTCTGTGGTTGGAGAATGGGAACTACGTCCTGTGCTATAAGCATCTTGAACTCTTAGTGGCTATGGAACACTTAAATACAGAAAGCTTTGGCCTCATTGAGACCATAAAGCATAAAGAGGACTTATGTAGCATTGAAAGCAAGGGACACAGCATACAGTATAGACGGGTAATGATCTCTTAATGTGGTGGCCTCTCTCTCACTCTACCCCCGCAACCTCTTGCACTTTTATCCCCCTCTCGTCCAACTCCATACTGCTACATTAGCACGGATAATAAATGAGGCTCCCAGCATCACAAGCATCAACTTTTTATGACCCACCTAACCAGCCTTATCAAATGTGGATGTAATTACTCCGCCAGGTGACAGATGGAGAGATGGATGGACAGATAAAGGTGGAGGTGGGGTCTTTCCCAGGTGGAAATAGATGATTCGTTAGCACAGATTGGGGAGCATAAGCAGTACAAATTGTAGGCCAGTCTCAAGGCTGACGGTTGCGTCAGGAATGACATACGGCTTAAAACAATTATCCTACAGAGCAAATCATGCAGAGTAAATTCTTACTCTAAACTGAGTCTATTTGGTACCACTCTAAAAAGAGTAAAATTTACACTAGGAAGAGAGTAAAAAAAAAAACTTCACTCAAGGCTTGAGGAACAAACCCACAACTTCAGGTTGGGAGACAGCCAATCTACTCTCTGAGCCACGCAGCTCCTGCTGTGCGTTAGTATATCGCTCGTGTCAGCTGGAATCTTCGTAACTTCAAGACCATCGTTTTAGGTCAACAAAAAGCATGTATGACAATTATTTGTTCTCCTCTTGGATGTAAGCAAACAATAGAGGTAGAGTGGCCCCAAAACTGAAGGTCATGAGTTCATTCCTCATCCCCTTTGTGACTTTTTTTTTTTTAACTGTGTAAGAAAGGTTTCTTTTAGGAGTCACCAGGATGGAAAGGATGATGAGTTAGCTCATCAGGGTAGATGTTTTGGGGAAAAGGTTAGAGAGATGGTTTGGACACATCCAGAGGAGAGATCAGGAGCATGGTGATGGCGATGGAGCTGACAGAAAAGAGAGCAAGAGGACTACCTTGACGACAGGAAGCAGAGCTGGAGGTGGCAGGAATGAAGATGTTGAGGTTTCTTTTAGGAGTCACCAGGATGAAAAGGATTAGAAGTTAGCTCATCAGGATAGATGTTTTGGGGGGAAAGTTCGAGAGATGGTTTGGACACATCCAGAGGAGAGATCATGAGTATGCTGATGATGATGGAGCTGACTGAGGACTACCTAAGAGAAGGTTGATGGATGTCGTGAGGGAAGATATGAGGGCAATTGGTAGAGAGGATTATGAACAAGATATACTTTGATGTACAAGTATGATACACTGTTGCAACCCCTAATTGGACAAGCCGAAAGGAAAAGAAGTAGAAGATGAAGGAAGGAGTGCAGAAAGGTAGGTGGAGGATGTGTGAAATCTAAAGAGGAGATTAGGAAAATGAGAGGGACTGAGGAGTAGGAGGATAGGAGTGTCTGGGTGGCTCCACTGAATGGGCTGGTTAAGACAGAGTGGACAAGCTGTACAGGCTCAGTGAAAAGAGCCTTTGTCCTCGACATGATAACTTTGATCCCTCCTGTTTCCACACACCAGTCAGCAATATTGTTAAGCAGCAGTGGGTTAATACGTTAACCGACTCCTGGGGTGCAGTTCCTATAGAGAGGAAACGCAAAACTATCAGCCACTCCTCCCCTTTATACTGTAGTCCTACTGTATTTTGTCCCTCTGTTTCTCTAATACTATAAGTTTTTCTGTAGTAATAAGAACAATGTGGGTCCAACTAAAAGCATGTATGCCCAAATTATTGGGGTTCTTTTTTGTATCTGAAAATTTGGACTTTGTTTCCCTGCCAGTTCAGTTGAAGCACCTGTGGCTAAAGCCAAACTGTGGCAGGGTTTTTATTTTTTGGACTTGATTTGCCACCTCTGTCAGTAATGGTGTGAATGTGAGCCACTCTGACTGGCAAGCAGTGCAAGGTGTAGTCCACTTTTCGCCCAAAGACAGATAGACAGGCGGCATCTTTTTTTTTTTTTTGCACATTGCTGTACTTACAAACTAAACGAAATTAGGTCTTCAAAGAAAAGAAAACAGTCCCTATTGTCAAACATGGTGGCAGTTCACTGATGTTTTGAGTTTGGTTTACTGCTTCCCGTACCACATGACTTTACTTGACTACCAAATAATTTTGGGGTGAAATGTTGGGTCTATAAGGCCCAGTGACAGAAAGATGGTTCTCCGTCAGAGGTCAAGGGTCTTAGCTCAAGACAATGACCCGAAGCACACTTCAAAAAGCCCACAAAATGTCTTGAGACAAATAGTTGGAGAGTTTTGAAGTGGCCAGCATCCATCTGATTCCAGATCAAAATCCAATGGAACACCTGTTGAGAGATCAGAGAGCCCTCTAGTCAATTTTTGGAGTTCTTAGCGGAATGATCAGATTTGGCTCTGCTTTTTTTTTTGTGTTCCAATACAAACAAAGGAAATCAATGTGAGATCCTTATTAGAGATCAGTTGCTGAGTGTTTCTGCCTTGATTGAGATAATTTGGGACACATGTTGTGCCTAGTCCCATTTAAGACATGTCTGGAGCAACGCCAATCTTTGCTTTTCTACTCATCTTCATCTGTCTAACCCTGATTACAGGATGGAGCATTTCCAGTCCTCTTGTTTTGTTGTCTTCTTTAAAGATGAGAATGCACAGCACAATTTATCACAGTGCCGTATTAACGAATGACGAATAGTGTGGCTGACTGCTAAACATGTTTGACATGTTCTTTTTGTTCCGCCTCATTAACAAATAGTGGGAGTATTAAGATTTCAGAGTGAGGGCAATTAAAGCGACAAAAACACACCATCATTCCTAATGCGGCTGTAATGACACCTTAAGTGTAGGAGAATGCCAGCCGCTCCACCTCCTTTCCCTCCCAGAGGCTCCCCGGGTTCATCCCGCTCTCCAGTTCGGCTGTGGCTGCAGAATCATTAACCGGGCCGTGTGAGAAGGATTTGCTGACAGAACACCCAGCCATTGTGCTTCTTGTCATCTTCAGGAAATCAGGGCTTCCCCTGCTGTCAAGGTAAATCACCAGTGGGTGACGAGCGATGTCAATCTTTCTCTTGGTTCCTCCTTTCGCTTTGTCCCCTATATTTATCTCATTCTCTCTATGTCCATCTGGAATAACTGCGATGTTGTAGTAAAAAGACGTCTCACTGCAAAAATCAAACTCACAGATGATTGTTTAATATTGAGCAAGATGGACGAGCTCCAAGTCTTAGATGAATTATGAACTTTTTATGTTCCAAGAATTGAACCGTCTTCGGGTTTACAGTCTACGCTTCGGCCCCATTCAGCAGGATTGACCACGCCAAGGTTTTGATTAGATCTAAGACGATCGGGCTCATCTTTATGAATTTGTCTTTGGTCATATATAATTCTTCTTCTGATCTCATTCTTGCTTCTACTGGCCTTTTGGTTCTGAGGTATATAAACGAAGAAACTTGCTCTATAATTTCATTGCACAAGATAAGGATACATATGAGTTCCAGTGACAATTTGGAGACACACACAACCTTTTGTCTTTTTACAGTTGATGCTCAAGTATATCTATACAAATCCTAGATTACATGGAATTGTCACATGCTCCTGGTATTCTGGCCACCCCCGTGTGTGTGTGCGTGCATGTGTACCCTTGTGGAATTGATGGAGTGGATATGCTCTGTCACGAGTAGAACAGAGTTGACGCTTCCCTTACATGGCAGCTGCAAGGCTCCAGTGATGAATCAGAGTCAGCAAAAGCATTGATCAGAACAAGGGTTAATCATTGCTCCGAGAACCCGGAGAGGATAGAGGGCTGCCTGGGGAGAAATAAGCCGAGCGAGTGGGTAGCTTCACCACAGGAGGCCTGCGGCGCTACAGTGTAAGAATACCAATTGGAAGACACACAAGCATCCAAAGTTTGACAAAAGGCTCAATGCATTAGAGTTGAAAGTGTACATGGTGCAGTGGCAACATAATCCCCTGAAAGGGTCAGACTTCCGAAATGTGTGCAATGTGAAGCCAGAACTGTGCTGTGTCAAGTATTAGCCATTGACTCCCTTGAGCTGGAGGAGTTTCAAATGAGACCATGAAGGCGAGAGTGGCTACAGGCTTGAGTGACAACAAACTGGGCAATATCGACCCCGAGCACGCTTGCAAACGTCACGGGAGTCCCTAGATGAGCAACACAGAAGAATTAAGAAACTACCGTTATTGTGTTTCTTCAACCAAATAGACCAGGAGTTCAAATTAAGATCCCAATAGTATCAGACAGGTATCCAGTCTGCATAGTTATTGGGACATGGACAGTTGTCATATTTTTGGCTGTATACACAACCACAATGGATTTGGAATTACAGTAAATGAACAAGATATGCGTTAAATGGAGACTTCTGGCTTTCATTTCAATTAACATCCAAATCAGATAAACGGTGTAGGAATTATAACAGTTTGTTTATGTGCCTCCCACTTTACAAGGGAAAAAAAGGCAACTAAAGAGTTTTTGAAGGCAAAGGAGTGGAATGTTAGGCGTTGGACAAGTCAATCACCTGACATAAAAGCCACTGAGTATGCATGTCACTTGTTTAAATCAAAACTTGATGACCCAAGAACAGAGCTTCAAGGAAGAAATCTAGCATTTCATTATCTATGTGCTCTACTAAATGTCTTCTTGCTTTCTTCTTCATTCCTGTTTACTCTGCACTCTAAAAAGAGAATTGTTGAACCAATTTAAGATAACAAATTGAATTGTTGACCAACTTTTAAAAAATTGCTTCAATTGGTAACACACGATTGAATTACGTTAGTCCAAAGAGAATTAAGAGTTGATTTAATTTAATATTTTCACCTGAATTAAGTTAATCCAAAGTGACTCCAATCCAAAGTATTAAACTCAACGAACTCATAATTCATTCAATTTAATAGATTAATTTTGGACTAACGTAATTCAATCGATTGAAGCCATTTTTTAAAAGGAACCCCGACTGTCATGACAAGTTTGCTCTATATAATTAATTTGGTTGTTATTAACATAACTATGAGATTTATTTATCAAAAATCATTTCCAGTTTAAGACATTTAGTAGAAATTTTATTTCATTGTTATTTATGTCGCAACGCATTTCGTGTGTAGTGACGTAGAATGGCGGCGGCTCTCTGCCGAGCAATGTGAAACGCCTATAAAGAAAGCAAGGTAACTTTCCGTGTTGTTCCTAAAGGGACGATCAAAACTTTTGAATGCGTCTGGTGAATGACGAGAGCACGGCGTGGTGGAGGGTGACTCTATCGATTGCATTTTGTTTCTTTAGGAACGCTACGAGGCTTGACTTGCTTTCTTTATAAGCGTTTCACATTGCTCGGCAGAGAGCCTGCCACCATTCTACGTCACTACGCACTGAATGCATTGCGACGTCAATAACAATGTGTGTCCAGATAAAGTTTCTACAAAATGTATTAAACTGGAAATGATTTTTGAAAAATGAATGTCATAGTTATGTTAATTAACCAAATAAATAATATAGAACAAACTTGTCATGACAGTCGAGGTTCCTTTTAAATTGGTCAACAATTCAATTTGTAATCTTAAATTGATTCAACAATTATTTTTTTAGAGTGTGTACAGTATATCCCCCATCAACAGACTATGCTGTTTCACTTTTCCCTCTTCATCATCTTCTCCTCTCACAGGACATCCCTCTGGGATGACTTTTCATTGTGCACCCCCCCCCCCCCCCCCCCCATCACCAGCGCCAGCAGCAGCATCAAAGTCCAGGATGCTTTCCCCAAGACACACACAAAAGTGTCCAAGCCCACAAATGCTGATAAAAACACACACCAGCATGCACAGATACTTGAAGGAATGTCAGATATGCCAGTAGGAAGGATGAGGGGCAACGAGAATACAAAGGGGTCCATCTCTAAAGAGGGGAGGAAAAACAGGGCAATAAAACCGTCATGTGGAGCCAAGAAACTGCTGATGGCACAAATACATATACGCAAGTTCAGAGAGACAAAAGAGTGTCTGTCAAGCAGATAAAGCCATCACTTCTCCTTTTCATCCCATGTTTTGTCCATGAGTGTCCCCCTTTCACCTCCCTTCTGTCCCACCAACACTTGTCAGGCGAGAAAGTCATTAATGTTTAGCTGGCCAGTGATGGCAGCGCTGACAGCACTCATCTGTCTAAAGAGATGAGATGAGGGAGAGGGACAGCCCATCAAAGGGTACCACTTAGAGTGGGTGAAATGGGGGGTGGGGGTGCTGGAGACAGGAAAGGGAGACATCTTTCTTTGCAAAGTTAAAGTTTACGTCACCAAGGTGGGCCCTGAAATGATTTGATTGTCATCCCCAGCCTCCCCCTCCCTTTATAGCGTTCACTATATCCACCTACACAGTCCCCGTCTCCCCATGCGTCCCCTCCCCTCTACTTGCTTGTCAGCAATTTGATTCAATACCTGCAGGTTAGTTACTCATTGAACTGAGGAGGTGCTGGATCCAGTGAAACTGCACGGACTGACTATGAACGGGCTGGGGGGAATTTGACTGACAGATGTGCTCACGTCGTCCATTCCTTCCTGTAAAGACACAAAACACAGGAAGTGGAGGGAGGGGGAAAGTTTTTGAATATGAATGGTACACTGCAGGCGCGGTTAATAATTGGGAAGTGTTAGGGTAGCGATTACTAATCAATGAGACGAGCACATTAGTGAGCCGTGAGACATCGTAGGTGTGGTGAATTATCCAATTGTATTTAATTGTTCTGAAAAGTCTGTGCCAGCAATGTATAGTGACAGGCTGAACAACTACATTCATGTCCATAAATATTGGGACGTGGACATAAGTCTAATATTTTTAACACAATGGCACACATCAGCAAGTGAAATGCATGCTCAGCTGGATTCAGGTCAGGTGATTGGCTTAGCCATTGCATAACATTCCACTTCTTTGCCTTCAAAAACTCTTTAGTTGAGTTTGCACTGGACTTTTGTGTACTGTCCACTGTGTACCGCAGTCACATTTTTATCAATAATAACTATTAATCTGAAAGATTGAGGTTCCTATTCTGTGTTGTCATGCCTGCGTTATATTTCATTTTTGGGGTCGACAATTACAGAAAGCCATTAAGTTACCCCATTCTACCCACACTGATATCCCAACTAAAAGAGGAGGGGAGACCGGGGCTAGTTGTATCACGGGTAAGTTGTCACATTGTGATTTTCTTCTCCACCACAGGGCGCAAGGAAAAAGTGGGAAACTAGTTTTCTTTGTATAACTAGTCAGGGGTTGTGTACAGTCTGAGAAGAGAATAGCACATTGTGAGGTGAGACAAAATCTTTTTCAACTTCATATATTTTAAAACAGGCATCGTACATAGACAAATAGCAAATCACGTGGACTCGTTAGAGGAGAGATTCAGGCATCTTGTCATGCCTCAATCACTGCTCTGTTTTAATATAGCTTTAAACTAGAGCAAGTATTAGCCAACATTTTGGGACAACTTGTCTCAGTCATTTCAGGGTTTGTTGTCACATATGCAAAAAAATTGCCCAATAAAAATGGCACCTCTGGGAACTGTTTACTTATACCAGAATTGTTCTTCAAATGATGAGCGTGAAGAGTGAGGAAATTAGTTTGCCAGGTTTTGTTTCATTGTTTAAAAATAGATTTTCCAGCTGGGATGGTTTAAATTCCATGATGAACCATCCATCTATTAACCGAAATGCTTTATTTATTAATTTTTTAATTCAATTTAATCTCAAATTTCCAGTTTAAAGGAAGCAAAACATGAATTTGAGGCTGAGAGCTATGACGTACAAGGCAGCAGTCCCTAAGGACTTGAATCAATTTCATAATATTTTAGGTTAAAGTTTGCTCAATGGCTATATGGTAAATTTTCAAGATCAATGATAAACAATTCCACAGGCTGTAAAAGCAAACAAACAAAAATCAGGAGAACAAGGATAATTTTGTCCTTGTTTTATTAGTTGCAAAATTGTATTAGTGTGACAACTTACCCTATATAGTGTGACAACTTACCCAGTGGTGGGGCAACATGTCACATGGCTTCTCCCTCCCTTTGATGGCTTATAACTTTGCACTGACACAAAGTTTGAAAATTAGATGAATACAAAAAATATACCTAAGACTTTGGTCTTTCATCTGGTATACATTTTGTTTATATATATGATGCATTGATTCCAATAAATATATAAAAAGATAAAAAGTGATACAACTAGCCCCAGTCTCCCCTACCCTTAGCTTTCTCAGTCAACTTACCTTTTTTTTTTCCATCTGAACATTAAAATTTTGTAAACAAACTTCTCCGTCTTGCCTATTTACCGATATTACCACACTCGTTCATGGAAAAGATGCTTTGACTGCCATGACAAGTTAAATAGAGGGAGCGGGACCATTGTCTTCCAAATCAGCTGTCAGTGTGTTTCTGCTGTCAGCACTTTGACTCGCTACCTGCCTGGTTAATCATCGAACTTCTGCGAGCCGCTGGAGGTGCGGGGCCCACTGTCATGGGCCCCCGTCAGCACCACAACGGGACAAGCTGTGATTGACAGATTAGCAAGCGCCGGCGCTTTTTGCAAAGAAAGACGGGGAAAGCGGGGTGGAGCGTGCTGATTGGAATTGAAGGAGACTCATTGAGGTGGTGTGCAGGCAGGCGTGTGTGTATAACGGATGGGGAAAAATGGAGGTCAACAGGTCTTCTCCGAGCGAATGAAAACATGTAAGATGTGAGGCTGGTTTGAGAAATTTAGTTATCAGCAGAAATTGTAACAACTCAAGTAGAAAGTGTGTGATTGTATAGCTCGGATGCAAAATATTTTGGAAATTAAATACATGAATTGGAAGAGCATAAATAAAATCTTAGTTAAATGCGAGAGATTTAATGAAAATTCAGCAGAATTTCTACCCTGCACTCACTGCACGTCCTTCAATCCCACGCAAACGGCACCCTAGGCAACAGTTTCTACATACACTTTGGATTTCTCCATCACAAACTCAGATCATGTCTAAAACCCTACACAGCTCTTTAAGTACCACCATTATGACTACCATTACAGTAACCAGTACTTAAGTAATTACATTTTATTGCACGTAAAAGTGATATCAAATTGCACTTAAATATGGTTAAAAAAAAATAGTAAAACTCGTAAAGATGACGTGCAAATGTATTGTACTTAATTTTTAAGTACAGCACAACTGAACTGTACTTGAAAAACAAAAAATGTACAACATGAAAAGTAAATCGAGAACATGCCTTTTTTGTACTAGAAAAAAGTAATTGCACATCCACTACAGTAGGTGGCAGCGGCACTCTCATTAATTAATTAATTAATTAATTAATTTTAAGATTCAAGCAAACTGATGCACTTCAAATATTTTCAGTTATAGTCCAAAACAAACGTTAACAAAGTTATTCTTTGTAGTATTTCGATAAACATTTATTTTTTGTTTTCTTTGACGTTAATAAGTTTTATAGACTAATTGTACTATTAATAGCCACATTAAAGTACAACTATTGGTACTCGTACCACATTTTGAGAATCATGGTATTGGTATATAGATTAGCACTTTGAGATTGCTGAAATATAAAATGCATTAGAAATAAAATTGATCATTATTATTATTATTATTTTCCCCTTCATGTCTTTTTTTGACAAAAGACAATCTTGATTAGTATGTTTGTATGAATTACAATTACAGTTAATTCCACTGACGCATGCCCAACTAATTATTTCCTGTGGAGTGTTTCCAAAAAGGGTTCTGGATATTTACCAAACCACTTTGGAGGAAAACTCGACGCTTTCCAGCGACTGGAGGTTTTCATTTGAAAGTGAAATGGCCTCCTCTGTTGGACATTCCGGCTGCTACAACCAACATTTGTTCAACCCCCTCATGATGAGGTTATCAGCACTCTCCTCCTCCCACTCCCCCATGAAGGCCCACAGAGGTTTGATTTCAAATAGAAAAATTAATGGGAGAATAATAGCTCCGGGGCTCGCTCACTTCCACACGCATACATGCGCATCTTGCCGGGTCTGCTGGGGTAATGAGAGGGAGGGGGACTCAAACTTGCATCCATCGCCTCACTTGGCCCGCTATTCCACTGTGACACCCACATGGGACATTGCCTCTTCCCCACATCACCACTTGTGTTTACACCCTAGAGGACTCTCAACTTTCAAATATTAGTACAGCGGCAGTGCAGATCTCAAATAAATAAATAACTAGGGATATAATGATTAGCAATTCTCTTGACAGCTGCATGAATCATTGATGTTCATTTTCACTTCCAGGATAACATTTTTGCAGTAGCTAGGATTTTTCGAAACTTTTCAAGCACCTACAACTTGTTTTCCCCATGCACAGAAGTCTCCAAAAGTCACAATTCAAGTTCATCTTTCACAATTTTTCATTTGGAAGGATATAAGTTTATCAATTCCGTTCTGAATACCACTGTCGTACTACTGATAGGTGTCACATTTGAGAGAAAAGTCATGAAAACATCCACACAAGTGAGCGCATTTTCGCTGATACTGAGTTAATGTGGCTGCAGGTCTTTTTTCAATCAAACTTAGGACTGGTTGCTTGTGGGTTAGCAACATACAGTTAAGTGTGTGTGTGTGTGTGGTAGAGGCAGGGGGTAGGCTGTTCAGAGTTTAAAAGCGGAAGAGGAGTCGGTGCAGATCCAGTATTGAAGTCGGGAAAGCCACTGGCACTTTGTGTTCAAACATTTGAGAGGACCAAGTTGCCTCGCTGCAGCGCCCGGGTAGCAAGATTCCTCCTCTTCCAGTTTTTCCTGACTTTGAGGAATTTTGCGGTGAACAAACTCCCAGCGCTCCGCTTACAAGGCCCGCACCCTCATGGCAGATACCTGCTCAGCAAAAATACAAGGAGAAAGAGAACTTTCTGGCATTTCAAGAGATTGTACAAACACTCGTCACACTACGGCCTGCGGGCTACATACCGCTCACATGTTCTTTAATTTGGTCTATATCAAAACTTGACATTATCAAACATCCTGTATTTTATTATTATTATTTTTATCTTAATGTCTCCTTTTCTACAATTGGTTAATTAAAATGCCACCAGTTAGCCTGTTTAGGGTCTCGGGGAGCTGGTGTCAGTCCCATCTTATTAAATGTGTTTATTAATTATTTATTCATTCATTCAGCTCGAAATTGCTTAATTTATGAATTCTAAATAGTGAAACACAATAACAGCAAAAATAAACTATTTACATATACATTAATTTTTTGTTTTTATTAGATAAAAGTTAGTTGAGAGGTTAACACATCCGGCCATTGAAGATTCTAGATCCAAGGTCACAAACATGGTCCAAGTGAGCACTGAGTAGCTATTCTAAAAATAGCTCATCTGTGACAGGACAATGTGATTTCCTTGCAACGTTGTAGAAGTGCTATAAACAATTGTGTTGCATATTGATATTAAAAAAATAATTTTAAATCATTATTGCAAGAAATAATTAACATGATCAGTCTCTAGCAAAGATAATATAATTCAAAGTAATTTGAGCAAATTTGTTCTTCAGGATTATGTATTAAACTGATAGCCCTTCACTTAAATAAGGATCCAAGATGTTCTCAGTTTCAAAAAGGTCGATGACCCCTGCTCTGAATTGTCCGTAAGAGAATGTGTTATATAAATTTCCTAAGATTGACTGAAGATTAGTCAAGGGTGTGCCAAGCATCTCGCTCAAAGTCAGCTGGGATAGACTCCAAGTCACCAGCAACCCTAATGAAGTGCTATAGAAAAGAAAAGAAAAATGAATGGAAATGCCATTAATCATTTCTGGCCTCTACACTCTATAATCTTGTACTTAACAAAAACAGCGTTATTAAATCAAATGTAAAGAATGAATGCTTCTGGTGTACCCTTCTTGGACACTGGGAGGCAGTATAACGCAATCATGCACACACAAATAAAGAATATTGATTCGACTTCAACTGTGAGTCAATAATATCCTGTAATATTAGTCATTTTTCGTAGAGGATAAAGCTATACATGTGAGTATTGTTATCTATCTACAAGGAAGTGTCCCTTGTTCGTTGCTTCTAAAACTGCACCTATTGATGCTAACTGTTAGCATATGTTACAGTGGTTTTGCATTTGTTAGCATTATGCTAAGCGGACTTTCCCAAAGCTATTGCTTTAAATACACAATAACAAAGTCTTTTAATTCTTTGTTTTATGTTGAGGTGGACAGTAGACTTGGCTTGAAGCCTCTTTTTAATTAATTGTATACCGCAGGCACAGCTCCAGGATTTTATCTCTCCTGGGACTAACGGGGGGTTAGTGATACATAGATAGGGAGGGGGCTGAGAAATTAATTTATAATAATTATTATACAGTATAATATAAAAGTGAACATTTTAGAATCTCAAATACAATGCTGGAGGGCCTTAACACGGGCTACACAGGGCTAACCCCCATGTAGCGCCAACCCTGGTTCACTGCCACCGTACAGCGCTCGTATCCCAAGTTTCTGCTCGCAAATCAAAGCAAAACAAAAACAAAAAAACATCCCAATGACAGCTCGTATCTTGAAAAAGTTGGGTCACTCTTATTTCAACGTGCCATTATAGTGTGCGTCCAAAAATGGTGAACAAACAAGGGTCTCATGCAAGTTGAGAGAAAAGGTGGAAATGAGGTGTGTTAAAAGACAACAAAAGATTGGTGCAGGCAGTGTCTAGATGTAGAGTGACGGTGAGACACGATAAGGAAAAAAATAAACGGAAAAAAACGACACCTCTCGTAGAGGGCCTCAGGCAACATGTAGCATTAATTGCTGCCTCCACAGAGCCTGCAGACTCCACACAGTAGCGAAGGCTTGCATCAAAGACATCGCACACTGAACTTTATGAAATTTTTATTCAATGTGTTCACTTCTCTTCCTTTTTTCCTGCCTTTCTTCCTTTTTCCTACCTTGCCCCCTCCCCCCCTTCTCAATTTTTAGCCCAGCCACCAAACAGACAAGAAAGACTTCTGGCTGCCATGTTTTTCGGCTCCACTTCCTTCCTGCCCAGGAGCACTGGAGTATCTCGTTAGTTCTCTCACAGCTAACGTCTCCCCTCGATCTGCCGAGAGCAAAACTAGAAAGGGGGGCTACATCAAGAAGTTTGGCGGGTGAGATCCTCTGCAGAGCTAGGTGAGAAAGTGTAATATCATTTAGCTAAGATAATTGCACCGAATAGAATAGAGATGAGAGGGTTTCCTCTCCCCATAGACAACAAACACCAAAGGGCTGAAGTTGCATCATAAGTTTAGCACAACTGCGTGCAATAAATACAATGCAACATATTTGTTGGTGTGACAGCACTGCCATGAGTTTTGCTGTCTTGTCTGATGCAGTTAGTCTGGAAGGCTGAATTTGTATGATTTTGACTTTTGACCCTGCTGCGTTGGATTTGAAATTATCAAGGTGTGTTTGAAGATTAATATAAAAAATACTATTATTCAATGCATATAAGGAAATGGAAATCGCTACCAAATTGAGGGTAAACCCTGAAAATACTTCACCAGCCCTTCACAATTTACTGTCTGCTTGTGGCCTTTAAGTGAAAGGTGTACTCTGGGCTGAGATTAGGCAATTTACTTTGCCATTTAAGAATACAGATTATCTAATTTCTTGGGTGGTTAAATGGGGGGAAAAAATGTGCAAACTATTTTGTGCATTTTACTTTCAGATTCACACTGTTCATACACAAACATCAAAGCACATTGCAGGCACACTAAACATTTTACAATTTGTGCCCAATTTAATTTATTAGTGATTTATTACATTTTAGATTTAACCCAACCACAATGAATTAGATATGCTGTCCAGCCACTACATTATGAGAATCCATTGAATATTCAACTGCGACTTCACTAACATGCTTAACGTTGTGTCTATTATTGTGCTTGTCGTTCGCACTGATGCAACCTACTGAGATCTACGCAATGGTGGAATCACAATATTAGACACTCTATTATCGGTACATTTCTACACTTTAGTTTTTTAAATGCCTGTCAAGCCTGAGCTTTAAATACCCTTGTAGATTTTTTTTTTTTGTATATTGAAAATATTTGAAGTGGTCAACAATCCAAGTCAATAAATACACAAAGCTCTACAGCTACTTCATCTGGGTTTATTGTGCAGTGCGACTTGATAGATTTGTTCATTATACAAGCAATTGGAAAACAATGTTGTATACCAAAGAAAAGACAAATACATTGGACACAGAAACAGATATCAGGTGACATTAAACTTACATTGTGTTAACAATCTGCTGCCACTTAGGCCTATAGGGAAGCACAAGACTGGCCTGTTGTTTATTTGAAATTTTCCAGAACAGTCAGCAGTAATGAAGTGTGAACCAAGCAACTACGGCTATAAAAAAAAAAAGGAGAAAAAAGGAACAGTTAGGATATATTTTTGTTATTCTGCCAGACCAGTAACTGCACATGTATGTTGCAGTCAGACTACTTCATGATAATTCATTTCAAGAGCAGCAGTAGAGCACATTTATTTATGGTAGTACAGAATCAACTGTCCACTGGCCTGTTAGAGTAGGACGCTACTGCCCTCCAGTGGTCAAAACACATGCACAAAGATGCGCCACATGAAAATCGATCACCAAGGTGGCTGCCAATACGGCACACTTGCATCAAGTTGGTCGAGTGAACCATTAGCCCTATGATTTTGGAACTGAGGAAAAACATCTACCAACTAGCACAAAGACAAGGGAGAAATGTTCAAAGAAAACATCTGTGAGTTTGACCCTCTCGTTTTCTTTCCAGCACACACCCATTACACACAAAAGTGCTTAAAAAAAGGAATATATAAAATAAAGAAAATAAGACCCTCGCACTACCCTCAGTGTGCAATTCCCATAAATTATTAATGTTAACTCTTCAGTAAAGTCAGGTTTGCAGGCAAGTTAGCCATTTACAGGTAGTACCCTACCCTTGTATTGACAAGGAATGTGATTTGCAAATCGTTGGTTCAATGACACTTTGGTGAACTGCTCTATTGGTCAGTCAGTATTCAATCAATAGGCTGCACTGGATTGGGAGATATGAGACGATGACACTAGCAACACACCTAAATCAGAAAATATGCTCTTGGACGGAGGTGGGCATTCCGTCAATCAGGCAATGACGGGTTTTCAGTCCGTCAATGTACAAACCCAATTCCAAAAAAGTTGGGACACTATAAAAATTGTGGAAAAAACTGATTGCAATTATGTGGAAGTGCCAAATTGTTTACATTGTATTCAGAATAGAACAGGTCAAAAGTTTAAAGTAAGAAAATGTATAATTTTAAGGGAAAACTATGTTGATTTTAAATCCTACGGTGTCAACAAATCTATAAAAAAAAAAAAGTTGGGACAAGGCCATTTTCACCACAGAGAGGCATCGTCTTGGGCTTTCTTTGTTGCACCTTCCCCTTTATGATGCGCCAAATGTGCTCTATAAATGAAGGAAGTGGACTGCAGGCTGGCCATTTCAATACCCGGATCCTTTTCCTACGCAGCCATTATGTTGACATTGGTGCTTCACGTGGTTGAAAAATGCAAGATCTTCTCTGAAAGTGATGCCTGGATGGGAGCATATGTTGTTCTCGAATCTGAATATACCTTTCTGCATTGACAATGCCTTTCCAGATGTGGAAGCTGCCCATGCCACACGCATTCATGCCACCCTGTACCATCACAGATGCAGGCTTATAAACGGAGTGCTGATAACAACTTGGGTTGTCCTTGTCCTCTTTAGTCAGTATGATATAGCGCCCCAGTTTTCCACAAAGAACTTTGAATCGTGATTCGGCTAACCACAAAACAGGTTTCCATTTTGCCACACTCCCTTTTAAATAACTGGCCCAGAGAAACGCCTGCGCTTCTTGGTATGCTTTAGAAATGGCTTCTTCTTTGTACTGTAGAGTTTCATCTGGCAACGGCGGCTGGCACGGAGGATTGTGTTCACCCACAATGTTTTCTGGAAGTATTGCTGAGTCCTTTCTGTGATTTCCCTTACAGTAAGCGTTCCTGTTTGCGGTGCAGTGCCGTTTAAGGGTCCGAAGATCATGGGCATCCAGTGTGATTTTTCGGTCTTGACACACAAGAGATTGTTTCAGATTCTCTGAATCTTTGGATGATGTTATGCACTGTCGGTGATGATTACTTCAACCTTTTTTTGCAATTTTTCGCTGCTAAACACCTTTCTGGTATTTCTCCACTATCTTTCTGTGCAACATTGGAGGAACTGGTGATTCTCTACTCATCTTCGCTTCTGAGAGACACTGCCACTCCGAGAAGCTCTTTTTATACTCCAATCAAGTTGCCAATGGACCTCATTAGTGGTAACTGGTCTTCCAGCTATTTTTTTATAAGTGCAATTGACTTTTCCAGCCTCTTATTGCTACCTGTCCCAACTTTTTTTTAGATTTGTTGGCACCATGACATTTACAATTAACATATTGTTCCCTTAAAATTATACATTTTCTCAGTCTAAACTTTTGACCTTTCATCTGTGTTCTATTCCGAACAAAATATTGAAATTTGGCACTTCCACATAATTGCATTCAGTTTTTATTTACAATCTGTAGTGTCCCAACTTTTTGGGAATTGGGTTTGTAATTGTCAATCCGTCCATGACAGACGTCCCATTTTGGTGACGAATGACTGACAGAAAATTGATGGATGTCCACTTCGAATGACGGAAACAATGACGGACGCTCATTTTGCTGAGCAATTGATGAAAACTGGATTGACGGTTCGGCTTGATATTTTGACAGATTGATGATGGCTGAAGGGTGTCCCGACTGTTGACGATTGCCCAATGACAGGCGCTCAAAATTCATAGACGTGCCCACCTCTACTCTTCAAGTGTGTTGCACGGTTTATTACTGTCATAATAAACCTCGAAAGTCATGGGTACAATCTCTTGAGAAACTCAGTTAGCCAGCCACCATTTTCATGACCATACTCTGCCTTCTCAAGATATCACATTGCAATCCTCCTCTTTGTCGCTTTCACGCTTTTTCCAGATTCTTCTTCTTCACACTTCAGTTGTCCAGAAGGGAGCGCTGTAAAGCCTCCTGGATCATCGTGTGCTCGTCTGTAGAGTAATCCTGCGCAAAAAGTGATAAAGAATGTTATTTTTTATTGGAGTCGACTTACTCACTGGCTCTGTGACAGCAGCAACTTACAACAAAGGTATCATATGAAAATGTGTGTCTAATCTTCAGGTGTTGGAAGAAGTCGGTACTCCGGTAGTTTGGGTCCCCCCACGGCATGGAGGCACAGATGGGGCAAACCTAGACCAACGGAGATGGATGATAAAATTGCGTTTCGGCCATGATTAAGTCGCAGTTCTAAGTGGTGAAAAGGGCTTCTCACCACTTGCCGTGCATCGCGGGCATGTTGGGTAGTGCAGTGCTCAACCAGGCCATCTTGATCAAGGTTCTGGCAGTTGCAGTACGGACAGGTAAAAGTGTAACGATTTGGCACTGGACTGTAAAGATACAAACAACAAGCTGCTTTTTGTTCGTTTTGAATCTCATTGCAGTTTCTCAGAGGTGTCATCACATTGAACTTAAAATTTAGAGCCACCATAGACAAAATAATTACATTGGTGCTTTCAGATGTGCGTGATCCGACTGTTGAGTTTGGCCAATTTGTTTTTTTTACGCTTTAGCTGGTGAGCCAACATTTGAGACACAAACTTTTTATGGTAAACGATTCATTTAAAATATTTATGCTTTTCATTGCCAATCCCAATTGAAGTTTACTGCCAAACTACGCATTAAAAAAAGTATGTGTTTCGCCGTATGTGTACGTCAGCATCTGTGTTGTGGCGATACAAGTTACAACCCTTAAACTAACGTATATTTGAATACAAAGCAGCATCACATGTAGAGAGATAATATAATAATACTCACAGGAATATTATTTATCCTCTGTGAAAAGTTAGTAAAATTACTGCTGAGAAGCTAAGACCACCCATGTGAAGTATATCCGTATGCTTATGCACCCAAAATCTGTTTGCTATTGACATTCACATTAACGAGCGAGTAGCGAATGAACTCGAATCGGTTACTTATTGTACTTATACCGAAAAACTGCTTCATAGTCCAACAAATGAAACATTCACTTTGATCAAAATGATACATGAATTGCACTTATTTATCTACACCATATGGTGTCCAAAGCACTTTACAGTGCCTCATTCAGACGTATCTATGTATTTAACTAACGGTTCGTTGAGCAGTGTCACCCTACGGAAAGGTTTTCCTTTTAATTTAAAATAGCTTACTTCAACTTCCAGGGTCCCTCATCGTATCATACACTGGCCAACGGTAGAATACAGGCTTTTTTTCTTGCTTTGGTCTAGTAAATCCATTTGTATTGTGTCATGCCAGCTAGCTAGCTAGCGCTAAGCTAACCTGGTCCAAGCGGTCAAGCCCTTCGTATGCTGCTGTGACGCGAGAAAACAACAGTGAAGTAACAGCATAGCTGGGCTTTCATGGCTGTCTGCTTAAAAGTTGAATTTAATGCTGGACAATACACAGACAAGCAATTTTTTGGGTTCGAAGGCAGCGCGCTTATCTCAATGCGCATGTTGCCACTCCCTCATACATACGTCACATACGGTGAGTGTGCATAACACGAATAATGTTATGAACCGTTCTGACTCGAATCTGAGAATTCTGATTCTGTGTTTGTTTTTAACAGCCAAATTGCATCTCTATTCGAGTCACCACCGATTCTTGCAGTCCTCGTCATTACTGTATGTTTTTTTATGAAGTACAATATTATACAGCAATATTTTTCTTTTATTGCTTTCATCATTAGATATCGGAAATAGAGCACATCAGTGGGACCATTACATGAATAAGCATAACAATATGTTCTTTTTGTACTTTCTGTACAAACAGGTTTGTTTCTCGAAAGAGTCCTCGCATAACTCTACCTTTGTAACAAACGTTCAGTATTTGCCTCACGGCGGTGTTGAATCTCTAATTTGCCCCAATGAGGGCAATTTGTTTGTGATTGGCTACTGACAATTCAGACCTTATGTCACAAGTCAAAATGGCGGTCGACTCGGTGAAATAACGCTCTCCACTCATTGAAAAGCATTGGGACTTTGAATCCTTGGAATTTGATTTGTGAGCATTATTTTTGATTACAAAATGTGATGAAATGTCATTTGACAATTATTATAACAATCTGCCTAATCTGCCTGGTTTGTATGATAGTGACAGACAAAAGCAATGCAATACACTGTTTGTTTTAATCGTATTAAGGAAGCATTTACATTGCGCTGTATTGGGGAAATATCAGAAATGCCCGGATGTTCATTATTGTTAATAGTTAATCCCATACACCTTGCAGAAGACACTGCAAGTGGTATTTGAGAGAGTTATTGACCTGATGATAGTAGGCTGGCTCTGGGCAGTGGTCCTAACTCCTTCCTCAATGTACTCCTGGTATTTTGGGCAAGCACTTGTGTGGAGTCTCATCTGAGAAAGGCCAACCTAGAGAGGAACACATTAATAACCAATCTTTAAGATAGACAGTTGAAAAAAATTATCGAAAAAATACCAAAATGGTGGGTTGCAGACAGCTAGCAATAGGTTGTCTGCATCCTCCATTTTTTTTTTTAAGAAGACACTACTGATGTTGCACTTTCCTAAAAAGAAAAAACAGTCCTAAGAGGTGGTGGTGTGGTCGTATTTTATGCAATTGTGATATTTAAATTTGACTACTATTCTTTTTTGTACATGCAGTTGTCAGCCTCAAGTTTCTTAACATGCAAGTGTGTGTATTTGTGTTAAAAATATATATTATATACAAATGTTTCAAAGACTTATTCTGATGCTTTTAAAGATGAATTCTGAACAATACTTACTGGTATCTTTTTATTGTTCTTAACTTATATAAAAGTGGGTTGAGGCTTGGCAACAACAGGAAAATGTGGGTTCCATTTGAGCCACTGCCCCAAAGGCACAAAACTTTTGAAATCAAATTGTCGCCATTCTTGATCACAAGTGTAAAAGGGTTCATTGTGGGTGAATGATTTACTTAGTTCTTTTGGTGAAGGGAACTTTCTCAAAACAGAGGTGCCACTGTCCTACCAGTAAGGCCATATTGAAAGCTTAAAGTCATAATTTAACCAAAGCATACCTGAGCTCCACACCCTTTGCAAGCTGCCACAGAAGATTGGATCAGGGCCTCAAGCTCCACAGCTTTCGTGCAATGGCCAAGCGCGGCCCGGCACACTGCACACGCGGGTTTCTGTGGACGCAAACATTTCTGCAAACAGCTCTGGCAGAACCTGAGGTGAAGAGAAACAGAAGGACAATTAAATAGGAGGACACACACACACACACACACACATAGTTTTTAAAGTGAATTTTGTCAAATTCCAATTCTCAACTTCCCTCTTAGATTACGATAGAACATAGATTTATGAAATGTTCTGATATCTCAGTCATTGGGAGACCTATCAAGCCAAACCCTGCTCAAAAGACGTAAAATTGAGAGTGTAGAATTTAGCGCCTTCGAGTGATGAACTTATAATTCATTTGTTTTTAAAACAAACTATTGAGTTCAATAGCATGCAAAAAATATGTTCAATCACATCAATGCACATTTTGTATATACTCGTAGGTCTAGTAATTGCTAATTATATTACATAGGTCACGCCGCGCCTTACAAGAGGCTGACATGCATGTTTTGCCGCCATCTTTCTGCTACGGATACTGTTAACGTAGTTAGCCTCTGGTGCTGTTTGTAGCTAGCGTCGGACCCAATGGGTCGACCGCCGCTTACCTTCCACAGCTGGGGCCTGCAGGTCGTCGTCACAGTCCCCCATGATTTGGGCTGCCGCAGCTTGTTGCCTTTACTAGCTTCTCGCGCTAGCTAACTCCCGCTAGTCGCCCTTGTGATTCGCTCCGGCTAACTCCTGCTTGCTTGGTCACTCGCCAGGGTTCTCCCCGTGATGCTAAATTGCGGTCACTCGCCTAAATGCTCGTTAGTTCACTCCAAATAATAATTGGCGGTAGGCTTGCGAAGTGTGGTCTCTCTCTGCAGTGCGTGCGTTACAAAATGCACAAACTTTGGCTATATCGTGCCATCCAGAACCATTGATAAGAGAGTTTGGCTAACTCTGTTTCAGCAGGGTAACAAGATGGCATCCATATATCATGTGACCAACAGTTGACCAATAACTACCCGTTACTCTATGCTGTCATTGGTCAACTGCTGGTCACATGACATATGGACGCCATCTTGTTACCCTGCTGAAACAGAGTTGGCCAAACTCTCTCTATCAACAGCTCTGGTGCCATGTAATGGTGAACTTTTACACACTATCCCTTTAATTAAGTACATCCCATATGCAACCTCAACAGCTGGTTTGGCAGTCGGTTCAACCAAAGAGCATCTTACTGACCAGATATCTCAGTTTCATCATCATTCTGTTCAATTTGTATATTATGATGAGGACATCAAAGGCACTTTATATTCACCAAACGCTTTTGCTTTTTTTAAATTTATTATTATTAAGTAATTATTCCTTTTGGACATGTTATAACAGCTTCCAACACAACATATACTCTGGACCTTACAATAAGCATAGGAGCCAGTTTCCTTTTTGTACACCCGACAAATAAATTTCATGGTGTAATCTGACAAGTCAAATTACAACTTCGGTAGCGAACAAACAATAGTGTTCGATGGCAAGGACTTGTGGTCTTTTGACCAGTTGACGTAGTCTACACAGTCGCGAAAAGGACTACAACTCCCATGCGGTTTTTTGATGTAAACAAACCTTATCCTGAGCAAACTAGCAGCGATTTTGCTAAATAACAAAGACGACGTAACAAAGAATAGACATATGATTTGGCCTGTTCATCTCCAACCCCCCCCAAAAAGATTAGAAAGACAAGGTTAAGTTAGTTATTTCCCTCATTGTTTACACCGTAGCATATAGGCGTGGGTTTATTTATTAAAAAAAATAACGAGGACGAAAGAAAAACATTCAACAGTAACGCACGTCAGAATCGATTGCGCTACAATGGTCTTCAAAGACAAATTAGAATGTTCCAACAAAAGTGTGACCAAGACGATCTGACGAGACGATTAAACAACCATTTTAAATCGGTTTCCTAAAACGACGCTTTGCTAATGGTAGACGATGTCAAAGGGAATCCGCTGTCAAATAGGGAGAAAAGTGCTTTACTGGTACTTACGTGTGGCCGCATTGTGTCGTGACGGGGCTGTCGAATATCTCGAGACACACAGGACAGAGAAACTCGGACACGTCGCTGTTGGCTTCAGAGATGTTTTTCTTGTGCTGTGTCGAGCTGAAGCCTCCGAGCATCGCCATTTCTTTTCTCTTCCCTGTGCTCGAGCGCCACCAACCACGTGATCCAGTCATATGAGCTCCTGTGCGGGGGCGGAGCCTATTGCTGTCGTCATAAATTCGGTTATATGATCTCACGCCAGCCAAGCCTATAATAAAAATAATGTTTTGTTTTATGTATATCGCTGTATCTGCATTTTTAATACGATGCAACATCTGTAACACTTGAGCGTGGGCTTGTTGATTGGTGGCTGTGACGTCAGCAAAGATGGGAAAAAAATAAAGGAACAAAGGGACTTTAGGATTGAACGTTGGCTGAAACGGGTTCTCATCTGTGCCTGGGCTTGAATAAATATATATTGATATAATGAATAATTGGCTCTTAGTGTAGCGTTAATTGTGTGGTCATCGGGGTCTTTTCGTGTATTAATTTATTTATTTTTTATGTATTTATTTATTTATTTTATTGTATTTTAGTATTTTATTGACTGTTTTGTTTTGTTTTTATAGTTGGTTTACTAGATTTTATATGTATGATATTATGGCATCTTTGGAAACGCTTGTTTAAAAAAATGTGCTATAGAAAAAAAAGTGGATTGGATTGAATATGTAATTACTTTAATTACTTTGTTACCATTAATGGGGTGAACTGCCTCTGTGATAGCTACCGAAGAGGCAGCCTGCCCTCAAAGCATCACGTGATATATGACGTATCCCAGTGGTACGCATGCGTACTCAGCTGATGGGAATTTCCAACAGCTGAGCAGGTTTCGCTTCACGCTAGCTACGGCTAGCACTTGTCAAAGGTAAGATATGCTGCTGGTGGTCTCTCGTTATGAGACATTGCGAGAGTCAATTGATGCCGAATTGAGTGTGATAATACAACTGCTGACTTTTACTGATGCTAAATTGCTCCATGACTTTAAACAAAATGCTATTTATTTGAAAGTGAATATTATCCTAGTCGCTAACGCTAAAACAGCTACGGTGAAATGGGCGTTCACTGATTTTGCTCGTATGTGGGGGCCCTTGCCACGCTCAACGTTGTCATTTGTGATCAATTTATGATGACGTGCGTGTCGCGGTGTCGGAATGGATGGAGCAATGGTTAGGAATGCGTAAAGGCGTAGTAAATACGCTAGCTTGTGATTTTTGGTTTGACTCGCTATTCACGTCCGTTTACGTTCGGTCGGTTTGTACTGGAATAACCTGAATTCCAATCCTTCGGACGATTAGATTAGATTGTACTATTCAGACGCAAATTGCGTGTAAATACCCCCTCTTGATTCTAAAAGAGGCAGACTGGTGCTGCCTTTTACTGCTAAGCATAATTATTTACAATCGTTATAGACACATTCCCACTAGCGCAAGACGAACGACAAATGTGCCTTTTAGTTCTCAAGCAAACTGCAATTGACTCATGTTGCCTTTGATGTGTTTACATGAAGTATATTATTTAATATCATATGAAAACATCCAGTTTTTGGTCCACACAGTTCCGTTTTGCTGTTAGATCTTTTGGCAAGCAGGAATGCATTTGAATATTTTAGAATTTGTTTTCATTATGGTTAGATTAAGATTCATCACAACAATCCAAATAAATGTAAATCCTATTGTCTTCTGTGTGTTTGTGTCAAAATGTTCCCGTCTCATTACAGCTTGTCGCTGGCTTGGGACAATCACACCATTGGGACTCTTGACTTGTTGAGTTCCAGTAACCTTGGATCACTGCACATGGGCTTTCAGCGGATAGACAACAACGTTTCTTTAACAGGCAGCAAAGCAAATGCCCATTCTGACCTCATCTAAAACAACATTGGCTTGTGTTTCAAGTCGGACTTTGAGCTACTGTCGGAGATGTCAGGAAGAAGACATCCGTGCAGCCTGCAGCTGAGCTACAACAATTGAAAGCGCCATCCCTTGTATAGAGGATATGCTGCTGAGTCTTGTTTCTCTTCTACTCCTCCCGCCACATTATCAACACTGAGTGTGTGCTGCTGCACACATTGAATTTTGGTGTGCCACAATGATGCTTCAAAGTGATGTCCTTGTGCAGATTATGAAAAGGGAGTGATGTGCTCTCCCAAAAGCAAACCGGCTGACTGTTAGTCTGCTGCATATAATGGATGCAAAGTTAAAAGAAGACTTGTTCCGGAGATATGTGGGGGCACTGGAGAGGCGCCTTCAAGATGGAGGGGAAAAATATGGGGTGGCAAACTCGCACGAAGGGGGCAATACGAGGCATAAGGACAGCGAGGCCCTACTTTCCACAGCTACTGCGCTGCTTGGGGCTTACCAGCCAGACCCAGGACAGCGTTTCCGCATGGTGCGCTTTTATGAAGTGGTGGAGGGTTCGCTTCGCTGCCAAAGAGGAGGCAACATCAGGAGCCTGGAGAGAGCTTTCCACACTCTGGAAACCATATGCACCAATCTCTTACTCTTCCCTTGGAAGAAAGAGTTCAAATGTATTAAGGTCAGTCCGTTATTATATAATGCATTTTTTAAATTAGTAACTAATTTCTAGAGTTGTGAAAATGAATGGATTGACATTAAATTAACTGAACTATTTTGATAGATTCATCATTAACTAATTTGCTCCCAAAAACGTATAATTTATAATAAAATAATTTTTATTTTAAATATTGCCATGGTCCCAAAAACGTAGTTTTTTTTATGCTAGAGCATACAGAAGGCTTTAAAGGAGCCTCTGACCCAAAGAGGTCGCTTAAAGCAATTGTAGTTATTACAAAAAAGGCCCGCAGGTGGTAGCAGAGTATAAGAGAGCAACCAAGGCCATGTTGCAACAAACTCTTCCCCAGTGTTTTCAACAGATTTGTGAATAATGATGAAACATAGCTATATAATGCTAATTGCTGCAAAATGGAAACGGATAGAAATATACTTTTTTTTTCCCAATGAAAGAAAGAGACTCTAAACTTTCTTTTTGTAGGTCCCATGTTTTTTTTAGCATTAGAACACAATATTCTCATGCAAAATGAGTCAAAAAATCCAGTATAACAGCCGGGAGCAAAGGAGCTTTAGTGAAAATGGCTTGGAGTGAATGAGTTAATAGCCATTGTATATCTGATTTCGTATTTGAAGCAAAAGCAGATGTTTGCGAATGGAACAATAGAAGACATTTTCAACCGTGCTTTTGCTTTGAAAAACAATGATCAATGTTACGGACCATATAAGTAACTGAATCATAATCAATTTCTTAAAAAAATAAAATACCGTCTTGATACCGGTATCGTCCCGACACCCGCCCATCCCTATTTATTTGCAGCCGTTGTATGTACTATAACCTGTAATTGACATGTAGTTGAATCTGAAGCAGCCACATAGAGCCTTTCGCATGAATTTGTAGCCAAGAAGTAGCTGTCATTTGCAAAAAAACGTTTCATTCCCTCTCGTGATATTGCTAAATTAGATTTTGTTTACTCATTAAGCATGACCAAATAAACAACAATAATCAGTTCATAACACTAATCAGTTATAAAATATTTCAAAAGTAATTTTAAAGATGTGGTTTATTGATGAAATATTTTTTTCTGCAAATATTCAAACGTCCGCGGCAATTTTAATTCATGAAATCTACAGGTCTCTTTTTCTACCCTCTTCCAGGCTTTCACTGGCCCTTATGTCTACCATCTGAAGTCTGCCATTCTTGATGCCGAGCTTCGATCTCTGATGCGCACAATCGGCTACACCTGTGAACATGATTCGCAGTTTTATTTCCAGGAGCATCCGGGAGGTTCGGCTCATCTCCGCCAGTTGGCTTTTGAGCTCTTCCTCGCCCAGGCCGAGTGTCGTCTCCTGGGAGAGGTGGTGGCTCTGGCCCGCGGTTCCGCTTCGGAATTAGAGGCCCTGGAACTCCGCCGGGGCTGCAGAGACGACGCGGCCGGCTGCGCCGAGGCGCTCCGTAGGCGCGACAGTCTCGGGGCAGATATGGCTCGCCTGTCTGTGCAGCCTCTCGATATCGAGAGGCCTCACGCTCACCACCTGAGGCGAGGTAGCCGACCGTCCAAGTCGGTCGACGTGACAGATGGGGCGGGTCACTGGCACGCAGCGGTTACAAAACCCATCCTGAAAGCCTCATTGAGTCTGAGGAAGGAGCCTCTCTTCGTGGACGCCGAGGAGGATATGAAGGATGAGATCATCAGGCCCAACACCTCGGCATCTCTTTTCTCCGTGGCGGCACCCCCTTCCTACAGCCCCATTGCCGATTTCTTCCCCACACAGTCGCCTCCCCCGGCTGACGCGTACACATCTTACCAACTTTCATCGCTGGATGAGATTGACTTGTACACGGAGAGGGGCGGCACCGGCGGGAGGCAAACGCCCTTGCGGCCTCCGTCCCGAGAACCGAGAGACGCGCGAGACGGCTGGATGCTCAAATCTCACGGCAGTGTGAAGTGTCAGGGCTGCGGGCTGGGGTGCTCCACCATGGCGTCCTGCCAGAGGTGCGACATGATCCTGTGCTCGGCGTGTCACGACGTCGAGCCCTCCCCGTGCTGTAGCTTGCAGGACTACCACCTCAAATCCACGCGGCCAATCGACGGCTACATTCCCGTCAAGGAGAAGCTCTCCGTCTACTCCAACACGCACTCCCACTCGCATCTCCACCCACACCCCCTCACCCTGACACACTCACACACTCACTCCCACCCTCACCCCCACCTGGTGGACAAACCTTTGTTATCCACCAAGCTGTTCCCAAGCAAGTCCGTTGCCTTGACGACGGCAAAAGGAGGCAGCAGCGAGCGCATAAGTTTGGGAGGATCGCGATGCGGCTTTTGCAACAAGCCGGGCGCGTCCCACACCTGCGTCAACTGCTCCAAGGTGTCATGTGACTCGTGCATGGGCTTGTATGGCAAGGACATGTGCACGCGAAAAAATCCCCAGCACATGTTTGTGCCCAACCATCAGCTCAACTTCAAATCGGGCACCATATCGCACATGGTGTACCGATGATCCAGGTAGACCGAGGTCTTGCTTCTCAGTTGTTGTTTTTTTTTGTCCCCACCTTTAAATGGCAGCATCGCCGCACACTGTTGCTAAAGCACTGCTGCCCTTTTCGCAACTCACAAACTGACAAGTCTTTTTGGAACTCCCTCACTGTTGGTAGGGCCACATTGTCTGCTTTAAGTTTTGGCCTTTTATCTAATGTACTACTTCTACGACGACATTTTGCCTTGCTACCTGCTCTTGACTAGTCATGTGATATTGTAGTGCTTATCCAGTCCTTCTACTTTTGTCCCATAAAAGAAAAACTTTGAGTTGAAAAGTTAAATTATTTCTAATTTAAAATGAAGTCCAGAATATCTACTTATAAGCTAAAAAAAAAAATCAAATACATATATATATATATATACATAAATATATATAAAATATATTGTGTGTGTGTTGTGTGCTGAAAAGACCTCCTGATCTTGCAGCATGAAAAAAAAAAGACTTAAAAAAAACCTTGAATAATAGTGACAAAAGATACACTGGATATTAGTAACAATAGTATATATTTTTAAATCTATATTCTGTAGAATAATGTGAGACTTTTAAATAGATTAAAAAAAAAATTGCCATTAAGGCAAGGTGGGAAGTACTGTATCTCAAAGGGACTTTTTGAGACAATGATCAGATGCCATATTCTATTTATCAAGTCATGCCTTGTAAATGACCCCTGCCACGTCCCTCTACGGTTTCCAGCTGGCGGATGATTTGATGCTGCTGTTGACTTGAGAGGTTGTGACATTGTGAGATGTTGACTCCTTTCTAGTGGACCAGCTTGTTCGTGTGTGCGCGTGCGCGTGCTTTGATCCCATCCAAGCCGTATTTCAAATCTCAGAACCTCTGTGGTCCAGGATGCTGCAGTCCCCCCTCGCTAGATCAGAGGTTCTCTGTCAAGTCTCAGGTGGAGTCACAGCAAGTGTCTGGGCCACAAATCAAATGCATGCAGATTCTCCTCAAGCATATGAATCTTGTTTGTTCGAAAGAGTACATAATGTGAAAGTGTTTTTCTGTCATGCTTTCTGTCTACCTCAAAGCGCTCCAGCCAGTGTGACTTTCCAGACTTTGAATCTTCTGAAACGTTGAATTTGTTGTTCCCCCACATATCCCGAGCAAACTGTCCAATAGGAGACCATTAGAGTGCACAGTTTTCATTCCGATCCAACATTCTTCCTGCATCTATCCCAGTCAGTCATGTAAATGTAATGTTGTAGAAGAGGCTTTGTGATGCTTCAGATGTCACGTGGTCGAAAGTTGAAGGATGATTGTTTTTAGAGCAGGGTTCGATGGATGTTCACATCCATTATAGCTCAGAACGTTGTGCACTCGAGAACAAATCACCAATGACGGCATGTTAAGTTAAATGTGATTTAAACCGTTCCGTGCATTTAATTATTTTTTTTTTTTAAGGGCGTGAAGGCTCCTGCAAATGCAGATTTGTAGAGGAGAGAGGAGACCATCACATGAAGGAACTTAAGTTAAAAAAAAAAAAAAACACAACCTAAAAACAGTGTAACCACCCCCACACCTGAAATATGTCGAATTGATATGCTATCAACTTACACTACATATTAACCATCACTTAATTGCTGCTGCTGCTCTACACTGGAGGGGGGAAAACGTCACTTGAGGGGCATTTGAGTTTGTTTACAGTTGATGGTAAAGGAAGCTCTCTCTCTCTCTCTCTCTCTCTCTCTCTCTCTCTCTCTCTCTCTCTCTCTCTCTCTCTCTCTCTCTCTCTCTCTCTCTCTCTCTCTCTCTCTCTTACTCCATGTGGAGTCTGTCGTGACGAAGCTGCAGTTGGATGTGTTGCTTCGATGGCAACATATACACCCACACTAATGTGAAATACAATTTTGTATATGTTGGTTACACCTGCTGGATTTTTTCCCCTCATGGCCTGTATAGTGTCCCGCGCCCATTTAAAATCATTACTGTTGACTCGTGAGCAGGAATCTAAGCATATTATAGCATCACAAATATGTTCTAACGGTTGTATGTTTCTGCCAGTCGTTGCAAGTATGAGTAAGTTTAGTGCGATGGTTTGTGCTCAGATGCATCAGTGTGGATTTGCCGTTGCACGCCGCGCCACACACTGAGGTGATTCCAATGAAGTGATTTCCTTCCAAAAAGCCTTTTTGTAAAGTTTAGTTTCCACTTTTAATGCAGTGTTTTTAGTGGTGAATGCAGTCTATATGTTGAATGTTTATTTTGGCACTCCGCATGTTCTGTTAATTAATTTGCCTTACAATCATATCTGCCATACTGTAAAGTAATTAGGCTATAGTACTGACTTTTCTGTACTTAAACGGAAATGCCCGCAAATGTGGCTTCATCAACACAGATGTTTCGGAGAAGGCTGGTGGTCGTTCACTCTTGATGTTACTAATGAGTCAAGTGTGATTTATGAAGACTTAAGTTAACCCAAAGGCCATAGTTTGGGTTTAGGGCACGTTTGATCAAATACACTGGGTGTTTACTTATTTATTTTAAGAACTGGAGTTTTCTGTTTTTATTTTTCCTATAAAAAATAATTCATATTTGAGATTTATTTAAGAACAAATCTCCAGTTATCAGCTTAGACAAACTTGTTTATCACTGATGTCTCCACTGACCTTAGGAGATGTGCAATCTTTTTATTTATTTATTTTTTATCTACCACAGCCTTTTAAATTCTTGACATATGCACACACATGCGTATTTAGTTGTTCAACTCTTGTCATTGTGAGTCATACCAGCAGCAGAGGTGACTTTTTGAAGTATTGCAAGCGTGATATTGCCAAATGAAGAACAAACGATAAAAGGTTGAAACCCTGCGGTCTGCCCTGGATGTTTTGTCATTGTTCCATTCAGTAAATGATGTGCTTTTGCTAAAGTGTAGACATGAAACCTTTTCATAGAGAACCAATCAATGTCCATAAGCGACCCAATTCTGAACAGCAAGACTGATCATTTAGGTCACTAAAGGGCTAAACAGTTTTCAGGGCCCCTACTGCGTTTGATGATGGAAAAGATCTATTTTACAGTTATCACAGGACATGAATTGCTGATGTTGGACAATTAAGATCTTTATTTTGTGGCGTGGGATATTGCAGTGGGTCGTTGGAACGCTGTTGGTTGGAGGTCAGCACTCCCTTTACCTCTCTGTGTGGTTGACTTAAAGAGAAGTGTGCTATTACCCATTCAAAAAAATAATATCTAGGAAAAGTTGATTAATTTCCATTCAAAAGTTAAACTTTAATTGATTATAGATTGAAGGCCCATAATAAAATAAAATAAAAAGTATTAATTTGTTTATTTCTACATAACTTAGGCTTCCAGCTTTTAAAACAGGGTTTCAAAAATTTAAATACTGTGGAAAATGTATACCTCTGTTTGCATTGGGGGGGGGATAGATGGATGGTATCGTTTTGAAAGTTCCATATTTTCATTAATTTGATGTAATCTTAATTTGTGTTTTTCTTTTTCTCCGATGCAAACCACTGAGTTAGGATTTCTTCACAGTGCTCACATTTTTTGAAACCCTGTTTTTGTGGGTTTCACAAGCTGTAAACCCAAATTATGTAAAAATAAACTTAATACTTTTTTTAAATTGTGCGCCCTGAATTTATAATTGATAAAAGTTAAACTTTTTGAATTGAGTTATGGAAATTAAATCAACTTTTCCAAAGCTATTCTATATTTTTGGAATGGTTGTGTAGATTTGGTTGTTTTACCATTCCCGATCTTCTTGACCCACCTTTGGCATGCTCTCTCCGCCCATACCTCTTTCCCTCTGCCACCCCACATATGAACACTCAAGACCCCCCTTCCCCTCCCTTCCACTTTGGCACTGGAGGTCATTGCACAATGTTTTCGTGAAGGTGATGGACCTTCTATGATCAATGTGTGGCCACGTTTAGGAGTGGAAAGGGAAAATAGCCAAAATTGTTAATTGGTGAAAACAAATATATGTAAATGACTAAAACAAATGTAAATGATATTTTATAAACTAATTTAAGAAATAAAACCCTGAAAAAAAGTGTTGTTTCTGTTTTTCTGAGCTGGAAAGTGCATGAAATGTACACATAAATATTTATTTAATTCCATCATTTTGACATTTTTTTCATCTTGCCTTTAACAATGACATATCCCATTGAGATAAAAAAAAAATAATTCAAGGAAGTTCTTTCCCAGCGGCAGCAACAAACACAAAATGCCGTTACATAGCCAACTGAACACAAAATTTTACATGGAACACATTATGAAAAACAAGTGAATATTGTGGAAATTGTCTAAAGATATTGAATATGAATAAGGAGAAGAGTAAATAAAAGCACTTTAGCCTACCCAATTCCATACGAGCATAGGGAGAGAGACTGAAAGCAACAAATAATCTTGAGAATATGAATCAGCATTTTTCAGAGTAAGGCACAAAAATATGAAGGTAGTAGTACCAATATTGACTGTAAATAAAATTGTACGAGTTACTGTGGCCCTTCAAGTGAGTTTAGTTTACAACAGAGGGCAATTACAAGGGTTACTGTACCTTTTCTGTCAGACCATCAGATGGCGCTAAATACCCACAGACTCAGGCACCCTGAAATGCAGTAGGCTTACAGACAGTACAGTATTGTACTCATTTTGACGTGTGGCTGAACATGCTCACAAATTTGTAATGTCAACAGTAGCAATAGTAAAAGCTTCAAACAATTATTGAATCTGAAAGTAAACTCATTCTAATCAATTCAGCCAAACACAAGGTTCAACTGTAGAGTATATGTGCATAAATAATTTGAGCGGACTAGAGTGAAAGCCATGATGAGAAAAACATCCTAATTGAGGCAATTCCTTATTGGCTGTGTGGCAAATTTACACAGCAGGTCTCTCTCTATACCACAAGATGTTCATTTTGGAATTGGCAGCTGCTCAGGATAAACATGCAGATGTTTAAGCTCACTGTGTCTAAGCAAATTAGATGCTTGAATTTACCACTCTTGAACTGTAAATATACATACAGTATATACCAAAAACTAGGTCATGAGCTGAACCCTTGTCTGCTGCCAACACAATGATTAACTCTGCCAAGTCATAGCTTTATTTCCATGCAGGATTTGTTCAAATTTACCGGGAGGGTTCTTAAAAAAAAAAAAAAAGAGGGGTGTCATCACGGACCAAATACTGCTTATCAGGGCAGAAACATTTAACAGGTCAGCCAAAGACTGGCCTTGGTGAAGATCAATGCCCCCGCCCCCAATGTTAGCTGGTGCTTGATGCAGCTGTAATTATGTGCAAGGAGGGAATCAAAGCAATGGACATCAGAAGGACTGCTGCAATGATGGAAATGCTGTGTGAGTGCCGGTCTGAACGCCCTGCATCATCCTCTCCTCAGGGTCGAGTCACAACTGTGCTGACAAATAGCTTGGAGGGAGGCTGAGGTGGCGTCTAACATGAAGGGGACACAAATACTGTAGAGCTGGAAAAGGATATAATGTAATAACTGGTGGCACATTGTTTGGACATTTAATGAATGCACTGCCTGAATCGTCAGATTCACATTAAGTCTGTTAAGCAACATGCTATGCTGCATTATGGCTTAAATGGGAACATTATGAATCGCTGCTAGTTTTTAACATTTACGCAGTAAATTCTGTAACGTAAATTTGACTCTATTATAGAGTAAATTGGACTCTATTTAGAGTCAAATAGACTCAGTTTTCGATTAGGCTAATAATATTTATACTTGGAAGAGAGTAAAATAAAGAATTGGGGGAAAAAAAGTCAAGGGTTGAGGAACAAACTCACGACCTTCAGCTATGCCCCTCCTACTGTTATCTTATATCCAAGATAAGACCAAAAACGATGTTTTTGGAGTTAGGCAGATTCTAGCTGACACGAGCGTTACACTAACACACAGCAGGAGCTGCCTTGCTCAGGGAGTAGATCGACTGTCTCCCAAGCTGAAGGTTGTATAAGTTCGTTCCTCAAACCTCCAGTGACTTTTATTTTATTTTTTTCAATTCTTTATTTTACTCTCTTCCAAGTGTAAATATTACTCTAAAACTGACTCTATTTGGTCCAACTCTAAATAGAGTCAAATTTACTCTACAGAACTTAATGTATCTATCTGTCAATCTATCTATCTAACCCAACCCATCCATCTAGATTAATATACAGGTTCGAAACGTTTTTTTTCTTTGCAGTTTTGACAATCAATACCTCATTGAGCATTTTTTTCTGTTTTCGCAGGTTAATAGCAGGGAACTGAAGCAAGGTTTTGTTTTTGTTAATAAAAATGTGATAATGAGGTAATGAATGAACAATGGATTTTTTTTTTTCACATTGTCTATAGCAGCAAACTTTATTCTTGTCTAGACGTGAAAATACATAGATTTTTAAAAAGCTCTGCTATAATGCAACTTTATAAAATAAAATTTCTTAAAAATTATAAAAAAGTTTGCTCAATGTGTAGCTAAAACATAATTTGACCTAAAAAAAAAAAAGTAGCTATTTTCAGATTAACTTCTAATAATTTAAGGTTTTAACTTTTTTTATGTAAACTAATTTAAAGTGAAACAACACTAAATACCCCCAGAATTGAACTTTTCATATGTACGATTGTCATAAATCCTGATCGTGATTTTGTCAGTGAGAGAAAGTCAATCTTAAGTGTCTTATAATTTATAAGCCTCTCTTATTCGCATACGACAGGATAATCTGTTCGGATACTTTTTAGAGCCTTCACACAATCTGGCCTTTGTTGGCTTTGGTCAGAATGGTGGAACCAGGCTTGAAATCAGCCAGAACTGGGATTTGAAGTAAATGAGTTAACTGAAGGAAGATTCTACGAAAGTAACAGGCAGCTCCTGTCATGCTTTTTTTTTTTACATGCATTCCAAACTAAATTAATTTGTCCTGCATTTTTTCAATTTTCTGCAGTAATCACAAATTCCAAAATGTTTGACCAATCCTAAGCGTGGATATGCATTTTGAGTGTATGGATTGTATCCGGGGCTGGTTACTGGTTAGCATGTCTTCCTCACAGTTCTAAGGTTTATAGAACAGTAACAAAGAGAATTATCTCTTTACTGGATTTTTTTTTTTTAATTGTCTGAACAAAAGAATCTCTAAACTTACACAGATTAGCAAGTAGCCTGTTCCCACATGATTTGCTGGATTTGATCTTATGGAGCACCAAACTTCCAGTATGACTGGCCGCATGAAGCACCATGCAACCCCCCCCCCCCCCCCACCCTTTACATTCATACTGTAATAACAATGGGAACAGTAATTTGTAGACGGATCGTTTCAGTATTGATTAGACAAATTCCACATTCCAAAAACATGAAGAGCCCGGAATGATATCTGTAAAAAACAACGTCGATTTTCTTCTGTTTTCATCAACCAATCAGACAGTGCCTAATTAGTTTCCCATTTTTCCCCTGAGTGGTATCATTGTTGTCAAAAATTGGTGTCGGTCACATCTCCCGTGTTTTTTGGTTAGTTTCATTTTAGGGGTTATTTGTAAATTGTGTGTTTAGATTCTTGTTTTCCGTTTTTGTAAAAATCGATCTGCCCTCCTGCCTAACCTCCCCTGCCTTCCTTTGCGTGGTTCCTCCACTTTTGCCACCGACTTCACCACACAAAGCCACATTACTCACACATACAAGCAATTTCACGAAGACATGCCTATTCAACTATTGAATGTGGCCCAAAGTTTCGGTGTAAACCAGACCACGCGTATTCCCCACACACACTCACTACCTTTAGAAATATTGATGACAGTGAAGTCGTAGGAGTAACTTGACACACATGCAGCTGAATGCTCCTCTAAGACCTTGAAGAAAGACGTCTTCAATCTAATTTAGTCTCCTACGTCCGTATAAAACTTCTGTCCTCGCTTTAGACATTCTGACCAGTTGCTTTATGATTTAATGCTGCAATTTCCTCTAGTTAGCTCCTGTCACCCAAGTGATTTTCTCTTACTCCCTGTTGGCTTTCAGTGACCACTTGAAGTGAATTTAAAGATGCTGCAGTGCATTTAATGTCTGCATTCTTGGCCTTGCCTGTAGTTGCTGTTCTCGGTAGCCATAGGAGCAGTCAAACTTTAGTAGTGAGTTAAGTATAAAGGACTGACACATATGACCTGTGTTCATCATTCTTTTGTAGCTACCATATGAGATTCCGAGAGTTAAATCTATTCCTTTCATCTTTTTTTTTTGGTAATAGAGTGACTCATACAAAAAGTATGCTGTATATTTCTTTGCATTTCTGCTCTGATAAATGACCTGTGGCTAATAGCTTGGCATTGCAGTGTGTGTGTGTGTGTGTGTGTGTGTGTGTGTGTGTACCATTATGAATGAAGAAACAGCATTTATGGCAGCAATCTTCATTCTTATAAGGGCTTTATTCAACCAACGTTCAGAATGTGCCCTTGCATTTTCAGCCAGCAGTATTCAATGCTTTTATTCAGAAGTTTGCATGAAAAACTTTTTCTTGTTGAGTTTTGAGTGCAACTCGAGAGCAATAATATAATCATAACTGAACTGGTGATAACAAACAGTACAATCCATCAATGAAAAACATAACACACGGAGACAAATTTAAATACAGTAGCTGTTGTGGATATCACAAACATAAAAATAAAATACATATAAAAATACAATGATACATTTTTTTTGTTTAAGACAAGTGGTTAAATGTCATTGTATTGCAGTGGTCCCCACTGTTGTGGCAACACTGACTTGAGCCATAATTGGACCTGAACCTTAAAATAATTTTGGCTGTTTAGCCATTTTGAGGCCATTTTGGCCTTTGAAGCATATTGACCTGTTTGAGCCTGGTGCTAAATTTAGTGTTCACATTTGAGGTATAGTTTCACCTGGCGTTACCACTAGGTTAAAAAGACCACATCAACGGAGCCCCGATTCGTCGAGTCACCATGGCAACAGGGAAGCAAAGCACGGCGCCGCCCTCTGCTTTCGTGTGTGTTTTTTTTTTTACCCCTCTCAACTGAAAATCTTAATGCGATCACATGGCGAATTTGAGCATGTCTTTAGAAAAAAATTGCAACACCGCAGCGGCTTCCCATAGGGGAAGGCGGCGTGGGAGAACGTTGCCGCTCGGGTGTCGGGTCAATGCGTAAATGTAAATGTAGTCCTTTGCAATCACAATAATATTACAGGGGAAACTTCTTGAATGGTAGCTCATTAATTCATTTCATTTATGCAATCCTGCGGGAGAAAAGCGCACTCGACCTCAGATGAGATATAAAAACATTATTCAAACGGTTATAAAAACGAGGAGCTCAACACACAATATATATGCTGGGATGTGAGCGCATATAGGCCTACGGCTGGTAATGATGCAAATGTAAGAACGAATTAAGTTGTGTATGTAGATGATGGACTGTGATGTAAAACGGTACCGCTCAAAAAGATAACTGTCCGGAAATGTCAGCATATATATGCGCGTTCTGATAACAATCTCGCGACGAATATTTAATTCCCTGCACACCTTCATCAATAGGGTCATTGTCAAAAGGGCATGCCATGTTTGTGACAAAAATTTACTTTACTCTCTAGACTATAGGCGTATTGACGCAAAAACTCGCCACAGCGGACTTTATGAATGAGGAAATGAAATGTTGTGTGGCTGAAAGGAGGCGGGGACAGAGAAAACCTAGAGGTTCATTGTGAAAAACCTGCAACCGACCAGGTTTGGTTCATGGAATGTGTTACTACAGTAACTGATAGAAAGCTTCAATGACCTCTTTTTATGAAACAGGCTCGAGTTACTTATTTTTCTCTGGTTTCAGTCACCTCCCTTTCTGAAACGGAAGACACAAGAGTTTCCCACATTTCAGGATTTCTTGACTCAGGGTTCTCACTAAACCTGCTTTGTGAAATAGACCCCAAGCTCATCAGCAAGCTCTGCATAAGCCTGATAACGATCCTGTTGGAATCAGTTTGTGTTAGAAGAGGGAAACCTCCAAAACCTGCAGGACTCCGGCTCTCGAGGAACGAGTTTGCCCACCCTTGGTCTAGACAAAAGCAAATAAGTAGCTGGAATTCTCTGACATCTCCTTTCCTTGAGCAACTGGAAAAACACAAAATCAAACCATGACAAAATAGAAGATGTTAGGATATCTTTTTTTCTCCCCTCCCCTCCTTGGGAAATGACCAGCTTGGCTGTAACCTCTCATTCAGCTGACGCTTGCTCATCAGGGTTACGCACAGCTATGCCATTTGCATCTGATTTTCAGATGCAGTATTGGGTGTGATAAATCACATTCCGTGCGGCAAATTAATCTATTTGCATATACGCATCCTGGTATGTGCGAAATGAACTGTACAGCAATTTTGCAAACGTAATCGGTTTGCATTAGCAATCAAGTTTGCCCCCATTTCTGCATGCGCAAACCTTAACTAAATCAGGCTCTTTCTGCTGCAACCAGTGAGTGTTACACAGGGATGCAGAATTGCAAACACACACGCACCCCCCCCCCCTCACACACACACACACACACAGTGCATGCTATCTTAAAGAGGATACATACAATTAATAAGAAAATACATAACGCCGAAAGTGGTCTATACGCCGTGTCCGTAAAGACAAAGACTGCAAGTAAGCCTTGTTTACTTCACCCATTCCCTTGGACACATCATGCATAATGAAATCATCATGGCGCATTGTTCAGGCTGCTGTTGCATGAAGTTACAACAGCAGGAACACGACCTTGGCAAATTACAGCGACATAAGCCGAACATGTTCATTCCACATCACGCCACAGGGTATGGTTCCATGAGCGCTGCACAGATTGCGATAACCGATACAAAGACAACAAAAGTAATGTTTTGTAATTGGTTATGTAACAAGAGAATTATGTAAGAAAGAGCTACGGGGGAGCACACACGTTACATGTTGGCGTTCTCCTCGCCAGACGTCAGAATTGAAAGTGCCGGAGAATGAAAGGATAAGTACACGTGAACGCGAGCATGGTGGTCTGTGAGCCAGTGTTAGCTTTTGACTGACTTAATGTTAAAATGCGGCAATGACGAACGATGAGGAGTGCAGTGATGCAACAGAGGGAATGAAGTTTGAGGAATATTCCGGAAAATGAGGACCAACACAGAGACGAAGATGAATGAAATGGGGCAGCTTAAAAGAGTGATTGATTCACGCAAGCAGTCTGCGAATCAGACACATCTGGTGGCAGTGAGCAAGATGAGCTGTGACAGCGGCGGAGGCAGAATGACTGAGAGAATGGGGGTATGGATGTGGAGGACGGGGGTGGTGTTGGATAAGGAAAGACGACAGAAAGAGGGAGGCCTGACGAGAGCTCAACCTTGTGGCGGTCTTTCCGGTTGGACTTGCAGCTGAGTCATGAAGCATGAAAACAGATAAATAAACATGTTGCCTCGTACATTGCTTCACCTCTAACAATGTCATCCAAAACGAGTTAACACAACATTACACAGCTCAAAAACTGCTGGAATTCATGCTCAAAAAATGAAGTCCAGTATCATCCACATATTAATTTCATTAGGTTTTGATAGAACTTGGTAGTAAGAAAAGCACAGTCGGTTCGGTAGGGTACTTGAAGCCCACAACAGTGGGAATCGAATCGTTGGTATATAGTCCACTTGGCGTTGTTATTTCGCTGGCAGATGTCATGCTGCGCGTCTGGCAGCTGGGAGAGCTAGTGACACGAACTAGCAGCAAAATGAAAAAAAAAAGAAGAGACAATTATAATACAAAAAAAAGAATACAGACGAATAAAAAATGGCAATTGTGTAGAAGCATTTAAGGATAGGACCGAGTCATGTACATGGTAGAAAATACTTTTTAAAAGCATTTACTTTATGATAAAACCTCCGCATGAAGGGTCAAGTGCCTGTATTTCAAAATTCATTGTACAGAGATTTAATAAGAATGAAAACCAGAGAAGTAAAAAGCATATATTAAGTATATAAAAAATTAATTAAACCCTGTTGTAAGTAGGGCTGTCGCGATAAGCAATAAATCAATTAATTGCAATAATAAAAAATTTGTTTGCCGGGCTTGATCATTCTCAGCCATGTACGTGCGTGTTTGTTTACATACGTCATCAACATTTGCGCACATTGCTTCTCTGTCAGTCACCGCTCGCCATCGTGTTAGCTCAGCTGACACGCACACGCAAACACTGAGGGTAAGGCGGCTTTTTTCTTCTTCTTCTTTCTATTCACTCACTCACTCGCGCACGCACACAAACATTGTCTCCTGGGCGGGAAAGCGAACCCACACTGCCTGCACCGAAGGCAAGCGACGGCACCACTCCGCCACCCGGAGCCTGGAAAGCGGCTTTTAAAACCAGTTTAAACATTTTGGTTTACATGTGTCCCATCGGGTCTTCATAAGCACACGCAATTCTCTTTCTCATTTGTGAGCCGCGGCAGTAGAGTTGCTAATAACCATGTAGCATTTTTGCTAGCAGCAACTATCGGTGTTGTTTTTATTCATTGCTTGTGCTTCAAAGCCTGCCAAAAAAGACTCGCTACGTGCACACACCCTCGCAATCCTCCACCGCTCAGTGAGATACGTATTTTACCAAAGACACTGGGTAATAAGTTAACTTTCCTGTCATGACTGATTCCTAAACCGTGCTTAACATAATGAGGAGTGTATCATCTAGCCACGCACTCTGGGAGGCGGGGCTTTTGGTGCATCAGATTCAGCGTGAGGGCCCCTGAGTGGTAGGGACAGCCATCACTTGGAAATAATGTGGACAAATGGAGCTGGTATCAAAGTCGAACGCAACAGCTCATGTGTGGGAATTCTTTGGATTTATTTATTATTATACCATTACCATTATATTAGTTGTAACATTTTATGAAAAGCGCAATATTATGTTTTTAGCAATAATTTCTGGAGCAATTTATCGCCAAGCAAAATTTCTTATCGTGGCAGTCCTAGTTGTAAGAGCAACAAAAAAAAAAGTTATTAAAAAGAATATTACAAAAATTCTAGACAGAAATTGAAATAGCATTAAAGGAATGTGGAATGCATTATTAAATGGTGTTGTAAAAAGTGGGACTGCAAAGTCTACTACTTTATTGTCAATAATAAAGAGATATACGATATACATTATAGCTGATGTAGCAAATAACCTCAATCATGAATGTTGAACCTGATCATGAGGGAGACATTCGTGACTAAAGTGATGATAGAGAAGATATTGGAACATTTATTAAAAGAAGTCCACGTCGAATGCTTATCATACCAGCAAACGGAAGTGAGTTTACTGAAGAAAAAAACCCTGCGAAATCTAGAAATTAAAAAGTCCATTGATTGTGATGTTATCGACATGATGGAAATAAGAAATGTAATCGTGGGCAGGGCACAGTTATCATATACGTACCTGTAACTTATCATTTCAAACTGGGACATTGCCACTTCAAATTAAATTTGCAAGCAGCATTCATCTATGCAGAGCTGGCGACAAGCACGTATTCACACCCGACACACCACTGTTGCAATACTTTATTTCATTATAGCACAATAATTCACAGATAGGTTCCTTCTATTCACTGACAGCCAGCATAGTTTCAGAGGGGGAAAAAAACACATAATTTATTTTAACATTGCACAAATACAATATATATATTTTTTAAGTATGCAGCTGGATATTCATACTACCTAAAGACTCAATAGAAATAGGCAAACTAATAAAAATATATAAAAAAATTAAAAAAACTTGAACTTTGGGGAGTCGTCTTGAATTGGATAGTTAGCTACTTAATAAATTAAATAAGAAACAGTTTGTTAAGCTGGAAAATTGCTGCTCTATGGATTTGGATGTTGGGTGTGGAGTCCCTCAAGGGTAAGTATTGGGTCCTAAACTGTTTAAATGCTATATTATGGATTTATGTTTTGTTTGAAGTTGAACTAGAGAAAATGTAAATAGAATTGTATAATTCTTAAATTCAGGAATGAGTGGTTTAATATCAATAAATTATCATTTAATACAAAAAAAATGTTATTTGAGAATTGCAGAAAAAAATAGGAAAGCATAAGTGCAAATAGATGGTGTGAATATTGAAAGGGTAACAAAAAACACATTTCTATTAATAATAATGATGACAATGTCACTTGGTCACCACACAAAAATAAACTACAGTCCAAAGTTTTGAAGACAACTGCAGTATTATGCAAAGCAAAACAGGTCTTGGATAACACATCCGGTCACATACTCAAGGGATGTTTCTTGTTTTAGAGTCAGGGATATTAAAACTCACGAACCAAATATGATGCGGTTATTAAACAGCACATATCAGGTTTAAAGAGAAGCAAAACTAATCAATTGCCAGTAATAATATTCAGGGCACATTTAGTCATTGTTTTGGGTTTACGGTTGTTTTTTGGTTTGTTTGTTTGTTTTTTGGTTTATTGTGGTTTGTTTGTTGTGATAAGTGTCCCCAGCCATGTGTTTCTTGTCCAAGTGTCCCTTGTTGTGCAATTAGTTGGTGTGTATTGAGGCCCAGTCCAGACGGAAGCAGCCGGCTTCGTTCCTCAAACAAATCTTGCACACACAGAAGCATTTCAAGACTTGCGTGTGTCCAAAAGAAGACGCTGAGGACGGTTAATGCTCTAATGTATATGCCAAGTCTGGAGTGGCGCTGTAGCGCAGTGTTAGAAAAAGCGATCCTTATGTTTTCCGCGTGTTCGTAAAATCAGACTGGAGATCGGTGAAACAGGTCCTTCGAAGGATTGGCCAACCGGGCGGAAACACAGTATGCCAGACAACCTGGCACCTTTGCAGTAAATACAACTTTACAAAGGAATCGATTATAACACATTTTCTTTCCCGAAACAGATGGCTAATTATGTGGGAATAGGAAGGAAGAATCTTCAAACGTTCCGTCACATTATTCAAGCTTTGCTGAGGAAATTAAAGCAGTTATGACTAAATCTAAACAGTTATAACTAAATTGAAACAGCAGAATGTCAACAGCAGCCACATGGAGTTAATGGAAAGCGTAAAAGAAGAATCAGCGAAGAAGACGGACACTTAAAAAAACCCAACTTTATTGCAATCTACAGAACAAACATGGCTTTTCATGTATCAAAATAACGTGAAAAAGACGAACACAGGAGAAGTGACAATGGCGGGTGATTCAAGTACAACACCGCTTGTTGAACATGGGAATAAAGAAGCAAAATATTTTGCTGCAAAAGCATAAGCAAGCTAAGGAGGCTGCGCAAAACGACTACAATACGGCTATCCGCCATTGTTGTTGACAGCCTGACGGTTTGCGCGCAGTCACACGAGAAATGGCGCAATCTGCGACCATTACGTCATCACTGGAGGAGTATTCTGCATATGGTGTCCAGACGGACGCGCACGCGGCGCGTTTTGAAATCTTTCCACTCTGGAGCCTGGTTTCAAAAGTGATTGGTTTCAAGCTCCAAAACCGCGCCATCGTATGGACGAACGGCTTGAACAGTAAGAAACTTGTGAGGATACATTGAAACTGGCTTTCATGTGGACTTAGTCGCCTGTTTTTGGTTCAGTTCTTGTTGGTCTATTGTCATTGTGTTTTCTGTCGATGTCAAGCCACGTAATTAGTTACCCCACGTCTTCCCATGTTGAATTTTTTAACCTTGTTTTTGTTTCTACCTGCCAGTTTTCTGTTTGCCTTCCTATTTTTGTCAATTGAAGTACAATACATTTTTTGGAACTCCACCGTTGCCTCCTGATCTCTGCTTTCCTGCATCTGTGTCCTCAATCTCGCCTCAAACCTTGACAACATGTCATTTAAGTGCATGGTTTTACTTTAAAAATAAATAAATAAATAAATAAATAACAACGTGAAAACCACAATTTTTACAAGCTGTTGTGCATTTTGTGTATGTATTATCTGGGTGACCCTTCGGAACACTCTAAGCAACAAATTGAAGCAATGCCAAACATAAGGCAGTTCATTATAACACTTAGATACTTATTAGAGTTTTTACAAAAACTCAAAACATTTAGTACTACCAAATATTATTTGAGTCAACTTGTTATCAGTTACTGCAATGTCTTATGTTAGAGAAAGTACTTGAGATGCACTGTTTAGTTTTATATTGCAGTTGTGAAGCTTTGAACGGATGAATTTCATTTGCAGGACATAGCCTGCATAGCAGGACACATACTTGATTTGCAAGTAAAATTATGCAGCTGAAATGTGCTCTGACACACACACACACACACACAGAAAATCCCTTTTAAATAATGAAAAACCTTCTTCAGATGACAAATCCTTTCACAGACCTCTACTCACGTCCTGCCTCTTAAGGTCTAAACTCTTTTTCTTTGCCTCCATTATGAGTTAAATCTAAATAAACAAGACTTTTAGGTCCAAAAAGTGCTTTTTAACATAATGTCCTAAAACTATGCATTAATTACCATAGTACATTTATCAGTAAAAGTTTTGTCGGTCCCAGGTGTTTTATTTTTCTGTGGAGGAATTAAATTGAGTGACGTTTTAACAGGCTCACAGGAGCAAATTGAATTGAATATGGCTGCAGTGATGCCATATGGCTACCAATGAGAAGCTTTGCGTGTGTGCATACGGCTGCCAATAGCAGCAGTTGACCAATAGAGGGCGCTAGAGTGCTGCCCTACCGCTCATCAAGAAGTCATAAAAAACTAAAAATTAAACATGAAGTATTTATGTATTATTTACAATTTGTTTATTAGTAATTTTCGATGAGATGGAGAACGTTAATGATTTTTTGTTTTTGCTAATCCATGCTATCTGATTTTGTGACACATTTCCGATCTCAGGTGCAATACTCTTATAGACACTTTTTAAAATTTGCAGTAACCTCTTTTAATAATGTTCTCCGCTCAATTAAAACCGAGGCTGTTGTAAACATGTTGCTAGTGATGGCGCAAAACAACAAGCACCGATACACTCCATCAAGAATGCTAAAAACCTGAAAAGGGTGAGTCCACATTAAATTACAAATTGAAACCTTTTCTCCTTTCCAATTAATGATTACAACAGGAATGTTGGAAATCTTTCAAACACACAGGGCAGACAATACTTTTTATATCAACAACTGGAAATTTTGCCAATTCACATATCTTCACCAGTCAAGAATAAGTGATATGTTGTCTAACTGAAACAATTTGTCTAAAACAAATCCAGCCCCAGCTGGAATGGACTCTTGTGTCTCAGTGGTGGAAAACTAAATACCCGTGCTTGATAACATGACAGTTCCACTGACCAGCATGATGTGTTTAACTGACAACCTTCTCAAATATACAACATGTATAACATTTCCCAATCTCCAAGAACATGAAACTCTTCGCACTTGAAGGCCATAAATATGTTTGATATGTGTGTGATTAATTAGACATGAAGATCTGTTCATTTGCCTGTCATTCTGCATAAATAATAGCCTACTTGAATGAATTAACTCATTCTGAACAGTTCTTCTTTTAATCTTCTCGTCTTCCATGTCCTCCGCGTGGGCTCAGAGCAAAAAGGATTATGAGGATGGACATGCCCGATGAAAAGCAGATAAATGTCGTGGTAAGATATAAGTAGAGAAATCAGGACGGAAAAGGCATCAAGACAAGCAGAGTTATGGAATCTAAATCTCTCTAGATGGAAGAGAAATGTACTATGGCATGATAATTAGGAAATCATGAAGGAGATCTGACTGCAATGAGTCCTCTGCTAATGAGGCGACATACAGAGCAACACAATCTTATAAGAATCCAGCAGGGAAAAGAATGAGATATGGACAAACTAATTACAGTATGTATGGACTAAACAACTTTCTTGCAGTATGAGCTCAGTAAACAAGCACACTCCAAACATTGGCAGGTCCTTCTGCAATGAACCCAACAAACATGGTGAACTGAACATGTTACATTTTTTTCAATGAAAAAGTAAAATTGTGACATAAAAGTCCAAATCGACAACGTAATGGTCGCAGCTCGATGACGACACATTGTCATAGTTTGATGACGTGCGCGCGAACTGCCTGTCTGTCAACAACAATGGCGGATAGCCGCGTCGTAGTCGTTTTGCGCAGCCTCCTTAGCTTGCTTATACTTTTGCAGCAAAATATTTTGCTTTTTTACTTTTACTTTACAACAAAGCCATGTTAGTTCTCTAGATTAAAATAAAGTTTTAAAAAAAGTGTTTGTCTTCTTCGCTGATTCGTCTTTTACGCTTTCCTTTAACTCCCTGTGGCTGCGCTATAGCGCCACTCCAGACTTGGCATATACATTACAGCCATTAAACGTCCTCAGCGTTTTCTTTTGGACACAGGCAAGTCTTGAAATGCTTCTGTGTGTACAAGATTTGTTTGAGGAACAAAGCCCCCTTTGCTTCCGTCTAGACAGGGCCTAAATCTGTGATAGTGAGCACTTCTCCTTTGTCGAGATAATCCATTCAACCTCACATGTGTTATATCAAAATGCTGATTAGACACTGATTAGTGCACAATAATGACTGGTTTTCTGGGTCTCCAGACCCACTTCCCCCCTATAAAACAAAAGTGCACCTTTTAGAGTGGCATTTTATTGTGGGCAGTCTAAGGCACACCTGTGCACCAATCATGGTGTCTTATCAGCATCTTGATATGACACATCTGTGAGGTGGGATGATTATCTCGGCAAAAAAGAAGTGTAAACAATATTTGAGAGAAATTGTGATATTGTGTATGTGGAAAAAGTTATAGATCTTTGAGTTCATCTCTTAAAAAATGGGAGCAAAAACAAAAGTTTTGCGTTTATATTTTAGTTGCGTGTATATGTTTGATGCACAATAAGACAATTTCTGATTAAAGCCTCCAGTAGTTGGACTATATTCTCACTGGGGTGCTGTGGGGCTTTTCCGTGCCACAATAATGAGGCCCTCTAAAGCGTCCATGCCAGTGTGAAGCCCCTGTCCACATGCTGAGTGTCTTCTTTTTTTTTCTTTTTTTACCTCTTCTGTTTTCTCTCCATTAAGTGTGTGTATGTGTCTCTCTAAAGCGGTCAGGCTAGTCGGCTATCTGAAGAAAATATATATTTTTGGGCTAAAAGTATGGCTAGCTAGCTAAGTGCATGTCGCAATTGTGCTGTATAAACACTGATGTGAAGTCAGGCGAATAAATTTATGGTTATTACATAGGGTGGGGATTGAGGGTGGGGGCAACTCATGCTTGGGTCGAGTTTTGTCACTGGGTTCCACGGTACCCCCCAAAAAAATCAAGAAAACTGAAAAGGTGAATGCAATGTCCTGTGGAGACACATTTCTAATTCTCATTAGATACACAACAGAAAATATATCATAAATACTCAGTTATTAGTAATCCTGATTATCATGGTGATAATGAATTTGTTCAATGGTCCGTGCCAATTGGCATCATGATAAACACAGGATGTGACTCATATCTACAATTTTGGGAAACACAGACGTATCAGCAGCAAGGATGTCTCTAAGTGCGTGCGTGAATGCGTCCATGCATGCGTGTGCTCATGTGTGCGCGCGTGCGTGTGTTGGCAGGGGTCGATAGTTGAGGGCGTAGGTGGATGTTGTGAGTAAATGACATATGCTACCATCATTGTAACAGATGGGTCACAAAGGTTTTGTAACAAGCGGATGTGGAGAAAGATGCAGGTTCAGCACTTTTGCCTCACATGATATGTTGTGTACTTAAGCATGGTTTACGCTCGCTCCAGCAAACATTGAGGACTTGGGGCTATATTTTTATAGACAGCACATGCGCTCACTGGCATCTTGATTTTCGTGCCGAGTCCAGTCTAGTGGAGTGTTTGTGAATTTGGCAGCGCGCTCTGCGCCATGTTGGGTGTTCCGGCAGACTGACCAAGTGTGTTTTCTTTTACTGGTACACAAAATTGCCACATCAGTGTTTTCGCAGATCCTGAATACGTCTTAAAAGGCATTGAATCAATTAATCTAAAAGCAATATCTTAAATCAATCTTTCAGTCAATCTATCAGTCTTGTTCACACAAGTAGGATTTGTTTTTATGATTGGAACTAGTCTCAAATCTCAAAATATATTAATATTAACATTCTTTAAAAGATAATTTACAGAATGACTTTTACTGTGATCGGCACGGTGGCTGACTGGTTAGCACGTTCGCCTCCCTGTGCAGAGGACGTGAGATCGAGTCCGGGCTTCGGCCTTCCTGGGTGGAGTTTGCATGTTCTCCCCGTGCTTACGTGGGTTTTCTCTGGGTGCTCCGGTTTCCTCCCACATTCCAAAGACATGCATGGCAGACTAATTGAACACTCCAAATTGTCCATAGGTGTCCTGCAATTGGCTGGCAACCAGTTCAGGGTGTACCCCGCCTACTTTCCGAAGCCAGCTGGGATAGGCTTCAGTGCCCCCCGAAACCCTTGTGAGGACAAGCGGTTAAGAAAATGGATGGATGGACTTTTACTGTAACATTGCGGCATGATGGCGGAGCCATACAATGATGCGAAGGAGTCCGGACTTGGCTCTGCTGTTTAAATGGTAAGCAGTGGCTAACAGGAAGCTAAAACAACACACAAATGAAATAACAAGGAGACAAGTCCATTCTAAAAGCAAAACAAGTTATTCTGCATTAAATGTAAAGTATGTTTACGAAAGAAAGAAAAAACAGTGTCATCTGCCCCCTGCCCTATTGTATAACCACCACATCATTATTGTGCCAAAGACCTTGACAGTAGAAAAGCACTACTGTATATAAATGCAACCCATTGTGTCATTCGGGCAAAGTGCCACCATCTGAGCTTGTGCTTTGCCTGAAGACAGTTCAGAGACACAAGTTGACTTCAAACCTGTGATTATCATTGACTAACTTATTACAAAACTTGTGCTGTCTGACTGGCAAAGACTCTGCAAAGACTCTGACTGGTTTCCCATCTCCAGTGGGATTTGCCAGTGCTGTGTGGATGCGCCAGATCTTTTCAACTGCATCATCGACCATCTGATGTCTAGGGTCTGTAAGCGGGTCCCCTGAGTGCCAGTCGGCGATTATCAACGGACTCACCGGGAGTATGCTGATGGCACCATCCTGCTCAGCACTCCCTACAGTCAGATGAGAGGCGCACTGGCCATATACAGCCAAGAGGCAGAGAAGCTTTGCCTCCAAGTGAGATGGACAAAGACCAAGTTCACGCATGCCGGTGGTAGACCAGATCCACTTCCTCTCGAGCTTGGGAATTATATTGTTGAGCATGTCAGGAACTTAGTATATCTGACCTCAGTGACCTAAGACCAGAGATGATTCGCAGAAGAGCCCTTGGTAGCATCAGCCCTGAAATTTTATTGGAAACCACTCTGGTGGCATCGTGGCATCGTACCATCACTTGCAACACGAAGCTGCAGATTAACAATGTGGTATTCGCCATCCTTCTCTATGGCTTTGAGACGTGGCGCCTGAACAAGTCACTGGCTGCAAAGATAGATGGCTTGGATAGCAGAGCTCTCATAACCATCAAGAACATTAGGTGGCCTCAGCGGGACCTCAACAAAGATCTAAGAGCCCGTGCATGCCAGCATGCAGCATCCTGTTTGGCTGTGCAGCATCGCACCCGCTGGTTTGGCCACGTCATCCACCTTCCATCAGACCATCCAAGGAAAGCCATCCTCCAATTTTGTATAATAGTCATAATAATCAAAATTACGAGCCCATAATTGACAATAAGACAATCATTTTGTAGTTTTCATGAACATGAGTCTGAGAAACTGATGCTTAAATAAAATGTAGACGTTGGCCAAAATGCTTCCCTGAGAGAGGAACATTAACGTGAGAGATACAGCTCATAACTGCCCATTGTTCTGAGATTGTGATATGACGCATCACCTGTAAAATCTCTAGATTTTCCTATTTGATCATTATTTTGTAGATCATTGACTTAGAAGACATCAATAGGATATACACAGAGTCAAGGGCAACTCCAATATCAAGAAATGCAAGGTGCTCCTCATTGCTCCTGAGACAGATAGAGCGAGGTGGAGGACAAATATTCCCTGCATTCGCTCATTTCTTATAAAGCTGCTTGACTGACAGAATCTTAAGTGGAACCTGATCCAGAGGTTTTAACAATTGTGCCAGGCTAAATCCCAGAAGCCTGACACCGACTTAACTTTACATTCTTTTGCTATGGAGTTTAATGAAATCATTTTTCTCGGTTAAATTATGTTTTTCTCTGTCCGGTTATCCAAGTGACATAAGCCTGTAGGAATCAGACTCACTGTCCGAGATTGTTTAGCGCACAAATTCTAGCCCTGAGCTGTATACAGGCGGGCCTGCCAGCTGCATTTAATTTACAGCCTAATTAATGAGCAGAACATTTACATTTAACAGTCTTGTGGGAATATTTGTTAAATTGGCCATAGAGCAAGCCGTCTGCTTGCACCCCATTAAACACTTGATAACCTGGGGGATCTATCAAAAGTCAGTACACTTTTCTTCGTGTACTTACCCTTATAAATGTTATTTATTGAGAATAAAATTCAAGACCCCCCTAGTAATGGTCATATGACTCACATTCAGAAGCCTCTAATTATGCACCTGCCATTGTCTGATATACAGCTGCACTAATTATATAGAATGTCACTACTGCCTGTCATATCAAGTTTAGTAATACTCAGTAGGCTGCTTCCTGTTCCAGCGGTGCATGTTTTGCGGCCGCTTCCTGTTCTAGTGCCGCATGTCCTGCGGCCGCTTCCTGTTCCAGCGGCGCATGTCCTGCGGCCGCTTCCTGTTCCAGCGGCGCATGTCTTGCGGCCGCTTCTTGTTCCGGCGGCGTACATCCCGTGGCCGCTTCACGAGCCTGTTCCGGCGGCGCACATCCTGCGGCCGCCTCCCAAGCCTGTTCTGGTGGCGCACGTCCTGCGGCCGCCTCCATACCTGTTCTGGCTCACATCCTGCGGCCGCCTCCTGAGCCTGTTCTGGCGGCGCACGTCCTGCGGCCTTCTTCTGGTCCTGTTCAGGTGGTGCACAAGTTGCGACCGCCTCTTGTTCCTGCTTCGGCGGCGAAAGCACTGCTGCAGCCGCCCTCGCCGCCTGTGTTGCGTCCAAGACGCCCGCCGGACTGGTGCCGACAAAGACCTCTTCTCTGGCATCCAGGACACTCTTTGAACTAGCCCCGATGGGCTGTTTTTGTTTTTAGGCCGTCTGGTATTCAGCCTTTGAGGGGGAGGTACTGTTATGTTCTGTTTTAGTTATGTATTTTTTTTTTCCTGCAAGCTGTCCATATGATCTATTAGTGGCCCATAGATGGGGCACCTGAGCACAGAGCTGCACATCTGTGGGAAATTGGTAATTAGTTCCTTGTTTTAAGGCTTCCCCAGCATACCAGCAGGTTGCTGGATCATTCTTCTGATTGCAGTGAGCATTCTGGTTTTCGTCTCTTTGGGTTACAGTCCAGTCCTACTTTTTGTGGCAGTGAGTTAGTTTTTTCTAGCATTATTAATGATTTGTTTGAACTTAGTAATTTATGCTCCTACTCAATTGGTAGGACCTTTTGTTCCACAGTTTTGTTCTTTTGTACTTTACAGTTTTGTTTGTCACTTTAGTTTTTTGCAATAAAGACTATTTGAGTTTTCCGACGTCATGTTGCTGCTTTGGGGTCCAACTAATCACAAACCGTAACAAAGGGAGGAAGGAGGACGAGTGGCAGTTTAATGGAGAGGTAGAGCTGGGTGTTAAGAGGGAGGAAGTTGGTGTTAAAAAGGGCCCAAGACAGAGCCCTGGGGGACATCAGAACATACGGGAGACAGACGACCACTCTACCACCTGATCCATGCAGTCGCCAAAACGACAGTATGCTAGAGACTTGTGCCAACAATACTCAGTCACCCGATCGTCACATCCAGACTCGGTATGAACACAAATGCACAACTGAAAAACAGAAGCAAAAAAGTTTTTGATTGCTTAATAAGGTGTATAAAAATAGTAATATTGGGACAAAAGTAGTCCGATTTATCTTTGTGTGTACCAGGCCTTAGAGGCGGGTCTATCAATTTGTGAAGTTGCTGTAGGGCGGGTGTGATTTGACTTGCGTGGTAAGATTGCAGACCAGAGTTTTGAAACAGTTGCAATTTATGGATGGATTTGTCAAACGTGAATTGCAGTACCAAAAAGTATGATAGAAAGTTAAAAAAGGCAAAAGCCAACTGCTACAATAAACACAAAATCACTCTTCTTGGAAAAAAAAACCCCTGTTGTGATAAACAAGACAAAGTATCAACAAAACACAAAATAGAAAAAAAAAGGCTTCAAGGACTTTGAATCACCAGACAAGATGAACTCGCACAGGACAAATGGAAACAGGTGATATACTCAACACACACAATCAGGACGGGGAAGACAATCAGATTGGCAGGAAACAAAGGGGAAGTTCAAGTTACCTGAAAACAGAGGAGAGATGATTTCAAAATAAAACAGGAATAATTACATCTTTGAACTGCACAAAGCACTTTTAACATGACAAAGAGTTTGTTTTAAATCATTGTAAACTACCTTCAAAACAAAAATTAAATAAGGATGTAAAATATTCCATGACATGTTGCATTCCTGAAAGAAAATATCTGCAAAGAAAGAAGTCATAGTGAGGGGGACGCAGGGCAGTAACTTGCTTAAGGGGGCCTCAGCACTGCTTGGAAGCACACTGGCCTTTTCAAAACCCAACCAAAAAACATCAACATTTCTGTGCTTTTTGGAACCAAAGCAGACAAATTCCTTAAGCAAAGTCCTTGCAGACTAACCCGCCATCACTACTGCCAAGTTCTCTGAGCTGAGAAAACTTCCAGTGTTGTAACTGTTGTGGATGTGTTATTTCATATCACCATTTTCTTTCAAATGCAAATACAATGGTCACAAAGTTCGACTTAGTGTTGTATAAGACATGACACAAGCAGCTCTTCGTGAGTTACCATATAATGTAATTCTGCCTCATTTTATTGCAATGGATTTTAGATTCAGACACATCCAATATCTAATCTGAAATAAAGGCTTCACTTTCAAAATCCCTTTATAATCCTGCTGTATCAGATTTGCTCTAAAACGCTTGTAATCGTTTTGTGTGGTTTAAGAATCCTCTGTGTAGAATACAGCAAATCCATGGATTGTAAGGAGGACTAAACATATCAAGATGTTCTCAAATAATAGAACAGTTATGTTAAAATGTTCCATTAACAATACAAAATGAAGCTATAGAATGTTTGACTTGAGCCAGTCGTGCAGTAACCGGAAGGTCCGTAGTTCGATTCCCGCTCTCCCTAAATCATGTGCCGTTGTGTCCTTGGGCAAGACACTTTACACACACATTTTCTTCAGTGGCACAGACACTGGTGTATGGATGGTGCAGATGTTTGGTGGTGGTCGGAGAGGCCGTAGGTGCATACTGGCAGCCACGCTTTCGTCAGTCTGCCTCAGGGCAGCTGTGGCTACATACAGTTAGGGTGGCCAGACATCTGGATTTAGGTGGGACAGTTCTACTTTTCAGTGACGTGTCCGGCATCCTGCGCAACCTTAAGACGGACGCTGGTTTGTCCGCCTTTTAAAGAAAATAAGCCGTGGTTGATTTTATGTTTTTTACAAACAAATATAACTCCACACATAACTTCAAATATATTTACCTTCAACACTGGAGCATAATAACCTCGGGGGATTGATTCGTCCATTCTGTTACAAGGCCGTAAACATTTCCAACATCCTCATATATTTCTTATCAGTATGTCACTGTCGACTCGTTACACTGATTCAAATTCCTCCCATGCCATCGCCAATCGCGTCATTTATTTCATAACCTCGCAAATCTGCATCAACCAAAGATGACGCCATGTCATTGACCCGTCTACATGTGGTCAAGAGTGAACTGGGATGAATGGAAATCATACAATACCAAATGGACTATTTAGTATTTTGACAATGACCAATTAAGGAAATCAGCGTGGGCACCGCCACAGCCGTTGTGGCACCGTAGAGGAGGCATGGCCAAAGTGCCGGTTTGGCTTCTAGAACTTGCCAGGGGAGGGGGGGGGGGGGACTGCTGGTGGAAGGAATTGCATTGAGTTTAGCCTGCCATGGAGCAGGAGGTTAATAAAGAACCTCTGACTGCTGTCACTGGTGATGCTGAAACCATGACATTCTAACGCCACTGATGACTTTTGATTGCTTGAGGGAGGCAATGGAAACTTGAGTGTGGTTTCACCAAAGACTTAAGTTAGGCAATAGGAAATATGAGCATGAGGACAAAACTTTGCCAAGAAAACGATTTAACTATTTAAAAAAAACAAAAATAAAAAAAACTATTAAAGAAATGCACGGCAATAATCAATAATGCAACATGATTCTGCTGTGAAGATGCAAGCTGGCTATCTGGTGAACTGACCATACGTGGACCCAGTCCACGCGGGTGAGCTGACCATTAACAATGAAATTGATCTGTCTCTGACACAACAAGATCAAAGGCATGCGGGGGAAGTGACTTAACAAACAAGACATGAGTAAGACTCAGTGAGTGAAATGAAAAACAAGGCAACTGCAGTTGGAGTGTTGCTAACTGCAGAAGCCTGTTATCTGAGTTGGGGATGTGTGTGATTAAATCAAGAAGGTGAGGGCTCTGGCCAGAAAGGGGGAAACGTGCTTCCTCTTCGTGATTACATCAGGCCGACATGTCAGCAGGCGGCACAGTGGCAACACTATTTCTATAATAACTCAGATTGTTCTCCTCAACACAAAGTTTCAATCAGTAGGATCAAAATAAATATTACATCAACAAACCCGATATTTCCCCCCCCCCATGTCTTTCAAGAATGAATGGTAACCATTTGCGTGTGTACTCACATTTTAATTTATTGCACTGCCTTAAGCACTGATTGTTATCTCTGGCTACTGAAAGATTATTTTATCCCTAGTAGACCATCATTTACTATTTATCATACTTTTCTTATTTACAACTGTGCTACTTTTTGAATTGCTTTAACTTTATATGTTGCTAAAGGTCATATTTACACTATGCTGCATCCAATGGCAGATGTTTCCACATGCAAAACAATGAAATAACACTTCTTCAAAAGATAACCATTTATTTATCCAAGCACTGCCAATATTATAAAAACATGCTTGTAAACCATAAACATAAATAAATATTTCACAGTGATGCCATTTTATACACAATAGGGAAAATGGCAACAACAACAAAAATAGGTGTGCATAAAGTTTAGATAGTATATTGGGGCGGCATGGCTCTGTCGTAGAGTGGTTGTCTCCCTTCCGTGAGGTTGTGGGTTGGATCGTCATCCCTGGTGACTATGCCTGGTGACTATGTCGAAGTGTCCTTGAGCAAGACACTAAACCCCTATGTTGTTAGTTGCTATACAGTTGCTATGGCCCTGCATTTGTCACTTTTAAGTCCTGTATTTGTCACTCTTATTTGATCATATGCCTTTTTTTCTGTCAAATAGAATTGAACATGGTCCTACAGCGGGAGTTACTGAAGGACACTTTTATCAGTACTTTGCGGTTTGTTCCATTAAGCTTTCTTCCAAGTGCTCTGCAATACAGCCCTGCTCTTTCAATCAAGTTTTCTTTCTCTCTCTCTCTCTCTCTCTCTCTCTCTCTCTCTCTCTTTTCTTGTCCTGAATTTTCACACAAGTTCAATTGTTCTCTCTTTGCAATGAAATGCATTCATGTGTTCTTTCCAGGTTGTTTCTGTCTATAATTGTTCTTTATTTTCTTGTTTTGCTACATGTATTATCTAGCAAGTAATTCACATTGGATATTTTTTTTCTGAAGAGACTGTACTCCCGTACAAGCCCTCTTGGCTTAATTTCCTCCTTGTTCCTAGATTGTGCTAAATACAGTAAAAAAGATTTTAAATTTAAAAAAAAAAAAAGAAGAAGAAGCTCCTGAAGGCCAAGATAGCAGGTCAGCATGAGGCCACGGGGTGTGCCCGAGAATGCACAAGGCACGATTGACCCCTCCTAGTCACACCTTTTGTCATGGATTAGTTGATTTTCCATGGGCATGATGGTATCCCAAAAATCTACTTAAACGCACAAGATGGGACCAAAGTGGGCTAACAGATTTGTAAATAGTGATTAAACTTAGCTATATTCTAATACTTATTGCTGCAAAACGGAAACAGATAGAAATATCATTTTTTTCTGATAAAAGAAGAAACTTTAATCGTTCTTTTGGTAGGTTTTTATAAAGAGAACCTGTATCACAATAATAATGAGTAAACCAACTCGTGTCCATCGATGATGGATGATGTTCACAAGGCCTACATTCATGCTACTAAAGTACCAAGATGACACCTCACAGTATAAATAGATAATGAACCAAAAGAAGACGTTCTTTAATGACCAAGTCGGTGACCGACGGCAGAAAAATACCATAAGCAAGCACAGACACAAGAGCTGTGATAATATGACATTGATGCATGAAGTTCCCCAAAAAGAAAATGGATCATCCAATGAGCTTTAACAGCATTTTTCATTATTGTGTTGCAAAAGGGATTGCTTTGTGACATAATATTGGAATTGTTTATTCAAATTAACTGTCCTGTCAGACTGAAAATAAAACTGGACTAATATCCTGTGTGAGTGGATGGCAAGTTCACAAGCGGGAGACAGGATACAATGATCAAAAATGAAATTATTTATACTGCCAAAGCAGTCACGGTTTTCCATGCAGACTGTGGGAGCAAAGATGAGGACCGTTTCGTTTCAGGGAGACTGCCCATGGGCGATAAATGCCTGGCCAGGGCCCCACCAGAAACATTTTCACATCATGAGGGGATTATTAAGATCAGTGGGAAAACAATGTACAGTGTGGGACTTCATAAGACTATTAGACTAACTTAAATGATATCAACATAAAGAGAAAGCAGCTTTGCCTTTAATGAAAATAAGTAGTTACCAAGTCCAATTAGTGTCAATTAAGATTTTAACGCTCGCTAATCTAAAGAGGTAAATAGTTCACACATAACTAATTATTAATAAATTTAAAAAAACAGGAGACACTCTTTATTACACTCAGTCAAACTCCTAAGTAACAAACAAAAGATAATTAATGTAGTTCAATACATAATTGCACACCTTTCCAGCCCTGGCAACATATTGTGGCAGATGGTGTTCCACAGGGACATGTTGAGGTGAGGCAGTCGGATCATGTCCATCTGCCTCCATGTGTGTACAGGGGTGAGTAAATCCTCTCAAAGCCTCAAGGTTAATACCATAGGCTTGTTTAGTGAGGAAAAGTTATAGATTAGGGCATCACATAAAATTATGCGAAAAATGAAGGTCAGCAATGTGACCTGTGTTCAGGGTGTTATCAAACTAGGCTCACAATGTCTGGTTGAGAAGGCTGTGTTGATTATACACCCGTGGACCAAATCGTTGTTCGCTGTTACTTAAAACGTACAAAATTAACAATAGATAAAAAAGTATTGAAAATTGATAAAAAATCAGCCATTTCTTTTGAATTGTTCAACAGAAATATTAAAAAAATTAAACAGTATTTTTATGTGAATAAGGTATTTGACCTCTTTTAATTTAGTTTCCTATTTTCCTATTCAAAAATGTTGGCTTGAGTTACGGTTTTGACACATGCTAACTGCAGTTCCAATCATGAAAATGTCCATTCGTTTTTACAAGGGATGTTCGTGGCCAAACGTAATACTTAAGAATCAGAAAACCAAGGCCGAAAACTGAAACACCAAAATAAATTACAGTACCTTAAAAAATATATATATGTATTTTAAATATTGACAATGTCATTTTCTACACATTGCCAAATTTGCCTAAGTGTGCACTCTCTGGTTCTTTCCAAGTGATGCACACACCGAAGGGGCAGTTCAGGTCAGGCAGCCTTCTCATCAGAGGATAATGGCGACCATTTGGGGGAATTTTGGCCTCATTTCCAGGCCGCCCATCTCCGCTCGTGCACCGTGGGTGGTCACGCCAGCATGACACACTGCTAACCCAGGCGAGATCCCCCCCCCCCCCCTTGTATGTCTAATTTTGCCGTGAGCTCCAAGGCAGTGAGTACCCCGTGACGTCCCAGTTGTCTTACTGCACTGAAAATGACCAGATTTTTAAAAATGTTCTTCAAGGAGAAGTCAACCTTAAACATTTCTTGACAATAATATGTTAACCACGTCACACTTGGAAAAGAGATTCCTAATCTCAATGAGTTTCATACCTGGTTAAATAAAGGAATGAATGTTGTATGTGACCTCACTAGTCTAACCATGACATTCTGATTAATATTACATCTGTGGAACATGAGTTATGAAGCAAAATCCAGCAGTTTATTTTATTTTATCCATCTCAGGTAGGCAGCCATTTTGCCACTTGCTGTCGACTGAAGATGACATCAGTGTTGCTCAGGTCTCAGATAACAACCAATCACAGCTCACCTGTTTCCTGTAGCTGAGCTGTGGTCGGTTGTTATCTGAGACCTGAGCAACTATGATGTCATTTTCACTCGATTGCAAGTAGCAAAATGGCCGCCTTCTGATATTGATAAAAACTGCTAGATTTTGCTGCTTAACTCATATTCCACTAACGCAATATTAACCAGAATACCATATTTAGACTAGTAGGGCTGCATAGAACTTATTATTGTCAAGAAATGTTTAAGGTTGACTTCCTTTTTAATATCTGAAATATCTAAAATCTGCGATTGGCTGGCAACCAGTACAGGGTGTACCCCGCCTACTGCCCGAAGCCAGCTGGGATAGGCTCCAGCAACCCCGTGACCCTTGTGAGGACAAGCGGTACAGAAAATGGATGGATGGATGGATTCCTTTTTAATATTTGAAGTTCACAAAAGGACAAAATAATCCTAAAGGGGCAAAGGTGCCATTTGCTGGATAATTGGCATCTTTTTTTGGCAACATGTTTACGTTTGGGGAAAGGTCCTATGCTGTAGAGATTTTCAGAATGGACTGCAATGTCCAACAACTCACAAGTAACCTCACATTAATAATGTGGTGATCTAACGAGCAATTAAAACGCCAAAAATTTATATTGTGGCGTGTAAAGAATTTAGAGGCAGAAGCAATTCCTAGCATGCTTTACATTTATTATGTTTGACTGTATAGTTAAAGTGGTGTTGTTTCTAGTTGTGTACAGTTAAATTATTACCACTTGTGGTATTGCTAAATCTGGTGCTCTGAGTTATAATGTTTGCACTATTAAAAACACTTTGTTCTCTTGCAGTGTCATGCTTTTAGAAGTGGTTGCAGCCTGTGCGGGCTAGTTAATTAAATGGCTCTACAAGGCTGAATGTAAATGTGTGGCAATAGTTTGACACATATGTTCTAAGGGCTGACTTGGAGCTAGTCACAAAAACAAGTCATGCCATGTCATCCCTGAGAAAACTCCTTGCAACTCTGCTGTTCTGTGCATCTAGGTCATTTCAACACGCTGTGATTATTGATGCTGGCTTCTCCCAGAGAAGTTTTCTGGGTGTTGTATATGAAATAATAAATGAACGAGTGATTGTGATGTAAGTGTTTGAGAAAACGCTATGATGCGTATGTTTGTTTTGTTCAAAATGTATGTATGGCTATTTTGGCTGATCTGGAAAATCAATGCAAATAATATTGTGATGTAGCTTTGAAGTTGTGATGTTTTATTTCCTCCCACTGTTTGTTTGAAACATTCAGATGGATCCTGTCCTCAGAGACAACCTTCCCATGTTGAACGGCATGCTTTGTACAATGTTGTGATTTTGCTTTTCATTGCTGCATGTTCACTTTCCATTCACCCCCCTCCCAAATAAATATGGCTGACGAGAACAGAATATACTTCAAATTTCTTGAAGCCAAACAGTTATACAAGTCATGAAATTCCAGGTATTTTTTTAAATGAAATTTATTCATCATTCAGCTGCACCGGTGACAAAGGAGAAATTATTTTGGCCTTGGACACAGTTGTGCTCATACGCTTTACATTCCATGGCAGACTTTGTCAAATATTGGCAGTACTATATTGGAAACATATGTCAAAAATATACCAATGACCGAGTGCGGACTATTTAATTATTTGCTTTATTTGCCATCTAGTTCAAATTGAATCCCATAAAAAAAAAAAATCTTTAAAGAATGGTACAACATCTTAAGAATTCTGCCAGGGTATGCGAATTTATAAGCACAACAGAGTATCCATTTGACAGTGTTCTTTTTGAAAATTATAATTGTTTTCACAGTACAGTGCAGCTAAACTTAACTTGTTCACAATAAGTTCAATAATCATAATCTGATAAACATTTTTCATATACTTTTCTTCCATATACAAACATATACATTTTTTTGTTTTGTTTTTACAACGCATCACATTCATCATATTCATATCACATGTATAAGAACAGTGCAAAAAAATAGATTTTTGGGGACATACAAACAACACAATTAATTAGCATAAAGTTGAATACTTGCATTGCAAACTGTAGCATATTTTAGTGTTGTGTCTCAAATTGGATCAACAAACACTACAAACCATTTTATTTTTGCTAGAAAATATTTTAATATTGAATTCTGTAATATGTCATGTAGCACAGAATATTTGTGATGATACTGTACCCTGCTTACTTGTGCGATAACAGAAGACTTCTTGATGCTGGACCACATGATTACTAGCTCATGCTTTTTTTCACCCTTGACATTTCAGCACACTATTAACATTAGAAAAAGCTCAGTTGAGTTGACAGATACATTCTTTGACAAAGCTCAGAGGTAAAAAAACAACACAAAACAAAATCAACAACAAAATAGATGCAGCAACCATGCTGTAGAAAAACTCTCCTACAGTGTAATTCTCTTCATTTTATGACTGGTTAATTTTGCGATACTTTATTCCTTAGAGCAAAATCCTGTTTTGTGTTTTTTATCTGTCACATTCTTGCTTTGCTCAATACAACCCAAATCCTGATACGTATATGTTGTTAAAAAAAGAAAAAAAGGGAAAAAAAGTGCTATAGTTTCTGTGCAGCGACGTGTAGCTCTGGATATGCTCACATTGTTTGGTTCCCATGTCAAAAAACTATGATCTACTGATTATAGATTATAGCTTTGGGCTTTTGCCGTGTATTATTTAAATGTACATACATGTATATATATATATACTGAAATGGTAGCTGGCTCCCACCATGCTAGCCCGCTAACTAGCCTTTAGCTAATGTTAGGTGAGGTCAATGCTGTCTTAGCTAAGGTCAGCCAAGCTGCCATCTATTCCAGGTCATTAAGTGCAACAGTCTCGATTTTATTTCCGCTTGTCTTCACACACAGTTTGACAGTGAGACGTGTTTGAATTGTGTCGGGATCACAGTTTTTTTACGGCAGCGACTTCATCGTGTAATTTCTTTGCTACTGATTCCAAACTTTTCGCCCATCTTAGCTCATCTAAGGTGATTGGAAAATTGAGAACGTAGCTAATATGAACTGATTAGGGTTGTGCAGAAAAAGAAAACAAAAAACAAAAGAAAACGAACATTATTCAGTCTACTATCCTTTCCATTTCAAGACGAATTTTCCTTCCTGGTCTGGAGCTCCAACACGGCGAACAAACACATTATCTACAGTAAGTAAAAGGTCTAGTGACCAAAATGACTATAATCTTTGGTTGAATGATATACTTAAAATGCGTCTTGAATTCCTCTGATCATTTGTGAACATTTCCTCCTTTATCTCAGTCTTTATGAATCCTAAATTTTTTTCACACAACTAACTTGGTTGTTTTAAACTAGAAGTGTTTCCAACGATGCAACATCTGGCTGTGACCTTAGATCACATGAAGTTAGAAGCCGCATGAGCTTGTGAGAATAGTAGTAGTAGGAAATTGCTCAAGAAGTGAGGCACTATACAAGACTTTACAAGTGCTTAGGGTATACTCTTTTTGAAAATGAACGGATATTTTTTATAAAGGCATTTTCAAGTATTCCTAAAACTGTCAATTTTGTACAACCGCAGCTCTGTCAAACTGAGTTGCTTTGTAGAATAAATACATAACAAAAAGTACCAGACATATGATTCAAGCAAATACAACGGAGGGAAGCCAGTTTAGCTTAGAAAACAATCAATGACACTGTTTCTGTTATTATTTTGTCAAAGATGTCTACCATAAATGTGCACTGGATCGACACCCAAGGAGGAAAGTAAAGCTATTTACTAAGTATTGAAAAAGCCATTGTAGGTCTCTGAAAGAAGCTCTTTTGTCCAGATGCTCTTCTTGAAGAGTTTAGCGCAGAGAGAGCAGTCAATAAAACAAATGATTCAATTACCACCTGAGACAGAAAAATGTCAAGTGGTTCTAAAGTTCAAGTCAAAACCTCGTGGAAACATCACAAAAGTGCAATCTCTCCTGAAAACAAGATGCGATTTGTGTTGGCGTCTTGCAAGTCTTCTCCTCCATAGCAGTTATTTTTTTTAGCTCCGATCTTAAGAGTTGTTATTGTCATGTTTATTTTGATAATCGCTTACTGGCAGTTCTAATCTTAACTTATTATTGTTATAATTTAGCCATGGGAAATAAATTACTGCAAATCACATGCATGCATAGAAAGGCGATCTCTCTGTAACCTTGCCAGCAAGATGAATTCTCGTGGTATTTGTGATTTCACAAACTCAGGAGAATACATCCAGTACCGCTCCCGCTGATACATTTACAGCCGACCTTTTTTAGGTCGGACCAATCAGGCGTTGTTTAGGGCGGGACAAAACCAATAAGTGCCGATGGCGGGGGGTAAACAAACAAACCTAACAGACAAATTTATGCGGCAATTAATTCTGTTCTCGTAAAATTACTCACCATTTCTTTGTTGAATTTGAACAGCGAGAGGCGCTTTGTGCATTTTTTCGTGCAGATTTTCGTGCTTTCCCTTCCCCCCTCCCTAAGATGAGACGGAAGACGACATTTTCATGTGTTGCGTTAATTGGTCAAAGCAAACGTGCAAGATGCCACTTTGTTAAATCAGCTGGAAGTATTGTACAGCACGTCCCTCCTTTTCCGAACAGATCTGCTGAGTGAAGTCCCAGATTGATAATGTGAAGAACTCCTTCGAGTGAATCACAATTATCGATCTGGCTTGCGCGGTTAATCTCTCTGTACACTATATGATATATTTAAGAATACTTCTAATACAGCGCCTTTCAATAGTATTCACCCCCTTGGCTTTTAATAATATCCATTTACAACCGAGGATTAATTGATGGATCTTCCCAAAATATTTAAAGTGATAGGAAAACTACATACAGTATATATATTATGGGTGTCAGGCAATTAAAAATTGTAATCGAAATTAATTGCATGACTTCAATAGTTAACTCGCGATTAATCACAAATTTTACATCTGTTCTAAATGTACAATAATAGTTTTTTCCAAGTTTTCATCATCTTATTAACATAAAAGTGGAAAAAATGTTAATCTAATAGAAATATGGCTGCATCTTTTAGTCACAGTAATTTCATAATAATTCATTAAATTTAGTTAATTAAAAAGATGTACTGTACTGTAAAAAAAACGTACACTGATTTGTGTTGAAATAATTTTTCTGCCACGAGATGGCATAATTGCATTTGTAAGACGGTGACAGCATTTTTCTTTTCATATTAAGAGCTATCTAATCTTTAACATGAAGTAACTTGTGAAATTCAGCAATTTTTTTAAATTGTAAAATACAACTTAACCCCAGTCTCCAAAAATATATAAATTTTTATTCAAGGTATTACTGCTAAATTTTGATGTGTTGCAACTGGAATTCCCCCAGTACAGGCTTTCCAAGTGAGGGCCGGTCATTAATCCCGCGCTAGCTTGCGTCAGCATGAATGGACATCAGGCAAATCATATTACATTTTAATATTTTTCAGAATACATTGTTAGAATTCTTAGTCCTGGAAATTCTGTACATTTCTTCATTTATGTGAGTTCTTACTGAGGCATTTAATGAAAATTTGTATTGGTGATGCTGCACTAGCACCTTCTCATTTAGTGTTAGGGTTAACCCTAAGCCATTGTGTTTGATTGTCTGACTTAAAAAACAACAACAACTGCATTTGTAGGTATCTCTCACATTTTTGACAAGTATACAAATAAGAAATAAATAAAATAATAAGAAAAAACAACATTTTGTTTAAAAAAAAATGAAATGAATAAATAAGATATACCACAAATTAATCTTTAAAAGTTCTCACAGCTGCACAGTTGCTTTTTTTTTTTTAGATGGGGCAGCTACCTGATTTCTTTGATGCCAAAATATTTTGGCATAAATCCCTCTTAAGCTCCTCATACTTGTCAGGTATGCTAATAAGAGCCAGTTCTCTCTTTTATCAACACTTTAAATCAAAGTTTTGGGGGGGGGGGATGCAAATTATAGTGGGTACATTGCTATTGGAAGAAATATTACTAAGATTATTATCAACTTTGCATGTTTTACATTTTCACTCATATTTGTGATTCTTTCTAGAAAAGCAAACCACTAATTCTGTCAAAATGTTACTATTTACTACCTTTTGTCAGTGTAAGTCATCTTTTGTACAATTCAAGATTTGTAGCTTATTTCAAGAGATCATCTTTTAAGAAAGTGTACATTTTTGACCAGTTAATCTGATTGTGGCTATTTTGTATCCTGAGGTCATCCTACTGTCTACATAGAGAATGGAACGAATGTTGTGTCACAGTGTTTTCCTGGCGACAGCTCAGTGAAATCGAGTAAATCCAGCGGATGCTTGGCTGCTTCCCTCAAATGACTTGGGCCGACACCTTAAAACCAAACAAAAATCCTCTTCTTTTTTTTTTACATTAGTACAATTATGTCGTCTTCCAATTTGAGGCATGCATCAATAAATATCTAAACCAAACACAGCATCAAATACATATATTCATAATAAATATATTAAAGGTAGTTTCATAGAGAGCTATTCCCTCAATCTCATCATCATTTCCCGAGTCCTCTTTAAGTTGATCTGGAATCTGATCAGATCATTGCATGTTTACATTACCTGATTTGATTTTGATCTGCTTGCATGTTGGTTGTTGCATGACTGAAGCTGTGTTTTGGCAGTATCACCTATTTGAGGCATTATATAAGGTCTTTAAACTTTGGCCTGACCTGTTCTTGTCACCAGTGAATGTAGTTGCCACCAGTTGTAGTCAGTCTCTCATCCAATCAATGTCTTGTCTTCCCACTTGCTCGCTTGACTTCGCAGTCGCTTCCTATGTGCGAGTTCAGCCTAGAGGAAGTCACTCTGCTGCTCATTGGAGAGTTGACTGACCGCCACTTCGCCATGTTGCGACCCCTGGAGCATCGTGGCAGTCTGCTGAGGGCCGTAGTCCATACAGTTGTCCCTCTGAGTCGTGATCTCCGGACAAGGGCAATGTCTGCACGTGCCGTGGTTCTCCAGTAGTCCGTTGGAAAACTGCGAGTTACACTCTTCTTTGTGATGAGGTTGCCTGCACGTTCCCTTCTGCGTGGAGTTGGGCTGACACAAACACCCGCAGAGTGACCTTCTGCACAATGCTACATCCCGACAGAGGGACTTGCGGAAGTTGGGCTTAAAAACCAGATAGACAATCGGGTTGTAAAGTGTAGAGGACTTGGCGAAGATAGCGGCCAGTGCAAAAGCCATGGGTGGGACTTTGGCGGGGTTACCAAACGCTGCCCACATGGACACAATCGCATATGGACTCCATGCTGTCAGGAAACCGATGCAAACTGCTACCGACAGCTAAAAACAAAGCAAAAAAAACATGGCAGTAGACAAAAATGTACATACACTACTCACTACTCATAAAAGGTTCGGGATTTTTGACTTTCGAATGAAATGTCAGGATGAACCTAAAATGTACTACAACAACCTCTACAGGTAAACCTTATTTGATTGTCTCTAAATTGGAATGCTGCACAGCAAACTCACCAGTGTTAGATTAACAAAAGAGTGTTAAATCTAACATTAGAAAAGTGTTTATATGTGTCCACACCAATGAGTGTAAATCTGACACTTTTCAAAGTGTTACTTTTTTCACACTTAACCAGTGTTACTCCAACACTGTGTAGTGTTAAAAAACAAACTGGAAAACACTGAGTAGTGTTGAAAGTACTAATGTCAGTGTTAAACATTGAATTCTGCCAAACTACAGTTAACTCTGGTGTTTAAACACTTATGAGTGAGTGTATTGCACTAGTGTCAGTGTTAAATTTTTTAACTCAAACTACACTTTACTCTGGTAAACAGTACTTTATATAGTGTTTTTTTTCTCTTTACAAGGCCCTCAAAGCGCTATACATTTTGACTACTGATGGCACGGCATCAGGAGCAACTTGGGGGTTCAGTATCTTGCTCAAGGTTACTTTGGTATAGTGACACTGGTTTGGGATCGAACCCACACTCTAAGCATTGTGAGACGACTACTCTACTACCACTGATCCACACCACCCTGACAAGAACAACTGGATGCATCGCTATTGAAATGTTGACAGTGCGCTGGAAATTTGGAAAGTTTCTCCTTCGCCTGAAATTAGGTTGTGGTCAATTTAGCACTCAAGGTAGTGCTATTCAGGTTACACCCAACATCCAGCCCAACCCCTTAAGGAAATTTAATCTGACAGTGTTAAAATAACACTGCTTACTGCATATTTGATCGAACATTGAAAATTTAACACTGACTGATTTGCTGTGTACGTTTACATGCCGTCAATGTTCGGGTTAAGGTAAAAATTCCGGGTTCTGAAACATTTGATATAACGTTTACCTGTGTACTTCCCGTACACACAATTACAATATCCCAATTTAAACGGCGACGAATGGATAATGTCAAGATGTAATTTCTGCGTCTTACTTTCCATCATGAATAAATGGGGCATTATATTCATGTCATTCACCACACTAATAAAGTAATGGGTTTCCTCTTTGCTCCTAAAGTGTTTTGAACAGAACACAAACCAATGTTCATTTCAACGGAGGTAACCCGATCGCATTTGTATAACCAAATATTCGGGTTAGAAAAGGGATAAACTCATGGGTATTTTTCGGGTTTTGAAAAATCACCCGAAAGTTCAATATCTCAAACTTGTTATGAGTAGTGTATGTGTAGCGTAAAAACCTAATGAGTGTTGGAATCATACCTTAATAATAAGTGCATGTGCATTGGTGATCTTGTTCTGAGGGGACATGTGCTGCTGCACTGCCTGGCGGGAGCCACGGACGGTCAACAGGATGAACACGTAGGACAGAAAGATGACCGTGCAGGGAACAATGTAGCAGAAGAAGAAGAGGCAGATGATGTAGCTCATAGCCAAAGAGTTCTGGCTGGGCGCATGCCAGTCGATGCAGCACGCCGTACCGTACGGCTCGGGCCCGTATTGTCCCCAGCCCAGCAGCGGCCCCACGGCAAACACGCCGGCGTAGCACCAAACCCCGGCGACCAGCAGGCAGGCGTGGCAGTAGGAGAACTTGTTGCCTGAGGAAGAGCATAACAAAGGGTCGGATTGTAAAAACAAATCTTAAGGTCAGACGAACATAGCAGGGCAACCTGCCTTGTCAGCTGCGTTCTCACAGACGTGCGGCAAGGGGAACAGTATGTGCTTGTATGACAGGATGTGGAGAGGACATCATAACAAACTCGTAATTTCAAGTTCAACGCGCAATGAATTAACTCTTAACAAAGATTAAAATCAAAACATACTGACTCAAGTTTCATAATAGAAGATAAAGGGAATAAACAAATGACTGAATTTTTTTTTTTTTTTTTAAACAACAACTTTCTTTGATTAAATTATGCAACACTTTTAATGTATCCAAGAGCAAATACTAGCATTCGCGGGAACATGCGATTATCAATATGGGCAAAAAACTTACACACTGCTCAGAAAATACAGTTCACAAAAAAAAAAAAAAATTCAAAGGACTTTCTGTTTAAAAACAAATATTGTTAACATTATCATTATTATAAATTGAAGACCCAGGAAAGTGAATTCAGAGATTTGTTTCTAAAAACATTATGCAAGTTTGGAAATAATTGCTGAGAACAAAGCTTCAGAACTATATAGTAATTGTGAAGATATAGTCATTTTAGTTTTTCTGTTATCTTTTTTTTTGTGGGGTGGCTATAACAGCAGCCAATCACGCACTTTGACATCCGGCATGAGTCGGGCAACCCTACCCCATTTATATGTACTGAGTGCCTTTGTTGGAATGGCTATCTGGTGCAATAAATAGTTACTTACTTACTTACTTAAGAGTTACAAGTACTTTTCCTATTTCTACCACTGGAGCGTGCAGTTTGCTAGCGAGCTATCTCTAAATCCCCAAAATTCATAACACCTAGATCTCACAATTTACAGAACAACTCTATGTTGTTAGTCATCTTTGTGTTATGCGAGCTGCCGTAATATATTGGAACGTAAAGGACTGAGGGTCTTTAACTAGCAGAAAGTAGCCTATGTGTTTGTCATGTGATGTGAGCCACAGGCTAAAAAATGTGTGTTGTCATGTTTAATAAACAGTTGACTGTGCCTGAAGTGCCTCCATTGTGTGGACCATCACACCAACACAACACCAAGAGAGGTGGTGATGCAGCAAAGCAGCCTGCCGACGGTTCACCGGCCGAGTTCAAAGAACCCCGGAAGTCTGTTAGCTCGTGAGCTAGCTGATGGCTAACACCTCTGCGATGACTAGATGACTTGACTAGATGTACATCTGTGTACTTATTCTTTCTGGCATCCACTAAATAGTTCAAATGAGAATAGGCAGTCTATGGTTGTTAATGTTAGTATAATATCGCGAGCATTAAAGATAAAAGAACCGGTCAGGGGTTCATTCAGAATCTTTCAAGCTTGATTTTTCACGATTTGGAAGCCTCATTTATATATTTGGCATTTTGTGTTTATGTTGCCTCAAATTGGACTCCGGGGCTTTTCTGTGTTCTCCCTGTGATTGTACTCAAGTTTCCACACATACTGTCAAAAACAAATGGAACAGAAGTGTGAATGCTTTTAAATCCAGCTTGGAAACTATTTTTTCCCTCATTTCTTTAATTAGGTCTTTTAAGCATCTTTTATAATTAATTTCACTGAATGGTCTTTTCGTAATTTTAAAAAGCTACTTTTTTGTTTCTTTATTTGGTTTAATGTCTGTAATATTTTGTTTGTGTGTTTAAATGTCAATATGTTTATTAAGCTACTTTTGTTGTCTTTGTTTTGCCTTTAAATGTCTCTAGTGTTTTGTTTGGAACAGTTTAGAGGTGGTTTGCTTTTGGTTGTGTGCAGCATATTATTGCTTTGTGTATGAAATGTGCTATATAACTAAATCTCCCTTGCCTAGAGGTGTACCGGTATATTTGAGTGTGAATGGTTGTACATGCACTGCAAATGGCTGAAGATCAGTCTAGGATATACACCGTCTCTTGACCAAAATCAGCCAGGATAGGATCCAGATCACCTGCAACCCGAAAGAGGATAAGCAGTTTAGAAAATGGGTGGATCAATAAAACCAAGATTACCCAACCACATGATGGTAAAGTGCGACAAAGTACAGAGAAAGAAATGACAGAATTTTCAGGCTTGTCCAATCTGTTTGTGAAATGAACTGGAATTATTATTATTTTTTCAATGGAAAACTTGCTTCAGGTATTATAAAGGTCGTCCTTAACCCGTAAATTGTGGGTTCAATCTCTCAACGTCAGTTCCTATGTGACAAGGTAGAATGTTCTTTGATTTCTGATTTCAACTGAACTCCCACTTGCTTCTGGTGAGCTCATTATGTGAATGAAATGTTGTTGTTTTTCTTTAATGGCTGTAAACTGTATTATAAATCCATTCATCATTGTATGTGGCTGCATGAATGAGGTGTTAAACAGTGCTTTGTGAACCTTGAAGGTAGAAAAGTGATAAACAAATGAAACACTTGAAGGTAGAAAAGTGCTATACAAATAAAATATTTAAATGAACTATTTAATTTCATAAACTTAATGTAGTGATTGATTCTTATGCAGTTTCACACCAAATTTTCATGGGAAAATGTAGCGTAAATGCTGTTTGTGACTTTAAGGCTCAATGCTATAATGATTTTTTTGTCATGTACTTATGAATACATTGAAGTGCTTAGTGTGACTTCAGCCACATGAGTGATCACATGAACCACATGTGGAGTTAGCAATATTCTTAATTCCAGGAATCCAAAGGCACCCACTTGCATGTAAGGAGACAATTTGTCACATGCAGTTGTGAGGTATTTGTTCACTACACACATAGGAAATGATTGTATGACATTGTAATTAAATAGATAAACTACTTGTGGTACGATTAAAAACCTCTGAATGTCATCCTGATAATGATAAAACATTTTGTATTTTCTAGGCTAATGCAGTAATGAAAGACAAATGTTTGTTTGTTTGTGTGTGAGCCCCCCCCCCCCCCCCCCCCATGCTCTTCCATTCAGATTAGTGTGGCTACAGTTATGGATGTGAAATGATCCATACTTAAAGCCAATGACTAATTGATTCTGGTGATTGCATCATCAGTGCAGAGGGGAACACTGCAAGCCTTATCTGCAACACCACCAAGCTTCTTCAGCTGCATGTCAGCCCCTTTTACGGTCCAAACTAAGGGTGGCGGTGGCTGGTTAAGCCCTGCGGCGTACAATGCACGTCGTGTTTGTGTGTGTGTGTATGTGTGTATGTGTGTCAGGCTGCGTGTGTGTGCTCATCCTTATACATCTTTTATCTGATGTCAAGCATCCCTTCACTGATTAAACCATCTCAGCGGCACATTAAAATTTCAACCTGGGCTTGTATTACACAGAGCTGATTAACCCTTAGATGGCCGGACTAAAAAATCCTCATTGAAATTGTTTTCCTCCTTGCATTTCCTGGTTATTAGAGATACAAATAACAAAAAAACATGACAATAAAAAAATAAAAAATAAAACTGTAGCTTTTATAAACCTGTGCCAAATGGCATCACTCTGGCCAAAACATGACAAAATTTGTCTTGGGTACAAAGTCATATGGAATCTTTTTGGGGAATATTTATCGGCAATTTCAAAATAAATTTTCATATCAAGCATGCTCAATTGGCCACAAACAATAAAGAGGAAAAGAAAGTTGTCGTAAAACATATACATGATGACCACTGTGTCAGGATTCAAACACGATGTGGTGTTCTTCTTTTGTTGTTGTTTTGTTTGACAAATAGCTGTTAGTAGACAAGAGACATTGAACCCTCATATAACCAGTATGAGCATGCCGGGATCATCCATGTCATGGTCACAGCGTGTATGTTGTAACGTGTATGTTGTAATTCACGTTTGCTACAAGCTCAGTTTGAAAGTAAACAACAACTGTAGTTTACTAACAGCTGGAAGTTCGTCTGTTGGCAAGTAAAACACGTGAAGAAATAGTTCAATGCTTCAGTCCCATCTAGTCATCTCTTTTGCTTCATTTTGCTTTTATGCTGAGCGCAAGTTTGCCTGTCTGTGAAAATAGAGCCCACAGACTCTCATGACACGGGCCTTTATTTTCGTGTCTTATTGTTTTCAAATGATGCTATTTTCAATCGCCTTTGTTTTGTAAATGATTTTTCTTTATCACCAGTGCGTTGTTGTTTTTTAAATGCTCTATAAATAAAATTGAGTGGAGCACACTTTATGCAGCATCCAGTCAGTACATGATGGATTTGTGTCTTTAAATGAAAACTTTCCTGGCTTTTACTTTCCCAGCCAGATCCACTTAACATCACACGAAAAATGCTGTATCGATTATGTCAGTAAGCTACAAACTCCTCTTTAGTCCCTGCTATTTCCATCGACCCATTTTGATTAAAACCTCTCAAAAGAAACACATGGCAGGGTGAGTCCACAAAGCAGGACTCATCCCTCTCAAATCTTTTGTTTTATGGGCTTTGATCCAGCTCTCACGAGTCAATCAACAGTCTTAGATCTAATCAAAAGCACAAGATGTGTTTGAAAGTGAACTATCCTGTTCATCATTAGGTGTCTATTAACAATAACAAAACTAGCTTAAGGTAGCTTTTCTGGCCTTGATAAAAGAAGCAGTAAAAGTAGCAACGGGGGAGTCTTTATCTTGCCCTCAATCGTCATTATGTCTTATTAGCATTATAAATGCAATAGTTGTTCATCGCTAGGTAGGTAAGGTAAGGCGACTTTCTTTATATAGCACATTTCATACACAAATTAACTCAATTTGCATCACTTAAAAGCACAACACCTAAAAGCATTAACAAACACAACAGCACAAGACATTCGCAAAGCAAAGTGAACAAAAGTAGCTTATTAAAATTCATAAAGAAATTTACATTGACAACATTTAAACAGATTTACAAACAATTTCAAGATATTTAAAAGCAAAGGAAAGCAATAAACTAAAACACTGTAAAGTGAAATAGATTTGAAGACCTTGATCAAAGTTATTGGAGAAAAGCATAGTCCTTGATTTAAAAGATCTTTAACTTGGGGCTGACTTCACTTCTGTTGGCAACTTATTCCATTTGCATGCAGCATAACAGCTAAAAAGCTATTCACCGTGTTCACATTGAACTCTGGGCTCCACTAACTGACCTGAGTCTGTAGACTGTAGAGCTATACTTGATTTATAGACTAGTAGCAACATTTTAAAATCTATTCTACAGCTTGTAATACTGGATGACACAAGCTAAAAGAAGACATTGCAACAATGGTTGTTTTAACGTACTTTATAAGTGAAGTTGAGAATGGGCGCTTAAATTACGGTTGCTGTGGTATTCCTTCAAATGGTTAACCTACTGAAAATTCATCCATCATATTCGGCAAGATTGAATGGGTGTCAATGATGAATGCAGTTTTTAAGGTCTCTGCATGTTTTGTTGGTTTATCAGATGCACTTTGTAGCATCTGCTAATTTTAAACATGGAGCAAAGAAAAGCCAGCAGCAATCCCCTTTTATCTACCTTTATCCGTGGATTAATTGGTCAATACGTTGCTACAAACACTTTGAGGATGAACTTTGATGTGGCCAATTGACTGATGTGATTATTATGCAGACATTTTACTGGAGCTCAACTAAAGCAAATAATGTTCTCATTATTTAGAATTCACCAAACATTTGACTAAAGCACACTTTTAATCTGATAGTGTTCAAATGTTAATTGTTTTTTTATGCACATTTTGCTTTCATGCTCATTCCATTGATGTTGGTCTGTAATCTCCCCCTTCACTCTTCTCCTTAGTGTGGAAACGAAACTCCGCAACACATCTTGACTAAAAACACGAGAAAAAAACAATAACTAATTGGCTCCTGATCAGAAAATGGCTGTTGTTCATTTGGAAGAATTTACTCTAAGAACCGGAACGTTAGCGACCAACACGTCACTTAAGGCAACACAGACTAGATTTAAAATAGCAAAGGTTTTTAATTAAACTTTGTTTTGTCTTGATTTTGTTGTTTGCCACATTCATCTTCATTGAGAAAGTGATGAGAACTGTTTTGAAAAGTTGGAATTAATACATTTCACAAAATATTAATTTTATCACCTCTATAAATAAATAACCATCTTCAAAACACGGCAAAAAAAGGAAGAACATCACATAAAAGCATTTCTCATTCTGAACGTATAACCGAGTCCACCTGAACACACATTTCTAATTTAATTAAACCTCTGTCTGTTTTCCTTGAAACAGTCTAGTGCAAGTACATATGACGGCAATCACTTGTAATAATAATTCCAAATGTGAAAAATGATACTTGTGTCAGCAGTCTGCAGATACTATCATGGTTTTTTCCCTCCAGTTAAAATGAACATAAACCTTCACATTATTGTGTCATCAAAGTATAAACACTTCTTTGCTGTTTCTTTCCTTTCCCATGCATGTTCAGCTTTCCATAGAAACAGCCTATGTTATCTTCCACACACAAACAAAACCCCACTAATTTGGCAGACCACTAATTCGTCACGTTTGTCATGCCTGAGCATTCACCTGCAAAGAGAAGTCGTTTTGTTTATTAGGATCCCTTTCTTTTTTCCCTGTTGTGGATTCCAGAAGAGTCTCTGGTCTGGACTGCTTAAATAAATGGTCAAGTGCAACAGAATGAAGGAAGGTCTGCAGGTTTGATCCTTGACTGGAACCTTTCAGTATCCCAAAAATGTGTAAATTGTCAGTCGACGTGAATGTGAGAGTGAATTTTGTCATCTGACTGGTGATCATTCCAGGATGCACACTAGGTGCTGCATTCTTGGAACAGAGGTTTAAGCTGTGCACCGGTCTTTTTCAAGAATTAATTTTTTTCTTACAAATAACTCTATTGCTGATAAAACTGTTACAAAAATACATCCTATTATTATTAGCGACCATGCACCGGTCTCACTTTCCCTACAAGTTGATTATACCTTTAAACCACCCCCGATATGGCGTTTTAACATCTCACAGCTAAATGACGCAGAGTTTGACAAAATTATAAGAAAAGAGTGGGCAGACTTTTTTGAAATAAATGACTCTCCAGACTTATCTCCATCTCTTCTCTGGGAAGCTGGGAAAGCAGTAATTAGAGGTAAAATTATATCATATTCATCTTATAAAAAGAAACAGGATCAAAAATTAGAAAAAGACTTGGAAGATCAAATTAAACAACTGACGGATGAGTACGCAATAAACCCAAATAACCAAATATGGACTGACTTACAAAATACAAAAATACAGTTAGACGATATGCTATCTAAAAAGACAGAGTTTATAATACAAGAATTGAGATACAACAACTTTGAATATAATAACAAATCAGGTAAATTTCTTGCAAACCAACTTCAACGCAATCGGGAAAAATCTCTTATAACGGCTATTAAAGGGACAACTGGTGAATGCACACAATCACCAGAAGAAGTTAATCAAATTTGTTATAACTATTATCGCAACCTATACTCAGAAACTAACAGGCCTAACCCTGAGCATATTGAGGCATTCCTCAGTAGCTTAAATATACCTCAGTTAACTACTGAATATAAAGATATGTTAGATGTGCCACTTACTATAAACGAGTTGTACAGTGCTCTAGATAGTATGCCTGATGGCAGAGCACCTGGCCCGGATGGTTACCCGGCTATATTTTTTAAGCACTTCTGGTTAATGCTTGCTCCACTATTCGTAAGAGTAGTAACAGAAATTAAAACTAATGGTTACATACGCCCACACATGAATACGGCAGCAATTAAACTTTTATTAAAGCCAGAAAAAGACCCCACCCTTCCATCAAGTTACCGTCCGATTTCACTAATTAACACTGATATTAAAATTATCACTAAGGCTTTCACATCTAGACTAGAAACAGTAATCTCGACAATCTTTCATAGCGAACAAACAGGCTTTAATAAAGATCATCACTCTACTAATAATATTAGGAAGCTCTTTAACCGTATTAGCATGTCACAGCGGCATGATAAAAAGGCAGTTATTATATCATTGGATGCAGAAAAAGCTTTCGACAAAGTTAACTGGTCCTCTTTGCTGTTTTAAATACATTTGGCTTTGGGAAGTCATTTATTCACTGGGTGTCAGTATTATATGATTCTCCTAAAGCTACAGTTACTACTAATGGGATTATATCTCAGAGTTTTACTCTACAGAGAGGCACAAGACAGGGATGCCCACTGTCGCCTTTATTATTTGCAATATTTATTGAGCCGCTTGCATTAGCCATACGCCAGGAAAGAAGGATTCAAGAAATTCACTCTGGGGTAACAGTACACAAAATTAATCTATATGCCAATGATATTTTACTTTATTTAGAAAAGCCTGCTATTTCAATAGGGGAAGTATTTAACTTAAAAACTAAATTCTCACATTTATCAGATTATTCTATTAACTGGACAAAATCAACACTACTACCTATTACAGAAAATTCATGGAACCTTGCAAGCCAGGACCCACACTACTCATTTCCTATAGGTAATTTAAAATACTTAGGCATAAAAATCTCACCTAAATTAACTGATTTAATTCATTTAAACTTTACTCCACTTCTGGATAGCATTTATAGTGACTTGGAGCGCTGGAATAATCTTCCTATTTCTCTAATAGGACGAATAGCCACCATTAAAATGAAAGTTTTACCAAAAATAAAAAAACAATTCTCAATGATTCCATTTAAACCTACGGCTAACTGGTTCCAGTTGTTGGACTCGGCCGTTACAAAATTTTACTGGAATAATAAAAAGCAAAGATTAGTCTATCTACTCTTCAGAAAAGTAAATCCAAAGGAGGTCTAGAGGCACCAAATTGTATGCACTACTATATAGCTAACCAGCTACAATATATCATTCTATGGGCACAACCCAATAGAGATACTAACTGTTGACTGGAACTAGAACAGAAGGATTGTAATAACCTCAGATTTCGATTAAGCGACATAATTGTTTTAAAAACCCAATGATTTCCGCCACCCTGACTGCCTGGTGGAAGGCACAAGAAATTACAAAAGCCCAAGTGGAGCCCTGCGGGCTTTCTCCCCTACGGCATAACCCCGACTTTCAACTTAACAACCAATCGTTTTATTTAGGTGTGTGGGAGCAGAAAGGAATTACACATCTCCACCATCTCTTCTCAGATAATGTTTATATCATATACATCCTTGCTCCAAAAATACAAAATAAAAAACTGATTTTTTTTTTACATTATCTGCAAGATAAAAGTATGATAAAGAAACAAATTCCAACACTTCGGGGTACGCGCCAACCGCCTGTTTTAGCTAAAGATATTACCAAGCTTTCTCCGACAACAAAAAAACTCTCAAAAATATGTAAGTTACTTTCATATACTGATAAAATTTCTTTACCCATCTCGAAATGTGAGACAGACTTGTCTATAGCTCCAGAATCTGAATTTTGGATTCATGTTTGTGAAAACGTATTTAAAATGACAAAACACACAAATTTACAACTTATCCAATATAAAATTATTCATAGAACATACATTACTCAATATATGATGAAGAAAATGGGACTCTCAGACTCCGACATTTGTCTCCAGTGTTTACAAAACACTACAGACACTGATTTTCATGCTTTATGGTTATGCACTCCGGTTATGTATTTCTGGACTAAAGTCTTAGAAAAACTTTCCGCTATCTTGGACTGTAGGATACCTTTATCTCCAAACTTGTGTTTGCTAGGTGACCTAACAACAACTGACTTACCACATTAACAATTTCAATCTACACAGAAAAAAACAATTCTTGTTAACTGGAAAAATAAACAAACTCTGAATATCGACCAATGGTCTGACCTCCTCATAAATCACATTTTAATGGAAAAAATATCTGCCTCAAATAAAAACCAAATATCAAAATTTATAGAAACATGGTCTACGTATATAGAATATTTGAACCGAAATCTGGTTACTTAATTCTGCCTGTTAGCGAGAGCCACCACACCGCGATAACTTACATTGCTGTTTCTGTATTTGGCAATTTGTAACTAATGGTTGTGTTTTTATAGTCAGGAACCCAGTTGCTGCCAGCAGGATCGAGCAGACTACATCAAACGACACCTTAATCACCAACTCCTCAAGATTCACCTCCAATGGTTAATATTCGGATTCACTGCATGCCAGTGGGTTAATTCTATAGGTGCTGTCCCCCTCTGGCTGAGCGTGGGCGGCTCTGCCCCTCTGTTGGCTGCTGGGTGGCGGCTGCGTCTGGGCCGTTCCCTGGGTCTCTTGGGGGGTGCTGCGTTGCGGGGCTCTCCCTGGTGTCCGGGGCGTCGCTCCGGGCCCGGCGACGTGGTTCGGGGCTTGTGGGCCGCCGGGGTGCCCCGTGGTTCCCTCTCCCCCTTCCTGCCTCTCCCTCCTCGCCTCTCCCCGCCTGTCCTCCGCCTCTCTGTCCCTTCTCCCTCGCTACCCTTCCTCCTCCTCTCTCCCTCTCTCTGCTGCCCTGCCGCTGCCCCTTGCCCTTCTTGTCATCTCCTTCCCCCTCCCCTGTCCGCCTTCCTCCCCCTCCCCTGGGCCGGGGTTCAGGGATTCAATTTAGGGATACTTTGGCATCCCACAAAAAAAACTCTGATGTGCAACATGTACACTGAGTTAAATAGGCTAGGCTCCATTGCTCTATGGACAATGCCACTTATTTCTATCGCCTTCTGTCTTCAATACTTATCTGCATGAAGACAGAAACACTGAAATAGAGTGAGCACATAATGTTTCACAGTACATGTAAATCAGGATTAATTTATCTATTGGCCTGACCTTGTTTTGCAACTAAGTGTTTTGTAGGTGTTAACCGAGCAGTTTGTTAAGTGCATAAAATAATGTTGGAACAAAAGGGCAGCTTTGCTTAGTGGATGTTGGTAGACGACTTGCTTTTTGTACATAGTTTTTGGTGCGTTATTGATGAGGGCATAATTGCTTGTGCTCATTTGCATTTCAGACCGTTTTATTTGTGAGTCTTGCAGTCTCTGGAGCGGTGTGTTCTGCATTATAGTTGTGTTTCTGAGGGTGGTGGTGGTGGGGGGACTTCAAAAAGGGTCCTCCTAAAATGTGGCCTTGACTTCAATGACACAACTGGAGCTGAAAGGGACCCCAGAATGGAGGCAGAAGCACCAACTTTTAAAAACTCACTGCAGTTGCATGGAAGCATATACATTGAGTAAAGCCTGAATTTCTCTGCAGCCTCAAAACTCAGTTTAAACGTCCCTCTAAAACATCCCATGTTGGAAGTCTCTTAAGTTTTCAAAATGTGAACAGCATGATGCAGAGGACTCTTTAAATATGAATATTGAAAACTGGCATATTTATTTGTCAATTGGATTAAACACCTGTTGTCGTTCAGGTCCTTGTTAGAGAACAGCAAGTATACTGAAACACTGAAAAGTTGGACAGATGCATTAAAAAAATTAGACAAGGTCAAATTTAAGCTTCCCTGTAACGGTTACAGTGTATCTTAGATTTATTGGAACATTTCACCCAAAAGCACAATACAGTATCCCTAACTTTTTCTCAGTAGTGTATGTCAACCTGCCTCAGATAAAATAATTTATTTTTTACAAAGACCAAGACAGATCATTTCAGAATATTGCTGCATGTGATGCTTGCCAATCTAGCCCATAGAAACTGTTTTCACATTTGTATTCTCTGTTTGTATTTTCTGTTTGAATGTGTTTTTCTATAGCGCTTTTTTGTGGTGAGTGAGTTTAAAAGAGTCGTTTGCCAGAGGCAGGCTTGGGTTAGGTTCAGAGCTAGGTTGTGTAAAACTCACACTTGTCAGATTTTAGTTGGGCAGGATTACCAGTTTTGAACACTTTCATGTTTTCAAACATGAAAATGATCCGGACTGGTGAAGGATAAACTAAAATGAATAGTTTTCTGGCAGGTAGCTGTAATTCTTTCAAGTTTGAGGGTACTTTGAAAACTGCAATATGCACAAGCGGTTGTCTTATTTGAACTTGCTCAAGAATTGATGTTCTATTTTTCAAATTAACATTCCACTAAGAACAAAAAAGACAACATTCTTGAATGTCGACTGCAGAGATGAGCTTTCCCATAGTGTCTACAGAATTAGAAGCTTAGCTGCTGCTTATTTGACAGCAAAACTAAAAGAGGTCCAAACATATAAAATTCCACCCATACTTGCAAGAACATAAATACATCAAATCTCAGCGTGGAACAATATGTGGGATGCATTTGTTCTACCAAAATATATGAAATGTCCTCATTAAAATAGCCAATATTGAATGTTCTCCCTTTTACAGCCTCTTTGACTCATACCTCTGTAACAGTTGTATTGCCAAATATACACCACACTAAAAGAAAACAGTAAAGACAGTAAACCTTTATTGAAAAAACAATGACATCATGCCATCTTGCTCCAAGACAGTACATCACTAATGTGGAATGGCCTCGAAGTTGCTTGCCTGGTGCTAAGAATTATAGACAGATCAACTGTAAATACGTCACGCCACAATTACCCATTGCACTTTTAACTGCTGCTTGCAATGATGCTCACTTACATATTATATGTATTCACCGGTGAATGACAAAAAGCTCTCTGTAAAACCATTTAATGAAAACCATTCACCTTGACAACACTGTCCTTTGAGAAGGACATTGTTGTACTTGGAATTACATTCTATGTTTAATCTACTCTACTGTATAGTGATGGATTTCCTGGCGAGTGTTACTCAAAAGGGCATGTGCTGTGTGGAGTTTGCATGTAAATCAGTCCTTCTCAAATAGGGGGGAACCTGTTTTTTGATTTGTTTGTCAGACTTTGCACATTCACTACAGTAGGTGGCAGTGGCACTTTTATTGTCGGACAGTGGAGTAATAGCTCCTCTGCAGAGGTCTACTTAAAACAATTTTATAGAAAAAATATACTATCACAGCAGAGAATTGGTGGGTCACAGATTTTTTTCTTCTTCTGGGGGGTGGGTGGCTGTAACTAAAAATAATATACTATAAATATACATGCAAACCAGTGATGAAGTTCCACTGTCAACCCACTTCATTTATATTAGGCAAAGCAAAACCCCAAGCTCCTTCTCCGATTTTACAGAAAGCAAATAGGCTGTAGTATTCATTTTACAACTGGAGCCTATCCAACATGCCAAAAGGTGCATGGCCCAGCTCCATCCAGTACAATATTGAGCTGGTTAGTGTTCCCCAGCCAATGTATATTTTTAATCCTGAATTTCAAGGTTAATAACTATGCTCTCCCTATATTCTTTAAATCGATAATGACAAGACAGCTGAGAATAAAAACAGTACTCCACTAAGAGTACTGTGTTACTTTACAATAATAAGACACAATTAAAAGTTAAAATCAGGACTCCGAATAATAACTTGATAGTCACCTTACCATAGTTTGGGCAGCAGACCTTGAGCCAGCAGACGAAGGAAAGCACCGTCAGGTTAGTCAGACTGCACAAGCCAAACATAACGCCACAGAAGGCGTAAACGGTGCAGGTGATCTTATTAAACAGCCACCTGGATGTGGATGTGGGGGGTAAAAGGGGTGTTAGAAGGGATGAAAGAAAACATTGCAACATTTTAATAATGAGGGGAATGTTTTGGGAAAGGCATTTTGTCAGCATTTTAGTAAATGACGAGCTACAAAGCTGTAGTCATGATTTGAAAAGAGGTTACACAAATTTAAATAATACTTTTTATGCTTTAAATGCTTTGTAGGCACACTTGTGTTACCATTGCATATGTTAGTTATATGGATTTAGATGTGATTGCACAAAATGGTAACCCTAACCAACGTAACGGTAATTGTTTTATCATTTTTGGAAGTCTACAACCCACATGAATGTCTAATTATTGTAATCTTTCTTGCTGCGGCAAGCTTGACATATTCATCAAATTCAGAGAACGTAGGCCTTGACAGATGAAGACGACCTAAGTGATGTAATACAGTAGATAAAAAAGAGACTTACTTATGAGTGTAGGCTGATGGTACAGCAATAGGGAATAGGGAGATGGTCATCATCAGGTCGCTGATGGCCAAGTTGACTACAAAGTACTCAGCTGGCTTCAAGGAGGACTTTTTTCTATAGGCCACGAACAGCAGGATCCCATTTCCCAGCACTGACAGCGCACCTACCAGGAACAGTTACACAATATTTGATCTGAGTTCTCCAGCAGCTGAACAGATATCTGTAGAGGATAATTAGAGCCGCAGTGGAAAATTATATAAATATAGTTTTGTAGACAAAATGCAAGCGTAAAGATAATTTAATGGGAAAAAACTCACAATGTGTGTGAATAAAGGCAAAATTTTATTTCTACAAGTGTATGAGGCCTGACATACTGTATAGTCATCTGGTTATATTATTCTTCTATTAGATAAATAAGGTCTATGTAGTCAGTGGCGGCCCTAGCTTGAATAGCGCTCTGCCTACGCATGACACCTCTTTCCACCTACACACTGGGTGGGTCTCATTTCTCATAATTGCAACACTCCTTGCTTCTTGGTGCTTCAAATGCAACCTGCAAGTTGTTCGCATGCCGGCTCAACTGTCCACAGGACTTATATACGATGGAATATATCAATATAGGACACAGCCAGACGGCGGCCATCTTGTGTTGCCACTGTTACTGTAACTTCTGTTTTTTGATTTTTTTTGAGGGGGGGGGGCTTGAAGGAAGGGGGGTAGTGTACATTGCCATATTGTGCACATTACCGAAACCGCCTAACTGTATGTAAATCTGGAACAGTGTTAGCACAATGAAATTACACTACTTGATGTGCATCAACATTAACCATTCTATTGTTTGCACATGTAACTGTAAAAGTAAAGATAGTCATCTTAAATCAGTCATTTTTATACTTTTAAAATCCTAAATTAATCCTCATACATGTATATTAGTTTCTTACAGTATGATATTGCGACTACTTTCATAAAAACATAAATGTTTTGTAATATAATGACTGTTTTCTTCACTTTGAATTTATTGAAAAAGTAGTAAAAGTAGTTGCATCATTTTGCTTTTTTCAGTGTGGCCATGACACACTTTGTAGTATTCATTAATGCAGGAAAAATAACAAAACCTCACCAAAAATTGTATACAGTGTCCCCATGAGGAAGTCATTCTCTTTTGATATTCTGGACACAAACAGATACATTTCGGAGGCATTTCCCATCTGAAAGAAAAATGAGAGAACAGACACAATGATGAATAAAATCATGTTTTACCCCCTGGCAATTTACAAAAACAAACAACTTCCTTGAGGAATTTACACATTGATACCTCAGTTGTTCAGACCAATAACCTCCATGACAGATCCAACTCCAAAACTATAAGCAATATACCTTCAATAGTCTCATAAAGCACACTAACACAATATTGTATGCTATGACTTCACGGTTTCAATTTTAGTTTGTATAGCTTTTAGAATTAAATGTGGAATAACCGGCAACAACCTTGCTTGGCACAAGCGTCACCTTTTATCACAGAAGTGTGTGGTGTAGAAACCAAAAGCAGGATACCAAACCACCAGAATGTTGAAAAAGTCATTTTATTATCAACTGTAGCAAGTCTACTGACAAATGAGTGGACACAAAAAACTTCACAGTGCAGATACACAGCTGGAACTTTAAAGTCCAGATAGAAACCCTTGGGAGACCGGAAAAGCGTTTTCGGGCCAGGTCATCTAATGCTCCATAATTAACAGCAAGTGGGACAGGGATATCTGCATTTTATTTGATCTTTATTCTATGATTCACAATTAACAGGACGGACACATGCATACGTTGCTGTTGTAGCAAAATCCCCAAAACATGCTAAGGAGGAACTCATGGATGGGGCGAAAGGCTGGGTGGGAACAACATGCCAGGAAACTCAGGGACCAACCAGCAATGCAAGGTCAATCCAGGGACAAGTGTTGAGAGAGTTTTGAATGGAGCATATCAAGATAATCTGAATGGGTGAGTCATCAGTAGAACCTTAAATATGTGGGTGTAACTGACTGGATGTCAGAGGTGGGCACTTTTGTCTCTCCATCGGCCCATCATTTTTTCGATGAAGTGCCCACTTTTTCGGTGAATCCTTTATGACGCGAAGCCTCGAAAAAATACACGGGCTAAGCACCAACTGAAGCAGGTTTTAATCTGTCAAATCGTGTCAGACGGTCCTTCTCATTCTGTGTATGATCTATGTAGCCATGCAGATAACTTCACAGTCCAGATACAGAGCATCCATTAATCCATCCATCCTTCCATTTTCTACCATTTATCCGGGGTCGCGGGGGCAGCAGCCTTAAGAGGGAAGTCCAGACTTCCCTCTCCCCGGCCACTTCAAGCAGCTCTTCCAGCGGGATCCCAAGGCATTCCCAGGCCAGCCGAGAGACATAGTCTCTCCAGCGTGTCCTGTGTCATCCCCAGGGCCTCCCGCCGGCGGGACATGCCCGGAACACCTTTCCAGGGAGGCATCCAAGTGGCATCCGAACCAGATGCCCGAGCCACCTCAACTGGCTCCTCTCCACGGCGGAGTAGCAGCTCGACTTGAGCCCCTCTCGGATGACCGAGCTTCTCACCCTATCTTTAAGGGAGAGCCCGGACACCCTGCGGAGGAATCTAATTTTTGACTGCTCATGACCATAGGTAGGAACGTAGATCGACCGGTAAATTGAGAGCTTCGCCTTTCAACTCACCACAACGGACCGATACAAAGTCCGCATCACTGCAGATACTGCACCGATCCGCCTGTCGATCACCCACTCCCTCCTGCCCTCACTCGTGCAAGACTCCAAGATACTTGAACACCACTTAGGGCAGGATCTCATCCCCGACCTGGAGAGGGCACGCCACCGTTGTCCGACTGAGGATCATGGTCTCGGACTTGGAGGTGCTGATCTTCATCCCAACCGCTTCACTGTCGGCTACGAACCGCTCCAGTGAGAGTTGGAGATCACGCCTTGATGAAGCCAACAGCACCACATAATCTGCAAAAAGCAGAGATGCAATGCTGAGGCCACCAAACCGGAACCCCTCAACACTTTGGCTGCGCCTAGAAATTCTGTCCATAAAAGTTATGAACAGATACAGAGCAGTTCATTTCAGTTAGGATAAGTGGGGAAGAGTTTTGGGGCCAAGACACCCACAGTCCCAAACAAACAGCAAAACATACTAAGGTAGAACTCATTGTTGCAGGCAGAAGGCTGAGGTGGATTCCAAGGCAGGACGGAGCTGACCGGGTCGCCAACAGAAGATCAGCCCATGGAAAAACGTTGGGAAAGTCTTGTAATGACAATAATCGAAAAACAATAAGTGGCTTGAATGGGGAGCGCAACTGGCTGACTGGTTTTGAGTGAGACTGCGACCTCCATGAAGGACTCTACAACCCTGAATTATCTGGGACTTGTTCACATTCTCATCAAGAGACATGAGATAAATCCAAGGTTGTTGAGTTACACAGATTAAATTGAATGAATTTCTATGCGCATACACTCAGTAGATTTAGATTATCTTCAAAGAGAACCATTCTTTTATTCTAAGATTGTGCATATAAAATGGCTTGTCAGTAATCACAATCCAGAACAGGTTAGAATCTATATTAAAGTCCTGGCCTGTACTAACACACTCTTTATAAACAGTAATCATAGTCTCCTTAAAATTTCACATCGTAAAAGTGATAGTTTGTGCTCTTTTTATTGCATCATGTGCCAAAGCGTGCTTCGGGTTGCAAACATACTTTCCTACTACTACTGTTTGTGGTGTGCTGTACTGCTTACTTGGGGGGGGGGGGGGGGGGGGGTGCGATGGTACTTTATTAAACGCTGTAGGGAGAATTCAATGTCACATGAGAAGATGTATGAACAAACAAGTTATATATAAGATTATAAAGATGCTTGTTAAAATAATGAATGGGTGGTGGAATTGTCAATATTAGAGGGAGCAAATATTGTCTTCATTGTAACTTGTAACTAAGTGTTCATAGAAATGTGTCATCATCTAAATGCTACTTCCATGGTAATGGTTGACATTTAAAGGGGACAGAAAACTGACTTTTTAATTGCCTCTACACAAATAATTGAGTCAGCTAATGAAGTCAGAGTTGAAATCACATTTGTTGACTTTCAGCCTATTAACTGGAAGCTTCTGCTCACTCTCTCTCGCTCTCTCTCTGCCCCCTGAAAAGTGTTGATTTTGTATTTGATTCTGTGTGGTGTTCAACAAATACGACAGATTGTTAATTGAATTTCCCCATTATAATCAGTTTAATAAATCGATGTACAGCATTGTAGATTATGCCTGAAAGTACACTGGGTTTTTTTCTGCACATCTATCTTTTTTTCCCCCTAATGTTCATTGTTGACAAACCCCAAGTCATAAAGCAGATTGACAGTTTGAATGAAATGAAAGCTCCCTCCCAGGAGTGAAGCTGAGGAATTATCACCTTCTCACTGAGAAAATTTGCAGTAATGAACGAATGATTGCAAGGTGTGTGGCAAACCAAAACTCACTTGAATTCAAATTTACCGTCGGTATAAACACAGCGGTCGAGGGCGACACTGTCAAGGACAGTGAGCGGGCGTAGACTATTACTATAAAAGAATGCCAGGTTGGAACAAAGGTAGGAGGACAAATGAGGGATGGGCAACATCCCATAATCAAACCTTTCAGTGGTGTATGATTGAAAGGAAAATGACCAAGATTACTGATCCGACATGTTCACCGTATGCATGGGAGGATTATATAGCTCCTTCCACTCACCCTCACCAGGGGGGGATCCTAGAGAAGCCAGAATGCGTGTCTCCAAACCACTCTGGCCTGAGCCACTCTCGTTCATACAGCCAGCGTGACTGTGAGTGTGAATGGGTGCCTGTTTCTGTGTGTCCTGTGACCAGTCCGGGATGTAGTCCATCACTGTCACAGTCAGTTGGAACAAGCTCCAGTTCCGCAATAAGCATTAAAAATGGGTTTAGAGTGGTTTGATGTTGTGATGATATAACCTTAAAATCAGATGGCCGATTTGCATGGTTATTACAGTGCCTCAGAGCTTTGAGAAACATTTTGAGTAATTATGATAATTTAGTGCTATAAATTCTCTCTGATATATCCCACTTTCTGCTTTTTTTGTGACTCATCCCATACTGTAATTTTATTGACAGAACGAAACTCAAACAGTGCTCCTTAAATCCACCCACATTGTTCTATTCCGCTAACAAGGTTATTTTAGTTAACGAAAAAACTAAAATTGGCAAAACAATTTAGTAATGAAATACAATAAAAGCGAAATAGCTTAAAAAAAATCTAAAACTAAGTGAAACAAACAACAAATTTTATGTTTACAAACCTAACTAAAACTAACTATAAATATAGCGAAAATGTCCTTTGTTTTAGTCTTGGGTAATTAATTTAATACATGAGCCTTTTGGGGTGATTTTAAATTTGATTTTAAGTATATTTTTTTCTATATTAACCGGAATAAGGACGTTTGAATGTGTGTCACACTGAAGTGATGTCATATAGCAGCAGCCAATAGAAAAGCACCTTCAGATGACGTCACTCCTTGGCGCCAATTTGTGCTTGACTTTTGGCTCCAATGGCTTGCCTTGCCTGTTTTTTCATATAACTCATCTGAAATGCAACGCTTGGTAAGAAATGCATTTCTTTTTTCATTTTTATCATGGTGCTCATTAAATATTGCACACAAATAATAAAAATGAAAAAAACACCACCACACATTAACAGAACCCCAGAGGTGTAGATTGAGAAAGATTTCATGTCTACGTCCTGTTTATCTAGTGTTTATGAGTGAAAACGTTGGACTCCACCTTAAAGCATTTTTTAAATAACTAAAATTAATACCAACTAACAGAACCACCTTGAAAACTAATTAAAACTAACTAAATTTAAAAAACAAAAACTCTAAATGAAATAAAAACTAACTATAATGACAATTCCAAAACTATAATAACCCTGCCCACAACCAAGGTTATTAAAGGCATTTTTGTTAACAAAATAACCACATATGAGCATTCCATCAGTCCATTGCTGTCGAATACATGTTTTTTAGACAAATGACAGGAAACGTCTTATTTTTTATATTTTTTTATGACGGACTAAGCACTGAATGAAATGGGTTTTCATCTATCAGTTTAATCATCACTGACTGGGGCAAGTACTGACGCACCTCTTAGTCTGTCACTGCCTGTTTTGTTGACGAATGACGGACTGACGGAATGCCCACCTCTATCTGTCGGTAAAATACAGTAGTGGTAACAAAGTGATGATGACAAAGTAAGAAATTAAATGTTTCCTTCCTTTTTTTCGAGTAGAGATTCTTATGCTGTGGCTCCATCCATCCCTTTTAGTTATTTAGCGTTCCTTGAGTTATTTATTCGAGCTGACCTTTTGTTGTCATTGATTTTCAGTTTGTATTCAGCATTTGTTTCTCACTTTTACGTTCACCTTTGTTTAAATAAACACTGTTTGATTTCTCTGCTTTAGTTTAGTATGTACTACGGTCAATGTGTTGGTGTTTTCTCCAGCCCTGACACCCTTTGATTAACTATTGACTAAGGAGTAGTCTGCCTGTCGCCCTAAAACTCATTTGTGATTGACTGCTGCTTCCTCACAAGCTGCACAAGATAATGATGAGTTATTAACATTGTTTTTTCAGTTTTAAATGATATTTTAGCCGTTTTAGATTTAGTTAACTCAGTATGGCTGTATGAATAGACCTATATTCTTATCTGTGTTACTTTCATGAGAAAGAGCAACGGGTCTGTCTATTCATTCGTAATCTAAAGGGAGGTTCCGGGGATTCTGCTGTGTCGGAAGGGAGTCAGGCTTATTATTATTGTATTTTTTCTAATCTGATTTATACCCATGGGAACGGATTCTCTTGTATTCAGTTGTAACCAGGTGTGTTGTGGGCTGACCTTTTTCTGAACCCTTTTTGTGAATAAATAACGATGTGGGCTAGAAAGAAAGATCACATTTGATCATCAATCTTATCACCTCCGACCTGGAGCCACGTCAGCTGACCCAGTGATCGTTCTGGAGCGGCCGTTTCGACACCGTTTGAGGACATCAGTCAACGGATCAAGAGCAAGTGCCTTTTCTTGGGCAATCATTCCTTTGATCAGTCACATTTTGGGCAGAATAATCCCAGGTGGCAAATCGAAGAATTTGGGTAGTCTACCCCAAATTCTTAAAGAAGAGACGAACTATTGCGACACTCTTTTCATTAAAAAAAAAAAAAAAAAAAAAGACCTTCAAAGAACTTCACAAGATGGCTTCAAAGAACACATATTCGTCTGCCGATACATTGCGACACTTTTTAATGAACAACATTTTATGTTAAGCCTCACATATGCTATGCTTATTCCACTAAAAATCTTTTAAATGTATCAAATTGTTTTTTAATGTCATATGATTGCTAAACTACCTCCTCTTCTGCTAAAGGGATGTTTTAAGGATAATTATTTTTACCACACAAACATTGAAAAAAAATTTTTTTAATGTGTTGAGCTCTCAAGAGCTCAAATGAGGGAATGATGAGTTATTAACATTGTTTTTTCAGTTTTAAATGATATTTTAGCCGTTTTAGATTTAGTTAACTCAGTATGGCTGTATGAATAGACCTATATTCTTATCTGTGTTACTTTCATGAGAAAGAGCAACGGGTCTGTCTATTCATTCGTAATCTAAAGGGAGGTTCCGGGGATTCTGCTGTGTCGGAAGGGAGTCAGGCTTATTATTATTGTATTTTTTCTAATCTGATTTATACCCATGGGAACGGATTCTCTTGTATTCAGTTGTAACCAGGTGTGTTGTGGGCTGACCTTTTTCTGAACCCTTTTTGTGAATAAATAACGATGTGGGCTAGAAAGAAAGATCACATTTGAACGGAGCACTGCTTGGGTGACTTCATTTGTGCGACCAGAAGCTTCTGGTAATTAAAACCTTTGCAAAGGAACTTCTTCAACAGAATCTCACCATTCAGATAATTGAACACGCAAAGAGTACAATACTTAATATTGTCTACTCTAACAATAATCAGTACAGATGATAAAAGCGTGTTACAGTCAAAGAATTACTGTGCAGTGGCAGCGCATGCCTGCTCGTAGATGCCATTCATGGACGACGATGCAGTAATTGTTTATTTTGGCTCTATGCCAGATGGATCTGCAAGCAACCCTTTTACCGCACAAAGCATCTGGCATTTGTTATTGCAGTACAGTGGACAATGTCAGATAAATACACAAAAATACTGGTTGCCGTTGCTGCTATTATAACTGGGTCTGTCTTTAAGGGCAGTATTTTATTCAGGAGGTTTGAAGGAACCAAGGTAGATTAAACAATTTAAAAAAAGCAAATCCTCATACAGATAGTATAAACAACACTTTACACTGCTGATTAATGCAGAATTTTTGTTAAACCTTTAGAACTGAAGTAAAAATGTTACGGTCAACTAAATACAAACAAGTCTGCCTGTCATTTATCAGGAGGACGTAAACTTGTTACATCAATTTCATGCCAAACAATTGTAGGACGACATTAAAAGCACTATACTACAGCTCATTATATTTACGATGACAGTTATTGCCATTGGTTCTTCGCTTCAACTGGCTATGGGCGATATATTGTCATGACTGTGTTTTTATTATTTTTTTTGTGAGCAAGGCATCTGCATTTGGTCATAGCTGGAAATGGGAAACCAATTCTATGCATTTTATCGGGATGAGAAATAATGGAAGAGTCTGGATTTTCCCCGTCTGTGTGCATGTGCAACATACTGTAAGATGATTGCATAAGAAGCGTGCGCCACATACACAAAACACACACACTCAGTACTTGCAATACAGTTGTGTTTTTACAGTTACGTAATTTGCAGGCTTGCAATTTCATGTCTTGTTAGACTCATCAACAATTTGTCCTAGAATGAACAAGGTCCATTCCTTTGTGAGCTTGATCAAACATCAGCCTCCAAATGGGCCGGCACGTATTCTTTTCAAAAGTGCTATTGCTTCTCATTTCCTCTGCATTTCATTGGCCTGATGTGAGAGATAAAAGAGCAGAAATGGGGTTGTGTTCTTCTCTGAGCTAGAAAGACAAGCAAGCAAAACGCCAGAACAAAAGTAATTGGCAAAGGCTGTATCTCCAAGAGCACAGAAAGATACACTTGGAGCTGTGTACAACAGTAAGATTATGTAAATAGGACGTGACTGATTATTTTATTATAAGATAGAGACAGCCTCGAGTCTTTTTCCCAACACAACAAACTACTGCCCACCATTAAATCACTTAGCTTTACAAATCTTGTGATTATTTTCTCTGCGACCCATATATACAGTAATTGCATGTGTTGTCACTGTCACAGTATTAGAAAGACCAGAGACTCGTATTAGTAATTTATTTGCAGTAAAAGATGCGCGCGACAGGCATGTTCAGATGGTGAGTAGAAGACGCAAAAAACATTCCGATTTGAAGGATAATGCCACCAAAAAGTTGCCACAATATGACTAACACAAATATGGGAATAAGACTTGGAGCACGCAGTCAATGATAAGGGCAGCGTGAGTCTTCCACTCTTCTTGAAGCCAGCAAATGTGTGTGCATGTGTTGATGGTGAGTCAAATTTCAAGCTTGTCTGACATTGGCCTCTTCACCAGTAACACTATTTCCATTTTTGTGATGAAGTCGAGGCGCACTTTCTCAAAAGGAATTACTCGGTTTCACTGCCAAAAACAAACATTTAGATGATATTTTATTCAGTGCACTGTTCATTTATATAACAATTCTCCCCTGTGTGTGAGAGAAACGCTTGAGGACAATGTGCAATAATGTATACATTAAGCATATTGACATACACGCTATGCACTGTTTATATTATTATCCATATTTATGCCTTGCAGTCTGTTCAAATATGAATTTCAATGTGTGATATTGTGCATACATATTATGAATAATATCAAGTTTTTCTCATGATGTACATCCCGAGTGTAATATAATTTATCAATACGTTCTTATATCACTGTCAATATTACACCCCCATTTTTGCACAATTTGTACAATATTGATGTAGCATAGCTGGACTGTTTTATTTACATAGACCAACAACATGCAACAACTTAAATCTTTGGTTTCCTTTTCTCCTTCTCTCTTCTCTCTCTCTCTCTCTCTCTCTCTCTCTCTCTCTCTCTCTCTCTCTCTCTCTACGAATAGCACCAACTGCTCTACATCAAAGGTTCTTGAACTTTTTTCACTAAGTACTGTACAACCTAAAAAACAAAAGACTTTGCTCTCCAAAATACTTTGCTCTTGAGGAACACAAAAATACAAAGGGCCCAATTATAATGCTCAGTGCAAGTCTAACGCAAAGTGCAATCTAACGGGGTGGAGTTTTCTTTCTTTTGGTATTTTGCTTTGTTAATTGTGCGCAAGCGAATAATACATAAACAAGAGTTTATAATTGAAAATGGGCCATCTTGACAACAGAGATGAGCCACAGGAAAAATTCTTTACATGAACAAGTTAGGAGCAAAATCTTTGTTTCCATGGCATTGCTTCAGTTGATGGAAGATGTTCTTGCACATTCTTTTGTTCTCTGTGCTGATTTTGAGTGACAGACCTTTTGTAATTCAGCATTACGCATCCTGTTAATGTAAAGAATACTAAAGCAGAAAGTCTTGTCTCTATGTTGAAAGGACAGAAAAGGTACAGAACGACAGAAGTCTTACATTGCTACATACACAGCTACATACACATAATGACCTTAACACAAATCAATATCACACTCGTTTTTTACAGTTCAATAAAGCTTTTTCATTTTAGATAAATTTTATGAATTATTATGAAATTATTGTATCAATGACTAAAAGATACAGCCATATTTCTGTTAATTTACTGTTATGTTAATAAGAATATCAAAACATAAAAAATTATTGTATTGTACATTTTATTGTACATTTAGAACAGATAAAAAATTTGTGATTTAATGCTGAGTTAATTATTGCAGTCATGCGATTAACTATGATTACAAAATTTAATCACTTGACACCCCTAATATATATATTAAAGCTGTCAGTTTAACTCGTTATTAGATTAATTAATTATGTTGCAAATTAGTGCTTTAAGAAAAATTGCGCATTTGATCGTGAGTGGCAAGTCAATGCGCAAGCATTTGAAATTTTTCCCATTGAGGGACCCGTATGCTGCAGTGGGCGGGCACCACTACGAGCAAAGACATTAACAAATGGACTCGAATGCGGCACAGGACACAAACTTTGAGTTCACACTGACTGCATGACGAATTACAGACTGCAGTTCACACAGAGTGCGTTGCTTGAGCTGTACGTGTCCGGAAATCTGCACCCACGAGACCACAAGTTCACATTGGTTCACGCTAAAGAGTTGAGTTCATGACGCTACTTGTAAACAATAGCCACGCTTGGCTGTCGTTCACATCGATATGCTTTTTAGACATTATCTCTGGGACTTCTATCATGGCTAAGTAAGTTTTGTGTTAAAACAGTGTTATTTTGTCATGTTTAATTAAAAAATAAAAATTCTATTTAAATGTCCGACTCATGTCAATCTATGTAATTAGCCAAAAACGAGTTCGCAAACAGTTTTATTTTGAAACATACCGGATCTACCTTCATGCCGACACCTGACTTCCTGTCTGGCTCGTGTAATTCCTTCAGCAGCTCCGCATCCACATATGCACGGCACCGCAGCTGGTGGTAATTGACACGTAGACTCGTAGAAATTATTTTCTTTCTTTTTCGTACGGTCGCCGTTCCGCATACATTACGCAGTCAGTGTGAACCACTGATTTGTATATATTACTGGATAGCCGATAGGCCAAGACTTTTGAAGCCGCCATATTACTACTTCCAAAAACCTTTCTCGGCATACCATCCTATACATTTACAATATCCAAATTGGAGAACATTTGAGACTGTACTTAGTAGAAAAAGCATGACATGATTTATGATGTTTTAAATTTGTTAAACACAACAAAGATGACTTTAGAAATTTTACAACTTGCCTTAAATACATGTATAAATTATGTGCTTAATGATGTTTACAGAGGAAACTTGCCTCTGCCAAATCTAATATTGGGGTCTAAAGAACTAAATAAAAACTAATAAAAGAAAAAGGGGGTGTTCAAAGTAGCACATACCGTCCACTTGTTTATTGTCAAAGAAAATTTAACAGAAGGCACACAAGAGGCACTACTGTTGCACAATGGCTGTTGCCCCTATTTTCTTGTAGAGTGAAATAATGATCGGGGTTTCGGGATCGAAACTTTAAGGTTTTTCCCTGTCGCTCTCTCTCGATTAGTGGAAGCGCTGGAAAGGGCGGAAGTGTGTGGACGATTGAGTGGTAAAAGACAAGCGTGAGCCACAGCGGATATAAAAGTGTGTCGAAATAATAATAAACCAATACTGCAGTGCGACCCACCGTCTCCCGGTTGGCTCCTTTTGTTCGACCACCAAAACGTTGGCGACATGCAACGGGAGTTGTCCACGGAGGTGACTCTGACCGAGGGAAAAATCTCCCCTGCGTCTCCCGACCACGGTCAGAATACCGAGCAGGAAAGGATAACACTGTCTAGTGTGACAAAAAAAAGCAAAACTGAAGTCACACAAGCGTTGCAGGAGGACGTGGATTAATTTTGGAGCAGCGTTAATATTGGAGTAGGTGGGAAAACCTAAGGGGATGAAACGGCACCCACAGCTTAGTTTCTCATTGCTAAAAAGGTAAGACCTCGTCACGAAAATGCGATAGGGTCTATTTATGATAAGCAATGCACAATAAAATTACCACTAACTAACGTCTCGGCACTCCGGGCACGTGCACGTCGCTGGCTTCCATTCCGCTTTTCGCCAGAGGGGTCGCAAATCTGCAAAAACTCTGTATATTGCGACATGGATCTTTAAAAAATGCCTGGCCTAATTGGTTTGTTGATGTGCTTAAACTTTTTCTTTTGAATTTTATTTATGAAGCACACTTTTACAACAAAAATGTGGACTTCAAATCTTCTCTCAATTTTGTGATTGAAATTAAATTCTTTATTTGGGGACCTTTAGCAGATATGAGATTAAAATCAATTAATTATATTAATTAATTTAAAATCCTGTAATTAATTAGATTTTTTTTTTTAATCGCCTGATCTGATGACAATTCTTGTGAGGAAAATCAGTACAATAGAAGGAGGGGTAAATATTTCTTGAGGGCAAAATTAAGGCAATATTAGAGCGAATCCAAAGTGGAACAACAGATTGTATTCAACTTTTGAGGTTCCACCAAATCACATGTACGTCCATCTGCTCACCTCTCTGCTTGCCACCGAAAAACAAGCCTCAAACAGCACAATGCTCAAACATTTTGATTCTCTGGAGCTTTTTGTTGTTTCCCTTTAATATCTTAAGCAATTCTGCTTCCTTCCAACCCACCATCTGCCCCAATACATGTCAGCCTGCTGCCTGATTCCAGCGCAGACGCTTCCAGATAGAAGGATGTTTCTCCGTGACTGATCATCACTCACGGGAAAGCATATTTGAATAAATTACTTAAAATAACTTCTGCCATGGTTTACTTGAAAGATTTTTAGGGCAACATAATCCATATTACATCATTTATTTCAATCTATGTTTTGAGCATTTAGAACACTGGACAGCCAATGTTCTTCCTCAGCTATTGATCCCTTGAGTCATCAATTATGTCTGTGCCCTCTACGTTTATGTATTCTTTTTATCCCATTCAATCAGCTTCACTTTGAACGGATCTTTTTATATGTACTCCGCATTTAACGTACTGCTGATTAGGTTGGTGTGTCATTTTATAAAGTGATGGTCTGCTATAGTGTATCGCAGGGGGGTGACTGTAACTTCAAAAGATGCAACATGTTTCATTATCATGCAGGTGTTTCCGAAAGAGGAAATTCAAGATTAAAGCATTATATCAATGTAATACAGCACATAAAGTATTGGAGTATTTCTTTTTTCCATCTTCCATCAAATCTTAAATTGCTTTCAGTTGTGAAGCTCTTGTTCAGATCTTGTCGATGAAACTTTTGGTTTTTAACCCCACATTCACTGTACCAGAGAATTATATCATTTTTGTTTTTGTTTTTTTTAAGGTTTAAAGGGATACTTGGCTCATTGAGCCATTTTCAGCAGTAAAAAGTTAATATTTTGTCCAGAATCAATTTAACTGAATTATGTTTCATGTAGAATGAATACCTTTAAAAACAATTTTTTCCCCACTTGCTGTCAACTGAAGATGACATCACAAGGGCTGCTATCTTAGTGGAATAAAAAAAATGTTTTTTCCAAATTCGAAAACTTGCTAAAAACTAGACTTGCCCTGACATGAAAAGATGTGCCAGTTTTTATGCCCGAGCACATGTGTGTTGTCTACAAAAGTAGAGTCCAGGGTGTCATCAGTGTTAAATAAATAAATCAATTGAAAAAAATATATAATTAAATGAGTGCAAAATAGAGAAGAGTTACAAAAAATATATATGTTTTCGATCAACATATGATGGATGACGCAAGTTCAGCAGGTCCTCTCACAGCTTTTGTTTTTAAAGATATCTGGTTTGATTCAAGCCAACCCTGATAGGAGGGTTGACCTTTCTTAGAATGTTTCTGATTTTCGATCAAAAATCTCCAAGTTGTATATTTGTTGTTGAGGAAGAATAAAGTCGGCAGTGGTGTCTCATTTTGCATGACTGTCAGTTCCTTCATTTACTTTTTGGCCTCACAACAATTCTGTCATTTCTGCGGCCCAAATGTGGCAGTCAAATCACCAGTGCTGTCTTCGTGCCAGACAGCAGTCTGTAGTGGCATCCAAACCAGTTTGGCTTCTCATTGTGTTATCCCTTTGCAATTCCCCAACCGTCCGAATCAAATGTGATAAGAAAATGGGCGTTATAGGCACACATTTTCATCAGCACAAAAGCAGACAGAAAGGTGATAATCACCATGCAGGACGGAAAGGAAAAGGAGAAATGTAAACAAAGACCATTGTTAATGTTCTTGCAGCAAACAAACAACATTAAAAAACAACAACAACTTGCTTTCAAGATATGAGCTGTCGTTCAGCCAATATTTTGCTTTTACTTGTGAGCAAAAACTTTAAATGGTAAATGACTGCTTTTTATATAGCACTTTATCTACACCATAAAGCGCTTTACAATGCCTCACATTCACACACCAGTGGTCGACTGCTGTCATGCAAGGCACTGCTAGGTCCACTGGGAGCAAATCGGGGTTCAGTGCCTTGCTCAAGGACACTTCGACATGGTCACCAGGAGTGAGGATTGAACCCACAATCTCACAGACGGAAGATAACCACTCTACCACGGAGCCACGCAGCCCCTAAAATATTTTTAATAATGTAGCTGGAGTGGTCCGACATCTCCATTTTTCCAGTACAGTCGCAGTTTGAATCAGGCTCAAAAGGGTTTGAGCTCAACTGGTTTTGAGCTCAACTGGTTTGAGCTTAACTAGTTTGAGCCGCGGTTTAAGCGTTTTTTCTCATTTTACACAGATCCCACCCCAGCGATGTGCATGTCAATCACACAGTTGTCATAGTGATTCATACAATAAACCAATTAAAAAGGAATTTAACAGTTAAATCACAAACAGACTTGTGGTGTGCGATACTGCAAATGTTGGTATCAAGTAAACACAGGGTATCAGTAGCCGGGTTTACAAGGAGACTGTTTAGTCATTCCGATTGAAATCATTCCTAATGAAGATCTCTGGTCACCTGTTTACATGTGACGTGATCCATTCCGATCTGCCGTTTATATGCTCCCCCGTTTAATCAGATCAGCCCCGTGGCAGCCGCGGCACGCACCGACATCGATCACGTGATTTGTAAAGATGGAGTTCATTCGTCATTTAGCACAGCAGTGATAGTGTTAACACTTTTATTGTTATTATTCCCCTCGCAGACAAGCCCTGGCTGAGACGTCGCAATTTTAGTGGGTGGAAACGATGACGTCAAGACGCATTTACATCAAGACTGAGCATGCACATGCCGAACGAAACCCCGCCATTCTGAATGAAGTGTATACATGACGCTCGTTCGGATTGACGAAAGGAATATACCACCCCTGTGATTCCGAATGAAATTCCATTCGGATTCAGCCTTTTCATTCCGATTGAAGTGTTTATATAGAGCATTTTTATTCCATTTGGCCGTTCGGATTCATTGTAATCGGAATACATGGCTCCATGTAAGCCAGGCTAGTATCGCTAATACTGATACCGATAGATACTTAAAAAAAAATAATGGTGTATAATTTTTATATTTATTTAGGGTAGCTGCATAATCGAATTGCTTATACATAATCAATTTTCAATCTTTAAGTGTTTTGTGTTGTTTCCTTTTTAAACAAAGGAGGAAGTTAGGACAAAGTTTATTGATAAATAGAAATCAAATGCTTTATCAATGTTTTTTTCCCCCAGAAAAATTTACTCTTTGACTGCCATAAACGTTAAATAACATTTAGTAAAAACCTACGGAGGGGCGCCATAGACGTTAAAAGACGTTCACTATGTTTTTTTTGTTTTGTTTTTGGAAACGGGTGGAGGAAAGCCTTGGGCAGCTGTGCTGAAAGTATCAAGCAGATCTAGTTAGTATAATGACTCATTTTGGCCCCTAGATGGCAGCGATGACTCTCTTTGGACAAGATTGGGTGGGCGTCAGTAGAAGACGTGAGGCGGAGCTAGAGTGTTGAGGGGACAATGGCTGATGAAGCAACAATGGCGACCGGTTGCAAGCAGCTCACGCTTGAGCATTTTTTTCAAAGACGGAAAGCATCGATCAATACTAAAAAGCGCATTGATGTCGACGATGATGATGATGATGGTGACTCCGAGCTTGACGCCAAAGTTGGAAGCGTTGACGCAACCGTTATGATCACGTAGTAAGCCTCACCGGCTAGCGACGCTAACGCCGGAAAACGCGCAGCACAACCGACCGGGCACTTCTGCACAAGCGGACATTCGATCGGAGAGTAGTCGAAAAGCATCGACCAATGCACATTGATGATGATGATGATGGTGACTCCCGAGGTTGACGCCACAGTTGGAAGCATTGACGCGGCCATTATTCTCACGTCATAAAGCCTCACCGGCTAGCGATGCTAACGCCGGAAAGCGCGGAGCTGCACAAGCGGACATTCGATCGGGCGATGGAGAGTACCCCGAGTCCAATGCATATTCATCGGAGGAGCGGGTACAGTCTGATCATGGAGAAGACACTGTTTCTGGACTACGATGCCACCATGAATGGAGTGGATAAGATGGATCAGAACATCTCTTACCACCCGGTATAACAACTGAAGGACATGAGGAAGCCAGACGTAACACCACCGTAACGTAACCGTAGCATGATCCTGATAGTAGACTTGATGGCAACACACACTGCAGTATATACTTGCTATTCCCCGGAAAAAACGGCCGGCAAGAAAGTGTAGCTTCTGCACGCGAAGAGGCAATCGCAGTGAAACTAATCTGTTGTGCAAATCCTGTTGCGTCTCCTTGCACGCAGGGGAGTGTTACACAAAAAGAAAAATTGTCGTTGAAACATCCACATATTTGTAAATAGCACCACAGTTGCACACATTTATAAATAGTTTGCCAAATTGTTGTCAAATTGTTACACTGTTGAATGTAAATAAACGTATTTTGCTATCAAAAAAACACTTTTTCATTCTTGGTGGTAGTGTTTTATAGAAGTAAATCACTATTTAGATGTTTGTGGCATCATTCATGGACAAAAAGAAGTGTAAAATTCACTAGAGTGCATGAAATAATATTGTTTCACTAAAAGCTTGATTTCTCTGTATTTTGGTCCAAAACAAGCGCATTTGGATGAAACTAACCATTTTCTATTGTTGATTACTAAAGAACGGAATAAGATGAAAGATGAAAGTTCAATCTTTCATTTGGTAGTATGTGTGTTTCCATAGTCCAAACAGAAAATTTACTGTGGACCTTGAAAGATCAGTCAAAATGCTTAAATCGGCTGGCACTCACAGCATCCCTTTTCTGAAAACGTCTGGCAGTCAAAGAGTTAAAACCATAACAAAATATTTTTTTACTTTCTTAAACAAAGTGCACAAAGTAATCATATGAAAAGAAATGTAAACAAATACTTTATCATTTACGGTTCAGAAAACTACAAATACAAATTCTGCCTTCATCACTCCTTTTTCAACCTAAATAATATCTTAGAGATTATCATGCAATAACAAATATAAAACATAAAACATACCAAAAAAAACCAACGTTTTTTCAAGTACAATACTGTCCGTGTTCATGCAATCTACTACAAAGATGAGATGCTATATGACGGCACACAATCGAAACACAGAAGGGGCGGAGGGAGAGCAGGAGCAAATCTGCCTGTGGCTACTGTGACATGCCTGCTATCTGTTTGACCAAACCACAGCATTGCATAAAAACTGAAACTTAACTTCGAGATCAATATTATAGTGCCAGTATCGATCCGATATCGATACTGGCTTGGTATCGATAATATCTATATTTGTATCTATCCACCCACCGCTAAAGCAGATGTGTTTTCATCCTACCGGAACTAGAGCTACTGTACGTCATGCTCCCGTGCCTAAGAACCGAGGGAAATGTAGTCCTATACTAGTTTAATGCTGCGGTCGTCAGTCAGACCCAACACAAGCTGAGCTTTTCTGGACGCATATTTCCAATGTTACAATTCAGGAGCGGCGCAACTAGCTTCCAATAGCCGCCAGGACTGACCAAAAATGCTTGGATAATGGTTAGTCCATTGACTTATTTATGGCAGTTAAAATGTCAACCAAATCAAGATAGTATTTAGCATTAGCGAAAGTAATAACACAACCAGATTGATGAGCAATTACATTTGTTATAAATAGTTCCTGGTGATAACTTATTGTATTTGATTTTTAGCAAAATTGCACTGTCAAGGTTTTTAATTCTGAAAATCTGGTCACCCTGTAGGCACTAAAATTCATGACAGGGTAGTGAAAGCACAATTGGTGCTACATTTATACCATAGCTTAAAAAAAAAAAGCTCGCTGGAAAGAATGTCTCCTTTTTGTTGGCTATTAGCTGATCCTGCAATGTCACATCGCCTTTGCTCTGTTGGTTCCATGTTGTGCTGATGAGAGCAGTGACGCTCAATCGTATATGCGTGGCTTGAGCACACATCTAAATTCAAACAGTGTTCCAAGCGACGTCCGCTTCCACCTTCCTCTTGTTTCTAGCATGGGTCTCAATGTGGTCGGTCACTCAAACGATGCTTCGCTTCAGGGAGGCCTGTAGCTCCTCACTTTAACTTGACATGAAGCCCTTCAGCTTTTGTTCATGGACAGTTGCAAACATTACTCAACATATATCTGTCATCTTCTATTTGGATCTTTGCTCTCTTTGCTGACCGCATTGGTTGCATCTATACTCAAACACATCCATTATAGGCTAAGGTTGCAAAAAAAAAAGAAAAAGATTTTTAAGTGAAACTAAAAATGAATCTTGAGTATTGCTTTGATTCACACGCTTGTGAGTGAGGGTTCCTCTGTCAAGTTTGCGTTGGCAAAAACCTTGTTACGTTCGACACTTCTGTCTCAGTGTTTACTTTATGCCTGCATGAGTTATGTGAGCATCAAGCCCCCACGAAGCACTTCTGGACTCCCCGAGCACAATAAATTTAACTGTGGAGGTCTTTTATTATTCATATTGAAAATAATGCCTTCACTCTTGTACATGTATTTGTGCTTATGAAACATACTACCAAGTCTATGGATACCCGAGGCTAAAAAAAACTCAGGGTCTACAAACCACTTTCCAGTGAGCAATTCAAAGGATTGTACCATTTATTAACTGAAAAGAAATGTGAGGAACTGTTAATTAGTTGACACATTCCTGTAATTTACTACATTCACTAGGAATAATCAATTCAATTCCACCGACTTAATGAATAATAGAAAATTAATTAAAATAAAACACAAAATGAGGCCACTTAAGGTGAGCTTGTGAATTAACTTTTGCATCAAAGACTAAGAGACAGACTCAAAAGCTCAGTCAAAGCTGCTCTTGATCAAATAAATAAATTAATTAAATTAAATTGCTTAACTGAGGATGTCCGGAATGAGGCAACGTGAGCCCAACAGCTGTTTACCAGTCTGTCGCCAAGTCCTGAAAGGGACTTCAACAGTGCTCGTCTCTCTTGTGATGACCCACAGAGAGATTTGAACCCATTGCCCTCCTGTCCAAAAGCCAATTCTTTAGAATTCGAGCTAGTGCTGTTCATCACTAGTAATATTCTAAGCGGTCCCCACATGTCCAGGGTCTCAATTTTCTAATGCTGAATCAGTTCAGTATCACATCTGGGATTGGAATATTTTAGCTCATGTAGGACGAACTATACACTGGAGAGATTGACCGTTAATCTGAACGGCCTTGAAATGGGAATTGATCCCCCGCCAGCTGCAAAGAAGTCATATGTTATGTAAGAGTTTCAGGTTTTAGATTGGGTTTTTTTGTGTGTGGGGGTGAATGAACTTCAGAATTCTGAGAGAGATGCCTGAGTTTCAGGTGATGAATAATTTGTACAAAACAGCAAAAAGAGTCAAAAGACCATGAAGGTGAAGGAATGTGAGCCATGTTGAAAACGAGGCAATAAGGATGCCATTACTTTAAGCTTTACATGGTTCACTTCAGAGTTGATGGATGATTAGTTTTGACTTAAGGAACAATGCTTTACCAATACAAGACATGGAAGTGGCAACAAGATAAACACAGCGCTGCCTCGCCACAGCTTGCACAAGCCTGGGTATTAAGGTCACTGCCTCTGGGTCCATTTTTAAGAGTACTGGAGTCAAATCCATTTGAATAAACCCACACTTTCAGTATGTAGACCACTATTGAAAGAGATGCCATTCTCCTAATCACAAGCAAGTGGACCAAAGTATATGTTTAAGTGATTTGTTCCAAGTGCCTCTTGACTATATGGGCACCATCTTGTAAACCCGGCGAGGACCGGGATGTATCTTTGCATTGAGGTGGGTTAGAGCCAATGTTGGTAATTTCGCAGAGCTGCGAGAGGGAGGGCTGCACCATTGTAGGGGTGGTCACAACTTACTTCAATTATTGCCAGTCAATGCAGGTCCTTTCATTTCCTTTAAATGCTTGTTGCGCTCTATGGTTTGGCGGAAGCACATGTCTTATTCTCCCGCAGTAACTTGTGCAACTGATCACAAAATTCACGGTTGGGATTGGATCACGGATTTGAGTCACGGATAGGATTATTTTTCGAATCAGCAAAAAAAAAAGAAAAAAGAAAAAGAAGATAAATAGTACTTTGTCTTCATTTATTTTGTAAAATGCTTTTTCCCATTAAATTAAAAGAAAATCAATTCAAAATGTCTAATATAGCCAATTAGGATTTAGGAACACAACATTAACTCTTTGACTGCCAGACGTTTTCAGAAAAGGGATGCCGTCAGTGCCAGCCGATTTAAGCATTTTGACTGATCTTTCAAGGTCCACAGAAAATGTTCTGTTTGGACTATGGAAACACACGTACTACCAAATGAAAGATTGGACTTTCATCTTTCATCAGAAAAAAGTTTGTTTCTACCTTATTCCGTTCTTTAGTAATCAACAATAGAAAATGGTTAGTTTGACCCAATTTCGCCTGTTTTGGACCAAAATACGGAGAAATCAAGCTTTTAGTGAAACGATATTATTTCATGCATTCTAGTGAATTTGACACTTCTTTTTGTCCATGAATGATGCCACAAACACCTAAATAGTGCTTTACTTCTATAAAACACTACCACCAAGAATGAAAAAGTGTTTTTTGATAGCAAAATACGTTTATTTACATTCAACAGTGTAACAATTTGACAACAATTTGGCAAACTATTTACAAATGTGTGCAACTGTGGTGCTATTTACAAATATGTGGATGTTTCAACGACAGTTTTTCTTTTTGTAACACTCTCCTGCGTGCAAGGAGACGCAACAGCATTTGCACAACAGATTGCCTCTTCGCGTGCGCCACTTTCTTGCAGGCCGTTTTTTTCCGGGGAATAGCAAGTATATACTGCAGTGTGTCATCAAGTCTAATATCAGGATCATGCTACGGTTACGTTACGGTGGTGTTACGTCTCGCTTCCTCGCGTCCTTCAGTTGCTATACCGGGTGGTAGGAGATGTTCTGATCCATTTTATCCACTCCATTCATGGTGGCATCGTAGTCCAGAAACAGTGTCTTCTCCGTGATCAGACTGTACCCGCTCCTCCGATGAATATGCATTGGACTCGGGGTACTCTTCATTGTCCGATCGAATGTCCGCTTGTGCAGCTCCGCGTTTTCCGGCGTTAGCAGCGCTAGCCGGTGAGGCTTTATGACGAGAGAAAAACGGCCGCGTCAATGCTTCCAACTCCGGCGTCAACCTCGGGAGTGACCATCATCATCATCATCAATGTGCATTGGTCGATGCTTTTCGACTACTCTCCATCGTCCGATCGAATGTCCGCTTGTGCAGAAGTACCCGGCCGGCTATTGTGCGCGTTTTCCGGCCTTAGCAGCGCTAGCCGCGCTAGCCGCGCTTAGCCGGTGAGGCTTACTACGTGTTCATAACAGTCACGCCAAAGCTTCCAACTTTGGCGTAGAGCTCGGAGTCATCATCATCATCATCATCAATCTGCATTGGTCGATGCCAACTCTCCATCGCCCGATCGAATGTCCGATTGTGTAGAAGTACCCGGCCGGCTATTGTGCGCGTTTTCCGGCCTTAGCAGCGCTAGCCGCGCTAGCCGCGCTTAGCCGGTGAGGCTTACTACGTGTTCATAACAGTCACGCCAAAGCTTCCAACTTTGGCGTAGAGCTCGGAGTCATCATCATCGTCGACATCAATGCGCTTTTTAGTATTGATTGATGCTTTCCGTCTTTGAAAAAAATGCTCAAGCGTGAGCTGCTTGCAACCGGTTGCTTGGTCAGCCATTGTTGTGGCTTCATCAGCCATTGTCTCCTCAACACTCTAGCTCCGCCTCACGTCTTCTACTGACGCCCACGGTGGGCGGCCCATCCAACCTTGTGCAAAGAGAGTCATCGCTGCCCTCTAGGGGCCAAAACGAGTCTTTTACTATTCAGATATGCCTGATACTTTCAGCACAGCTGCCCAAGGCTTTCCTGCACCCGTTTTTGAAAAAAAAAAAAAAAAACATAGGGGACGTCTTTTAACGTCCTCGGCGCCCTTCCCTAGGTTTATGCTAAACGTTTTATAACGTTTATGGCAGTCAAAGAGTTAAGTGCAATATGAGGCAGAAACATTCTTATATACATGGCCAATTTGTAAAATACGGTATTAATGGCTTAAAGTTGTGTTTCTAAAATCTAAACAGTATTGCATCTACACTCCCAAACAGCTGGTTGTCTATGGCAGCTAGCATCCAAGGATCCAATTTATCGAACTTCCAGGAAAACATTTCATGTCCTTCGTGAACCTTCAATTTGTGAGATGCCTTCCTCAGCACAAGATTCACATAAAAAAAAATCAAAATGACTCTTTTATGAGGAAATCAATTTTACCAACAGAATAAAATGTGAAAAATAAGAGTTATTGCTTTACGTCTCCTTCTGCTTCATGTGAAAGTATGGCGAGTGCATAAATGTATGACACACACACAAAGTAATTCCATCTGTTTGTCACAGAGCCAGAAAACAAAAAGTGAACTCTACAAATGGAGTGTTCCAGCTATTTTTTCCAGCTTTTGAAGGACATAGCCACTAATTAGTGTCATTATATTGTTCTACACTTATTATTTTCTTCAAAGGGAGAATAACGGCCACTGTTATGCTTTTGTACATGCAGCAGCGTTCAACCGCCTTCAGCTGACAAAAATTAAAGCAGCACTCCTCTTAACTGTGTGCTAAGTTATTGCTTGTTTGTGCACTATAACTGGATATATGATTAGTGCAACATTGTAAAACATGTTTAAAGGTCATGCAAATTATAATAAATACCCATAATACATCAGGTGGCATTTTGCAATATTACATTATAAAAGTACAATATGGTTTAGGAGGAATGTGGAAAAATAACTAATTACATTTACACATTTGGTACATTTAACCAGCTTTTACTTTTGATGAATTCACCAACTGTTCGTTCCAAACATGTCATTCTGCCTTTGGAATCTTGACAATATGCAGGCTCTCAACTATTGTTGTAACATCGATTTCAATATAATTACTGCAAACATCTGTGCAGGGAGAGGTGGTCGGGCAGGCAGTTTGGATTCAGGTTGTTTCCTATTTGTGCTAAACGGCATCAGGAAAATGAAATTGTAATCTTTTTTTTTAACTATCTATAAAGCTTCAATTGTACATCTTTATGAGCTATTGTATAAATATGTTATAGTATTAATAGCTACGGTCACGTTTAAAGGTAATTAGTATCTATGTTATAAAACAACTGTCAATGAATTGAATTGAAATTTGTGACACAGTTGCATTACAACTATCACAATATTCAACAATATGACATTTAAGTTTAATGCATGAGAACATTTGCACACACCCCATTTGAAAAACAAACAAACAAACAAACAAACAAAAACACTGGCAACATAATAAATAATAACTCTCAAATACTCTATGTGCTACTGTATAGCAACACAGGTTTGGAGTGTCATCCTTACGGCTGCATAATGAATGACATACGCAAGCTGAGTGACATCACGATCAGTATGATAATTGACAGGTGACACCGTCCGTCACAATACAGTCTCAGCCAGCACAAGAAGACAGAACTTAAAACAGACCCACAAGCCGCAGCTAAGCAAAAGGATGGCCTTGTACTGCTGCATACACCAAAGACAGTTTGGAGAATATCATGCTTGCCTTGGTCTTCTTGGCCAAATGTGAGATTTAACCTTAAATTCTTCCATTAATACTTAAACAGCTATTTCTTAACAAAGACAAAAGAATAAGCCTTGAAAAATGGGGTACTTCTTTTTGTAAATACTACATTATAGATTGACCTCCTGCTTTTTTGTACTAATACTACACAACGTTTTACCGCAAGTGATGAACAAAAACAAGCTTCATTCTCAAGTAAAAAATGAGTAACGAACGCATAAATAAGTGAAATATTTTTAATGACCCGATAATAGCTTCCATGGTTGGACAAATAGCTGCGAGAAATTAATGAGGTTGAGGAGACAGCTTTAAAGAGCTCATGAGATAGGATGGTCGCAAGGCAGAGCTGGGAAAAGTTTGAAACATAAATAAATAAGTTGCTCTCAATTTTGCTAAAATCAAAAGCCGCTTGATAATACTTGGATGGCAAAAGTGTTTGGAGACTGACAACCCTAAGAACAAATTGTCCATCCCATCTGTCCATTTATTTTCTATACTGTGTATCCTCATTCGGGATGATCAAGAGCCTGACTTTGCTGACTTTTTACAAGAGGTGGGAGGCACCCTACAAACATTCGGTATCATACTTAGTGGACATGCAATTGAAAATGTCTACAGGGGGAGTTTGCAAGTTAGAGGGAAAAAAAACGAACAGTTTTTGTCACATTTGTGAAGTCAGTATAACCTGACAGTAAGGAAAATAATATGAGGGGGGAAAAACTCTCCGGGCTGCTCCAATTTAGTACCTCTAATTTAATTTCAAAAGAACAACAGCGTCAAAAGGGAAAACAGACAGTTAGAGACGGAACGAGATATCAATCAATTTATTTCCCCTACTGCCGGCATACTTCCGCAGAGATAAGCTGTTAACTTGGATTTTAGGGGATTTGCTGAAAGTATGGAAAATGTAGTGTTTGTCAAAGAAAGTTGCATAAGACTAGCAAACTGACCTGCAGTGTGGAATTACACCTTGACAGGTACGTTTGTTTATCACTTATTTTTTACTTTTAATTTGTTTTTTAATTCAAATAAAACTTCAAAATGTGATGAATAAGTCATGCTACCAACGTAGCAGCTGTAGCTAACGTCAGCTTATTATTTACAATTAAGGCTGTCAAAGTTAAAGCGTTAACTCAATGATTAATCACAAAAAGAAAATCATCGCATTACTCATGTATTAACACAGATTAATCACACTATTCATTTTGACCGCAGATGACCCTTTAGCTTGACAGCGGATGGTTACATTTAAGGTAGCACAGGTTGTGTTTAAGCAGTAAACATTACATGCTTTCAAGTAGGCAAAAGCATTTAATAAATGTTTGTGTATGCCATTCAGAATATTTGTTCTGGTCAAAATATTGTTGTTGGGGTTTTTTTTCATTTTAAATTATGCAAGTAACTAACTGATTAGGAAAAAAAAGAGGATGAGATGAAATACATCGTTCTTTTAGTTTTGTTCTGTATTTAGGTTTGGAAAAAATACAGTATCTGTTCTCTTCATTTGTACTCACTTTCCCTTTTTTTGGGGGGTTTTGCATGTTAATTGGTAAGATTGGACTTTATACATTATTTTAAGGCGGTTAAACTCCATCAATTCATTAAATTTAAAAGTTTTAAGTTGTATAAACATTGAATTTGTGTGGTCTCTGTATCCACTACCGAAAGCGACACGAGAAGCACGTTTCTGCAAAAGAAAAATGGGTTCAGTGTAGGTTTTGGCTTTGCACCCCCACACTTCAATGCAATAGTTCAGGTATGAAACAATCAATGAATTATATAACAATACCAAAGCATTCTTGTTCATTGATTCTTTAACCTTGTGTTAAACGGCTACGGTTTGGGATACCCTAGATTTGACATGTTCTATATGCGCTTTCCATGTTAAATGTTCATCACTAATAATACCTAGAAACTTTATTGCATTAGTCCTTTCTATTTCTATACCCTGCACAGTCAGTGTTGCTACAACATCTATATTTTTACAACAGAAAATCATAAATCTGGTTTTACTTATGTTTATAGACAGTCTGTTGGCGTTAAACCGCTTCATAATATTTTCAAAGTCTTTCTCTATTACTTGCATTACATTATATATATATTTTCCCGGCATAAAATAATAAAAATTCTAAAATGTGATTAATCTGATTTAAAAAAAATAATAGTTTGACAGCTCTATTACAATGCTAATGCAAACTTAGAATTGCTAGAGCTGGCATTCTTTGTGACTATTTATCATGACTGCACGTTCTTGAGGCATGCACATATGAATTTCCATGTATGAGAATCGTGCTGCTGTACGTTCGTGAGGGGCGTGGCTTCACTGTAATAAATGGCCATCTCAAGTGAAGCTGTACAAGCTCAATTGTACCACATTTTGGGATGAGGACAACAGTATCTACTGTATGCTGATGCAATGTCAGTGGAGGCACTGTAGAGTAAAATTCAGTGAGAAATAACAACGTTAACCACAGTTGCTGTGTAATTTCATTCATCCATCCAAGGTGCGACAGGGGAAATTAAAAAGTCTAATCTCAATTTAACATGAATTAATATGATGTGCAGAAGAAAAGACATGTCAAATTATCATAATATATTATCCACGAGAAGACAATTGATCCCACTGTGGGGTTATGCACTGGTTATGGCAGCAACAATAATATACAATATTATGAAGACATCACGTACTATAATAATAAATAAATAAATAAAAACAGGTGAAACATAAAAAACATGCTATCTACAAATAGCATGAAGTAGCAAAATTGTTTAATATTATATAAACATGCAATATGATTCTCCGTACAGTTCAAAATATTCAATTGGATTTGGTTCGATTCAGTGGGATTACATTTCAATTTGATATTTTACGGCTGTAGCTTTTGTCGCAGTCCAGTAATATGCAATATGAATGTGAAAGCTCTCCAAAACCCAAGCAGAACAATAAGATTCAAGTATTCAACAAGCTTTACAACCGGACGATTTGCCAAATCAATACCGATTTTCCAGATGGAATCATTTTTTGTTACACTTCTAGTTTATATGTTTTATTGTTCCAAGTATCATATTATAGTGCTATTTTTCTCATTTAAAAGCACATCACAGCTTTTTAGTTTGTTTGTAATGGAAGGCTGAAACGCATTAATGGCATTTCCAGTCATTTCTATGGAAAACGATGATTTGAGTTACGAGAGGTCAAGGAACAAGTTAAACTCTGATTTCAAAGGCACCAATGTAATTCAATCAAACTTCCACAAGATTCCATACAGTGTTTGTCTTAATTGTATCTTTATCTAATTAAAATCATTAAAATAGTAAAGAATTAGGTAACTTAAGGTGGCATTTGACCATCTAAATAGGCTTTTTAGTGTCTGACAAAGGTTCCTGGAAAAAAGATACACAATTGTTTTCGTTTTGGAAACAAACAGTATCTTTGTTAGATAAGTTTAAAAAATTGTAATTTAAGTGACTGTAAATGGAAACACATTTTCAAATGATGACCAACTCCCAGGATCAGTGAGCTTGACTCGCTCAGCTTTTCTTCAAGCCAGACCAGGTTGAGTCATCCACTTCTGAACTCTGAATACACAAGCAGTCTGCTTTCACATAAGTGATTTTTAAGTGCAGCACAACCACAAAGAAATGTTCAATTTCACCTTGTTTCACTTACGTGCTTAATGAAGTGTTTCATAAAGCCACATTACAATACCAAAATAAAGATTGAAAACAGATGATGCCGATGCAGGTGAATTACTACATGATGAATGCACTTGTTTGTGAAGAAAAACACATTTCACACTTGCGGTGGGTGCAAAGGCCATTAACAAAGGAGAGCAAAGCGACTTTCTTTTTCAGTCATAATTACGGCAATCAATCAATCAATCAATCCATCCATCAATCCATCCATCCATCCATCCAACCACCCACCCGATATTTTTAATTTGGTAAGGTCTAAATTAAATATTAAAATTAAGTAAATAGATGTTTTTAAAAAAAAAAACTCAAAATATTGCTAGAGGCTACATCTATGAATATTGCAGTAATTGAGTGCACCGTAAAATATAATGTTGGCCCCTTACTGGCCCCCTAAAAGTAAATCCTAGAATTGCCGCTGCCAGTGAGAGGTTTGTGGGTCGTGGTGGGGTGGCGGGGGAGGTATGTGGTGTGGTGGGGGGGTTGGGGGTTGTGCTTGTGGTTGTAACAGAGCAGCTCTCAATGTTATTTGTTAGCCTGCGGAAGGCAATGTTGTGTGGTTATTTTAAACATATAGGACAACTTGTATAGTAATTCTCTTTGTTCTATGCTTAGTTTGACAGCAAATTTCAACTGGGAGTAGGAATTAACAGCTTTTCTCTTAACTCCCTTTTTTCTTTTTCTTTTTAATCATTCAGTATATGTCAAACTACTGCTACTGTCAAACTACTGTTGTGGAGTGAGTTGATTTTAGTTCACTGCCCAAACTGCGCCTCTCATTTTTCAAAAGAAAAAAATGGCAGAATGATGGCCCATTTTACCAAGAAGTTGGGTCATTTGCATGACACCTGCGGATCTATCGGTTTATTGGAGAGGACACATTGCAAGGACAATAAAACTCCACTTGTGTAAAAAAAAATTTTTTTACATACATAAATGCTTTATTGTAAGTTTTAAGAATCTGCTGCTGTTTAAAGTGACTTCATCTCACACATTAGGATTATTCTCTTTCCATCTTCACTACATATGAACTACTCCAACTCCATATTCAGGATTTTATGGCCACTTTGGCTCATTAAGAGACAGCAACATGTAAGGGACGCCAGACAAAAAGTGTGATGTCAAAACCACAAGCTTTATTTAGCCAAGTCAAAAATAAGTTTAAACAAACAAAAAAAGGACTGAAACCCTAGCCAAAAGGAAAGAAAAAAGTGGGGCCAACACTGGACCAACCATTATCGAAGGTTATTGGATCCAATGTTATCCCGCTAACTTAAAGGATATTTGTGCAGTTTGTCATTATTTTACTCACGACTGCTATCTCTGGCCCAAAGCGTAACTGCAGCATCCCAACTTTGGAAAGTTAGCAGCTCATGCGTGCAGTGTCGTATACTAGCTAACACCACAGGCTAATGCTAGCACAGCGCCACATGTCCGCTACTCTGCGGGGATGCGCATGACGTCACCCTCCACCACTCCTCTCCCCAAAGACACTATGACGTGTGCGGGTCTGCACACTCTAAAAAAGTAAGAAGTATGAAAAAGTATAAAAGTTGATAGGTGCAGTCACAGTAAAACAGTCATGGCTCTTTGTACTCATCTGGGCATTGGTGGAGGATGATTTAAACGGCACAATGCAACTTTAAGAAAAGGTAAACAAATCTAGATTAACAAAGATATAAAAAAATTTAAAAAAGGACCTCACCTCTAACATTGTGCCATCTCATGTCAAAGAACAAATGTGCACCCTACACTTCCTCACCACACTGTTATATCGCTTCCTAATTACAGCGCTACATGATGCCAGGTGTGACAAGACAATTGGGTGAAACGGGGGCACCTAATGGTGGCCAGAGGAAGTGCAGGGCCACGCTTAACAGGATCTGCCCTCCTTGAGTGCACTGCACTGCAGTAAGATATGTACTTAAATAACACATGTGGCCTGATGCAAGTGTGTGAAAGTACGAATGTGAGGCTATTGTACTGTATCTAAGGGTAAGTATCGACCATTAGGGCAGTCGTGACAAAACAAAGAGATGGAAGAGAGATGGAAGAGAGATGGAAAGAGGCAACCATGGACGTCATTTCAAAGTTAATGATTTGTGAGGGCTTCTCTGCATAATACATGTTTGGGGAGTTTCCTGTACTGATGCTATTTAAATGTGAATGCATCTGATGAGGTATTTTTTGACTGCAAATGCAGTACAGCATGTGACCAATCTTGTTAACAGGACAGCTTTTGTACCATGGAAGACGTTTGCATCAAAGCACTTTCAGCAGCTAAACTGCAGTCACTCAAAATATCAAAATACTAGCACATTCATATTAAGAAACTATATATATATATTTTTTTTAAAGTTCACATATTTAAGATGTTAACGTCATTTTAAATATTCCCCTCCTGTTGTCAACACTGCGTAGCTAAGCAAACAATGAAAACCTTTTTTTCTTTCAAACACTGTATTTCAACTGGGGTCAGAACGGTCCATCAAACTGGGATATTGATTTTTTCACTTCAACCTACAACATATGGCAATGACTCTAAGGAGAGCTTTACCAAAAGTAGTGAAGTTGACGTCTCACCTCCTTTACTAAACTACATCATTTGTCTTCGCCTTATGCCATTTAGATGTTAAATCCAGCTTCTTACTGGCTTTGCCCGCACTCCTCTATGTATGATTTATTTATTTATTTTTTATTTATGTTGATTTTGTCTCATCTAAATGCAATGTGAGAAGTCTGTTTTTCATGGCCAACAGCAATAAAGCAAACCAATTAATTTCACGTCCATACCCTTCTCGTCGGCTTTGCTAATTACATGCATGTTTTTGTTAATGCATCTGTGTACGCGCATGTGTGGACGAATGGCATACATAATGCATTTAGTACATAAGGGTAGCTGCTATTGGTGGGGGAAAAGATGCTTGTCAGTCAGAATATGTCTTGCCTGAAGGCCTAACGATGCCCATTCACTATATATTAACGTTACTCTGCTTTATCTCGTACAGTAGAACTCACTGTGCACACAGCGTGGGTGCAGCAATGTTTCACAGGTGTCTGCCATGCCTTTCAGACAGTTCTGGCATGACAAATAAGACATGTTTAGGCAGCCTCCAATACATCTTTATAGACCACACAGTGAAGTTTGAGTGTGGGGTCTAAACTTTCCTGAGTCACGGTTACCGGCGCACATCCCTGGTGTTGCAAAACTGATGTTCACAGTTGTGGCTCCAAATTGTTCACACATTTTTCAGTTTGTTTATAAAAAAAAAATGTTTTTTTGGAATAGTAAATGAGATAAATGAACTATGGGAACCCTTGACTCTGGTAGAAAAATACCCATATCCTTTGATCAGTCGAGGCAACACCCCTGCCCCCTCAAAAAAAAATTAAAAATAAAAATTATTCATTTATTTAAATTGCCAACTGTGCATGACACGTACATTATTGGTGTTTGCATGGGCAATTTTTGCTCCTTAGGATATGCGGAATGTGCACGTTTTTTTTTTCTCAACATGTATGTTCATCACCTCTTTTTGATTTTTAATTGATTGTACATTCCATAAAACACAATTTGTGTTTTGGTAACACTCCATTACAAAGAAGACATCATGAAAACATAGCCGCCGTGGTTAACGTTGGCTTGCTCAGTGTGCCAATGCTAGCTTACTAATACTAGCGCTATTATTTTGTTAAAGATGGATATGCGTTCACAACAACTCACTTTTACAAGGGATGGCATTATCACATCATCATCATGAACGACTTTGTTTGAAAGTCACTCGTGAACGCTAGTGAGATTTGCAGCTACATGGCTACATGCAGATTTGCTAGCAGTTTTATCACCGCAAACTCTCCCTTCAAACGGTTCAACATTTATGTGACCATCATGTTTTGTCCCCGAGACATTTCCATAACATTTTATATAAAATTTAATTGAACAATACAAAAACAAGTGAGAATGGATTGAACCCATGAAGCGCAAAACAACAGAAAGTGCAACACAGCACGATAACTAAACAGCCACAAGTAGATGGCAGCTGCCCGCGTGGCTTACTGCTGGAATCACATTGATATTTTTAAACCAGACCAAAAGAAAACTGGAGTGCACATGGGTGGTGGGTGACATGGCTGTCACAACACAGCGGTGTTAAAATCGCTTGTGCGCTGTTCTCCCTCTGTATTTATCTGAATGTGTGTTCTTTTTTTGTTACTTTATATGGCATTGCTTCAGTAAAACTTAAGCGATACAGTAGCTGGAACAACACCAACAAGAGCATTAAAGCCTAAACATTCCTCACATGTAAAATGAGAAGACAGCAATAATTGCTGACTAAAATAATAATGATGATGATGATTTGTCCATGCCTTAAATCTCTTCAAGTGTGTTTTATTTAAATGTATAAAGTTGTTTAAGTAGGAAACGTAAAGATAGGTATAAACAAACCTCCTAAAAACCTTTCGTCATTCAACACATCTAATAGTTTTCTTTACTTTTATGTTCTACGGTATGCCCATAAAGGTGGTAACTTATTAACTGTGCTATTTTTAATCTTCATTTCACACTAGAATACTTTGCTGGCCGCATAAATCACATGCCAGTGAGGCCAGTGTCATTATTGCTCAACATACCATTGATGTCATCACTTCATTCACATGCCCACAATAGTGTGTGTATACTATAAAATAATTGTAGGGGTTAGATGTGAAAGAAACCTGACCCGGTGAAGCCTGAGGACTTATTGATCAGCATAACTGTAGTAAAGTCAAGCTGATTAGCCACAGGTCCATGCCTGCTGTTTCGTGCAACATTTTATACCAATTAGCCTCCATTCCGCTTTGATGACCTTTTAAAGACTGACACCTGAAATTAGTGTTGGGCTACTTAATTGTACGTTTTTGTTGCTTGAGTTAGACATACACTGAGGTGGGTCAAAAGCAAGCAAGATGTGCTAGTGACTGTAGATGGCAAATATCAAAACTGTGCCTCTATGGAGGACCAAAAGTGCCCAAATTAAATAAATGAAAACACCATTAAATAAATGTATCATGGAATAATTAAGTGTGTCATTTATTAATTAAATATTGAATTAAATAAACCAATAATTAGATAAATGTGTCATGAAATTATTAAATGTGTCATTTATTAAACATGGAATTAAATAAACCAATAATTATCATTATATAATTATTTCTGTATTTATTTATTTCATAGTCCTGTGTTGCAGCGTTTCATGAATGTATTTTATCTGTCAAACTCGCCTGTCAAAGTTAGTGGGCGGGGCTAAAGCCTGATTCACTCAAATCTTGTCTAATCGACTGCTTCGGCCCGAAGTGGTTAGCAACATAGTGGCTACGGTGATGGATTTTTAAAAAAAAAAATTAATTTAGATTTTTATTTATATAGAGTGATCTTGGCTTGTTGTTCTCCCCTCAGGAAAAGCGAGTGAAAAAAGTGTTTCTATTTCACTTTTGCAAAATAGCACCACCCAGCCTATCGAATTGTGTTTACTAGCTACTCACTCTGCATCAATTCATTATTCTGAAATGAATTTACCTTGACTTGGTAAGCAGGGTGACCAATCAGGTGTTAGGACCTGCCCACCAAACTTTGATGGGTGAGTTTGACAGCTGAAATAAATTCATGAAACACCGCAACACAGTGACCATGAAATAATTAAATAGAGAAATAATATATATATATATATATATATATATATATATATATATATATATATATATATATATATATATATATATATACATACACACATACAAATAATCATAGGTAATTTCATTAATTAATGACACATTTAATAAAACATTGATTTATTTAATTCCATATTTAATTAATAAATGAAACATTTAATTGATTAATGACACAATTATTTAATGGTGTATTTATTTATTTAATTTTGGCACTTTTGGTCCTCCATACTAAACATACCTGTTTTATGTACAATTGTGTCCAGTCAACAGTGCATCCTTGATCTCAATTAAAAAAAAAAAAAAAGAGTGCAATATGGAATGTGTTTACTGTTCAGCCGTCTAGGTTGAAGGATGCAAACAAACAATCATAATGTAGGCTCTTTACCAGTGCGATTTTTGCAACTCTCCCTCCAGCTAAGTTTAGTGCAACATTTATCTAGGTGACTTGTGATTGAATGATGATCTGCGCTATACTGTACGCTGCCTCTCACCCATATCAGATGGGATAGACTCCAGCTTCCCCTTGATGTTGAGCAAGCTAAGAGGTGAAAAAAATGGATGGATACGTCTTATCACGATGTTGAATTGCCTAACTGCACATGAAGATAGAACCTGCCTTGATCTTCAACCTCTCTTTGAAACAACATGACATAAACACAGTAATCACCTTAACAGGGAGCAAGGGAAAGTGTTTTAGCAAGGGAAAGTGTTTTATCCGGGGAAATACGACCGCCGGAGATCGAGACACCAAACACCAAATGCACATTGGTCTGATAGAGCTTGACGTTGCTTTGTTGAATCTACAAGGTACAACAGCCCCCCTTGAACTAATCCATTAACCATTTTGTTCATGACGCCTTTGTACTGTCGCACAGTGGTAATAACTAGGTTGGATAATTGCAACACAAACACACATGCAGTTGAAGCGCAAGAGGAGCACACAGATGTTGACTTGCTAAATGAATCGAGCCACCACCAATTATGACTCAATTTGTGCTTAATTGATTTTTCCACAAAATACCTGCAGAAAATCGTACAATTGAGTGGCAAGCGATGTCATCACATTTTCACGTTATTTTCACGCTACTATCCTCCATCCATCCATCCATAGACAGTCTTTAAGCATGTTGTAGGTCACCCATGAGTGGGACGTGCCTGGAATACCTGACCAGGCAGGATCCTTACCAGATTCCAAAGCGACCTTATCATGGTCAACTTGATGCGGAGGAGTAGCAACTCTGCTCAGAGTCCCTCCGGGATGACTGAGCTTCTCACCCTATCTCTAAAGTAGAGTCCGAGCAGCCTACAGAAGAAGCTCACACTTGTTTCCGCCATTTAGTTGTTTTGGACAGGCTTGTGGCAGTAGGTGAAGTTGGGAATGTATTCCCGAACAGCAAATAGAGAGCTCTGCCTTTCCGATAAAGAGTCCGCATCACTGCACCGATCCACCTGTTGATCCATCGCTCTATTCTCCCCTCCCTTGTGAACAAGACCCCAATATAATTGAAGTCCCTTTTTTGAGGCAGGATCCCCTCCCCAACCCACAATGGACACACCACCATTTTTCGACTGAGGACCACGGTGTCAGCTGCTGATTCTCATTCACTTCCCATGACTGAAATATTATTTCGAGCAGATGTCAGAAAAAGTTTATCTTTTCAAACAGTCGCTGTTTGAAACTGTAAAATAGCTTCTTTAAAAAATAAAAAATAAAATCTGTCAGTGTTCTCTCTTGGAATTTGCAGAGAGATTATACTTGGCATTGTGTCTGTAGTTTCCAGATTGTATCCAACCAATAATTCTGATGCCTGCTTTCTCTGCTTTGAAGTCCAGCTAACACTTTTAATATGAATGCCTTTTGTGGTCCTCATTATGGGAATTGGGAATACATTTGGCAAACAGAAGATGATGCCACCTATATTTTTATACTGGCAGCATGACTGACAAATATTTTGTCTCTCATGAGGAATATTGGATATGGGCTTTCATCATCATACTGCAGCTTGCAAAACACTTATGTGTGTCTGTTCCTCAACCTGGAGTGACAAATACCCTTTCAAAGTAATGACAGACTTCATGCTTGTTCCAATTGTGTCTGTATGTTTGTACACAAACTGTTTTGGACTTGTGAAGGTATGTGAAGAATTATGCTTTAGTGTTTATGTTAGTGTCCCATCTGTTAAAATAATGAGACTGAGAAGCCTTCAAAGACTTGCAGTACAAAACTTCACATTAACATGTACGCACACTAGGCGGTGTCAGAAGTCATGCATGCTTTAGAAATACATGACGACATGGATGGAAAGGGAAGACGCGGTTTAGACGCACATGTACAGTACATGAGGTGTTTGCTGTGCAAAGCCAGGTGAGACTTGGAGTTGTCCCTATTTGTGGGAGTGTGTCTCGATTACAAGCAGAATAGCAGTCACAGGGAGACGGGGGAGCACGTTGTTGCCCGTTGATTACCACCTCAAGCAATTTATACAGGCTGAACGCGACTTTTCACAAATGTGTAAAACATCCACCTCATCTTGCTACTAGAACATTAAGACACATAAGAGGTCAAGGCTCGGCAATCCACATGACCAATTCCAAATTGCTGTCACCTCCTCAACTGTGCAGCGCAGCGCTCACAATGTGGCATGCGCGCCCTCCAATTTCATAACAAGTTTATTGAATCAACAGCACTTGAGGGCTCATGAAAAGCTATCGTGTTAATCTTTGGGAGCAAGCCACAAAGTTGCTGAGGCACAATGAGACGGAAACTGATAAGTACAGTAATAAAATGGTTTTAAGCACCTCTTGGATAAAGTTGAAGTCACTTTGCGCTGCTTCTTCTAAACCAAAGTTGATTGAAGGTACAAATAATTGTGTGCCTACCTTAGTGAGAGGGTGTGCTGCCTCGGGATCATTGGTGTTTCAAATCCAGAGCAAACGCATCAAACCGTCAACCTTGTGTGGCAATAAAGGAAGTAGATGAGAAGATCTGTGGACTGTGTGTGAGAGCCACGGGGCAATGTGGGATGTGTGCAGAGCTACAGAATCCACCCGCAGTCAGCAAGAAGCAGCAGCCCCGCAGCTGCGTTCAGCTCGGGCAGATCCGAAAGGCGGCAGAACGAGATAGACGGGCTGCTGCCGCTGCTGCTCTCTCTCCTCGACTCTCCCGATCTCTGCTGCCTGCTCTGCTTTCCCCCTCTCTACTTAAAGCTCCTTCTTGTACACACATGGATTCTCCACACCGCATCTCTTGCTCTCTTTCTCCACTCGGTCCTTCTTCATGGCATTCACATGCACACCCTCCTCCCACCCTCACTAAGGGTGGTTTCCCCACAATGCAGATTGTCTTTCCATGGAGTCCAATATCACAGTTTATTGATTAAAGCTATCATTTTGTTATCAGATTCTCGCCTTTCACATGGGAATACCCAAGGATGGGACAACGGGATGCCACAAAGGAGATGCAAGATAATGACAAAATTCGCAATCTGCTCACATGAGGGTTCCTGTAGAGTGGGTGAAGGTGACACGGGTGGCAAGAGAAATGTCACGTTTAATGCTAGCTAGTCGGGCCAGATAGTTGTCAGTGGCGAAAAAACATATTTGCGCGACCCGGAAGACGCCGGAACCAATATTTTGTATTTCGGGGGCGGACATTCATTGCTGACAGACAGCGAAGCGGAGCTTCAATTTAAACATAAAGAAAATATTTGTCTGCTTACATCAAAGTTTCCTCAAAAATAAGATTATAGTGTTATCTGCATCTGAAAATGGGTTCACAAATGCAATTGTTATTGTGTGAATCTGATACATCTAAGAATAAGGGCATACAAACAGGTTACACCACACGGTGGCGTTTTGAAACGTATGCATTGTTAGGAGACAATTTTAAAAGTTCCATATTTTAAATACAATATAGCTTATCATAATTGCATCTCTCAGCCCTCAACTGACGGAGAGTTAAAAATAAAATTAAAAATCCCCCTTTTCTCCCTCTTCTCCCCTTCTTTCTATTTACCCCCCTCACACAGACTATTGTTCACCAGCTTTAGCTCAGGTGGTAGTGTGGCAGTCTCCCAAGCTGTAGGTTGTGAGTTCATTCCTCAACCCTTGAGTTACTTTTTTTCTTTTCTTTTTTTTTTACTCTCTTCCGAGTCTATTTGGTCCTACTCTAATCAAATTTACTCTACAGAATTTAACGTGAAGAAATGCACTGCGTGGCTCATATTGAATGTCAGTGTTTTTTTGTTTTTTTATACATGTGTTAACCATTCCCTCCATGAACGATCCCAGCACACACTTTCTACTACATACCGCAATACATACCCTGTTTGTACCATACCTATACTTATACGTATAGTGTGTTTGCGTTTAAGGTGCACAAACTTGTCCAACTTTCGACAAGATGGCCTTTCTCTCCCTTATAATACACCTGGAAATCTGAGATTTACCGCCTAATCTTGCTCTTCAAAAGTGGTGCTGATCACAAATACAAAACAATGCAATACCATCATCAGTGGTCTGTCAGTCAATACATTGCTTTATAAACCCGATTTCCACAGACAAGCTGGGTGAGACAGTCTCTGATGCCTACCCATTGAAAAGTGAACCGGACAAATATATTTATCATGATAGTATACGGTTAAATTACAGTTGACAAATTGAAACGTCTTTGGCAGTTAATGAGTCAAGAAGTTGTTGCTACAGAAAAGCAAAGGAAAATTATGAGTGTAAAGTGTGTAGAAAAAGAAATGGTACTCAGAATTAAAATAATTCAGACCATATTTTAAAGCTTCTAAAATAATAGGAAATTGTAAAATTGATATTGTTGTATGTGAAGTCAGTTTGTGTCTCATTCACAAAAGATTCCATTGGTTTAGTTTCACACTTGATGGATGAGCATTGACCCCAGAAATCCAACTAAATGTATAAAAGCACATCAAATGTTTGTTTCCCTTCAATGTTCCACAGTACCTTCAAATGTAATAAATTTAATAATTAGACTGATGTTTGTGGAGCTCACGGCAAGTTAAGGGATCATGAGCGTTGTGAAGCCTTCCAGTAAGAATTCAATCAAATCGTATCAAGTTTGAGCAGACCTTTTTGTTTTTCTCTTACTCTCTGGACAGTATAAACGTACGTGAGAAGCATACAATAAATCAAATTCTTCCTCTCAATTCTCTCTCTACGCTGCCATTGTGGGGCATCCATTGCTTTCACTGCACCATCTGTTTATGTCCTGGATGGGTAACTTCTGGCTTACATGACTACCTCAGTGCCCACAAGGCCACTTTCTTACAGGCTGAACCTTTTTTTTTCTTTTTTTAAATTACTACAAGTATATACTGTAGCTTGATTAAATACTACGGTATACAATGCACAACTTCATTCTTTTCCTGAAGAAATGATATGTTGTCATCTCCTCTGGAAGCAATTGGTGGGTGTCAGTCTAAAATCATGTATTTTTGGGTACCTTAAGAAGGAATCTGTCAAGCCAGTTTGTTCGGTCAATTGATTTTGTTAATGACTAATACACTGGGTGCACACTAAGAGGCAGCTAATTAAGTGTGAGTAGAGGAAATGCAGGTTCATCAAGAGGGCATAACTATCATTTGCATCACAGCCCTATTTTCAGTTATTTGTCCATGAAATAGAATATAGCAAGCAAGGGTCTTGTAAATTATTTTTTAATATACTCAGCTGCACAGTCTAATCTACGGAAGCGTAGAACTGCCAATGTGGAATAAAAAACATTATGACTGGCAAATACGTTTAAATGTACTGTACTTGCAGGTACTTTTTTTTAAATACGTTCAAACATATTTTCAAGAATGTTCTTGCAAATTAACCTCGCCAGCCAGATTGATAAATGTGATTCACTCGAGGGAGTTCTTCACATTATCAATCTGGTACTTCACTAGGCAGACCCGTTCGCTTATTGGTTTCGTCCTGCCTAAACAACGCCTGATTGGTCCAATCGAAAAAAGATCGGCTGCAAACATATCAGTGGGAGCGGTACAAGATGTATTCTCCGGAGTTTGTGAACTCACACATGCCGCGAGAATTCATCTTGCTGGCAAGTTTACTTGTAAATGCTTAAAATGTCCTTTTTTTTTTTTTGCATTTGTCCTACATTATACCAATACATCCATCCATCCATCCATCCATTTTCTGTACCGCTTGTCCTCACAAGGGTCGCGGGGGTTGCTGGAGCCTATCCCAGCTGGCTTCGGGCAGTAGGCGGGGTACACCCTGAACTGGTTGCCAGCCAATCGCAGGGCACACAGAGATGAACAACCATACTCACAATCACACCTATGGACAATTTGGAGTGTCCAATTCACCTGCCATGCATGTTTTTGGAATGTGGGAGGAAACCGGAGTACCCGGAGAAAACCCACGCAAGCACGGGGAGAACATGCAAACTCCACCCAGGAAGGCCGAAGCCCGGACTTGATCTCACAACCTTTGCACTGGGAGGCGGACGTGCTAACCAGTCAGCCACCGTGCCGCCTATATATACCAATACAATATGTTCAAAAATTAAGACATATAAGTAATAATACAATATAATTAGGGCTGTCAACGTTATAGCATTAGCTCATTGATTAATTAAAAAAAAATATTGCATTAATCATGTATTAACGCAGATTAACCACACTGTTAATTTTGACCGCAGATGATCCTTTAGTTTGACAGCGGATGGTTACGTTTAAGGTAGCACAGGTTGTGCAATAAACATAACTACATGCATTACAGTAAAGCATTTGCTATTTTTTTTCGTATGACATTTAGAATATTTGTTCTAGTCAAGATATTAGGGTAATTTTATTTTCATTTTAAATTTGTGCACGTAATTAACTGATTAGAAAAAGAGGAGGATGAGAGTGTGCAGTGGATCATAAATGTGGAAGACATCCTCATAACATTAAATGTGGAACGAATTAACACATAACAGGTGCTCTTCAAATTTGGCGGGCAACATTTTTTCTGCCATAATGTCACTGGCTATTGAGTTGAGCATGTGCATACCCAGTGACATCATGGGTATTATACTGAGAAGAATATTATAAAAATGTATTGTCAGTGTATACTGATATAGTGATAATTTGACATTTTTACGAGCAGCATTTAATAATAATAATAATAATAATAATAATAATAACAACACATTTTATTTGTAAAGCACTTTTCATTTGAAATCAAATCTCAAAACGTACTTGTTTGCCTTGCCAAGGGTTGTGGCTTTGTTGTGTGCCTTTGAACAACCGTGAAGAGGAATCCAACTGAGACAGACCATGCTGCTCACATGTCCCTCTGGCCATCTCTGCTGCGTCTTGCAAGCCAGTGTGACCACATGGGCAAAAAAATCTCTGTCTCAGCCCCCCTATGTTGGAAGACAATAAACAGTGCATGATAATGCACACAAGCAAAATTACTACGCGCGGTATGTACACTTGTTAATAACAGTACATTTCAGAGGGCAACAAGGACCCGCAGCACTCTCCATTGTCTTGTTTTGGGGAATGAAGCTTGTCATCATCATCAACCATTTTTCATATGCCTTAAGTGCCATGAAGAGCAGAGCCACTACCTCAGGATGCCCGAAGGGCCTAACATATTAGATTAATCATAAGATGCACATGCCTTCAGAGTGACAAGTCATGAGTAGCATGCAAATGAAAATCTAGCCTGAGGCTGATGTAAGCAGTGCAGCAGTTGATTCTTTTTCGACTAAGACCTGATAACATTGTTTGTATCGCAGTTATTTTGGTTGTGTTCTTAGAACTCGCATGTTTTGGATTACATCCCCACTTTTTAGTGCAAATGTAAAGCCTGAAGCCTTGATCACAATCAAATTGTGAAAAAGATGAGAGGACAAGAAATGCTAATACTCATGGGCTCTAATGAACAACCTTGGTCAGCTATCATCTTCAGCATATATGTGATAGCTGCGTTATATCTTTCCGTCAGATAATTATGGCTTCATAGGGATTGTCAAGTACTGTCAAGGTCATGGCTTCATCTTTGCCTTTAAACATATGCATTAAGGGGATCTCGTTGCATTTATTACTCCCTTGATGATGAACTCTTGATTTAATCATTCACTGTTTTTCAATTACATCAATGCCTTCTAAGACGAGGTCTGCTTAAAACTTTAGGCTCTATTGTATTGTAGATATATTATATATAGATTCACGTTCCGGATTCTCAGAAAGTGAACCTGAGCTCCCATAGAGAGTAAGTTCACTCTACTGTGGGATTTTTGAATAAAGTATATGGTCAACAATTCTCAGTTCTAAAATACTACATATCCCATGTTAAAAATGTACTATTCATATGAAGCATTATTTTTAAACTAACACAATTGAGAGGGAATAACCAAACAAAGTGAACCCAAACATTTACAACGTTAACATAATATTTCCTGTAAGGCAAGGCAAGTTTATTTCTATGGCGCATTTCATACACAAGGCAACGCAATGTGCTTTACACAAGCAAGGACACCACACCTACAATCATCAAAAAACACAACAGTAATCAACATTCAGAAGCAAAGCAGAGAAAAGAAAAACACGACTTAAAAGTTTAAAAGACTTTAATCAAAGGTATAGGGGAAAAAAATAGTCCTGTCAAAGTTAAAGCGTTAACTCATTGAATAATCACAAAAAAATTATCACATTAATAATGTATTAACGTAGATTAATCACACTATTAATTATGACAGCAGATGATCCTTTAGCTTGACAGCGAATGGTTACGTTAAAGGTAGCACAGGTTATGTTTGAGCAATAAGTAAAGCATTTAATAAATGTTTGCGTATGACATTCAGAATATTTGTTCATGTCAAACTACTGGGGTCTTTTGTTTTTCATTTTAAACTATGCAAGTAAGTACTGGTTAGAAGAAGAGGACAATGAAAGTGCTCAGTGGATAAAAAAAATTGTGACAACGTCCTCATAGCATCGAATGTTGAAAGAATTGACACACAACAGGTGCTCTTCAAAATTGGCGGGGGGAAAATGTTGATAAAAAGTATTTTTAATCAAGTGATTAATTGTGATTAATCAAAATTCTAAGATGTGATTAATCTGATTGAAAAATGTAATCATTTGACATCTCTAGAAAAACAGCTAAGTTTTTAACCTGGATTTAAAAACATTTACGCTCGGGGCTCAAATAATTTCTGTTGGCAGTTTATTCCATTTATGTGCAGCATAACAGTTAAAGGCAGCCTCGCCATGTTTACTTTGAACACTGGGTTCCACTAATTGGCCCAAGTCTGCAGATCTCAGAGCCTTATTGGGTTTATAGTCAATCAGCATTTCTTAAATATATTAATGAGCGAGGCCATTCAGTGTTTTAGAGACGAGTAGCAGCTGTATTGTGCTCTTTTTCTCAAAGACAAAGTGCACCACTTCCAGTTGCAGGTTGTCACTGACTAATCAATCCATACACAGTAACTTTCACTACTTAATAGAGATGCGTGCTTCAGTAAATTTTGCCAGTCCATCATGCAACATTTGCCAGCGGTCGTCCGTCATCATCAGTCGCTCGTGTCAGTCATCATCATTATTTCAAGTCCGTCACTCCATCATCGTTATTTTAACCGTGCTTTTGTCAAAATTACAATTCGCCATTTTAGGACTGTCTGTTTAGAAGGGTAACAGCAGTAGTGGGTGTGTCAGTACATTTCGCCGCTCCGTCGTTTGTCAGTCCGTCATCCTTTTTATAACCACACTTCCGCAATAGGAACAAGGTCATTGCGGTCTGTGGGACGTATTAACAAACTTTGATCGTATTTGCAAGGTATGTACAAATGTATTGATAAAATGTAGGCTTAATGCTAAAAAAATAATAATAAAAAAATAATAATAATTATCTTTCTCCGTAATGCTTGTCTCAGGATGTTACCAGGTTTGAAGTGTACCATTATGTTGTGTTGCTCGTCCTTCTTCTGATTGTTTTAGTTTCTCGGACAGACCTAATTTATACAGAATGACAAGATTGTACTCTAGCAATCATTGACACAATACAAAATTGATTCACGACACATTTGGACGACCAATCGGAAATCTTGGTTTGAACTGCAGGGCTAAGATTTTACGCTCATTTGATGAATGATTGTATTGCTTGTGTTAACTAAAATAAATGTCTATTTTTGTATTCCCCCAACATTGCCTCAATAAGTTTGTTTTTCTTTTTTTAAACCATTCTTGTGTAATTCTTGTCGAATTGATGCCTAGCGGTTGTGTAGCCAGACCAAAAGAAAGAGAAAAGTAGAGCAGTTGTGTAAAAATTTAGATTTTCAGTGCTTGCAGCTGAACTGCTCAGTACGGCAGTTTCATTCAATTATGATGGAAACGTGGTGCAGTCCCGCCCAAGGTGTTTGGTTCAAGAGCAATTACAAAGGAAAGGTCAGCCCAACTTTGTCTAATTGGTACTCTGTCTGAAGCTGCTTCCCCACCTGGGAGGTAGCCATTCATCCATAAGAAAAACATTATAGTATTCTGAAACAACCTCCTATGAGCCCTGATCTCAATCCTGAACATCTGTGGAAGTAGCACAAACATTTTTCTGGCGATAGACCCTTTCAAACCAGGGACAACCGAAGCTGAGAGGTGCAAAACTGTCACTGAAAGTAAAAAAAAAAAAAAGATTGCTGTGATTGTCTTCTTAAACTAGACCTGTTCCTGCTTTGTTTGATTGAAGCCACGTGGTGAATGAAGTGTGATGCGGAACATAAAAATATCTAATACAGCACATGCCACTTGACTCAGGTGAGCAATTCAAAATTGTTGCTCGCTCATTAATGCATTACGGTAATAACTACGGCGACAAACTAATGTGAGGATGTGACACAGTGGATGTAAAGTTTTAAAAAGGAAGAAGAAAAGAAACTGACAGTTTGTTAAAAGTGGAATAGTGTCTGCTTGAATTACATTTTGAAATTTCATTCTACTTATGGACCATAAAAATAACTACATATCATACTGGATACAACTAATCACATCATAATAATAATGATCGTCGGTACCCATTGTTTCACCAGTATTTATTTTATCTTGATTATTAATTAGTGGTGCCTGGAGGCAAAATGGAACAATGCAATATTTAAGCTGTAAGGACAGTTACCTGTCATTGACAGAACTATTTATTGGGCTGTGGCGATTAAATATTAAGTCCCTTCAGAAATTGCTCCAAATTAAACTCATATCCTACTCTATACTGTATTGTGTTCAGGCCAACTATGGTGAGCTGATTTGCTCATCTTTCATTGTCAAGTGAAGACATGTTTGTTTTATAGTATTTCATCACAAAAGAGTCTCACACGGCTTCACCGTCCACAGTTCACACAAGTTCCACAAGTCGCTTGCTTGATTTTATTTTTCATGATTCAAAACTTACCCCAAGGCCACGTTGTAAACGTGCTGCTGTTAAAATTTGCATCAAATCCCGCACAAGAAGCGTATCTGCTCAGCCCACTTAAACTAAGTCATTATGACTAACGAAGTTTTACAGAATGACAAAAGTGATCTTGGGGTGGGGCAATCAAGTCATTTAGAGAAAACGCAAACAACCCCAATACATTTCATACATACTTACAGTGATTATAATTGCTTGTGTACGCATACAGACTGTTAGCAATATTTTAAATACCGTGTTCGTTTTTCATCCCAGGTCCTCATGGAAATGCCTAATGCCCTGTTATTTATGTGTTGCATGTTCACCTCACACATCTTGAAATGGAATATTGATGTTTTGTTTTGATTCTCCACTTGCTGGGTGCATTTTAAGATGGTTGGTCATTACAGAAACATCAACACTTACTGTATTTGTACTGCTTTCCTACGCACAGGTTTATTTATTTTCTATTACGGCTATCAACCACTCACTCACTCTTAATTTTAGTTTGTGTTCGCATGCAGCAGGTAATTCATCATTTTAAAGCAGAATGACACTTGTTTTCAACACAGCTTTACCCGATTTGAATGCTGCTGCCACTATTCCTGAGACAAATGGCTTTGCTCTTTCATAATAGGATTGTAATAAAGGTCTACTTTCAGTTAGTCTATGAAATGCACAACACATTTTTGCCCATCTGACACATTGTTTAATACATTTCTCAGGGGAAAGTCTTAACTCTTGTACGGACTTTGTTAAATTAACCCATGTTTTGCTTCATTTGGTTTTGCTTTGTTTTTTTTTTGTTTTTTTGAATGAATGTCTTGCACCTGCTAAACAGTATATCTCAGTTAAGTTATTATTCTGCCTAACATTCATATCTCCCCCCCTGCAAAGTACGTGTCAGCTATTATGCCGATTGAATGAACCACTGAAGAACGTTAACCATTTTAAATAAAATGGTGGCTGCCTGGCCATAATGCCACTAACACTAACAGACTAAGTTAACAGTTTGTGTTACCTTCCATCTGGCTTTGATACTTTTACAATGCATCATGGAGGATGTTTTACATTTAAGTCCACCCTGTCGTCCTTCTGTAGTACATGCTTTCATTCTTATAGAGTATCTCAGTCGTATTTATTACTTAATTAAGGGTTTTAGGTTGTATTTCATAATCCTTATATGAGTAAGCAAATTTATTAATTATGTGTGATTTATCTGTTGTTTTTCATTCGGTCAATGGCAACACTAAAGTCATATCACTGAAGACCAATTGTAATCTATGTAATCTTTCTTTTTGACTCGTTGTTAGTAGTTTATTAATTTCCAATTGGCACTGATTTGAATTCTGTTGGCAGTGTATTCCATGTGTATGCAGCATAACAGCTAACTGCTACTTCACCATGTTTGATTTGAATTCTGAGCTCCGCTACTTGACCCAGGTCTGCAGACCTCTGAGCCATACTGGGTATTTCATTAACATTTCTTGAATGTATTTACTTCAGTTTTGTTTTTGTTTAACTGAAGTAAATGTTGGTTCTTCCAGTTATTTGTCTTAGACAGTGATATAACATCTCAAGCGAACTGTACTCATTTGGGAACAATGCTACATATAAAATGGTGTGTCATCTGCATAATATTAGCCATGATAGTCAAAATTAGAGTTCCAAAGAATTTAACTCAAGGGTCCAAGAACGGACCCTTGAGGGACTCCGTATGATGTGGCCATGCAAACGGATTCAAAATTTGCAATGGTCACAGAATAACTCCTTTCTTCCCAGTAGAACCTGGACCATTTTAGGATTGTTCCATGTAGTCCTACCCATGATTCTGTTCAACAGTATATTATGATCATCCGTATCAAACGTCACACTGAAATCTAATACGACCAGAACTGACACGTTTCCCCAAGTTAGTGTTTGACCTTTCGTCATTTAGCACTTTGATTAGAACTGATGAAGAAACACAAATTAATCAGTACAGTGATTGAAAAGAGCATTCAAATCATCCAAGTGGGTGTTCAAAGGATGAGATTTTGTTAGAAGTGTGCCCAGAATATCTTTTAAAAGACTATGTTTACATCATGAGACCAGAAATAAAGATTGCAGTGCGACATCTGTGCTGCTTCTGGGCTAAATTTCTTGTAAAACAAATAAATAAACACACACACACACACACAGATATTGAGATGTGTTCGCCAGATAATCTTTTTTTTGCTTCTCTCATTCTACAAGACAGTAAATTTTCTTCGTTCCATGAAGGCACCTTTAAAAAAGCTACTGAACATCAGGTAGAATATGGTAGCAGAATGGATATAAGGAAGAACACAGGGACTTTAGGGACAATACTTAAGCATGAGTTAGAACACTTGGACATTAGGGTGAATACTAGGCAGCAATTAGACCATGGGGCATAAAGTAAAATACTGGACATCAGGTAGAAAGTTGGATATCAAGCTGAAAACTTGGACATTACGTAAAACACTTGGGCGTTAGATGTGCATCATCTCTGTTCCACTGCTGTATGAAAAACTTGTTTAGTAGGCTACTGCAGTTTATGTACGAGAGATTTACAGCATCAGATAAATAGTCGTCACTTTTTGGTAATGTTTGTGGGACAGGATAAAAAAAAAACCAAGTGCTTCCACCTAGCTGCATATCAATGTGACAAATTTGCACCCAAAAGTAGACAGGACACAGAAGTTGAGAAACACAGTTTTTATAGACAAAAATACAAAGTAACAGTAGGTTGCAGGGTTTAATGCAGATGATTTAAAAGAAAGAACCTTATGAACGAACCTTGATGAAGAACCTTAACCAAGACACCTCGATTGAAAGAGCAGGGCTGGATGCAGATCGCATGGAAAAAATCTTGACGTGCTGACAAAAGAGTCACTGAGCAACTCCTGTACAGTAAATTCTGGAGAGTAAATTTGACTCTATTTGGAGTAACTTTTACTCTATTTAGAGTGGGACCAAATAGACAGTTTTAGAGTAATATTCACACTTGGAAACGAGTTAAATAAAGCATTTTAAAAATCCCTCAAGGGTTAAGGAACAAAGTCACAGACCTTCAGCTTTGGAGACTGCTACTTTACCATCTGAGCTATGCCTCTCCTACTGTTTGCTTATATCCAAGAGGAGACCAAAAATATGTTTTCTCTTGGAGTTACAAAAATTCCAGCTGACATGAGCGATAGACTAACACTCAGCAGGAGGTATGTAGCTCTGGGAGTAGATCGGATGTCTCCCAAGCTGAAGGTTGTGAGTTCGTTCCTCAACCCTTGAGTGACTTTTTGTGTGTGTGTGTGTGGGGGGGGGGGGGGGGGGGGTCCCAGTTCTTTATTTTACTCTCTTCCAAGTGTAAATATTACTCTAAAACTGAGTCTCTTTGGTCTCACTCTAAATAGAGTCAAATTACAGAATTGACTGTGCACTGGGGCTATGTGCAATTCTAGAAGACAAAGTAAAGGCCTATATTACGAAATAAGAGTGACAAATACAGGACCATAGGAACTGAATAGCAACCGACTCAACCGACATCACAATGACCCAGCCCAAAACACAGTCGCAACAAAATCTTTGAGGCCAAAGAGAAGGAAAACCCAAATGAAACATTTGCAACGTTGGGAGCTCAATGTGCCGACAAGGTGTGGACTATTCTCTTGCAATATTTCCTTTGTCTCAATCTTTCCTCCAGTAATTTATCATCATAGATGTTTAAATGGCAGAGGTGGTTGTACACTATTTTAGGACGAGATATAGCAATGGCAGGGACTCTGACAACAAACATAAAAGCCACTTTTAAGAAAAATGTCTTCTCATGTGACATTAAATAAAACGTTTTAATGTCAGCCAATAAAAATTAACCAGATTCCCTCCGCCTAAAGTTAGAGTGGGAATGACTGCTCTTATAAAAAAATATTTTTCAGCAAGTTTTATTTAAGGGCCTTTTCAGTCTATAATTACTTTAAAAGTTTTGCTTTTAGTAATTGAATCAAAACACACATTTGTGATTTACAACAGCATGCTGCTGCTACGCACTATAATAACATACCTGATTTTTAATCTGTCTCCACAAGCCCTGCATAGAAAGCAGCTCGTTTGCATTGATTAGCCAATGAAGTGATATAAGGGGATGAATTGTTTGGGGGTGGGGGCAGCATTATAGCACATCTGCTATGTTCGACAATGACGCGGTCTGACGAGGCAGTGCTCCTGTCCGTCATACCATAGCAGACAGAAAACGACGAGGTGCTTTTTATGCTAAAGCATTAGCCTTGCCCTTGATGTCAGGTTTCACCATTGGTTCCTGGTCTTTTCCGGCATGGTCACCTCCGCCTGCCTGCCTTTTACTCCCCCCTCAGATGGTCTCACACAGATTGTCTCGCCTCGTGGTTTCATGCATGGGAGTTCAAGCGTGTGTGGGTGTCAGTGATATAAATGAATTGAAGAAATGAGCAACGGAGCGGTGCGGCTGACTGCAGGTCATGGTGAAAGATTTGACAAATGTGTTCCTCAAACGCTATGGCCTTCTTGCTCAGCGCAGGTCACAGGATCAATGTGACCACGCGGGGGGAACTATACCACTCATCTCATTCATTGTGATAACTATCTCATAGATAGTGTAGCTAGTTTAATGGGGAACTAAACCTAAGTTGTCAAAACTTTATTGTATTCCAAATGTACTTAATCCTTCTTCATCAGCTGCTGTTTACGATAATTCTAAAAAATACATCACATCCGCATAAGTGTATGGGGGCCACCATTTTACATCTTTTCACCCTCTTAGATACTCGATTTCATGTGCTTTACCAAGTGAACTGATCTGGATTTGTTTTTGCAGATCTTTCACTTCAAGAAGTTGATGTACAACAATTTCACTCTTTTCTATACTTCCTTGATGACCGCTGCATGTTTTCCATCTCAGACTTGGTGTACGCATGAATACGTGAGCAAAGTCATCACTCTATAGCCTATAATCTGTCAGGCGACACTTTAATTCTTATTCCGTCAAACACATTATTAATATGAGTACAGTGCTAGCACATACAATGACTTTTTATTTATTTATTTATTTAGTCAACCAAAAATTGTCTTTACAATGAGAAGTTCTATGGAGGTTGGCTCCTTTCTACATTGTACGTGGAATTGTGTCAATGTGAGGCCCTTCTGGCATGATATTTGCTCCATTTTAACCAGGATTGCATGAACTATTGTGCCGCTGGACCCTGAAATATGTTTATTGGGAAATTTCAACTCAATTAGTCATTCTTTGAACAATGCATAACTTAAGTTTCTTAAGATTGCTTTATGTGTAGCCAAAAAAATGCATAGCGATAACATGGAAATCCGACACCCCTTTTCTTCTTGATAGATGGTCTGGTGAAATGAACAGCTGTGTGCCCCTGGAAAAAAAATACCAATTGTCTCAGAATACAATATACCATGTTTTTGAAAGGTTGGCAACCATATTTAGACCATACTAGTGGGATAACTACTTCAAATGACTGACATGTCTCATATCATTATCAAAGGCTGCCTTTTTTCACTTTTTTTAATCTTTTCTTTTTCTTGCTGTGGGGGTATTGTTTGTTAAGTTAAGGTTGTATGTTTATACCGGATTGTTGTGTGTTTGTACAAATTGATGAAAAATCAAAAATAAAATATTCTAAAAAATAATAATACGTTCTATGCAGCCCCATTAGTCTGAACACGATATTTTGATCAATATTGCATTTTTGGAATATGAGGAAGAGCAAAATCCAGCCGTTTTTATCCATCTTGGGGAGCGGCCATTTTCCCACTTGCTGTCGACTGAAAATGACATCAAAATTGCTCAGGGCTTAAGTAATGACAAATCAGAACAAGTGAGCCATGATTGGTCGTTAAAGGTTGGGTAGATTTTGCTACTTAACTCAATTTGCACATGCATAATATTAGTTAGAATGCCGTGTTTAGACTAGTGGGGGCACATATTATTGTATAGAAAAACTTTGGGTTGACTCCCCCACTAATGATTGAAATATTTAACAAAACACCAACTATTCTTTGACATTGGAATAATGGAATCGGTATGCGTGTTAAAATCCAGCCAATCCGATTTAAATTGACTGAAATGGAACAGCACAACTTTTGGCTCAAGGGGCTTTGCGGGGGTCTTTTAAAATCTATCTTTAAATCCAAGAGTTGATCATCTAATTTTATTTCATAATATTCCTTTACTGTCAACATGACCATAGCAATATTATTAAAAGCCTGCAGAGCATAAGCAATTAGGCTCATATCCTTTTAAGGCCAGGAGAAGAAAGTTAAATAATGGCTTCTTAATATCACAGTTTGTAGAACACAGCAGTGGGGGAAGATTTCAGATCCAATCCCCAATTAGGCTCCTATAAATGTATTCCCTGCACTGTACGGCAAAATCATAAAAATGAAGGTTAACCGTCAGCTACATATATTGTCAAACACCTACAAATATTCTGCTTTACATTTTGGGGAATAGTGTTTCATTTGTTAAGTACTTTTGTGATTCTTCTTACCCATATGCAAACAGCTCAGATGTTTAACGACCGGCACGTTACATTTAAACAGTGTCTTCATCCATAATCATGTCATTTACCGCTTGTCACGCTGTCATACTATGAAAGTGTGAAACAAAGCTGCAAATAAGAGGATGGAGCGTCATTACATCATTAACTCTGAATTATTTGCCATCACGTTGATGATGTTATTTGTCAGGGTGTTGCACTGACAGCAGAGAGGCGCACGTGATTATTGCTCATCTTGAATTAATTGCCACCATGATTGAATTTACGTGCCAGTCTCAGACAGGGAATCATGAGAGGTGGGCCAGCACATGATAAATATTCATCGATTAACATGCATTAACTTGCACCAAGATTAAAAGCGTCATTATAATCCGGTCACTGCTTATGATAGATCAAGTGCTTCATTTGCTAGGACCTTAACTGTTGCACATTTCCAAGTGACAACATTCCTTGATTAGGTATCAAAGTCGATTCATCAGAGTAGATGATCCAGTAGTCATCAATCTGAAAGATAACATGGCAGAGATTAACGAGCTCACCGGGAGCACAGACTGCTACCAAATGAATGTTCGACGGCAACAGTTTCTAGCATTGTACTTACTTGGATCAAGTAGTCTTTCTATGTTACTTGTTTGTTTTTTATCGCCATCAGAATAAAAACAAAATAATTAAACTACAGTAAGCATGAACATTATTGTCATTTTTAAAAATCATGCTATGGTGAAATTATGTCATTTGGGGACAGACATGCAATGCAGTTTCACATCACACAGAATTTGAACCACAATATAATTAACTCATTCAAACCCAAACACGTATAAATAAGTTTTTAATACTTTCTCCTACACTCTCAAAAAATGTTATACTAGAAAATACAGAAGGTTTTGATGCAGCTTCTGACCTGAAGAGGTCGCTTACAGCAATGGTAAAAAAAGAAAAGAAAAAAAAAGCCAGCAAGTGGCAGCAGAGTATAAGAGATCAGCCAGGGCTATGTTGTGTGTGTGTGTGTATATATATATATATATATATATATATATATATATATATATATATATATATATATATATATATATATATATATACACACACACACACGTATATGTCTGGATTTATTAAAAAAACAACTGAATGCAAGGCATCTTTATTTATTTAGGAACTTTCCTGAATATGCTCCACATACAGTAGGGAATTCACAAACAATAGAATTGCAGTCATTTAAAAGCAAAGTAAAGAAATAAAGTAAAATATAGTTTACTAAAACAGCACAACAGCAAAAGAACAATATTTTGAATTTGTTTTTTTAAATATAGAAATGCTTTAAAAGACCTTACATACAGTTTTAAACTTAGATTTGAAAGCATTTACACTTAATTATGTTGGAAGCATATTTCTTTTGTGTGCAGCATAACCACTAAATGCTGATTCAACATATTTGCTTTGAAATCTGGGCTCCACTAATTGACCCAGAAAAATATTGAAAATATACTGTAACTAGCGCATGACAGAAGTTGAAAAGTAATGGTCTCCAGAGCAGCATAACAGTCGGGGTAGGCACCGGTGAAAACTGACTGTGCCCGTTTTCGGCTCTTTTATCGTCGGTCTTTCTCCTAAGTTAGCGTGTCCCTGGGTGATGTACTCACATACTGTTTAAAGTGGGAAAGAAACTGCTCTAGTACGCCTGGGAAAATCCCTGCCTTGTAGCCTATATGCCGTACTTTTCATGCGAGCCTAGCTAAGTCCATTGATTATATTTGCCATTTCAAAAGGATCTACAATACACCCAGGATCCACATGTAGAAATGTGTTCTGCCCTCCTAAAAATCAAGGCTACAGCTTGAATGAATAATTGCCTGCACCTGAACATTTGATATTTAAATTTAATATGAGAGCCTTTAATCAGGTTGTTTTGTTGATCAGAGGGGGGAAAAAGGAGGCTTCTTAACCCTGGAGATCCAGGATTGCATTTTTCCAGACCCCGCTGAAGGATGAATGCATGTTTTAAGTGGCTATGTAGGGATTAAGAGTCTCATGGGACATTCTCAGCCATTCTCAGGTTTGCAATTTTCAAATACATTACTTTTTGTCATATTTGTTAAAACTGTCAGTATGACCAGGCAGTAGTACATCAGTAAAATGGTCTGTGGAGGGAAAATATGTGGTAGACTATGTGGTCTTGTGCCTTCAATTTGATTTGCAAGAAACCACCACAGCTGAGTAAAAATAACCAATCAGATACACTAGGGCTGATCTTGGGCTTCGGGAGCTATGATGGAAAATCTTCTTCTCGTAAAAACCTAAAAAAAATAAAAAATAAAAAATAAATAAAAATGCTGGAGTGGCTTAACTGGGGCGACACAGATTTCTGACGGGGCTATAACTAGTGTGGTTCCGTTACCTTTTTTTAGTCCCCGATATCGATTCCGATACCCAGCTTTGCAGTATCGGCCGATGCCGATACCATACCGGTAACCTAAGGTTGTTTTTTTCTCAACATGAAAAAGCTGTCCTGCCATTGGTTCAAAGCATTCGAGGGCCAATAGGATATCTTAGCTCGGCATGCAGTGAACATGAACATGTGAACATCAGTGAATGTCGTGCATAAGCAAGACACAAGATGCTGCATCCAAAGTCCTATATTAGCGTCAGAATTAATGGTATCAGCATGTTACTTGTTAGTACTCACAGATACCAGTTTTAATGCAGTATCGGGGCCTCTCTAACACCCCTAGCCCCGGTGTAGCGCTCTCCCTGGCTACATTCAAATCTTGCTAGCAGTTTTAAAACTCTCCCTTTGAGTTAAAATAATAATGCTACAAACAGGAATGCATATTTTGTTGCTCTTCTGAGAAGTTGCCAATCAGTTACTGGAAGACAAAGGTCTGCCATCCCCTCCGGCACGGTCCATCTCAGATTCCTGACCATCAGTAAGTCCGGTCGCAGCCTTTCAGAGGTGGAGAGACTTGCTGATTGCACCGTTTGCTTTGTGTGTTACTGGAATCATCTCGTTAAGTGAACCAAGTGGATTAAACGCAGAGTGGTGTCGCTGCAAACTGTGTAAAAATAAACCTGAAACTAACAGAGCCTTAAGAGACTGTTGAATGGATGATGCTTTTTGTATTCCAAGCACAACTTTGCTCTGTTAGATGAATACAAATGAAAGTGAATCAATAAGTCCATAATAGTATTTCCTTCCCATGCATTTAACTGAGCAAACTTCATAGTTTGACTTTGATTGTGCCAGTTGAACTGTGTGTGTGTATATATGATTAAAATAAGCCTATTATTTTAATCACATGCACACATAGTATGTAACTGTGAGATGTAACCTGTAATTACTGCACTCGCAGATCACCAAATGTAAATTTGAGCAGCAGCAAGAAATGGGTGTTAATCAGATTAGTATTTGCATAAATATGATCCAATTAGACCTTACAATGATCTGATTGGCTAGATCGGGATCGGATGACATTTTGCATTTTATGTAAAATCGGTGATTGGCTGTAATTTCTTTATTTGCCCAATTGATCAATTGCATTATTGATCGGCTCCATAAAATAAGACCTTACGTTTACCCCCCAATATAAAAAAACAATTTCAAATAGATATTGTGCCATCTTCTGATTGAATCATGATCAATCATCAGCCTGCTATCAATTCTTTGATTCATTCCATTTACATCACACTGCAACAGTTGAGCCGCAAGGCTGCCTTGAACATTTTTCTCGGAAAGATTTGAAACCTTCTATAGGGTCCCGTAAGCAGGGTTGTCACTGTATATTGGCAATAAAGGTCATAATATCCTCATAGTGGTTCTGGGGGGGGGGGGGGAAATTGCATCATGATCGGAAGGAAGGAGCAATATGTTTAACGCGTACACACACGTCAATTCATATTCTTCTATATGTACAGCTGATGTTGTGCAGACATGCAGCAGGACTGTAGTGGCAAGTGTACGACAGTATGTTTAAATGGAGTGCCCTGTGAAGAAGCATTTAACACAATCCAAGAATACTTTGTGTAGGTTTTGCTTTCAATGACATGCGCCTAGCAGTGATAAGCTTCCAAGCACAGATTGCCTACTGGGGATGCATGTGATACCCGTACAAATGGAATTAGTATGCATGTTGAGTGTGCAGGGGTAAACGGGATGGATAACATAAAGCAAAGGAGACGTGTGAGAGTCGTATGCAGACGTTCTATAGGTGAGTGAGAGAATTGATGGAAAAGGTAGACAGACACTTTCTATACAATATGCTCAGGAAGAAGAATCTTGAATCAAATGTTTTCATTTATGAATACATTTTGTAGATTCAGTGGTCCATTTTTACTTTTGCATTGAATGGTAGGACTGATTAGCTCTATCACTGCCTCACAAGCATGATACAGTAACTACTGCTTTCATTTATGAATACATTTTGTAGATTCAGTGGTCCATTTTTACTTTTGCATTGAATGGTAGGACTGATTAGCTATATCACTGCCTCACAAGCATGATACAGTAACTACTGCTTTCCTTTCACTTTGGGAAAGGCCTCCCTTGTCCATTGAGTGACCTCCCGTTTGAAGTGAAGGTTCCAAGTAATACTGGTATATGTGCTTGAATCACCACGTTTCATTCCAGACTGCAGATGCCCCAGGCCTAATTGAATAGTGTTCTTTTAATTAACACCATCACCTTCTGTACTCAAATGTGCACCAAAGTCACATTCACAATATTACTCCCCATTCCTGCAAAGACATCTCTTTAAATGGTTTTAAATCATTTTCATTTGTGTGAAGTCATATATATAGGTTATTTCGACGTCAAGGTTTAAATATAACAAATCCATAATCTAACCCGGCGTCAGAATTTAGAAATAAATTATTATCCCCGTTTTTAGCTGGGAGCAGAAGCTATTATTTCATGCCCGCTTTAATCTTGTTCTGGTAAGTTCCCAACAAATCTTTACACAAGCATGTAAAGTCTTCTACTTTCTATTGAAAAATGCTTGACCAATTCAACTGAATCATGAACGACTCCATCCTGCTCACACCGCTGGAAAGATTGAGGCTGTGCTGAGCGTGCGAGCAATTAAGTAAGCGCAGTCAGCAGCCCCGATTGGTTTCAAGTGAGCAACGGCCCGGCAGCCAAGAGATGCAAATGAGCAGAGAGAGATGGAAGAATTTAGACAAGATGTGACATCAGAAACAACAGAAAAGAAAGGAGGGAAAACATGAAAGCATTGAAGATGATGCAGAAGGACAAGAGTTAGGAGAAGATGAGGCAAGAGGACAACATCAGAGAGGAGAGCAGAAGCTGAGATGGCAATCGAGATTTAAAGTTACGATGATGTACTGGTAATGATGTATGGCTTGGATTTTGTCGTTTGGTGGAGGGACCAAGAAGAGGAAGATGGATCAAAGTTCACAATTTGGCACAAGTGTGTGTGCATTTATGCAAGCCCGTTATCTCAATTGTTTGGTTTACATCCCCTTTTAGCATATTTTATTTTCAAATTTAGTTTTACAGGTTACATTAATGGTGAAAAACTTTTGAAATGATTGATCTTGGTGTCTTTCTTTCTTTTTTGAAATCACAAAAAACATCACGTGCGGTGAGGAATTTGGACCCAAATGCAGACAAGACACAGGAATTGGGAAACTCAGTCTTTATTACAAAAAAATACAAAGTAAAAACAAAGAACAGGGCTGGATAAAACCTCGGATAAAACACTTGATGGAAACACCTTAATTGAGAGAGCAGGGCTGGATGCATGGAAGCAACCTCGGACACATGAAAGATCCGCTTGCATGTAAGAGTATGGAAAATAAACCTCAGCGTTCAAATAGAAAACTTCGACGTACTGAAAAAAATTGTCACTCAGTAACTCTCGCTAGGGCAAGGCACAATTCTGTATGACAGAATGAATGCCTAAATGACAAAATAAGAGTGAATAGACAAATTAAGAGTGGCTAATACAGGACCCTAGCAACTGCATAGCAACTGACATCATAGCGGCACAATAACTCCATAACAAAACACTTGGCATTTGAACAGGGGTGTGTAGACTTTTTATATTCACTGTATGTCCATTCTACTCTGTAATTTTACCTTGGTTACCTTTATTGCACAAAATCCTGACAGAGACAGGCTGTTAGAAATGGAAGTAAGGAATTCAGCAGTACTTTAAGATCCATGAATTGCATCGTTGCACAATTGAAGTTGTCAGGGTCATTATGTCATGAAAAATGGCTCTGGGTGACAGAGGTTAACCTCTTGCTGGCACGTCTCAAGATGAATGAATAGATGTGCATTAGTAAATGTGAGTTGTCAATCTTTCTGCAGTCAAGCATAGCTGAGGCCTTTGGATAACAGACAGCATTCATTTAATTATTTAATTATAAATGCAAACTGTTCAGATCACCACCATCTCAGTCAATAAATGCAAACTTTTACTAAACAAACAAGCAACGAGTTGAATCAGAATTCTCAGTGCTGATTCAGACATTTCTTTATTTAGCTATTCACTGAATAAAATCTCACCCGATGGCTTTACTTGTATGACATCATTTGCCCAAAGAAAACGGCAAATGCATGGGTCTGGTTCCCAGGATTATTATTCAAGTTGTTGTTTTATACCATATCTATAATGCTTCAGAATGGCTGAAAGCACATGACTGTGCAATGCACATTAAACTGCAACCGCACTTGTTGGAATTAAGCGTATACTGATTGACAATCCAATCAGTATTAGTCCGCTTGGTTTTCAAAGTGAACGTGATTAGTGATTAAGGAAAGGCACACAAATTGCAGCTCATTAAATGGCTGCTCAATCATCACAAAATACAACCAATTTCCCTTTGGACCTCATTTTACCAAACATTCAAGATCATGGTCATCTTTGTTAAGAAGGACGTTTTTTCTTGAATAATTTCAACCAGCATTCAGACACTTTTTCTAGTGTCACTGCCAATAAACCAATTTACTATCTGGGTCTTCCTACCGCTGCTATATAGATAAAGGTTTAAGAAATACTTTTTTTTTCTCCACACTTTTAAAAAAGATGATCAAAAGTATTTCCCTCTTGTAATATATTTGCATTACACCAAAAGGTAAGAGAAATAAAGTGACCTTACATTTGCATGGATACTAGTACAGTGTTTCCTAAACTGTTTAATTAATTTAATTTAAAAAAAAAATCATTGGGTGTACATAATTTTGGGATGTCTCGCACTGATAACTTGAGTGTGCGTAATAAGTGGTTTAATGATTCCAAGCGTGGAGTTTGCATGTTCTTCCCATGCCTGCATAGGTTTTCTCCACGTACTCTCATTTCCTCCCACATTTAAAAAAGGTTCACTCAGTAGGCTACGTTCACACTGCAGGTCTTAATGCTCAATTAAAATTTTTGGGGTGAAACATTACCTGTTAATTGCAACCCCACAGTCTGTCTGCTGTGGGAACGTTATGCGTCCCCAAAGTGACCCCGCATGCGTAGAAGAAGATAAACGTCACTTACAGCACGCTGTGTTTGCAGAAGTAAATACGTATGGTCCAGCGTGTCAGGGCCACGGACTTTTATAAGTCCGTCGTAGGGGCTCGTATTTTTACCATCTCATATCTACAGAGTAGTGATGCAGAAGGAGGTAGAAATAATATTTTGTGAAAAAGAGGCGCGAGCATGTTCAAGCTCCTCATCTCACGGAGACCTCTCCTTTCCCCCCCTACCCTAACGATGTCACGTCATTACTGCAATTAATGAATCGTCTACGTGGCTAATATCACCACAAACGTCAACTTTATGCTTCATGTTTCAAGTGGGATTAAATTGAAGTAAAATATAAAGTCACAGCTGTTACTCGAAATAACTTTTACGATTCATGTACATCTCCCGAGTATTGCCCCGCCCTGCGTGGAGCGCATATTAGACTTTTGATGACGTTGAGGTCGGATATATGTGACCTGGCCGTTCAGACTCCGGCCGCATTGCAAAAATTCGGATACGTATCCGATCTAGAACCACATATTAAAGTGAGCCAGGTCGGATATGAAAAAAATCGGAAATGAGCCGTTCAGACTGACATAAAAAAGTCAGATACATGTCGCATTTGGGCAAAAAAAAAAAAAAAAACAATCTGGGCTGCATTTGTCTGCAGTGTAACGTAGCCTAAATTGTCCCTAAGTGTGATTGTGAGTATGAATGGTTGTTCGGGCAACCAGTTCAAGGCGAACTCCGCCTACTGCCCGAAAACAGGTGGGACAGGCATGCCCGCGACCCTTGTCAGGATAAGCAGTTCAGATAATGGATGGATGATACTTAACTCCTCCCCTCCAGTTTTGAACATTTAGCAATCGTGTCCATTCTGTCATTATGAGGTTTAAGAAAGTTTTTTTTTTTTATGTTTTCAGTGACATTACGACCAGCATTGTCTTTCTTCAGAGGAGGGTGAAACCGCGGATAGTTTCAGAATAAATGTACACCAGCATTTCATAATTTTCATCATACCATGTGTGTAGTTGGTTGTTGTCAAGTGCAACATGTCCACTCTGTCATAGGAAATTATAAATTAATATGAATGTTCAGAAATTTGAATTATGTTTGTTGAACACCTCCGTACATTCATATTTCTAACTAAATCATGTCACTCAATGAAGGTCCACCGTTTGTCCATTAAATGCTAACATTAGCCAAAAATGTCCACCCTGTGTGTGCGTGTGTGAGCTTGGCCAACATGTATTCCTGGCAGCAGAATATCAACTTAATACAATGACTATGACGTTTAGTAGAAATTCTCAGCTTTATTTGGTGAAATGGCGAAGTTACAGGGAAATCGTATTAGCTCAGGCCACATAGTATTACCTTCCTTGAAAAAGCCCTTTGTGTAAAAGTACAATAACTGGAAATAAGTTTAAATGGAACTTTTTATGACAACATGAACTTAACTTCCAAGAGCTGTGTCGCGCCATTTGAAACTTGGATACATTTTTAAGTTGCAGCCTTACTTTGTGGTTGAAAGAAAGAACTTGTTGCAATAGACATGATTCAAATCTCACCTTGAAGAGAATTATTCACACTTGTATTGATAAATTCCTGTTTTTAATTCTCCAGAAAACTAAGACATTTTGAGCCATCATTTTCCCTCGACTCAATCAGTGAAGGGCAACCTCGAATGTTCTTCAAAGTAGAGCACTGGCCAATTAGAAAATTCAAAAATGACATCAGAGCAAAATGATGTGTGGAGAAACATTTCAGAGATTACTTAACTCTCTTTGTGTCCCCTTCCTGTTCAATGTGCAGTATCTGTATATTTTTCTCCCTCTTGAGTCTTTGAACACAGCCTTGAGGGGTTTTCTTCTACTGTAACAGCAAGTGAAAAATCACTCGTCCTTCATCAGGGTAAATGGGAGGAGATGAAAGAAGGGGAGCTTGGTGATGGGCTGAGAAATTTACATTCTGGTCTGGTTTGATTCTGAAAAATATCACAGGGACAAATATTGGGGAAATGTAAAGAGAAATATGTATTTTAAAAATGCCATAAAGCTATGACAAATGATAGCAGTTACAATTAATCTTCCTTTGCCACATCGTCTACAGGGCATAAAGTTTATGTCGCCAAGCTGTGACTAATCGATCAATAACAAGAACCGAGGCCTATGTAATATAGGAAGAAAAAAAAGATTTATGTTCACTTTTGTCCTGTGGATACCAAAATTATGCAGATAGTACGGAGACAGGAAAACTCAATTCAACTTTATTAATATATCTCATTCGCAACAGATGCAGCTGTACCAAAACACTGTAAACAAAACATATATAAATAATAACAACACAATCGAAAATAACATTCAACAAAATCGTCTCCAATCAAAATATACTCGCACTGGCACTTCACACTCAGTAAGTATATAATTGTATTTCTTCTTGTTGTTTGCAGCTATTAGTCGATGAGAGAGGAGCAAAGCTGAAGTCTCCATTGACCAGTATGAGGGTGCCGGGATCATAGAGATTGCAATCACAGTGAACGTGTCAGAATCTTTCAGCCAATCACAGCCTATCAGCCACAGTCAGCTCCATTGACTTATTTACGGCTTTGCCGAGGATGCAATGATTGTTAGATTGTCAAATATCCATCCATGAAAGACACTATGTCATGAATCCCTTCCGCCAGCATCCATGCCTTGCCATGTCATGTTTGCCAGTCCCTGTGGCTGTTTGGCATTCTGCTATCAAGACGATGAATTGTGAGTTCCCTGTCCTGCTCTCTGAGAATTGTGGACAACAATTAAGTATCAGCGTTCATGACCTGCGACCTTAGGATTATGGCGCACTAAATTACTTTGGTCTTCACGTTTCACCCTCTCGGACATGGAATTATCGGTTCTGTATCTTGGCTTTGAAGACACTGATCACATTTGATATCAAAATTATTATTAAAAGTCATTTCCAACTACTTTTGTGTTTCAGTGTGCAACATTTGGGTCCTACACCACCTTTGCTGCCTTGTGTCAGCGTCCATCACTCACGTTTGCGACGTGCTGAGTTTGAAGGTAAAGAAGCAACTCTAGTCTCACAGCCAATAGTTCGTCTGGTGGCGAGAAACACAGAGAAAGAATGGATCGGATCAATTATCCC